>NC_137735.1:52077956-52677956 GCF_963264785.1 Psittacula echo
GTGCAAGTGGCAATAGCCAAGCCACTTGTCTGGTGTAGCATGCAGTGTGTCAGCGCGTTTCAAAATTATTATGTGCGTACGAGCTACTGTACAACAACACTTTCCCCCATGACGTGGTGTAGCTCCTCTCCTGGTGGTGAAGAGAGTTTCTCATTTGTCTTCAGATTTTTTTGAGGGTATGATGCGCATGCTGTATATGCCGTGTTCATGAAGATACTTCATAGTGTTTGAGAAAACCTTTTGTACTTTCTGTTTCTTTTCCACTGAAAATTGTTAATTATAAAACCTCAATAAAACAAACACTTTGTTGATTGCCAACTATTTTGTTCATTTTAGTAAGTGTTTATTATAGGGCTTAGCGTTATAAAGAATTGCTTGAAAAACTTAGATTTTGGTTAAGCACACTGATGTCAGGTGAAATAAAAAACTTTCAGTATCATTGACTGGGTTTTTTCCCCCTGTGTAATTCCTATGCTAAAATCTGGGAATGGACAGTTAATTGCAGTTGATGCATTACTATAGTAAGAGTGATGAATGTGACTTAAATCTAACCCAAATTCACTGGTTTCCCTGGAAGTTGATATGAAGGCTGTTTAGACCCATCAAGGTCCACAGAAATCTCTGTAAGCATCAAAATGATTCACCAGCATCTTCAGACATGCAAATGCTTTTAAACTGAACCTTTGTTTTGCTGGCTAACTGAGCTCTTCAGGCATTGCAAGTCCACATCCTTCCAGGCTGGAAATGGTGTGTCACCCTTGGCGTTCTCCGAATCACCTGACTTCTTGGTGTTCTGTGGCCTCTGCGGGTCCTTATGCCAACTGGAGAGCCCTGCTTACCATCTTGATACTTCAAACAACTGTTGTGGAGTGCAGCCAGGTCCTAATTGTTACTTGTCTTGCAGCCTGCTTGTGCTGTTAAGGCATGAAAGAGCCCTGAGCGAGGTAGAAATGACCCTCTGAGGAGAGAAAAATTCCAGAGAGAGGTAATGGCTTTGCTCAGTGCTGTGTCACGTAGCTTTGGAAATAGACTTAGAACCTTTTAGAATAAAAGTTTGTGCTATCTCCTGGTGATGTTCAGCTGCAGAAGAGGGGTTTCCAAACTGGAGGACTCAACAGCTATCTGAAGTTATAAAGGATGCTTTTGTAGTTACAGGAAGGAATTGAAAATCTTGTTTCAGTTTTTAAATTGTTTTCTTCTTAATATGCATGAGTAGCAGGAACCACTTCTTTTTCTGGTATATTGCAGCCCTGTTGCTACCTACTATGCTTCAAACTTGTTTGCGGTTTCCTTGAGAGTGACTTTGTGATGGTTAACTCTTCTTTCTGGGCTGATGAGGATGGGCCATATGTCTTTGGTTTGAAAAGCACTGTCAAAAGCTGCTTTTATTCCAAAATCAGTTTCTGTGTATGTGTGAAAGCTGAACCAGTGCTGATTGCCTGGGAATAACCTATCGTCAGGTCATTCCTATTTGCTTGTGGTAGCTCCCTGGAAGGAGCAATATGCTATGTACCATATATAGGAACCATGAACCCTACCTTGGAGATAAGTCTAAAAAACCACAAGCACAGCATACTAATTGTGATATAAAATTTTAGTGAAATGCGTATGGACAGTCATATATTTAAATTTTCTGGATAGCTATGATAAAATTGGATTCTTGACACATTTCTTCACGTACGAACAGTTGCAGTTATACCTCAGGTTTCCATTTTTTTAAAGTTAAGGATGGTGTTATCTTAAAATTGGGCATAGTACATTTTAGTTAGCTAGATGTAAGGTACAAATTGTAATTACTAACTTTGCTACAAGTGAGAATTTGAGGGCTATCAAATCTGTTACAAATCTGTTAAAAAAGTTAGGTATGTAGTTATGGAGTGAAGCAGCTAAATTGTGTTCCGGATGCTTTTTGCATTGATCTGATGGAATTCAGCTGAAGGACAAGTTTTGGATTGCCCTGAAAAACGTCACCAGTAGATGACTGAGAGATTTATTAAGATATTAATAAATCTTCCTGAATGTAACTAGTATATGCATGCTGGAAGTGTGTAACTGATCATTCAGATGATCATAGAATCATAGAATGTTAGAGTTGAAAAGGACCTTAAGATCATCCAGTTCCAACTCCCCTGCCATGTACGGGGCTAGCACACACTAGGCAGTGTTGCCCAAGGCTCTGTCTAACGCTCTGCCTTGAACACTGCCAGGGATGGGGCATTCACCACTTCTTTAGGCAACCTGTTCCACTGCCTCGCCACCCTAATGAAGAAGCCTTTATGATAACTTTTTTCTTCGAACTAATGTATGATGGTTTATTTTACTGTCAGCTAAAACATACATTTTTATATACTGTAAAGCAGACAAAATCTTGTACTCCATTATTTGAGTGTGTATAAGTTAAATAAAACACTTTATGTAAGACTCAAGTATTAGTTTTTATGAAGCCAAGTTCTAGTATTCTGCCAAAACTAGTGGGAAAGTTAGCAAGGCTGAACAGCAACCTAAGTTTTAGCCCCCTATCTGTTCCTAACTAGAAATGATTATGAATCTTAGGAATGAAGGTAAAGTGGCTTGGGTCTTAGTGAAGAAAAATGTCATAATTCTTACTTAAAAAACCCTAACCTGTTATAACTTTGTAGATGATTTCTGTAAAACATCTGTTCATGAATTATACTGTGTTATTGAAAGAATTATTTTGTCTGTGATTTTTCTGTACTGGATTTACATTTCCCGTTTGGAAAACAGTGACCTGCCATCTTGATTGTCTTGTCACATTCAGCTGTCTTGCTGCAAATTGTTAATCGCTTTTGCTAAATTTGTCAGAATCTGGGTTTTACTTTGTTCTCAAGCCACGTTGTTGTCTTGATTCTCTTGTTTCATTCATAGCTCTACCAGACCCCATCAGTTCCACATGCCGTAATGCTTAGCTTGCTTTCAGGCTTGCCACAAGTACACAGACTGTTTGTTTTCTGCATTACTCATCCCTGCCCTCTCTTGAGCATAACATCATATTCTGAAGCATATGTCTGTAAATCAAATTATAAGCTTTTTTGTTCATTGTAACAAGTTTGAGAAATCCATCCACATGCAGACTAGTGGCCAGGTTATTACATAGGTAGAGTGAGTCTTTGCATATAAAACCTCTCAGTTACTGAGAAGTCTTTTGCATTTGACTTTCTTTGATTTTTAAGAAATACTTTTTATGTAGCACAATTTATTCAAATTTGAGTGTATATGGCAGAGTGTAAACCATTGAGGAATAGTATAGGCAAATTTGTGTGAGTAATAAAGCCTGAACATGAACTTATGAGTTCTTTCTGACCATGAAAAATCAGTGGTTTGGTCATACTGCTGTTTTATTCATTCAGTCAATAACTGAATGGTTGTGACTGACAAAGCACTGGAGTGTGTGACACAGTGAATCCAGTCTTAGGGGTGAATATTTGTCAGTTTAAGTACCAGCTCTTCCTCTGAGCTGTAGTACTAGCCAGGAGCCTTACAGCTTTTTCCAGTTACTTTGGGAATGAGCATTAAGGTTGCACTGCACCCTGCATAGGTGCTTCTTACTGTTGTGTGACACTTGCGTTTATCTTAGCATTTGTGAATTGCCTGAAGACTGGTTATACTGCAAATGTTTTCAGGGGCTTTTTAGCAGTACAGACTTCAGAGGAAGATCAGATAGGTTTTGAAAAAGTGAGCATTACTTCATAACTGTTACTTTTGCCATCAGTTTATGTTCATTTCTCTGTCTTAGGTGAAGCAGCAGAAATGCTTTTGAGCCTTTTAAAATACTGGGGACTTAATTTGTGATAAATCCACACAGTTCCACAGAACTGTGGCTGACTGAAACACATGATAAACATTTTCATGAATGGAGTATAATTTTTGGTTTTGGTTACATTAGAGAAGCAATAAGTGCAGGAGAGTGCAATTTAAATTATTTGCAGTGTTTTGGACAGCATTTTCTTAGCCAAATAAAGAAGAGTTTTTGCCTACCATTTTTTATGATTAGTCTTATGTTTTTAATCAAGCTCGTAAGTCCAAGAGCTTAAAGATTTACAGGGTCAGAGCTTTTAACTTTACAGTGGCAAAGAAGGGGAAATCTGTCTCTAACACATTTAATTAGTACATTTTAATTTCTGTTTTGTTGAGTAGCTTAATATTTGATGACATCTTGGGGGAATTGTGTTTTTATGTCGTATGTTTATGTCAGTGTGCTTGGGAGAGAAAAAGGGGAAGCATGCACTTGTTGGGAAGAGAGATATAAGTGGGTATCTTGTTCAGGTGTTGCACTGAAAGAAGTCTTATGCATGCAGAAGAGCATAAGCACCTCTTCTTAGTAGACCTGTAGTGCTGTCCCAGGGAAGATCACGTTTCACATGAGCCTTCACTGTATTTGCATTCACAAATGTGTTCTTGGCTCATTGTGTTGGGCCTTATTTCTAATAGAAGTGAGGTGGCAGAGGTCTTGACAACAGATCTCTTGAGGAAAAGGACTTTCATCCAAGAGGAGGAGTAAGGAGACATGAAGCATGAGTGTTCATAGTAGTCTGTTTGGTACCTATGGAAATACCCAGGGTACAGGAATGGATGGAATTCCCCTGAAGTAGTATATAAATTTACAGGTCAGTTACCACCACATACTTCCCTTTTTCCTTAGTCTTCATGGAAAAAGCAAACACAGACTGGGAAAGTTAATGAGAAACCATTTGAAGGCCTCATTCTTCCAAAGCAGAAGGGAAGAAAGAACACTTTTTTGCTTTTTCACATTGACTTCCTTCATGTTTCATGTTCAGGAAAGAGTGTATTCCACCACATCAGCTTCAGTCCTGGTTGAGAATTAGCCTTAATTTTTTCACTGCTAGACTTGTATTTTTCCCTTCAGTGTACAGTATTTAGCTGCATGCCATAACCTAAGAGCCCAGTCCAACTCTATTCAGGCAAGTTGTTGTATTGATATTAGTATTAAGCATTAGGCAACAATTTTCCAGTGCCGTAGCTGTCCTATAACGCCCCTGTAGCGAGCCTTCAGCAGTTGTCTGATACACTGCAGTGCCTGAAATATGATGCTTAAGAACATTTCAGTTGAAGTCAGTTAAATGAGTGGAATGAGGATCTTGCACACATCCATGACGGGACACCACCTTGAAGTTGTAACTTGTATGTTTCTTTTCTTCTCTGTCTTCATGTTTTGGGTTTTCTTGAACCACTTCCTTTTGAAAACTTAATCTTAGGGGTTTTTCCCCCCTTCTCATTTGTTTCGACTCTCACGTGCTGTGTTTTCTTTTGCCTTCATCTTGTTCATCCACTGACCGTATGTCTGTCCTAAAGTACATTATTTGCAGTGCTTATATTATTTTTTTCCTGATGTTTGTTAGATGGATACAAAGCTATTAGAAACTTCAAGAATGGAAGCACTTTGTCCTGTTCAGAGCATTTATGTATAATATCAGAAGTTTTTGTTTTTTAACAGTAGACTTCAGAGAGGTAAAAAAAGAAGTTCCAATAAAACAGATCAAAGAGACAAAATTTATGAGACCTTTATATTGAAAGATGCTTTTGAAATATATTGCTTAAATGACTTTTCCTTTAGAGGCATCTGCTAAAGTACTTAATAAGCTGGTTTTGAACAAGAGCTGGAAGGAAGTAAAAGAATTAGAAGTATTTTCTTACTTTCCACTTGTTATGAAGAAAATTTAGTTGCTCTGCCAAGCCTGCTTTCAGTACTGTTTTTTTTCCCAAATAGGAGCCCAATAAATTTTCTATTGGAAGCAAAAATGTCTATGTAACTATAAAAAACTTATTTACATTTTGCATATTTATGTAAAACAATGTTCTGCATATCCTAGCTTTATAAAACTTCAGTATGGCTAAAAGTACCCCTCGTGCAGCTCAAGGATGCACTTAAAGCTATGTCAGTATTTTTGAGGACTGTAAATGGGGACTGTTTAGGAGAAGAGAATAGGGACACATTGGATTAGTAGACTGCCATGGTTTTGTGCAGAAAGAAATGTTTGAGTAACTTCCAGAAATGAGCAGCAGAGTAGAACCAGGCAGAATTATGATTAAAACAGGTTGAGATATGTGTCAGACTAGTGAATATGTTTAAGTCAGTAAGAAGGCTTTTAACTGTCTGCTTATTGTAAGGATGTGGTTTTGGTCTTGTGGCACAGGCAGGTGTTACAGAGCCTCCTCATAGAGCGTGAATGCACCCTTTCCCTGATTTACGGGCCACAGCTGTCCCAGCCCACCAGATGGGTCAAGCAGGGAGTGCCAGGATTACATTGGAATGAGACTGAGGGTTTGTTCTCATGTGTAAACTGAACCCCATGTTGACATAAGCCAGCACTGACCACAGAGGAATTGTTCAGCCCCTGTGGAGGTCAGCCTGTCTTCTTTAGAAATGCCTAGATTTCATGTTGGGATCTGTTTTGAACAATCTAACTTGGTTTCATATAGGTTGTTGGTTTTTGTTTTTAATTGAAGGGTTTCTTGAGACCAAGTAGTCTAGTCATCCTGTCTGATAGAGAAGCCGTCCAGCTTGCACCACAGGCGTACAAATTTTAAGTCTTTTGTACAGTAAGAGGGGTAGTAAGGCTTTTATTCTTGTTTGCTTAGTCCAGTTTAGTTATTCAATGGGACCTAACAGAATAGAATATGGATTCAAATTAAATGATTTTAAAAATTGTATGTCTGAATTCCTTTGGAATTTTTAATATTTGGGCATCTGGGATATAGATTCTGGCTTTCATACTGTGTTCATTTCAGTGGGATTAAACTTCCCTGTAAGGGGGAATGTAAGTTTTTTGCAGATTTGTCTGTAATTGGGTAGAAATGGTGTAGTTTGAATATAAAATTTAGCAAGTGGGAAACTTGTGTGAGCAGTCAGGTTCCTAGTCTGAGCAACCAGTTGTTCAGTGAACTTTGCAGCAAGCTAGGACTTTCTGGTGTCTTTTGTCTTTTGACGTTTGTAGAGAGAAGTCATTCTCCCACCATGTATTTTGCTACAGTATTTCATGCTCAGGTGTCTCAAAGTGTCTGTGTGATACTGTGTATGGTTCTTCTTTGTGTTGGTCATTTCTCCTAATTTTGTGTTAGAAGCTCTTTTTAATAAGGTACTGCTGGTTTTGGGTTTTTTTCCTTGCTAAGTTCATTGGTAAAAGTACCAAATAAAATGGTTTTCTGAACAAGTGTTTGTGGAAGTACACTAGTAATCTGCACATGCTGCATGCTTTCTCTTTTTAAAACTCCATAAGCTAGTTAGTTCATTCATACTGCTAATATGTACTTCAAGTTTCCCATCTATTTCTGAGTTCACTAAAGAATTCTTTGTATGTCATACTATCACAGGCTTTATTGAAGGCCAGATAAATGATGTCTACTAGAGATGCTCACATTAAGAAAAAGAAAATTAAGTTATTTTGACATCGCAGATAGAAGTAAATTCCTCTGTTTACTTCTAGCTCTTCAACATTCCTCTAGCTGCCCTCTCCCCACCCATAATTGTTCTGAAGCCTTGCATTCTGCTGGGATCAGAATAACTGGACTTTCTTTGCCCAGATTGCATTTTTTCTTTCTCAAGTTATGGATATTATATTTGCTATTTTCCGATCAGATGGCACACTCTCAACATTGGAGACCTATTAAAATATTTTCTCTGCCAGCGTTTCCATTTGCAGAGGACTGGGATGTAAATTATCTAATCTTTTGAATTTTTCTGCCACGTTGGCTGTGTTTATTTTCATGTCCATTAACTAATCTCAGAGAAGAGTATATAATTTTTTGCTTCAGTTTCTAAATTAAAAACATGTATTTGGTAATTCACATTCTGCAGAAATCTTGGAAACAGGCTGGTAAACATTCTTTAAAGCTGCTTGTAATATTCACTGGCCTATTAATATTACCCAAGAAGCCATAAAAAGCAAAAGCCAATTTGACAGTAAAAGTAATGTACATTTCCCAGAAATTTAAAATTTTGGGGCGAAGAGTCATTTGGCAGAAGAATGATCATTTTCCTCTGTGGCTTTCAACCAAGGTTTGACTTTTGTTCAGTCTGTTGCCTCTTGACATTCCTTCAGTGTATAAGGAAGAAAATGCATGCCCTGAAATCTTGAAATCTTGCATGTAGAGTTTTTCCTTTCATGTGTCTGATGTTCTGGCCCATCAAAAAATGTTACTTTCCTTCCCATTTCCTTTCTCCCCTACATGTATTTCATCTCTGTGCTTCTATCCGTGTTTTGCTGTCATCTCCTTTATAGTCTTTCCAGCTTCCTGCACAGTGTTCCAATGCTTGCCTGATTTTCCTTGAGCTACCTTCCCTATGCTGCCTTTTTTGTCCTATTCCTCCATATTTTAGGAAACAGTCGCTTTGCATATTCAACCACCTATGTGGGTTTTTTTTTTTTCTTTTTTCTTTTTTTTCTGAAAATCTATCCTTCCCACAGGTAATCTGGTGGATGTAATCTAAAGAAATACAGCTTCTAGGTAGCACTTGCCCATTCTATTAGACAGTGTTTGTTCTTCATCTCAGGAACTTTGTCTGACTCTACCAGAATATATTTATTTTTACCTTTTCCTTGAAGACCTGTGAATTGGTGCAATTTTTATTTTATTTTATTTTTTTTATGACTCCATGATTTGGAGGCCTTATTGCAGTAGTACAGTTGCTGGTAGTGCTTCATATTCCCTAACAGAATCGGGTGCAGCAGCAAGTGTGTGATGTTATTAGCAAAGCAGCTGTCCAGGTATAGACATGTAGGTACAGAGCGTTCCACAATTATGTACGAAGAGAGCCTTGTTTTCCCTTTTGGTGTGAAAGGAGGAAATTGTTCATTAGACCTGTCATTCAGGAGGTCCCTTCCAGTGCTGCTTTCCAATGAAATGCTGTGATCAGCCATTACCTTTTCCAGAATTGTCTTCCTTGGGGTTACTCAAGTTACTGGCAGCATTGATTGAAGCACTTTCTATTTTTAAGTGTCAGGAGCCGGTTTATGGCTGGCTCTCTTTATGGGTGGACAAGATGTGATTTAACACATACTTTTCATTGCAAGACCACCCAACTATAACACTCTGAGGGAGAGAGCTGTGCTGCTTGACCATGTTTTTATATGCTATATTGATATGTATTGGCTGTGAGAGTATCTGGTTACACATTTGAGCACTCCCTAGCTGTTCTCTAATTGCTCCTGTTTTGCTCATGGCTTGCTTAATGTGTAATCTTGACTGCTACACTGAACTCGTATTATTTAAGCTGCTGTGCTCGGCATTAAATGTACAGCTGGTACAGCTGTGGCTACTTCACTCTGCCACTGTGGAAGCTGCAAGTCTCGCCAAGGAGCAAGCTTGCCAGAGCGTTGACCTGTAAAGTGAGTTGTTTTAATATAAAGGCTGAGGAAAACACTCCAGCACATAGCTGCTCTAGTACAACTCATTGTGGTGTGAGTGCACTGCAAGAAACCCTCTAATTCCCTCCCGTGCTGGGGGAGCTCTGTTTCTAATCAGGTTCACTGGAAAGGTTTAGCAAGGTACAATGGTCCAAACTGACTGCAGGGTTGTCTTTTGTGTTAACAGTGGTTTTCTGATCTTGTCCCCAAAGCAAGCATGCATTGGTTTAGAAAGCTCCGGTTGCTGATGGGGGAAAAACTCTCACTATGCGAGCTGTATGTAAGACTGAGAGCTAGATCTCTACCTCCTGTAAACGGACAGTTCTTCATCTCATCTGGTACTGCTGCAGCAGACCAGAGAGAAGTTACTGCGATGGGGCCAAACTCTGCTGGCGCCTCTCACGCATAGGAGGTTTTGTCCACAGGACAAAAGCTCAGGAACTGCCAAAGCCAAGGTTGTTCTGACTGGATTATAAAAGTCTGGTTTTTCTTTCTAGGAAGGTAGGCGGCTGTTAGGGAAACTAGACTCTTCTACGGGGAGGCAAAAATCCGTGTAGGATGGCAGTTCTTTTGAGTAGTCATCCCACTCTGGTATATTTCTCCTAATTTTGTAAGTTGATAACACCAACCTAAAAACTGGCTTTTGAACCTGTGTAGGGATTATGACCCAAACTCTCAGATCCCAAGCCTTCTGTGGATTGCCAGTGTTGGTTTGTCATACAGGTTTTAGATTTACTGCGTTAGGCAAAGTGCTTGCCTCTTGCTCGGCGAGACTTCAGTTACTAAGCAATTTTTAAAAGAAGAACCATCAGCTTTCTTCAGAAGGGTTAAATTCTTGATGTACGGTGTTGGAGGCTTAATTGCAAAAGAGAAGCATTAAGGTGATAAAATCCATCCGCAGAGTATATTTGACATTGATCTTTTTCTAGAGGTGTCTTTGGGTTATCAAGAAGTGTTTGTGAGTTACAGTAAACTTCAGACTGAAGACCTGTTCTGCCAGGACACATCTGTGGAGTCCTGTGTTCCACAAGATCTTCCCGAGTTGTTGAGTTTCTGTGTTTGCGCTACGTACTGACTTTCAAGACCCTTCCTATTCCCTTACTATACAAATGTGTGGAGCTGCCTGATGCTTGGTGTCTTTGAGATTGCTCATGATGATGCTCATGCTTCTGAGTATACACTCATGATGAGTACAAGTCTTGGATGTGATGATCTTTTCATTCTGTTTGGTCTTTTTCTCAGAAAAATTAATTGATTGAAGTGATAAAAGTACGCTGTTCCATTTTGCAGACACAAAGCATAGAAGCTTTTATGTAAAAGCACAGAGGCTGTTAACATGAACTTTTTCACAGCTATATCATGGCTTATGCGTTATATATTTTAAAGTGTATATGTATATTTTTTTTTATTTAAAGGTGTACTATGCAGCTTCTGCAGAAAGCTCTACCATAATGTATTTAGAATATTGATGTGTGATCTACATGACTCAGTTTCTTCCTCTTCTAGTTCTAAGGAACTAGGTAACATAACATAAAAATTTCTGTTGTTCCTAAAGGAAAGAACAGCATTTTTATTAGATATGGAAAATTCCAAGTGGAACATGTACAAAGATAAAATACCGTTTGGAAATTTAAGGACACATTTTAGGATTCTGACTTTTTTTGAAGCAGACCACACAACCACCTCACTAGTACTCTCTTTTACATTACATTAGGCTAACTTATACTGAGAGAAATAACATAGGTAGAGAAACACAAACTATTTGTTTGAATAGCCCTCTCTTCAGTGCTTTCCTGAGAAACCATAAGGCAGTAGTACCACATACTGCTGAAAACTTTTTACAACTAAAATACTTTGTAATTATAGATAATGTCTATTTTTGAATTAGTATTTGTGGTGGTCAAACAAGAGGGCAGTTCTTTACCTTTCTTCATGTTAGAATAGCTTAGGCAAATTTTAGGGCAAGCTGTCATCAGTTAGGGGCAGCAGCAGAGTAATTCCAAACTGTGTAGACATCCACTGCGTGTTCACGGGTAAGACTGCATGCAGTTCTCCTTAGAATAAAGGTTGCATCATAGAGATTGCTGAGGTGAGGCAGAGGTTGAAAGGATATAGCAGATTTTTTCTTTTCCTGCTCCAGGTTTAATTTGCTAGCACACCTGCAGGTCTGGCGTTTGTTTTGTTCTTTGCTTCTCCTCTTTTTAATATATATATAAATGGCCCACTGGAGGCAAGACTACCTCTAGTTTTATTTCCAGCTAACTTAACCCCATGCTGCTGCCTGCCCCCTCCTCCCCCCCCCCAAACCAGAAATGCACTCCATCCTTTTATGTCTCTTTGTTAGGTAGTTTGCAGAGGGAATTGGTGAATGCTCATCATGGAAATCTCTACAGGAAGAAAAAGAATTTAACACATTTCTCATTTAAAAATTATTTTTAATGTTTAAATATAAAAGTAGATGTAAAAAGCTTGTAAGAGGAACATAGTTTATTGTTCTGCAGGGACAAAAGCTGAAGAGCATGACATCTGGAAAGTTTGTTAATATAAATAAAACCAACTGGAAACAGATGGATAATGGGGAGCTCATCTCCTACTACAAGTCTTCCTGTTTTAAGAAAATGCTAAATCTGTTTTTAGTACCTGGCAGTATTTTAAAAAGAACTCTCTGTATCACAGAGGAAGTTGATAATAAAGAAATAGAATTCTTCTGTTCTCTGTGGAGCCAGGATTTATTCACGCAGGTGAGTAAAAACAATGAGGTCAAGTGTTTCAAATTCAGCTGTTGAACCTTCAGTCTTCAAAAAAGTGTTATAAAAGTGAGAAATACACAGAAAATGTGCCATCTATATAACACAAAATCAGGTCTAGCCTCTAGAGTTACAAGGGGTGGTTGTACTGCTACTAATAATTATTCTTACAATAATTGCATTTAATATAATATTAACATTACGGAGAATTATAATGACTTTAATAATTAGTGGCCTATTTATTCTTGTAACTATTAGGTTAAAATCCTTGCCCATCTGAATGATTACTGAAAATTAACACTAATGGCACCCAATGTAAATGTCAAATTGATAATAATAACATTAAGGATCATTTTAAGTCATATGATGTGGTTGCCGGAAGTTACAGCCGGATGAGGAGGTAATAGCAACAGCTAAATTATCCCTTCACCTGCCACAGAAGACACATTCTTATCCAGAAATACCAACTGATGTAGTTTAAAAATACTATCCCTTTGATTTATTTTATTGATATATGGTATGCTTAATGCCATGATCGGTTCTGGGATGATGAAAGTTTTAGCTGAGGTAGACAACTTAAATATTGAATCTTTTTTTGCTTTGCAGTATTCATAGATGAAGGCAAGGTAAAATCAAGTTTTTTAAAAGTTAAGTACTTGTGTTTGGTTTACATTTCTGTATCATTTATATGCATGTGTGACTGCTTCTCTGTGTGTGCATTTACATGATATGAAGAAACAAAATGAAAAATCAATTTTAAAGTGTGAGGAATTACCAAGAATGGAATACAGTGATTTTGTGTTTGTGGGACTGAAATTTGTACATTTTGAGAAGTGGCCAGAATGAAACAAATTGTTCTCAAAGGCTGAACACTTCAGCCTGACAATCATGTTTTGTTTTTATTTGCTTAACTAATAAGAATGATAGTGGCTGCTAAGAACAGGACAACAGTGGGTGTTGCTCAGGAACCTGATGGCGGTTGTGAAGGATGCGCCATAAGGAGAACAAACAAACCTGGCCCCATCAGCGTTCATTCCCCACTAATCTTTGCAGCACCTACTTCTGTTGGACTGTGGGTGTTAGAGATGACATCCCAGCCTCTTCTTCCCCTGAGCTGGCTTGGTCTGGTTTTAAACTCTGAGTCTCACACCACAGCCTCATCTTTTAACAGAGGTGTTCCCTACCCAATGTGGAGAAAGGGCCTGTTGTAAAGCCACCTAGATTTCCTGCTTAGTATCGCTAATTGCTATCTAACATTACTGCCTTGTTTCTATCTCTTAGAAGAATCTTGTCAGCGTGGCGTGCCTGCATCTAGCAATATCTGGTCTGATTTTTCTGTAGAGGAGTTTCAGTAGTGTAATAAAAGATTGTAGGCTTAGATGTCTGGGGTTTGTGTCTCCTTACAATGAGGTAACACTGTAACTGGAAGGTGCTCTGTAAATCAAACCATATACATTTACGTATTCTGCAAAGAACAAAATTACGGGAAATACTTTTACAGATGAGCAGGTCTCTTCTGAAAAATGAAATCTAAGAAGATACCAGATGCTTGCTTTTATTTGATCCATAAAATTACCTTATGAAATCTGGTTTTATAATTGCAGGTTGAACAGAAGACGTCTGAAAAACACCCATATGTTTTAAGGTACTAAATACCTTACTAGTGAGCAGGGGATTTAAGATAAGCAGAGGTGAACAGGTCTAGCGAGTTTTTGTTTTCCCTTCTCAACCAGATGCATTTTGAAAATGCTAATACTTAACTAATCTCTAGAGCCCAAAGGTATTCTCAGGTTTACATCAGGAGTGACTACAGTAATTAGAGGAGCTTACAGGGAAGCAGGGCATTGAGGCTGCAAAGGTGGGTTTGTGATGAGGGCAGAGCTGGCTGCAGGTGGCCAGGGTTGCTTTGCTCTCAGTGCTAGATCAGATAGGTTGTAGTGAGAAGAGCTGGTGATTTTCTTGCTTTGTTGAAATTATGTGTTTTGGTGAAGACCATTGGGTAGGATTTGAGGTTTGATTCTTCTAGCTACATTCATGTTTCCAAAGCACTAATAACTACATGTCAGTGTTTAATTTACTCAGCCTGCTTTTTCCTTCCTGGTAATAACTGGAATTAGAATTAAAGCTGTATGGGTAATTCCCAGGTGGTTATTTTCTTTGTTTCATATTGCACAGATAGGTTGAGCACTAGCCTTTAACAGAGTGCTGTGCTTGTGGGAGATAATTATAGGACATACTGGACAGCCCTGAAAGTGTTCAAGGCCAGACTGGATGGGGCTTTGAGCAACCTTGTCTGGTAAAAGGTACCCCTCCACATGGCAGGGGGACTTGGAACTAGATGATACTTAAGGTCCCTTCTGACCCAAACCATTCTATAATTCTGTGCTGTTTTATACTTTTTCTGCTAGGCAGGACCCTGGTACAGAAAGCTGAAGTAACTGTTATTTACAGAGAATGCTATGCCTCGACATCAGCAGCCTTGAGCATCTTTTATGAACGAATGGGCCATCAATTTAAACTCTGGCCACCATCTGCAGCCATAGAAATCCCATGACCAACAGCTACTCTAGCGGGCTGTTACTGAGCTGTGACAGGCCATCTGTGACAAAAATACCAAGGAACTTTATTCCCCATCTGAAAGTATACATCACGGTTCTTCAAAAACAAAGTATGTAGTGTTAGTGTGGCTTTTTTTAGGTACCCGTTTTAGCCTCAAGTGTTGAAATGTTATTATAGGCTGACAGCTCATTTCGGTGAGACATTTCTTTGAACTTTCAAGGTGGGTAACATGTTCCAGCAAAAGTAGGTGCTTGCTGAATCAGGGCCTTAGTTTCTTTCTCCTGAGCAGCATGGAGAATTCACAAGTTGGTTTGCATTGGCACCTTTTCCTTTAGCAGTGGTTGTAAACAACAGGTGCATGCTGTCATAGTTTCCTTCAACAAAAAGCAGAATTTGTATTTGACTATGCATACATTTTCATATTGTTTTTCATAAATGTCTCACCAGTACTGTGCACCTTGATTTAGATGAGTATTTATTTCAAATTGATTGTAGTTGTCTGAATTTTGGATATTGGCATGCTTGTGATATTTGCATGTATCAATTGAACACTATATTTCTTACACAAGTTTTGCAGATGCTTTATGCTCCAAGAAAAATAGCACTCAATTTATAATTCTTTGCATGCTGAATAAGATCCATTGCTAGAGATGTCTGAATCCACCCTGATTCCATAGGAACTTTTTACTATGTGCCACTCTCTTCAAAAATAAACCTTAACTTTGGATACATTAAGTGACTGATGTTTGAAAAGAGAAATGTTTTGAACACTTGAATAATTCACATAATCTGCACTGACTTCATCTCATCCTTTGCAAACTTTCAGTATGACCCAAGAGCGAGTTCTTGGCTTGAAGGAAAACCAAGCAGTGAATACTTGCAACAGACTCGCCAGTGTTCAGCAACAGTAATGGGCTTTATGTAGCATGTGGCAACTCACTAGTACTAGAACAGAGAAAGGGGAGTTTTGAGCCTACCGTAAGCAATTCTGAAGTTTAAAGCGAACCTGCTTCCAGTGTTCCTGCTCTAAATAAATAGAACTCTTGCCAGCAAGCAGAATGTCTAAGTCTGGCCCTTTCCCCTGTCACTCATAGAAGGTGACCAATTTTACCATCAAGACAAAAGGATTACTGATGCAGGGACTTGGTGCCCATTTCCAATCTAGGAGAACAGTAAGATACTGAAGAAGCAAAAGGAAGGAACTGAAAAGCCAGACCTGCATTAGGGAAAGGGTCCCATGTTGTATCACTGCTCTGGGTTTACATTGTTGATGAATGGTTTCCTTGGGAAAAAAGAAGTAGAACAAGAAGACCTGAGTGCCAAGTGTTAACAAAAAGATTACTACCTACTATAATTCAAGAACTCTGTGAGAACAATTAGTCCTTGTGTAAAGATTGTCCCATAGTGCTGAAAGGTCAGGGAGACCTTGGAGTTATCTGCTGCTTCATGAACTGAGAAATGCTTCCTCACACTGGAATTGGAGAAACAAAATTCTGCTGTTTCCATTTCCTCTCCATCCCCTTGATATCATCAATATAAACTGGATTAAGTGAGAAACAATTAGGAAACTATTTTTAGTGTCAGAGGTATCTTCCTTATTAGATACAGTTTTATGCTTTTATCTTGTAGAAGATACTTGGGAAATCCTTTCAAGATGCTTTCAGATCTCATTGTAGCTCTGGATGTTAGAAGGGCAATAGTTAGGAACTGTGTCCAAAACATAAAATATCTTGGGTGTTTTTCTGTATTTTAGTGCTTGCTGCCTTTGGCAGATACCTACACAGATCCATTAGCCATCTGTGTTGGTGAGTGAGATCTTAATGAGATGTGAAGAAAAATTGCTGAGGAAAGGAAAACATTGGGAGAACTCTGAAAATATGTCAAAACCAGTTAGGGTGGTTTTGGGGCTTTTTAGTAAAACTGTGGAATGTTTTTAAAAACAAATAGTGGAAAACTTTGTGTAAACCAAAATTCCTAGTCAGTGCTGATGGTCATTTTGGTTTGGATATAAGTTTTGGCTTGGCAGTATAGTAGCTATGTAGTATCTTCTGAACCTCCCCTTTGCACGTTTGAATACAATTTTTGTATGTGATGGTACAGTGCTTTCTTAGACTTTGTATCCTCTAAATCAGGATAAACAGTGAAAAGAAAGGTTTAGAAGAACAGTTTTAGCTGAGGACATTGCACTGGTCGCTGGTGCAGTGGTGTTTGTTTTGGTTTACTTTTTGTTTGTTTTGTTTTGTGGTGTTTTGGTTTTTTGTTGGCTTGTTTTCGTTTTTATTTGGTGTTTTTTGTTTGTTTGTTTTTCTTTGTTGGGGTTTTGTTTATTTTCCCCTTGACAGCATAGATGGCTTGCTCTGTAATATTGAGAAAAGCCATTACACAGAGTACCTGTGAGAGGTCTGAATTAATGCTTCATGAACAGCCTCAATTCTAGTATTTACCGATTTGAGAGCTTGTTTTTTTAAACATTAACATCCCTTTCATGAATTTTTCAAGTTGCATATTATTTTTAAGTCAAACCTTGGAACTTGCTTGCCAGATTCCATCAATTGCACCACTTGCAGTACGTAGCAAAGTGTAGCTGTTTTTCAGGACCCAACTTTGAATTGGTGCTTACAGACTTCATGATGAACACCTCCCGTTGATGCTTTCACGTCAAAAATCAAAGGGAGGCATAGCTGAGCAAAATCAGAGCCCTGTTAATAATGGCAAATAGCCTTTTATTCATGTATTATAAATTGCAAATTAATGCAATTGAATATGGTTTTGTTTCAAATTGATGGGTACTGCATATAGCACTCATTGTGCATATTTAATGGGAAGAAGGAAACTGGAGGACTGTAGATAAGAATTGCAAGATTCCCTTTTTGTAGTACATTATGTTTGACTTGAATTCCTGCTGATTCTGATTTTTTACCTCTTCTTTTCCTAGGCAATTTAAATTCATGGGGTATTTGGCTGGTTGGTTGCTTTTTCCTAAGAGCATAATTTATCTAAATGAGTATATCATGACATGCACAGTTTGTGAGCTCTCTTCCCATCTTTGAAAATGGGTCTCTGCTCCAAAAAACAAGCATGAAAAAGCAAATAGGTGGTTTGTGTTTGTGTGAAACCATATTTTTCCATTTAACAAACAAGGCTGCTCGATGCCTGCGCTGTTGCAATGATCTCCTATTTTGATCCCTGACTGAATATGGAGCAATTGACAGCTTTTATGATTCTTTCTTTGAATGAACTTGAAGAAGGAACTCATGATTCTGTTTTAACCATTTATTATAGCTGAGTAATAATGCTTTGTAATCCAGATTGTGCAGGTTGCAGATAGCTTTTCCTTTTGAGATACACTTTGCGTAGAACTGAGTATAAATAATGAAAAGGAAATTCTTTGGAATAATTCTACTCTACAGTGTATTTGAGAAAAGTAAATTCTTTGTGTGCTAAGTTTCCCAATTTTACCCACAGGCTCAGTCTTGTAGATATAATTATGCTTTAGGAGACATTTTAGGTGCTAGTTGAACCTTTAACCTGTGTTTCCCCTGGAATAATTACAGGATGTGAAAATGGCCAAATGAAACACTTACTCAATAGAGATTAATAGAATTAGTTAAGCTACTGTTACCTTATGCTTGATTTATATTGTATGTTTAGGTCGAAACAGGCTTTAATGGCATGTGGGTGTTTTCCTATCTTTTCATACTTGCTACTTGCTATGTTATGTGAACTGCTTAAAAAGGCATTTTAGATCACTGGCAGGTAGTTGAATTTCAAAGGCTGGCTCTATTTAAAACAAAAAGTAGCCTTTGAACTTCTATCAGGTTTTCTGAAAATAACAGTAATAGAATTGATTCCATCACCTTCCAAGGAAACAAGTTGAAAAAGAAACTTCTGTGGATCCATAGTCCAAACACCAAATATATTTTGCAGACATTTGAAATCAAGCTTTAGTTGGCTACAGTGGAAACAGAGGAAACTCAGAAAAATCACTTGCCTGTCTGCATTGCTGAAATTGTTTGAAAAGGTAAAAATAAAAAGTCTATAAACACGAGGAGTGGTATATCAGAAGTAGAGCATTTAATCTTATGTAAAAATCTAAGATTGGTGGTAATTCTAATATATTTTTTTTTCAAGTAAAACAGTTAAACATGATTTACCCTTTAAAATTTGATTTGGTGTGTTTCTCTGTCTTTTTAGACAGTAACGCATTGGCTTTGAGACAATTTGAATTTTGATCTTTGAAGAAAGCATTGAACAGTTACCATCCTAATTTTCAAAAACTGAATCTTTAACAGAAAACTTAGAGGAGAGCTAGAAATCAGCTTGTATTACTAGATAATACTGTGGGAATGATTAGATTTTTAACAGGCTTCACTGCAGTTGAAGTACTTTATATTGGGATACTTTGTGAGCCTTTCACAGCACTCCTCCTGCAGCCTCTACCAGCTGCAGCATTTGGGGCTTCACCCAGGTGAGGAGGAATTTTCAATGATGTTATCAAGGAGCAGTTACTCATTTAGATACCTCAGCAGGTGCCAGCTTAATATATTCATTACTGGCTTTATGGTCGTTCAACTGAATCCTATTTTGAGGTGCAGTTGATGATGCTCATCCTCTCTCAAGATCCAGGGAAGGCTTTGGGGCAGTAAACTGAAACCTTTAAAAATCTGACCCATGATTAGAATAAACCTTACTTGTAGAAAATTCTTTATTCAACAACTTCATTTTGAATCAGAATATTTGTTTAAACTCATTTTACACTGACATAAGGTACCTTTAGTGAACTATTTCACTACTTTTAAAATCCTGTTTTAATTTGGTTTAGAGGTAATGTTTGTTTCAGTGATTACAGCAGCCAGTGAAAATGAGATTTTTTTTTTTTTAAGGTCAGTGAAGTAGAAATGCAAAGGAGATTAAAAATCAATTATTAAGTCAAGATTTCCTTTATTCTCATTCTGTTCATGTTTACCTCTCTTTGATGACTTCCCCTTAAAGTATTATACTAATGTAGGAAATTAAAGATTTTTCCATATATACATTTCTGTATCATCTGAGTTACAGGGTTTCTCATCTCTTTCCTGATAAACATGCTCAGTAAGTCCAGTTAATATGAGAGATGTCAGTGTATGGAGAGGATACAGCTTTTTTCTTTATAATAATCATTCTTTTATTAATTATACCAAATTTCTTTTAAGGAAGAAATCTGCATTTTAGCCCTGTGTACAATGGATATACAATGCAGGAATTACAGCTTTTAACCAGAGATGTAAGAAGAAATCCTAGAAAAGGATCACTAAGTGTGTGATCTGAATTCAAATGTTCTGTAATAAATGTGAATTACTTTTGCCAAAGGGTGAATGTGTATCCATCATTGTAATACTATGACAGCATGAAAAGCATTTATGGGCACAGCTGTATGTGCTGAGGTGTGACGCTTCAGCTGGGAAATTATGTACTAAAATAACTTTCCTTTTATCTTTGTGTCATAATGTCTTTTGTTATTTAAGTAATTTTTAAGGAGCTTTGAGAAACACAGAGGCTGTGGCTGAAGGGAAATCAACTTGAGCAAATCATTAACATCAACACATACAATAAAATAGAGAGAGACTGGAGTATTGAACTATTGGCTGTTCTGTGTGTTTATTAAAGGACATTAGAATACTGTGTTTAAAACAGTTGACTAAAACTTCAAAAGCCTTACATTAGGATAGGCTTTATTAAGAATATGCTATTTATGTTGAAATAATGAGAAGGGACACCAAAATCCTTTAATGTACAGTTATCAAATGCCGGTCAAAGATCTTTCAGCATATTCTGGAACATTAGTGCCTTTTAAACTTGTACCAGATTTTCTAAGATTATAGAACGATTCAGTATTAGCCAATTGTTGCACTTTCGGGAATCATGAGTTTCTGGAAAATATCCCTCTGCTGTCTAAGAAATGAAGTCCTGTTCTGGGGAACTCATCTGGAAAAAGCATTTCTTTGGGGGTGATGGGGACCATCTGTGGAATTCCAACTACGCTGAAAACCTGGAGCAGATATGGGCAAAAAATACACCAGGAGGCAGGCAGTTCTGAAGGGGTCACTGCAGTAACCTTGTTTTAAGGAAGGGTCTGCATGCATGGGCTGACCTTCTGACCCTTAATAACTCAAGAGTAATGTTATACACTCTTCATGTCTATGCAATATTTCCATGGCATAAGGCTTCTAATCATTCCCAATCTTCATACAATTTCCAAATATATATTTACACATACACAATATATACACACACAAGACCTGTGATTGTTATTTAGTATGCAGCCCATGTAGTTTAAGAACATTTGAGTCCAAAGTAAACAAAAGCAAAAGGAAACATGCTCTGAGATTCAGTTCACAAATTACTTTGTACTGCAGTGAATTAGTAACTTGCTTTGTGCTGTAGTGAGGGGCATTTTTTCTGTTTGAACCATTTGGTTCACAAATGACTTTGTACTCCAATGGTTTGCTACTGTTGAGATTTCACCAAGCCAGCAGTGTTTGTTGAGTTACCAGTTTTCTCATGCATGTTCATTTGCTTTTGGCCATCTAGTTTGAAATTTCATGATATGCCATATTCCAAAGTTGCAATGGAAAACCATCCTTTTTCTCTCTTGCCTTTCAAGGCAGTGAAATCTATTCATAAGTGGAGATGATCTGCTGGAAGTGTTAATTGGTCTTTTTAATGCAAAATGCTGAGGGCTTGTGTGTAAAGTCTGAAAACAGGAAAGAAAAGATCTTGTTCCTTGTTTAAAATGGTAATAGCAGGTCATGTTGTAAATGAGGAAGTATTTAGAAATTACTCTGATTTTTATGCCAAATGCTTTAGCTTCCTTGTTTTTTCACTGCATCAGCCTGAAATGACCTGTAATTCTATTTCCTGTAGATGTTTCTCACTCTGTTTATATTTTTAGCCTTATTTAAAAGAAGAGAATAAAAATTGAAGGCTTGTAAATTGTTTATAACCATGTCGCATTATAGATGTTTCTTTCATTTTGAAGCTGTCATATGATATTAGATAGGTATTATAAATATAATTTTAGCCTATTTCACTATTGTCATAATCCTATTGTTTCAATGGGAAAAGGTTTCGAATTTAGAGAGGACATCTGTAGTTGTATGCTGAATTGGATAAATAGTTTTCTGGTTTAATATCCACAGTTGTGGCCTACCATATCAACACTGAGTTACAGATTAAGCTGAGAAGAGGAGCCCATATAGGAGGACCATATAGGTCTCCAATAGCAGACATCTGTCTATTTTAGGTGGATGTCATGTTATGATGCAGAGTGTGCCTTCAGAAAGAAAGGGGTTGGGCTTACAGTTCCTCTTTGGAACTGCATGCTGGCTGTGGGAGGTGGGGAATGTGTGGCCCTTGATGTCTCTGGGAAAACAATCTAGATGCTGAATGTCATTAGCCAGCTATACACATTGAGCAAAAAGTCTCACATAATCAGACATCAAAAAATATGAAGCTAGCTGATGCTGACCTGCTGCTCCTCAGCATGTGCTTCATCAGATCTGATTTTGTGTACTTCAGCTTTGTTAGTCCTCTGTGGGGACATTATTGAGTTGACACTGAGTATGTCAAATGCTCTTCAAATATACATATGTGTGTTTGTCATCAGCATCCTATAGTTTCTTGTTTGGTCTTCTTAAATATGCTTTTGTGTAGGTATGATGTTATTTTCATGAAGCATAGTGATGTCCTTTACAGTCTCTAGCCTAGTGCTCCTTTCAGCATCTCTAATAATAGTCTTCATCAGCTCCATGTGGAAAATGTAGTACCAATAGTGCCAGCCAGTTTGTGCGTAGAGAGCAAAATAGATCTTCGGGGCCCAGTCTGTGCTTGAGGCTGGAAATGAATTTCCAGTTGCTAAGTGTAGGTGGAAGACAGTTAAAGTCTAAATCTTTGTCCTTTTAAATGTATTTTTTGACTCTTCCCTTACACTAATGTGCCTCTAATTGTGGTAGTTACCTTAAAAAGTATAAATAGATGACTCATGACATCAACACACATGATTTTTGTAGTGCCTTTTCTCTTCTACTTCGGAGGTAAAAACAGCACTATGATGTCTCGAGTATTAATGTTATAACTAGCTAGAACACAATATTCTTATATTGACGACTTAGATTAGTCTCAATAGAGCCATATAAACTGCCTCATTTGGTTTGTACTTGAACTTTGTAAAGAATCTTTTAAAGTTGATTTTGTTTTAAGCAATTACATTTATTTAGTTTCGTGATTTGTTTTCCATGAAGTAAGTAGGAATGAGTACAATGTTACTACATTTCTGTTGATAGGGGGACATTAAAATCCTTTGAAGCTGAGTGAATTATTAATTACAAGTTGAAGTTGTTCATCAGACTTTTAAATAACAGACTTATGCATTTGAAAGATCTGTAATTTGCTTTAAAATGAAAATAAAGCAAAAAAAAAAAAAACAAACAACCCCAACAAAACACAACCCCAAATCAGAATCAATTGCTATGCCAAGCAATTGACAGGTCTTGTCATCTGGCTTGTTCATGATTGTGTTGCATGCTTGCATAAATCTAACCTTGTCTCACAAATTGGGAATTAAACTTTACTCCTTGAGCATCTCATTTGTGGTACTTGTGTGCTACAGGAACAGTTGCAGCAGATACTGAAGCCAAGTTTCCTATGCTTTTTGTAACACTAGGAATGTAACTATGCTGTTTTTCTTTGCAGCTACTTTTCAGACTGGAAGGGCAGAATTTAGTCTTTTCATACTAAGAAAATATTTGCATGTATTATTCCGAAAGACAGTCTGAAATTTTTTTCTTTTTTTTTTTTTTTTTTTTTTTCTGGATTTCAGTTGAAAACAGATGGATCAGGTTTCTTACTGGCTGTTTAGATAGGTGCTTGTCATTCTAATAGTTAGCAAAGAAGGCTCAGTGTGTGAATGCTTGAACAGCATGGAGCCATTGGCAGGGAAAGCGGACTATGGGTGGATGTGGAAAGCATGAGCAAGACTTCATTGCATAGGAGATCACCTGTGGATTTTTAGTGCCCCCACCATAGAGAATCTCTGACAGTGTAATTTGCAGCATAGAAAGTACAGAAAATAGGAAGTGGTAAGACCTCACAGAAATGCATCAAAATAGATGAGCCTTTGGTGAATGGCAAAGCAGTAGTAGTTTTATTTCTGTTTTAATTTAAGAATGTGATAAGAAAGGGCCTTGAGATTTTCCTAATAGCCTAAATGCTGGTAACCATAGTGAATCTAGGAAATCTATGGAGAAAAGTTTATCTGTGAATTAAGTTAAAGGTGGTGGATTATCAGCATCTTAATTTCCCCTAGTGTTTGTCTGGATGTGGGGAATAGAAGAGTTCACAGTTTAAGTCACCGATGGCCACCTTCCTGCTAGAATCATGTCTTTCCAAAGATTCAGTTTTCCTCATCAAAAGGTTCATGTCAATTCAGCTGTCTTGCTGAACTCTCTGTTCTATTTTTTCAGTCAGAGCTCTTTGCTTGTCACACTGATACGCCACTTAAAGTTTGCTAACCTAAAATTGCCCTGATCTTAGCAAAAGTGGTATCTTACGTGATTCTGTATTATTATGAAATCATCTTATCTAATGGGAGGGAAGGAATTGATTCAGTTTCTCGTGAAACTTTTTTTGTCCATTTGTAATTAAAATGATGTGGCTACTCAGCTTCTTTTCTGTATTGCAGTTATAATTTTCACTGATAAAATTTGTAGGCGCAGACAACTGCAATTGCGTTAAGTCAGGTAGAGTAGATACTAATGAAGAAATTATTCACCATAAGAGTGGTGAGCCTGTGGCAGAGGTTGCTCAGAGAAACTGTGGATGCTCCATCCCTGGAAGTGTTCAAGGCCAGGCTGGACGGGGCTTGGAGCAACCTGGTCTAGTGGAAGGTGTCCGTTCCCATGGCAGGGGGATTGGAACTGGATGATCTTTAAGGTCCCTTCCAACCCAAACCAGTCTGTGATTCTATGAAATTGATTTTATTCTATCATAATGTTGTATAATTTGACAACAGAAGCCAATAATGAAAACTGATATCCAGAAAAATTATTTTGCTTCTACAATCAAACTACATATTTATATATGTTATGTTAACACATGCTACAGAAGAATTTCTCATAGGCATTTCCATTCAGTTTTTTTACCTCGTGGAGGCTGCATCAAGTGAAATCTCATACTCTTCATGCTGTAGCACTTTTCTATAATCTGTCTCCCTTAAAAACTTTCTGATGACATCTGTTAATTTTCTCTATAGATTTTAAATAATATTGATTCTGAGTAATTTGTTTAATTAGCCCCAAGCTATGTGTGTAATTATTCCAATCTGTGCTTCTCTCTCAGCTTTTCCCTGCAAGGCTGACAAATGGCAGGAGGGGGAAAGGGCACCTTAGCAGGAAGTTAGTGACTGGGGAGCCTTTGGTCCTCGGTCTGCTTTGTGCCGTGGGTTCTAAGGATGAGTGGACTCCTTCTGAAGGAGCTGAGAGAGAATGATGAAAATATTATCTAGCTTCATTTAAGAAATCAAAACAACTATTAGCAGTGGTAAAAAGCTTTCTTATCTTACGAAATAAGACATTTTTATAGTTATTTTATTGTTTCCCAGCTTTTTATTGCCATAGTAGCAATTTAGGCATGAAATCCCAATTGTATGAGCCAGTGTTAAGATAAACTTCTGTCTCTATTCCTGCAGGGTTTAAGAGGAAAGATACATTATCTTGGGATTACTGGTGTTTTGTATGCAATTTAGAATAAAATGCTAACTGAATCATCTTCACATTTTTATGGGCATTGACCTCTTTGGCTTCTGTATTGGTGGTGTACCAATTCTGAGGTTAGACATATGAATGTCAAATTGCAGGATATTTGTCTGCTGAAGCACAGCATAAATTGTACTGCTTATTTTTTATGTATTTATTTTTTTTTTTACTCACTGTAGGATTTTCTGCCTTTCTGATAATAAAATGAAAAAAATCTTTACATTTTAACCCAGCTTGTGCAGGTAACATACCGTCAAATGCCAGCTGAAATGTTTTTTTTGTTAGGCACCTCATCTAGATCAAAAATAAAAGTTAAAAAAAATAAAATAGATTAAGGAAAAGAATGGAAAGCATTCTCAAATAAGATGATATGCCTTTTGCAGCCGGAAGCTTGCAGGCAGAGTCATGGCTAAAGCAGGTAGAGAGACCTGCCTTGTCTGTAGTGCATTTTGGGGAAGATGTACTCACCGTTACAAGCTGGTCTCTGTTAATTAAAGCAAACCCAAATGATCACAGCTCACTTCAGGGGTTTGTTCTGTACATGAATGTTCACAATACTAGCATGAACAAAGCATATGGGAGATTTTCTTCTATCCTGAAAAAGGGAACTGTGAATGAATTCTGTCATTACAAGCTAGTTGCATATTTAAAATTTACTTAATTACTTAGGTATTTTCTTTAATAACAACTTTTTTTTTTTTCTGTTCAAACATAACAACTGTAGAACAACAAACCTTGTACAGACAAGGATGGCTACTTGAATCAAGCCATTATCAGCCAGTCAGTTGTATTTATGCCCTTACAAAATTTCTGGCTGTTCCAGTATTGTGAAGGAAATGATAAATATTTGGCCAGTGTTTGGGACAGGAATGAAATTGAGCCATTCTGCAACTCCTGAATTGGTGTTGATATGTGTAAAACTACTTCAGATAAGATAAGCAGTGACATTTATGGTTGGACTTGATGATCTTAAAGGTCCTTTCCAACTGAAATGGATCTGTGGTTGTAAAGATTTTAGGGAAGCTGTCTAAATGAATAATTTCTGCTTCACATTCTAGTGTGATAATGGAGTAGTTAATTAAAGAACAAAGAAGTAAAAGCTCTGGTCCTCCTATTTCTCCTTGCGTCTGTGCTCTAGTGCCTTTTGTTCAACCCATGAAATTGCTTTTCCTAACAGTACAAGCCTGTAATGTATTCATCCTCATCATGCTAACGTAGCTGTTTCTCCATCTTTTTGTTCTCTTTTGCTTCATGCCGATACGATTAGGTTTCTGGCTTGTCTTTAGTCCTGTGCAGCTGACTGAAACTGCTCTTGCTGAGAACTTCAGTAGAGCTCTTATGGCTACATTGTGGAATAAATGAATCTCAATCTCTCTGCTGCTTATGAGACTGTTGATCTCACCTTAAGACTTGTAACATCTGTTGCCACACAAATCCTGTCCTACTGCCATGGAAGTGCATGCAGTTGTTACTACAGGGAGGAGTGATAATGCTTAGTCTATAAAATATGTGAATTATTTTTAGTTAATATGTATTGTGTTATCTCATTCTTCTGGGGCCTCTCCTAAGATGTAAAGGAAAGCTGTATGGCTGAAGATTGCACAATGGGTTGCAATACTGACATTTCCTCTTGCAAGCTGACCTAATAAATAATAGTGTAATTTTCCTTATGAAACAGTATTGTTGAATATTTCACTGTCTGCAGTTCATATGAGCATTTACTATGTTATTTGTTAAAGTGATGTAGTAAATATGTATCTATATGCCATCAGTGAGCTTTTTTCCAGATACCATTCTATTTTTACGTGAATATCATACCAGAATTGAAAGGTCTGTATTATTTTGTAATGATTTAAACCTTCTATTAAAATATCACTGATCATTGAAAAAATGTTCTTTGCCCACAGGGTGGAGTTTGTTTCTTTTGTTCTTGGGAGCTGAATAGGAGAAAGGGACATTTCAGCTTTTCTTGATAAAGGTAAGACGGCATCTGTTGATAAAGATAAGACACTGTTCACTGTTAGGAGCTCAGACAAAGTTTGTCAATGGAGGGTTTGTTTATTTTGGGGGTTTGTTGTTTTTTTTTTTCCGACTTCTATGCTTTGTAGTAAGTTCGGGATGTGATAACGTAACTTGTATTGGGAATGGAATGTGTAATTCTACTGCAGGTATCAGTAAAGGCTCTGAAGATAAGCAAGTACCTGTAGATCTGCATGATGAAGTGGGTAGCAATTTGTTCTACTGCTGGAACTTTTGACATTTTCCATCTGCCGTTGAGCTTGCTTGCTCAAGTTCACTCCATCTCACTTGTGCACACTCCTCAACAGCTCTTAAAACCAGCAGAGTTCTGTTTATGCCACTTCTTAAAAGAAAACGTATAGGTCTGGTGCTGTTGTTACTGCTCTGTATTGGTACATGAGAATGCGAAGGTTTGATGTGATGAGAAAAGGATCCTGGGACCTTTTTTATTTGAGATACACCTTCAAAATTAAATGGCAAATACCTGTCTACTTTTTCTTGTCAGAAGTAGGAGACAGAGAAACGGTTAAATTGTGGAAGTCCTCTCAGAGGCATGTTTTCTCCAATGACTCTTGCTTCATGTTCTGCTAAAAGGTCTGATGTTTTATAAATTACACAGAGTGTTAAGTTAAAACCTGCAAGAACCTTTTAAGGGTATAGCACACAACTCAGTGTTGAACTTTTTCATTGCAATTTTTAATGCAGAAATCAACACAGCACTGTCCTTCCTTATTTCCATTTGGTAAATTTTGGAAACTATTTGTAGGTAGTTTGATGTGACAACTGCAAAAGAATGTGGTTGGTCTGGTTTAACAGTTACCACGTGTGCAGCAGATTGACCATCTGTGTGTCCACCTGCTGACTGATACCTAGCCCGTTCCCAAATGGTGATTGGCCAACTCCTGGCCAACTCCCCCTAGTTTATATGCTGATCACGATGTTCTGTGGTATTGAATACCCCTTTGGCTAGTTCGGGTTGGCTGTCCTGGCTGTGCTCCCTCCCAGCTTCTTGTGCAGCTCCTCATTGGCAGAGGAGGAGAGACTGAAAAGCCCTATCAAGGGTAAGGCTACTTGGCAACAACTAAAACATTGGTGTGTTTATCAGCATTATTCTCAGACTAAAGCCAAAGCAGAGCACTTCACGAGCTAGTAGGAAGAAAGTTAACTCTATCCCAGCTGAAACCAGGACAGTATCCACTCTTTATTTTATACCATTTACTTCATGCTCAGGTCCCTTGCTTTCCACTACATCGTCACCTTTTCTGGTTTTTGATACATATGCACAAGATATCATTCCTTAACTTTATGATTAGCGTCTACCTTAACAACTGAGTTCTGCACCTGGGCAGTGATACCTTGCCACAGTGCAGCAGTCCAGATGGGTTTACCTCTGCATTGCCAGTTGCTCTGCTTCAATTGCTGCAACCACCCCCACAGGGCATTTGCCACCATCCAAGAGTTAGTATAAAGTACTGCCCACTTTCTTGTTCAGCAATGTCCAAGGCCAGCTGGATGGCTTTCACCTCGGCAAACTGACTCGATTCACCCTCTCCTTCAGCAGTTTCTGCAACTTGTCGTTGAGGACTCCATACAGCTGCCTTCCATCTCCGATGCTTTCCCACAATACGGCAGGACCCATCAGTAAACAAGGCATACTGCTTTTCACTTTCTGACAGTTTATTATATGGTGGGGCCTCTTCAGCATGCATCACCTCCTCCTCTGGTGACATTCCAAAATCTTTGCCCTCTGGCCAGTCCATGATGACTTCTAGAATGCCTGGACGACTGGGATTTCCTATTCGAGCTCGTTGTGTAATTAGTGCAGCCCATTTACTCCATGTCGCATCGGTTGCTTGATGTGTAGAGGAGACCCTGCCTTTGAACATCCAGCCCAGCACGGGCAACCGGGGTGCCAGGAGGAGCTGCGCTTCAGTGCCAATCACCTCCGAAGCAGCTCGAACCCCTTCATAGGCTGCCAGTATCTCTTTCTCAGTTGGGGTATAGCTGGCCTCAGATCCTTTGTATCCCTGACTCCAAAAGCCGAGGGGTCGACCTCGAGTCTCCCCTGGAGCTTTCTGCCAGAGGCTCCAGGTAGGACCATTCTCCCCGGCTGCGGTGTACAGTACATTTTTTACATCTGGCCCAGTCCAGACTGGTCCAAGGGCTACTGCATGAACTATCTCACGTTTAATTTGCTCAAAGGCTTGTTGTTGCTCAGGGCCCCATTTAAAATCATTCTTCTTCCGGGTCACATGATAGAGAGGGCTTACAATCGAACTGTAATTTGGGATGTGCATTCTCCAGAACCCCACAGCACCCAAGAAAGCTTGTGTTTCTTTCTTATTAGTTGGTGGAGACATTGCTGTTATTTTGTTGATCATATCTGTGGGGATCTGGTGATGTCCATCTTGCCATTTTATTCCTAAAGTCTGAGTCTCCTGTGCAGGTCCCTTGACCTTACTTTGTTTCATGGCAAAACCACCATCAGAAGGAGTTGGACTTTTTTTAATTCCCTCCTTGCATTTTTTTTTTTTTCTCCACTCAGCATGTATAGTCTCAAAGGTTAAATTGCTGTTGGATGAATTCTCAATCCATCCTGAAAGGAGAAAGAGATTTTCTTGCTGAAGTGGTACATATGTTGGAGGACTCGCAGATTCTTACTGAAGGAATGTGTTCCAGTGTTAGATTGCTAAAGATGCAGAGGGAAAAGTTGCTATGCTGACATACATGAAAATGTATTAATAATAATTTACAGATAAATTAATATGGCCTGAGCTTAATCTGATTCTGGCAAAACCCATGATGAAGGAAATGAGAATTTACTGGGATCTAATTGAGTCTAATTTTTTTTTTTCTTTTTTTTTTCTTTCTTACCCTGCACTGGAGAACTCATATAAAGTAATAGCCTTAAATATTTAATAGTACTGCACCTATTGTGTTAATTTGTTGTTTAAAGGTACATAATTTTCTTCCTATCCTTGTAAGATTCAGTTGCCTGTTCTCTGATGAAACAGCTTTTGCATTTTCTGAACATGGAGAGCAAGCTATTCCTCCTTAGAGATTACTTCATGCTTCTTGTATGTATGTGAAGCCTTGCTTGGTGACATATGTAATAGGCTAGCTCTGACTTGCTGTATTCCTTTATTTAGAAAAAATCAGTATGTCTGAGGTCTCTGGGGTGTGTGGTTCACCGTGGATGCACAGACAGAGCAGCAGCACTTCGCTTGCTGTTTGTTACTTTGTGGGAGTAGAAATGCTCAGAGTTCATGTGTAAGTTTCTCAGTACTCAGCAGAGTTTAAGAATTGCACTTAACGACAGAAATTCACATGTGTAATCAGTGGCAAGTTCAGTTTCTGTCTGTGTTGAATCAGTGCTCACGTGTAGCTATGGGAGGAACTTTTATACCCACTTTTGTGGGAGGTACTGTTGTTGTGTTATACAGGCAGGATCATTTAATGGTATCACTGAAAGAAAATTATGGTTTGGAAGCTCCGATGCTTCCCCATATCATTACTTCTTCAGCTTAAGTACTCCCGCAGTGTCTCCAGGCTTCATGAATGAAAATGTTAGCTGTTCCCTGCCTCCTACCTACAGTCTGCTCCAAAAAGACTGCCCTTAAGTATTGACATAGCCCTGTTTTCAATATTATATGCTTCTGTATTGTACACTGAAAATGTAAGTCTGTAAATTGTGTGTGAGTGTAGGACAAATGCTTTGAAAAACGAGGATGCCAGCAGGCTGCCAGTTCAGCTCTGCTTTCTCCCAGGAGAGATCTGAGTTAATGTCGTAGGCTGGGAAAACTTAGGTCCTTGGGAGAGGAAGGTCAGAAACTGTCCTTCAGCTTTCCTTCATCTTTTTTCCCAGTTGTGACAAACGGCGTAATATTTTTCATCACAACATAGTTCAAGTCCAAACCCAACAGTCCTCCCCATGTGTGTCTCAATTCTTTCTTCCCTGATCCTTTTTTTAAGATCACTAACCCCTTGGGGCAGAAACACTCTTCATATTTGTCTGGTTTATGACAGAAGCACGTGTATTCTGCTCAGTTTTCTGCTGGAACAGAGAGCTGTGTCAGGAAGCAAATGCTGTCCTCAATAATAATATTTGCCTTAAAGGATCTTGTCCTGCTTTGCGATGTTTTTGGAAAGAAAATGCAGGAATAAGCATTATATCACAAATGAAGCAAGGAATAGGTTTGCTGTTTTCCTTAAATATGAGCAGAGCTTTCAGACTGCTGAAATGTTTGGTTTGCTGGGGGAGGTTAACTGTCCAGGAAATTGGACATTGTCTTGCCTTGTTTATTTTGGATATTTCCACTAATTGATTTTAATCTAATGATCAAAGTATAAAACCAGGCCTCTGAAACTGACAGTAACTGCAGTTGGAAAGATTTACTGTGATTCTTCCATCAAAAGAGGAGAACTCAGTGGCATTTAGGCTTGTAGTACTGCATGTAGCTGGCAATGAATTCCTCAGTTGGTAGAGCGTACAGTGTTTTGTAACTGGGAGCTACCCTCCAGTAACTGTTGTTACGAAGTTTTTTTTGTCTGTTTTTTTTTTTTTACTGTTGTTTTTATCTTATCCATGTATAACTTAGTTGCACGTTATAATATAGGACATACATCAACAGAGCAAGGCTGATTTGTGTAGAAAATTATGCAAGGGAATATCTTGTTACCTTTCTGGTTTTGTATTTCTAACAAAATAGTCCTTTTCCCGTTACTAGTAAGTTATTTTCTGTTTGGAAAGGTGACTACTATAAAATATAAATGCTGGGGAATGTTCAACTGGTTAAAATACACCTCTTTCTCACACTGCGGCTGATTTTCCTTTGTGTCTAAAAGGCTATTAGCACAGAAAAGGGAGGTTGGGGGAGGAGTGAATATTGCTGAATTGAGTGGTACAGGTTACTCATTATTTAGAATAGCCAGAAGGAAAACTCAAGTACACTGGGAAAACCACACTGATAAAATACCCCATGTGTAGTTCAGGCTTTTAAATACAATGTTTACTATTGACTTTTATATTGGGTTAGAGAATTAATCCACTCTACAAGAATGCACTGGAAAAATGCGCCAATGGAGGATGTTAAAAGTGGCAGTGTAGGCTGTGGTGCTTTGCACCCTGCACAGTCGCTTAAATGCGTGTGTGTGGCGTGTCTATGGTCTGTATGCATGTAGAATATACATATATATATGTTCTATATGCAGACATGCATCTATAAATATTCTGTATATAGAATGTACGTCTTTTCATATATATATATATATATGCACACATATATGTGTATCCATAAGTACAGAGATACCCAGACTAGGGATGCCGGAAGTATCGTGGAAGGCAAGAGATGGCCCAGGAAGACTAAATCTATGATTTTCCCTTCCTATTCATCCACAAATTCTGTCTCAACACCAGTACTCATACGAAGACAGTAATGTTTAATCTGATCTAGTGAGGAGACAGCAACAGGAGTCAGTGAGGGAGTGCAAGAAGCTTGTAGGCAGTTGAGTGGTGTAATCCCCTGCTGATAGATGAGGCGTGGAATTTGGGAAGTTGGGCTGGAACAGGCCAATCTATCTCTGAGAGAGTAAGGGAGGAAAAGAGAGCAAAGTGGTGGATGGTATGATTTATTACTAGACCTTGCAGGACTGAAGGTTGGGGCAGGTCGGGAATGAGATTCTATAGAGATACGTATTCATATTGGAGGGGGAGAAGAAGCAGAAGTGGTAAAAATAAACCCAAACAAGCAAAAACCTATTAAACGAAAAATAAGAGGAAGGAGAATTTTCAATGCTGGAAAAATTTGGAACAAGTCTGAAACCAGAGACTGTGCATGGAGAAGTTGCTTGCTAAAGTTACTAGCTTTGTTGTGATTGCAAGAAAAAATACACTTGTTCAGGTATTTATGAAAAGATGAAAATAAGGTGAAATAAGTTGTGGTGGCAAGGACAGGGTAATGTAACCTTTGCAGCATTGAGGGATCAAAAGCAGGATATAAACACAGAACCTAAACCACCTCATCTTTGTACAGAAAGCACAGTTTGCATCTCCCATGGCCCTGGATAAAAAGACAAGTTGTAGGATACCTAATGGAAATTGTTCTAGCCACTTAGAGTGGAAAGAAACCTATGTCATCATACAAAATGAATAATTTTCATTATAAATGCACATCTAGATGAAGATGTTGTTGCTCATTGCAGCGGAGTTGGACTAGATGACCTTTGAAGGTCCTTTCCAAACCATACTAGTCTATGATTTTATGATTTCTGTGATCTTGTGGATACATGGAGTTGCAAGTCCACTACTGAAAAGGTGTTGGATGCCAAGTCCAGAGCAAAAGAGGAAGATGCTAAGTAAGATTTTGATCTGCCAGAGTTGCCTGTTGCTGACTGAGACTATTTTAACTGAATTCTGGCATATTAGTATTAAAATATTGACTACATCAGCAAGTGTCATCTAGTAGAATAGCAGAAAACACTTTGGAAATAACTCATCACTGCACTCATATATGCACTCATGACTACCTAATGCACAAAAATGTAGTGTCCTATGCCAGCATAATACAATAGAAGTGTTGTGATAATGTGATAATTTCTCTTCCTGGAAAACTATCATTTAGATCCCTGAAATCAGTGGGACTAAAGGACACAATTAAAACAGATCATGTGTTGCTCTCTGGAATAGTGCTAGGTGGGCCTTAAATGCATTCCTAAGTAATATAGTTGGAACTGTAGCACATCCCTCCATCATATTTGAAATGCTGAGATATTCAGCAGGCAAAACTGCTATATGTGTTATGGCTGACCAACATATTGCAAACTACTGAAAGTATGCATGAAGATACCACATTTCGATAATCACAGCTCTGTGTCTGGACCTGAATTATTTGTATAATATATTGCCCAGCCTCTTGGCATGTTGAATGAGTAAGAGTGTCTCTGGAGACCTACAAATGGGAATACTTACTTGGAGAATTAGGAGACAAAACCAGCAGACTCAGACTGCTGTAGAGATCAGACTGCTCCATTGAGAAAATCAAAGTCCGTGTGCAGTGATCTAAACTATGTTTGACATGCCAGGCTTTGGTTTCACCAGGAGACTCGCTATGGTATTTGGTTATGTTTTTAAAACCCACAAGTGTAAATTAGAACAAGCTAATTTTGTAATTATTCCCAACAGACACAGAAGTAATTTAGTCTCAAACATGTTTATTTTATAAAGACACAATCATTCAAAAAAGAAGTGCTGAGAAACCACAAGTGGTTTGAGCAATAGAGGCTTAGAGCTTTTGCAAACACGCACATGTTTTAAATGTGGAAGTATTTGTTTAAAAGCCATTGAGTGTTCTGTCTCCTTCTTTGTGGCTTTATGACTGTCCTTAAGAGTAATATGAAGGAACTGGTGGGTGGGAAGGTTGTTTTGGTGGTGCTGGTGTTAGTCATTAATTTAGTTGAAATTCCAGGAAAAAACTCAGTTGTTCAGACTTGAGGAATGGAGAACAAATCATGCTTGTGTAAGATGCTGCTGGAGGAGAGGATGATCCTGAGATATTACAAATATGCTGTGTGTAAAGGGCACCATATACAAATATGTTAAAGTCAAGGTTGTAATATTAGCCTGTATAGAAGTCTATAAAGAGGCAGTTAGAAATGGTGAGGTTCTCAGCAGTTAATGACCAAGTTCACGTATGTCATGACTCACCAGTTCTCTGATGGTTATTTTGGCATGACCCAAGAGGAAATAAATATTTGACAGTGACAGAAGGTAAGTGCCCCACAGCTTTCGGGTCTTATACAATGTATGATATGATGTTACAATTTCTTGAAAAACAGTGTGAGTAAGAACAATACAACTTACAGCTGGCAAAGAGCTCTCAAAAACATTGTGCTTTCTGAGAGCAGTGAGCTTTATTGGCTGGTTACTCGTTGCTTCTTTTACTGGGAAAGATTAAACAAACAACTCCAGTGTGGCTGTAATGTGCTGTCAGAGGTGAGTTGCAGCCTACTTCTCTTCTTTAAGGTGGTGTTTAGATCAATCTGTATTTGCCTTTCTGTAAACAGTACTTTGTTTTCTGGTTTTTGAGACAAGTACCAGCTTTGGAGGGGGGAGAAAGGAGACTCGTGGTTTCTGTGTGGTTGTTGTCCTGGTTGTTCTGTTTATAATGTCTGATTTACATGCACAAAGTGCAGATATAAATCTTTTTGTACACTTTTTGTAAGATTTTTAAATACAGCTAGGTAGCAACCAGACTTTTTACATTTCCCATGTAAGTTTATAGGATTGAATAAATAATCCTTAATCAGGCAATGTGTCATGATTTAGGTTCAAGCATCCTGCTTCTGGAATAAGTTATTCAGCTGCATCTGAAGCCTAATGCTGCTGGAGTTAATATATAAATCTCTACTCCTGGATTATCAAAAGGTCTACAGAAATCCAGCACCAATTTTTTGGTAAAGGTAATAGGTCTATAACTTCATATAGGCTTTCAAAATTCAAAGCCCTGCTCAAAGTGGAATAGTCTGGTTAGGAAGTCAAGATGATGAGAACTTCAAAAACTTGTAGCAAATGGTCCTTTTAGATACTAGACCTTTCCGGCAATTTCTGTGAAATTTCTGGTGTACAGTAGACATGAGTATTTTGTGAGTGAATCAATTGTTTTCTAAGTTAGAAAAATATATTTTAGTCTTCCAGTCTGGAGATTTCACACTGATTTAAGGAGGTTTTAGGCTTTATGGAATATCTTAAAGTGTATTTAAGATATTTTCAAGAGCTTTTAACTGAATTCTAGATAAACTTTTTAACCTCTTATGGGCATTGGTTTTGTAAAATATACCAGACTCATAGCTTCAGTGAAAATCAGGTTGTTAACTTGAATGGAGAAATACAGCCCTGATGAGAAAAGATCTTAGTGGCATGAGGAAGGGAATTATTATTAGTACTCAGGTCAGATTTCTCCTTGAACTTACTTTGTACTGATCTGCAGCGATTTAATACTGGTCATCAAGTTCCCAGCACAGTCTAAAACTATAATACCAAGCCTTTTTCTTTGATCAAAGGCACAAGTCATTTCTCTCATTGCCCCCTGCTCTAATAGGTATGCCTTCATATTTACATTTCCTATCAGAAAATGTGTGTTTTAATTTGTTGAGTACAGATTTCAAAATTGCCTCCAAAGTTGGAAAACTTTATGCATCAAGGGCTTAAAGGGCTTACATGTGGTATATCCTCTCTATGTCTCACCAAGGTCAGCAGAAAGGGATCCATTGATGGCAGTGGGTGGCTGAGCACCAGTGGTAGAGTTCTCCTCTACTACATTACTGCATGTTAGAAATGCATTTTTGCAGTTTCAGTTATTAAAAAGTTCTGCTTTTCTGTTTTTGTCGCAATACGTATGACACATAGGTCTTCTGTGAAGTTTTTAATGTAGATGCCCTGTTTCATCACTTCTATCTAAGAATGTTCTTGATAATGGGACAGTAACATCCTCTAATGTCTTCATTCTAATTGGTATTTCATCCTAAATAGTTATCAAGCTTGAGTACTTGCTTCCTGTGGGTTTCAATGATGAAATATTTTATTTACATAATTAATTTTCTGTGCATTATCCGCAGCATGTGTTTTCCTATTTCATTTTTATTTCCTTTCTTATGCCTCTAAGATACCTTGCAGTTTTTGAGGTTTGATGTTGGACTTCTTTTTTCAGAATATTGGCTTAGATAAATGGGAATGGATGTCCAGTATAGTCTTTGTAGCCCATTGTTATGAAAAGCAGATGTAATAGGTGATTCCTACTTTTTTTACTTCAGTAGTTTCCCAGCTGTATTTAGCTAGTTATGTTTATGAATATCATCCAGAACAAGACAAAACTAAGTGCAATGAATATTGCAAAGCTGTAAGAAAAGAAAGTGTCACTTATTTTGTCAAAGCTGAAAGAAACTGGTTTTAGCCTCAGGGTTTCTGCAGTTGATTTAAATTTTCTTAAAGCATACTTATCTAAAACACCAACAAACACATGAAACCTGTGAATGCTGTTATTCCACATGTATCTCCGGTGTTTATAGACACATGAAGAATTGCACTAAACACTAGTGCTACAAAGGAAAAGGAAAGAAGTGCCTTAGCAAATGTGGTACCATAAGGAGAGAGCCTCAGGGTGGTAAGCAGACATTCCTTTTTGTTTCATATAGCTGTGGAGTGTAGGAATTCCACCTCGCTTTTTGCATGTCCATCCTTCTGTACTCTTAAAATGTTTTCATAAATGTAAATATTGCCAATGAAGCTTTGCATATAAAGATCACCTAAAGAACATCTTTTATGAGAGTCACTATAGTGACTGGGGAAGAATAAATTTGTTGATGGCTCAAAGCAAAATACATAAATAAATAAAGTCACCGGGTATTCCTGTGAGAATTTCTAGTTCTGGGAATATGTATATACACACATACACACTGCAGGAGTGCTTGAGAGAATAAAAATACTCTTAAAGCATAGAGGTAGCAGATGTGGAGATTTGGGAAGTTGTTTCCATAACACCATGAATTATGAAATCACATTTGGATTTTAAATGCTTATACACTGCAAATAAAGCTTCAAACGAAAACCTTCTGCAATCCATAAAGTTTATTTTAAAGGCCCTTTTTCCCAGTTGCATTTAACAATATTTATAGGTATCAAATTAATATCAGGTTAAGCAGTACAAAATAAATCTGCAGTAAAGCGTCTCCATCTGAATGCATACTCCAAGAACTTTCTCCTCGGTTTTCCTCCATTAGCCTACGTGTAGTTAAAAGCTACAATTAAAATGTCATATGAGATAGGTGAGCAATGAATTTGTTTGAGACTGATCTGGGTCCAAAAGATTAAAAGAAAGGGGGGAGGGGGGCAAAGACAAAAAGGATCCTGCAGTACTTTAAACATGATGCATGCTCCTGTTTGGCTGCCAAAATTACCATGAAGACCTCATTTAAAATGATAGAGATTTACAGTACTTGTGTGCATAGTTGACGAAGGGAAATGAAAATGTAATTACAAGCGCTCATCAAAAGCTCCAGCTTTCAGATAGCTTCAGTTAAAAAGCACAGTTTGTTATGAGGTGACATGGTAATGTTGGCAGGATTTTGTCAAGTCTAAGCTGGAGTTGATTCAGCTCCAGGTAGAAGATCAAAGGCCCAATCCATACCCCACTGAAGTAAATTGGAAGCTTCCCATCAGATCTGAGACTTTAAAAGTTGCCAAAAGATTTTGATTGTGTGTGATAAGATTTTTTTAAAAGAATTTTCAGTAATTATTAGAAGCATAACTTTATTCAATTATATATGCTTGAATAAGAACAAATCAATATTACAGCTGAAAATCCTATTGTAATATATTATGGAAGTCATGGTGTTGATCCCAGATATTGATGCCTGAGCCCTGGGTGTTTTGAAGAGTTCAGCAGTGCCTGCTACTGATGATCACAGCCTCACAGGGTTATTTGTCACTACATCTGTGTGCTATAGTGTGCTCCAGCCATATGGATTTGAACCAGGTCAGATGTGAGAACTTGCTCATGTTTGTGTCAGCCTGGCAAGAGCGCACACTGAGGTATTTATAGCTGCCTTGTACCAGCTGCAGGAAGGAGGAGGATACCTGATCTGGCATAAAATCTACCAAGATAAAATTACTTTCAGGAAAATTGTTAAAATGTATTTGTATCAGCGGAACGGTTTGGTACCAGTTCAGCTTTTTTTTGTCATGAGCTTTCATTGCCTTTTTAGATACTGAGCACCCAGAAACCAAAGTTACCATCTCAGTGAAACACAGCTTACCATTATTATTACTACATGCTAAATATTAATATATTAATGATTTAATATTGCTAAATGTTTGAGCTGTACTGAAGTAAATTTGGCTGTTATCTGAAAGCTACCAGTTGTCAGGGTACAATTTGAGGAGATTTCTTTTCCCTCTTGTTGCAAAGAGGATTTTCCACAACAGGCTGCTTTCACCTCTCCTTTCCCCCAGCCTTTCCTCCCAAAACTTGTGCTCTTCCTTGCCATGATGTAATCATTTTTCATAAATTGGAGTCATACTATAAGATAGAATAATGATATTTTTAAAGTGGAAATCTATCAGACAGGATCCTTCTCTGTTTTTTTCAGCATAACTGATGCCCTGGTGAACCTGACTAAGGAACATGTAGCTGAGCATGGTGAATGACAGAAATGTCATAAAATCTGTTACTGGACAGGAAGTACTGGCCTTATTGGAGTAAATGTTTGTGGAATTGCACCATCGGAGAAGATGATGGTGTGGTAATATTTCAAATGAGGAAATCTTATTCACAAAGGGTTAAAAGTTGTGTCGTTTGGTTTAATTTCATTTTAGATTTTTGTTAATGTTTTCAAAGTTTGGTCAACTTGTGAGTTTTTAGTAGACATGGAGTTGATAAGTTTGTTGAAGGGGAAAGCAGGATAATGAAAATAAACTGTTCAGCTCTAAGATCACTTGGGAAATGTGTTTGGAAAAGGTAATTTAGGAAGGAAAAAAAGAAAATTGTGAGAAGACAAAATAATTATGTTTCAGTCACAGGATTGAAACAGGATGCACGCATGCTGTTCTTCTATGTATAATTACATTACAGTCCAGGATAAAGTTAATAGAAAAGCCTATGCAGATTTCAGTAAGTGATCCCTGCAACACAAGATGTGGGAGATGAAAAGCTCTGGTGAATGCTAATTGGTTTTATCTGGGTTAGAGATGAAATGGCACTTTCACTTCTTACTTTTATAACATGCTATCCACTATGTTTACATCAAGAACTATCCTGAAAATAAGGTCTCGAATTGACTTTTACATGCAGCTGCAGCAGTGTTAAGAATTTCCAAATATTGTCTTGTTTTGCTTGTGAACTCACAGCTCTGACTCAGGTAACAGCCATCATTTATGTGTAGAAATTTGGCAACACAAAATAACCACTGGTGACAATTTTCATTGAAGAAAAGAAATACAGGACAAGCGTGTGGCTTTAAAACAATTTATAGAACATATTTGTCTGGGTTGGACCATTTCGCTCCTGAAGTAATTACCCATGCAGGGTTTTGCACAACTGCTTTTTACAGTTTTACTGACTTGCTGTCCATGACCAGGAGTCGGATTTCTGGGGAGGGTTTTGCAAGCTCTATTGCCAGTGCTGCCACAAGTAGGCAATACTGGTGCTCAGGCAGGAGAATTTGATGGATAAGATACCCCGTATATAAACTAACAAGCATATCCTTTGGCTGTATGAGAGAAGATGACGGCTGTAAGGTCACATTAGAGTCCTGAATTGTTTAGGAAAACTTATGTCTTCCAGCTGGGAAACATCACACAGACAGTTCAGAATACACCAAAGTTTTGGTTTAACAGAAACACAGCAAGTCAACTTAGGTAATTTTATCTGCTGTGCTCCCTTGGGCCAGTGCTTTGGGAAGGGGAGTAAGATCTGTCATTAGTCATTGTTGCCTCTTGTGAGCTATTAATTTATTATGCTCTTTTATGTCTGTATGTATTTTTGTAAATAGTGCTTAGATTAAAGTTAAGTGTATGTATTTGTAAAAACAGATGGATTGGACTTTCAGGGAATGTCAAGCTTTTTTGCCTCTGAGTAGGGCTGGTACCATTCATACTCATGTACAACATCTATGCTTCTCTGCTGTTTCTGAAAGGTTTGGTAAATTTAAAAGCAAGACTAATGGCTGGTCATAAGAGCAGGCTGCAGAAACTCCGATTCCAGTTTTTCTTACTCTTATTAACAAAAGAACAGCCTATGTGTGCTGGATATCTTTAGTGACGTGGTAGAACTACATATACCCACCTCCGTACTTGCAAAGGGCTTCTGGGGATGCTTAAGTGCTGTTCTGTCCCGGGACTGTGTGTACACAGTCATGGAGTGGTTGGGAGAGAGCTGTGTAAGAATGCCTGAAAGGTCTTTCAAGGCAATGTGTAAATTTAGCATTGTTGTTTTATTAAATAATCTTTCAGCTTTTACAGCTTTTGATCCCGCTACCGCGGTGCTTTGTGTTCAGGTAAACGGCAACCTTGGAAACATGATTTGATGCTGCGTAATTGAGTTCTCCGAAAGTCGGGTGTGAATGAAACTGTGTCATTGTAGGAAACTGAGCTAGGGTGCATGAACAAGCAGTACTTTAGCAGAAGGTGAACTCGGCTTTTTGAAAGGAGATTAGGCACAAGCTATATAGCTTTAAAAGTGTCAGGCAGGTTTGACTTGTCTTCAGATGAATTAAATACATTCTGTAGCTGCTATGGTTTGATGAGGAGTGTTGTCTGACTTCACCGTGCCATAGGCAGCTGTTCTACTGTTTCGTAAGTCTTGGATTCAGTAAAAGATGGATTGAGAAAGAAGAAAATGGATTCTGATATTCAGTGGCTCCAGGCAAGCAAAGTGATGACATAAAATTAGGATGCATATTTAGGTTAGTGTTTTAGCAAGGTAAATGGTAAATTAACAAGGCAAAGATAGTAATTAGATATATTCCTGGTTTAATTTCTCTTTTAGTTTCTCATTAGGTTTTGCCTTTGGCTGTAGTCAGCTGTGGCATGAATTTCTGCTTTATCATGTTGAAAGGGTGTATTGTAATTTGGATGCAGGCTTTGGTGTGAACACCCTTCTGGCAAAGTGAAGGTTCTGTGGGAAGGACAGATCCTAAAAGGAGGGACTTCAGGAAAAATCAGACCTGCAGGAAACCTGGCCGACCTTGTGCATGCTGTCTCTTGATTCTTGACTGCACCCTCGAGCTACAGCTCTACTTTGGAGCTTAGCTTATGCTCTCTAAATGTCATTTTGTCCATTTTTCGCATTACAAGGAAGGCCCATGGAGGTGTTACAGCTTAGCAGTGTCCCAGTTATTTCTGTGGCAGTTCCTTAAGCAGAAGGGCAAAAGAGAAAAGAAAAAGCTTGGGGAGTGTGTGCCTGGAGCTGAAAGGAGGCTTGAAGCACATGCAAAGGTGCTTTGGCACTGCTGGAAGGTGTCATAGGAGTAACCCAAGTTGAACTATGTACTAGTGTAACAGCTGGGGTTCTCTTCTATGAAAGACACGATAATACTGAGTTATCGGAGGTATTTCACCCTTTCTTCGTTCAAAGAAAAGCACATTTGAGGCCTAGTTGCAGTGTTGCTACTAAGCATGATGAAGCCTCTTTACCCAGGGCTCTGTTTTCTTCTGAATGGATTTTTGGATGCCAAAAAGGGGATTATCCCAGTGTTGCCAGCAAGCATGACCCACAGTAGAGTGTGAAGAGAAATCCATTATGCATGCTATGGAGATAACTCTTTTCCCACTCATACTCTCTGTGGCTTGCATGCTTGCATGGTCCCTCTCTCCCAGCTCCCTTTTTGTCATTTTAGCTGTCTGAATGCTGGAAACACATGAGTTTTTTTCCTGTTTGCATTGTCTGTGAAGAGATGGCCCCATGGCCAATGGTTGCTGTTGCTGCTGTTCTCAGGTGCCTCACAGGGAGCTTTCCCAGCCTAGAGCTATCCTTACGCTCTGCGGTGAGGGTAGTGCTCCAAAGCTGAAGAAATCTGAGAAGGAGAGGCAGCCTTCCTGCAAGTAACAGATGGTTAGTGTTTTAAATACTGGCAAAAGAAAAAAAAGAATTAAAAATAAGGATTCCTACCTAACATGCGGTGCTGTTTGAGAAGGGAGGGTTTTCTTGGGGGGTGGGGGGGCTTGTCTGAAGGGAAAAGAGGTGGAAAGAGGGAGGTGAGGGATGAAAAAGAGAAAAATTGATTGGAGCTTTTTCATATCCTACTTAATCACAGTCATATGCCAGGCTGTTTGAGAGGAGGAGGGAGGGGATGGCTTGTTGAAATCTGTAGTGTGCTGGAATTCTGCAAGTGAGTTGTGTGGTGTGGTGCGTCCTGTGGCTTGCTGCTACCCCCATGAATAGAGCCTTTCCAGAGCTGCCAAGCCTGAAGCAAATGTGGTCAGGGATTTATTACAAAATGTACCAAACCTTGGCATGGGGCTAATTGCGTATAACAAGGAGTGTGCTGGAAACTCAGACCTGAAAGGTGACAAATGTAGAAAGTATTCTGTATCTGATGCTGGTGAAAGAGGTTTTGTGTAAGGGAATGTCTGTATGTCTGTGCTTTTTGCTAATGAGCTTCCAAACATAGCTGTATGTTTTCTTCTTATTACCTTGGTTAAGATGGATGTAGATTTCCTGGTTTGGTTACTAATTTCACAGCTAACAAAGAAAGAGTAATTGCTATATGGCTGAAACAGCTGAAGTTCTCAGTTCATCTACTTCCACCCCTCCTGCCATGGGCAGGGACACCTTCCAATAGACCAGGTTGCTCAAAGCCCCATCCAACCTGGCCTTGAACACTTCCAGGGGTGGGACATCCAGCACTTTTCTGGGCAGCCTGTGCCAAAACTGCTAACTAATTATCTAATCTAAATCTCTCCTCTGTCAGTTTAAAGCCATTCCCCCTTGTCCTATCATTACATGCTCTGTAAAAAGCCCCTGTCTAGATTTCTTGTAGGTCCCCTTTAGGTACCAGAAGGCTTCTATGAGGTCACCCCTGAACCTTCTCTTCTCCAGACTGAACAAGCCCAACTCTCTCAACCTGTCTTCATAGGAGATGTGCTCCAGCCGTCTGGTTAGTTGTGCCTAATGACTGGCATCAGCTTTGAGGTAGTAATCACTCGTATCTTCTGGGCTTGTACTTATCTGACCCTGGCAAGTCCATGGTAGGTGAGTCCTGCCAGGTTTATCGTAACTTCTTTCTATCCACAGTAGTCTTTATTGTATTATGTTCCTGCCAGTGACATGGGAGAAGCAGCAATGAGGACCCAGCAAAGTCAGTGTTCTTTAGTCTCTACAGCCCTCCAAAGGTGTCAAAGCCCTTTATTTCATAAAAACACTGAAAGAGCTCGGACCAAATTCTTCATTGTCAGCATCAACAGAGGTTGCATTGCCCTGTTTGGTAGTGGGAAAGCAAGTGCTTGGTGAAAGCTGGCCTGAACTGCACAACAAACATTGCCTTTTGGTCCCGATGCTGTTTCAGTCTTTGTATTCTTTCAGTGCCTGTCTCCTCTGATGCACAAAAGAAGCAGTCCTGCACTCCTGAAAATAAGTGATTACGCCTTTGCCATCAGAATATTCTTGATCCATTTCAACTCTGCAATAAAAGTGTAATCCATTGTAGTACTGTAGAAAATACCTGAGTTATTTGGGATTTGGTAATACTTGTACATAGGTAGTGCAGCAGCAACTAGTTCTACAGTCAAAGATTCATAATCCTTGGGTCAAATAGTGTCAACCTAGCAATTTATTATTCTGAATCATAGCATGTCAAACAGAGAAGGGTAGCTTCTGTATTCTTTCTTACACTAGTTCACAGAGAATATGGAATATAAGTTACTAGTAGCACGGGTAGTACCTCCTGTTATGCTTTCCTGTCACATTGATAGTCAGGAAATGAAGGATTTATAAATGAATCTAAATAAAGCACAAGAAAACAGAAGATAATTCTAATACAATTATAATACCCACAGAATCATTTTATTATTTAAAAAACCAAAATTCAGTAGGTATAAATCTAACAAAATGACAAGATTCCTCCCAAGAACTATTCTTGCTGGCTTTAGCAGCATTGCAAAGATCACATTTTCACTCAGATAGGCTGTTCTTGAACCACTTCCTAAACTTATGAAGTCCAAATAAGACTTGTATTCTTTGGCATAGAACTTATACATGTTCTATTTTACCTTCATTTTCCATAATAAATATGTAAGATATTGTTTTTTTGTAGGAAGCTAGAAAGGTAGTTCTAATATTAAAATGGCAGTGTAAGTTTTGTAACGATGCTGCCAGTTAGATTTGAACACATACAGAGCTGTATCTGAAAGATACTGAATAAAATAAAAGAAAGGAAAAGACCACGGAATCAGAGAGACAATCTCTGAAGACTTCTAGAGTGCTCCATCCTCCAGGATAGAAGCTATTGATCGCTACTGACTATCATACTTTCATCTAGTTACAGTAGTTTTTTTTACCCATTACAACTTCTGTCCAGCCTGATTGTTCTTCTGCTGAAGCTAGCAGGAAATCTGTACTTGATTCCAGCAGGACTGAAGTATGCTGTGAGGGATGGTGCTAAAGGAAGAAAAACAAATGCTACCATAAAACATTTTCATTTGCGCAGGCATAATGATTGCACATCAGAATGCAAGGTTTTGTGATCTCTAAAGTGTGGTGCCTTCTTGCTACCTTTCTAGTAGTTAAGCGTAGACATGAGGGGGATGCTAAATCTTGCAGTCATTTGCCCGCTTTCCCTAAATGAACAGATGAAATGGGATATCTGGTCGGAGATGAACTGGCATCTTTGAACTGATTTTTTAACTAAGTGGTGGCCAAGTTCATCCCTCTGTTTTCCATTCCTCAGCAAAAGATTTAAATTTAAGAAAGATTCATAAAAGCTGCAGTTTTAACTCTGAGAACAGTCTCCAATTTTGGAGGCTTCTGCTGAGGAAATTATTTTCTTCCTCAGTTCATGATCTTAATAAGCATATAAAAAAAGGCAGCATACAAGTAATGCTGTGACCCAAGCCAAAAATAATACTGAGCAGGAGTGTTGTCATGGCCTAGCTATATCAGAAGAACAGTAATAAGTTTATTACTTACAGCATAAAATTTGAGAGAATCTCTCTCTATTTCTTCCTACAACCTTCAGTAATGTTCCGTGACAAAGTAATGTCTGTCAGGAACTTAAAAAGGTGAAGATAAAGACTGTAGTAAAGTTGGAATACGTGTGTTAAGTAGATGGATATTGGGTTTGCGCTTGGAGCAAAATTAAGGGACATCTGATGTCCTAGCACTAGTTGTGTTCCTTTTCTAAGATGTTGCTGTTGCTACAAGTTCTTAAGTAATACCTAGCGTGCATGTGATGGTTTACACCAAAACCAAATACACTGCCTCTGGCCCAAAATTTTGACAAAGGATACATTGAAGGAAAGTGTAGGTGACTCAGTGGGGCAGTTTTGTTTGCAAGAATTCTGTGTTTTTGCAAATATACCTTTTATTGCTTCATAGTTTAAGAATCTTAAACATAAATTTCAGATGAAAAGTTAACAACTTTTCATCTAAGCAATGGAAGATTGATCCTTGGCACTGTTTTAATGGAGTAGAAGCAAAAAAAATAAACCTCCTATGAAGTTAAAAGCCCTGAAATGGTGACTTCTGTTAAAAATACCTCCTAAACCCACATTTTAATGTAAGATCAAATTACAAATGTCATATGTGTGAATATATAATATGTTCAGGAATAGATATACATGAGACCATGGTTAGAGTGAGCACACAGGCTGGGCTTGGATAGCAGTCAGGAATTGTAGTTGTAGGTCTGTAACAGCTACCTGTAACATGTGGTGCTTAAGAGAGTCTTTATACCTATGCATTAGGATCACAGGCTTCCAGTGAGTTTGATATTAACTGCTCAGAGATGAGAGGCTGGCAGCTTGGTAAGTGCTGCTGGAGAAAGTTTATTAAAAATAGCTGTGCAGATTTCATCTTATGCAAGTATGAGAACAGGTTGAGAAGATTGGGCTTGTTCAGCCTGGAGAAGAGAAGGCTCAGGGGTGACCTTATAGCAGCCTTCCAGTAGCTAAAGGAGGCCTACAAGAAATCTGGAGAGGGACTTTTTACAAGGGCAGGTAGTGACAGGACAAAGGAGAATGGTTTTAAACTGCCAGAGGGCAGATTTAGATTAGATATTAGGAGGAAGTTCTTTACTGAGAGAGTGGTGAGGCGCTGGCACACGTTGCCGGGCGAAATTGTGTCTGCCCATTCTTGGAAGTGTTCAAGGTCAGGCTGGATGGGGCTTTGCGCAGTCTGGTCTAGTGGAAGGTGTCCTTGCCCGTGGCAGGAGGGGTGAAACTACATGAGCTTTAAGGTTCCTTTCTTTCCAAACCATTCTGTGATTCTATGAGTTATGTGGAAGGGGAAAATATTAAAAAAATAAACAACCCCCCCCCCCCAATCCCAAACCTGAAATGTAATCTGTGCTAGGACACACAGAAGTGCTTTTGTTTTCTGAAGTTTGGGATAGAAAGTCAGGTGTTTATCTTCATGAGTTTGAATTTCTTTCAAGTTCATTCTCCTAACTATTTCTGCGACTTTAATAATGCATAAAATAGACAAAACTAAGATAAAAAAAGTAAAAGGCAAGTGGAGCATGGTGTTTGCCTGTGCCTCCCCAGATGGGAGGGGCAGTCCAGTTGTCACCTGAGGGGACGAGGGCCAAATGGAGTGGCCTTAAGACCTGTGGTGAGATTCCCCTGGGCTTCAGTGAATTACAGTCCTTAAACATGAGAACTAAATAGCTTATTCAGTGTGCTATCAGTCTTCGTCTCAAAGTACGTATTTGTAAGTGCTACTTGAAACAGCTTCCTTGCTCTCTGCGATGTGTGCCAAGTGATGAGCAGAAGCCACAGCAAACCTCGTCAGCTGGCTGAAGACTTTTTCTGCTGATTAAATCTGCATTTCTAGCTCTCCTGGCTGAGCAAGCAGAATTGCAGCAGGGCATGTGAAAACAGGGATTTGGTTTTTCTTTGCATTTTCTTGTTATTTATCATTTGTGCCAATGCACTGCCTAGACCCATTGCGCAAGGACCTCCTTGGTGCCCTGGTTGGGGTATGTTATGATACTAAGTGAAACCATGAGGTCTGCCCTGATGAGTTTGTAAGTAAAGTACTTCATTGCTTTGTCTTCTGGGCTGCAACTGATGTACAAGTATACATGTAACTGCAGACTGCTAGGTCATACTTCCCTCTGTTTTGTAAGGAAAAGCTGGGTGAAGTTCAATGACCCATTGTAGAGTCAGTCACATAAGTACTGGATAATTCACTACAGACATTCCTTCAGCTAAAAATGGGTTTGTTGGCCAGTTTTGCCTAGGTGCCAAGTGATGATGCTGTAACAAAAACTGCCGTACCGGTAGAGTTGGGCTTAGATGCAGTCAACCATTTCTGCCTCCCTCCTCCAGCAAGAATAAACAGTTATGATTCAAAGCCTGCAGCATTGGCAATTTATGGCCAGATGTTTAACTATCACCACTGCAGAGAATGGCAGGTTGTTACCGTGGGGGCTGGCTGGAGAGGGGCACGGGGGCTGGGAAGGAGGCCAGGGGTTAGAAATAACCTGCTGGTTGGGATCTTTAGAGCCTTTATGTAAACATGGCTGGAATGAAAATAAGGTGTGTGTTTTGTTTTGGTTTTTTTTGTTTTTCTTTGGAGACCTGTACAGCATCCAAGCACAACATTGCAAGCTAAGCTGCATGGTCGCTTTCAGAAAGGCACCACAGTGCAGGAGATTGGGCCCGCAAGTCCAGTTCAGTGCTGGCTTTGTGCACGGTGCTGACCTTCTACGTCAGTTGTAGTTTTGCACTGCGGCCGTAAAGGGTGGAAAAAAAGAAGGAAATAGAGGATAGTCATCGTAGGGGAGAAAAATAGCTAGTATACTAGCAATGAACTGGAGTGACAATATTTATCTTTAATTTGAATTATAGGGCCTCGGGTGTAATGGAAAGTAATAATGAAAAAATATACTTTTAGATCTTCTGTGCTTAGGGGTTTTTAAAAAAGCCTTACAAAATAGAACCTTCCTCACTTCTTAATCTGAAAAGAAGTATAAATCGATATTAATGGCCTGTCTTGCTTCTAGTAAGACTCATGCTGTAGTCATCTCCACATAGAGCAGGAGTTTGACTGCATACTGATATGTCTGCTAGAAAACTGTGTAGTGGTATGTCATTCTGACAAATTTGAAGTTCTTTGGTTTATGCAGTTCTTACGTGAAGTATAAATGTGGCTATATAATTTTTTGCTTGAGAAGGCGGGGTCAACAAACGTGCTTTGGATTTTGAGCTGAAGATGTGAGGATTAGTCTGTGTGGCTTGAGGGATGTTTGTTTCATCTTTGTGGGTCAGCACCTCTGTAAATTTGTGTCAGATGTAGGAAGCTTGCTGCAGAAGAGTCATGTGATGCTGGCACACACAGGTGTTCCCAGGAAACCCTGGTCAGAAAGGTAGAAGCCCTTGCACTTTGCTATACAAGGTGTCAATTCATAGCACAGTGCAGGATCAGACTGTGCAATCCTTTTACCACTTGTTGTGCTGTGTTGTTCAAGGACCATGACAATCCTAGCCAGAGATCGTCTCTATCCCTCACTGGTTCTGCTTTGACTTGGGGGATTTTGCTGGTGGCCGTTCTACATGCAGGATCAACTTACAGATCAGCCCTCATTTCTAATACTGTTTCATTCATTATTTTAGTTGTTTGGGGTTTATTTCCTTTTTTTTTTTTTTTTTTGGGGGGGGGAGGGGGAGATTGGGGGTAGGTAAAAATAAAAAGCAGAGGTTTCAGCAGCCTGTGAATTGGAGTCCTTTCACAGATGGTGGGACAGGGGATGGATACCACTTAGTGCTTTGCCCCAGACAAAGTTCAAGTATGTTTATCCGTGCTGGGCTTTGGCTGGCTCCTTCATCAGCATTACAACCCAAGTGGCATGCGGCACATTACATCCGCTGCTCAGCCAAGAGTCACTGAAGGGCTTTGCCCCTGCTGAGGAGCTGGGAACAAAAGGAGCCCCAAAGTAGAGAAATGTATTTTTTTAAAGGGAAAAGAAAAATCAAGAGGGTGAGGGGCCTTAGGCTTAATCACTGTATTTCTCTAGGTTGAAGGTAGGTGGGGAATGACTACTACAGTGGGTTCCATGCAGTAGAAGCTGAAAGGCACACTTTGAATAGAGAGCCTGAACTGGGGAGTTAGGTGTATCTTGCAGAAAGTGTTCCCTCCTGCAGTAACTAAAGTCCCTTGCGTTTGTCCCTGTGTATATAGTTGAATTTAGTTTAGCTTCCTGAAGCATTCAGTCTAATGCCTCATTTAATGTTACAACAAACATAATAAGCTTTAGTGTGTTTTGCAGAAGCTTAAACAGGTTGGTGAAGAAAGAACAGAACTTTTCTTCTACTTTTCCCTGACAGCAAATATAAGCAAATAATAATTATAGTAAATTAGGAACAAAGAAACTGCACATTGGAAAATAAGATACAATGTGCAGCTTATATTTCAAAATGCATTGGTTCACAAAATGCAACTCATGATGTTATTATACTCTTCCACAATTTTCCTGAGATTCAAGAAATATTGACTAGTTGTTAATATAAAAAGATCCATTTTCAGTTACTATTTTCTTTTCTAAGCAGATATTAATGATTGGTTTTGCTCATGTTTGAGAAATGTAAAATTTCAGCTGCCCTAACCACATTAAGTCAATAGCTAGTAGCTCAGGAATGCTGCTATTAGCATGTGGTCTTGAAAATGTAAGAGAGAAGAGAGTTCTGTGCAATCATTAGATTTAATGAATAAAATCTTCCTGGGATTTTGTAAAAGTGGTTGATTGTCAAGAACTATATGAAATCTGTGACAGATGTGAGAAATGGGTCATATGGCCTAAAATCAGAGCTGCTTTTGCAGAATTAGTTTGCTTTTCCTCCAGAGATTAACACTTAGCAGTTCTGGGCTAAATTTCAAGAAGAGTGAACTCTAAGCGGTGCTTTTTCCCTTCGCTTGTTTTTCTTAACCTGAAAACAGTCGTAAGAGTGCTTGCAATAAAATGCCAGGAAAAATAAAATGAAATTAAATAATCCATTTTCAAGCTTTGGGAACTACTCTGTTCTGTTTGTAAAGAAAGCTAAAAATACCTCCTATACTAGGTCTTCAAAGGTATGCTCAAGTTCAGCTTGTCCTCCATCAGATGTGCCTAGGTATTTTATGCTGTAGGTCCATGCCCCTGTAGAAGTGCCCTTGCCCTCTCAGAGAAGTTTGTTCATATGTAGCACTCTTGGAACCTGTTAGCAAATATGTCTGTGTTTGCTGCATAGGATGAGAGAGCTCCAGTCTGCTGCTCTTTCCTTCCATCTCTGTCCTGGAAGAAGACTTTGTCCCAGCACAAATGTGATTCATATTTACCACCGAAATGTTTATGTTTTCTTCAAGGTATGGAGTATAAAGTAATAGCAGAAAGAATGTTACAGTAATAGCTATGCGAGTAGAAAGTACGGAAGTGCAATTTAAGGGAAGATCAAGGAATTGTACATCAAGATTCTGGGTTGTTGAAATTTGAATATATTAGAACTCCCATTGAGCTGAAGGGTAGTGGTATTGTAGCTGAGCATAGTTTTTCTGGGAGATGTGCATGCACACATGTTGGTTTGCTCTTTTAAAACTATAGGAACCACTTCTAGACCTAAGGCCATGATGGGGTGGACTAGATGTCAACCCCAGGCACAGGGACATCCAGGCCTGGATACTTGGGGGATCTGGGTCCTACCATGTATTTCACCACACTTCTGCTGTAGTTCTTACGCATCTTTTAATTATTTTTACGGTAAAAGTAGTAACAAAGTGGTATCAAGCGTTTTGAGATGCTGAATGTGCTGAGAAAAGGCAAATGTTTCAGCATGCTGCTGCTAAGGGGCTAAGAAGTACAGGAAAACACATACATACAGCTTTGCAGGTGACTTATTTCACATGTTACTTGCTGAGACATTCCTGTGGCTGTAAAGATTCACAGCTTCCTGTTCATTAGTATCTTTTATCCTGCTTGTCAGTTTTAAGCTAGGTTTTTTTCTGAAGTATGATTTTGTTCTTTAATCAGCCTAAAGTGTTTATTTTTCTACATTGCACAATTTTCTAGTGCGTAAGAACTTGAAAATGAAATTGAGTAGGAAATCACTGTGTAAGCTACTGTGAGCCTCATTCTTCTGCTTTTGCTGCCCTTTTCCTGGAATAGATAAGCAAGGTAAAAATAACTTCAGATTTTTCTACTTATGTAGGTAGTTGTTTCAGTTGACCCGATATAAAATAGTTGCTTTATTTTTGTATGGTTTCAAAATCAGGAGGCGCTCAGAAGTAGAGCGCGTATAGAAGAAAGGAAACCTCTTCAGAACAAACTGATGTTCATATCCATGCTTTCTGAATATCTTTGTCTCAGTTTTTTGTCTCTTGGATTTGTAACTGGAATTCAGAGGTGGAAATCCCAGAACTGCCAAAGTTGCTGATTAGCAGGGCCCTGGGTATGTGAATACAAATGCACATTGTAAAATAGCAGCACAATAATTAAAGCAAGTTATGATCTTTTAGCATTAATTTATATTTTATATTTGAAAATCAAAAATTGTGAATGAAAATTGCATTTGAAAAGTGCTTTTTCCCTCCGAGGCATTAACTTTTGAAATAGCTAAATATACAGGCATTCATCATGAAGTTGGAGATTCTTAAAGAATTAGAAGAATGCAAAAGATACTCTGCTAAAGCTTTCAGGGGATGGTGGAATTGAAAATTCTGCAAATTTTAATTTACCTGAACTGATTTTCTTTAGATATAGAGTTAATTTTTAAATTATTAGGAAGTCTAAATAAACCCAAACCAAGTTAATAATACTTGTCTAAAGTCTTCCCTAATTGCAAGATTTCTCATCTGGTCAAGTTGAAAAACATTTGGGTGGCTCATTTGCCTTTGACTCAGTAATACATACGTGAATGTTAGCTGGATTTAGCAACACTTTTCCTTTGGGCAATGAGAAAGAGTCAAAAGAAATGTCTGACAAAAGTTATGAGCAACTGAAAAAGTTGAATTGTAAAACCAGTGTATCTTCAATTAGAGGAATCAGTTTGCTTTCTTTTTCTCAGTCTTAGAATATGTAATCCTTTTTAACCTTCATTCTCAATATAAATGATACTGCACTCCATAGAAAATAATGTTTGCTTCTTGGTAATAAACTTGTAGCAATATGAGAAGTAGCTATAGGTCATTAGGAGAATATGGTTCCATGCCAGCAGCAGTTTAGGTACTGAGGATAGCACTCTTGGGTATGGGTCCACAGACACCTTTTGGTGGCAAAAAATAATTTTTGCCTAATTTCCTCTGATTGTGGGTACTCATTCTTACTATTGAGCTGCTCTAATAATGGAGGCAGTGCAGCTGATGACATGGAGCTGAGGGCTGGGTGATAGGCTAGAGGTGGGACAGGACAGGGTGCTCTTCAGTCCCAAGTTTTCTCCCTGCAAACCCAAACCTGTGTCCGAAGCGTTGTTGACATGGTTTGCTCAAGGCCATGTCTGAAAACCTTTTAGTGCACTTTTAGCTTAAAAGATAGGAATTCTTCGAAATTGGAAAATGCAGCATTTTGCAAGTGAGGCAAGGTTCTTGCTGAAATTTGGCACCACCAGTGAATGGCAGCTCAAAATCTCCTGTGTCTTATGCTCTCATTTTTTGGTGTCTTGAGTTGCTGACTTGCTCTGTAGCAGGTATATGACTTCTAACACTTGCTTTAGGCACTTTCTTTGTATCTTGGTGCATTGTCTGATCATATTGACACAAATCAGGCCTGAGACTTATCATCTGGAAAGGTCTGTGATGAAGGTATGTAGGGACACTGTTTGCAAGTGGTTTAATTAGAGCAGCTGGCAGTGTACCAGCTTTCCTGTAATAGGTCTTGAGTGAGAGAGAACTGCTTTTCATTTAGGACAATTACGGTACAGTTCTAGCATTTGTACCAACTGCATCTACTCTCCCCTGCTCCCAAATTTGGATTGGTAAATAAAATTTATGTTAGAATTTAACCTGTGATTGATCTCCTCTCTGTTAACACTATTTATTTGGTTATGTGCAGGCATAGAAATAATTTTGTATCTTTTTCTTAGCAATTATTTCAATGGGAAGTGCGGTGTTTGTAGCAGTGCTTCTTGTGAGGTGGCAGATGCTAACTGTGATAGCTCTGAAACCCCTCTGTCCCAAAGAAGTTTTCTTATTTTCAGAGAAGACCAGGTTTTAATAAGTGTTGTAATGGGAGCAAGACTTCTTCAGTATTTTAGGCTGCTTTGTTTCAGAAGAGTAGTCATTTAATGAATGAATAATTTCATGGTTGGCTGCATTGATAAACAGATGTTATACAATTCAAAAAGATAATTGGTTCCAATAAAAAGAAATGATTAATGTTGCAGGACATGAGAGCATTACTGTCTCCCTGGAGGTAGTATTAATTAAGAGGCTAAATGGGAGAACAAGGTCAAACATTTTTTCCACTTAGAGAGCTTGTTGGAATAAATTGATTTTTTTTTGTCTGAATTTGTCTTTTACTCATGTTATCTTGTTAAGCATGTTAAGTCAGAAGTGGCCTATGAACAGTAAAACATCTAATTACTTTTTCCTGTATTTTTGTGAGCAGTAGTTGTCTTCGGTGAGTATACTGAATGCTTTGACTGCAGTAAAATTAAATACAGAAGGACAGCCAGTCATATTTTGTGTATTATTATCAAGGTGTGCTAGTGATGGTATTTGATGTTTTTTGTTACAAGAACTGTTTTGCCACTTATGTGTAACTTCTTCCCCATGCCTTCATTTCCCTGGACTTCACTGCTTTTCATTCAGTATATTTATTTCAGGAAAGATAATTCTTTCACTTGCCCTTCACGATATAAAAGGTAGCCAGTTTTTAGCCTTTAGACTATAAATCAAATGGATTGTGTTACCTTAAATTGGACAATTTCAACTACCTCCTGAATCAAGATAGACAGATGCAATAAATAAATTCAAAAGCATTGAAAAATCCAGTTCTGCCAAATGTTGAGCACATTTTGTGAGGTACATGGTGCCCTCAAATACCTTGACGTCTGTAACAGTTAAATCAGTTACCTCTTTGTTGAACAGCATGACAGAAGAATATATTAAGACTATATGTAGAAACATTGTTGCAATTTCACTATTTGCAGATAAGCAGAAAACAGTGCATTTTTCAAAGTGCTTTCCACTTGCGGCTAGTTGTAAAAACAAGGGAAAAATAAATCTGGCTACTTTTTTTTTGTCCCAGAAATGAACAATTAATTGTATTTTCTGAATGTGTTTCTAAATTATTTTGTCTTTACAGAATTAAGAGGCCAAATATTTAGTAATATCAAAAAGACTCTTCCACAGAAACAGACTTTGCAGACTTCTTGGTTTTCGTTTGTGATGTCTGTAATTTTCTCATTGTTTTAAGAGTTCCATAATATTTTGTTTTCCTACAGAAACACCTGACCTCATATGTCATCAAGTATGGTAGCTTTTGCACTGGGAACCATTTATTTTCGTGCAAACATCATAATCCACCCATTTAAAGTGATGAATTTTGTTAAATCAACATTTAGGAAATAGTTGCTCATAGGAGGAGGTCCTCTTTAAAATATGAATTATAAACTGGGAGGTCTCTTTTCTGCTCCAAATTTCTTCTCAAACGTAGTTAATCCATAAGATTAAAAAGTGAAAATGAATTCTTTGTACATTGCTGAAACTTGAGAGCACTGTCAAGGAGTGAAATTATCCAGAGTTTTGGCAGTACCGTGAATTCAATAATGTGCTTTTTGTAAAGCATACAGTACCCTCTATCTTTAATGTTTCCACACAAGAAATTTTGGGTTTGAATGCATATTGTTTCTCATGATTTACACCAAAGTACAAAAGCATTACTTGATGTTTTGGACCAGAGAAGTTCTGTAGTGCAGATCTGCTGAACAAAAGTTCCCATTTGTGGTCATCTGATGGAGAAATATTGGTGGATTGTACAAGGTGGCTTTTGTAAGTCTCAATTTGCATGAATTGTAGTGGCAGTGACTGAGCAAATCTCAGTTGGGCACGAGAGGGGAGGTTTTATGAGATGATAATACAGGACAAGGACTGATGCATTTTTGGTATTTTGGGTTGTAATCCCTGGGCTATCCTGTAGCTGAGATGTAATTTGAAGGAGTGTAACCAAAAACCAGAACTGTTACTTTAGATAATCAGTGCCAGTTTCACATATGTTCTGAATCCTTCATCAGTGCGTACTGTTCTGTTTGCCTCTGGTTTTCCTTAGGTTGATTCTCTTCTAACATCACGTTGTCCTGCTGCTAGTCCTGGCCAAAGTACTGTTATTATCTGATGCTTTATGCAGACTTTATGTTGACTGTAAACATTAGAAGTTTTTGAGTGTGTTTATAAAGAAACAAGTTCTCTGTTTTTTGTGTGAACCCTGAAGACTGTGAAGTAGTCTGTATAGAAAAGAAAAAAAAGCAGGTTCTTGCTGAATTCAGAAAGTGTAAAGGACTATTCCACCTGCTGAAAAAGCTAGTGTACATATAGAGGTGGCATTTGCACAAGAGCAATAACTCTACTTATCAGTGAAACAGGTTAGAAGATGACAGTAATTAGTCAAATTCCTCATGTGTAGTAAACTGTAACACAGAGTGGTAAATGTGGACCATGAAGAAATGGCTACATATTGCTTGTTCAGTAAAGGACATGCTATTATATGAAGAATTGAAATGACCTGGTCACAGGTCACCTAAGTTATTCAAAACCCAAACCAATTTTCAAGATTCCTGGGCAGGCAATTTTTTCCTCCAGGGCAAGGATGCCAGGTGGTGTCAAGCTCATCTGTTTGGTTTCCATAAATAATTTGATCACTCCTCATGTATTCATTCCTCATAGACCTTCTTCATTACTAGCTGTATCAGAGCTAGTAATAGATTATGTGTGTGTCTGTCACACCAGAGCAAAAGTTGCATGTGTAAGTTGCAGCTTCGTTGACACTGCAGCTTTTCTGTATTTTTTGGCAGTAATTCTTAATTACATTAGTTAGTGACAAGGACATTACTCATATCCTAGAAGATGAAATTTTGCTGGAGCTTCTGAAAGTAGCTTCTCCAGCTCCCGATGCAGACAGTTGCATTGAACAAACAGAAGCACAGCAAGATGTGTTTTATTCAGACACTGGCCTGGCAAGCTGTTTATCCTGTATGTGATCCAACAGGCATTGTACAAACTTTGACAAACCCTGTGTGGTTTTGATAGAAGAGAAAGAAGTGAAGCGCTCTAGCAACTCTGCTCTGACCTTCCTCCTTAATCTAGTTGTACAGTTTGTTCCTACGGGTACATTTCTGTAGCTGTGCAGTGTTTTATTTCTGATCTTGTACTGGCCCTCCTGCCAGTTTATACTGCCACCTGTCTTCCCCTCTGGTTTTGAGGTCTTCTGCTGCTGTTTTTTCTTATCAATACTGCTCCTTTCCAAGCTGTATTTCCAGTCTGTGTGTATGTAAAGGAACTGAGTAAACTCTCCTTTCAGTGCTTGCTCATTTGCAAAGGTAATCCACTTTGCCTGAGACATGCTTGCTTTTGCTTAGCATATGATTAAATTTGACTCAGATATCTTCCCTGAGATGTATTGCTTGTTTTAGCTGCAGTGTCTTGGGGATTTTTGTTGTTGCTGATTTTTTTTTTTCCTTTGGCTTCATATCACTGATGTGTGCTACCAAAGCAAACTTGACATTCAAGTAGGATAATGTTATCAGTTTCATGTTGTACTGTACTGGACACATTCTGCTTCATTCTCCTCCTGTCAGTGACAGCAGCTCAAGCAGGCTGTAAGTATTCAAGACAATACAGTAAATGAAGGAGAAGAATGGAGTGCTTTTTTCTTGTTTATTTGTATAAATAAAATCTTTTCACTATTGAGGCAGTGTTAATGTTAACCTTCTTTTGTAAAGACTAAAAATACAGCTAAAGATGCCTAAAGGATCTTACCTTGGAACTTCAAGTGGCTTTTTTTTTTTCCCTTTATCTTTTTTCCTCTTATCCATGCAGTCAAAGAAAATAAGACCAGAAGGGTTTGTTGAAAAAGTTGTCTGATCTTCCTATATGTATATAGGCCATGGTACTTCTTGCAGTTACCCTGTATGAAGACAGTAGATTGTATATGACTAATGCAAATTTGTACTTTGCCATTATATATATTCTGGAAAGGGTGCTGATTCCTGTGGTATCAAGATTTGAAGAATCCACCATGACTGGCTGTGGTAATTTAGACTACTGATTAATCATTCTTTCTGGAACTTTTGTCCGCTACTGAAGGGTTTTTTAAGCCTTCAACACCTGAAGTACGATTGGTGTTTTCTTCCAAAGAAAGCACTTAGAAACTGCAGAAAAGTCTGTTCTCAGAGCTTAGAAGCATAGAGTCATAGAATAGTTAGGGTTGGAAAGGACCTTAAGGTCGTCTAGTTCCAATGCTCTTGCCATGACACTAAACCATGCCACCCAAGGTGCTGTCCAGCCTGGCCTTGAACACTGCCAAGGATGGAGCATTCATAGCTTCCTTGGGCAACCCATTCCAGTGCCTCACTACCCTTACAGTAAAGAACTTCCTCCTTGTATCCAGTGTAAACTTCCCCTGTTTCAGTTTTAACCTGTTACCCCTTGTCCTATCACTACAGTCTCTAATGAAGAGTCCCTCCCCAGCATCCTTAAGCTTCTCTGTAAGTTGAAGAGGTTGAACTTTTAGTTGCTAAGTATAAATCTTTTGTTGTGTTCTCTCTGACTTTATCACTTTATCATGCATATTCCACAAATTTTTAAGCTAATTTTGATGTCAGTAATGCTGTGTGTAGAAACACTGCGACTTGATGTTGAAGACTACTGGGATAATATATGTTCTTGCAGAGGCTTGCTTCATACAGATGTTACTAGTAGAGCCCTGTTTTACATTGGTAGTGGCTCTGAGATCTTTTGGAATAAGTGTTTATTGGTTATTTTTAGCACCAACTTTCTGATCAGAATTTTGGATAGTACAAAGTGAAATGCCTCACAAATACTGCTATCCTTTATTTGTAACCTCTTATTTAATCCAATAGATTTGTTATACTCATCAGAGGATGAAACCTGCTTTGTTTCATTGAATATATTCCAAATATCCATGATGTCTGGAACTAATCTAATAACTATTCATTGTTTCTTTATCAATTGAATCCCCTGAAAATACTGTGTTTCCTTGTCTGGATAGATGTCAGGTTATAAATGGCCTGTAAGTTATTTGGGTTGTCCTTCTTTGGACGTTGACACACCATTAACTATCTTTCAATTTTTTGGAATGTTGTTGCTATTATGTACTGTATTAAAAGCTACTAGTGGAGCAGAGATGACTTTATCCAAGTCTGTTAGGATGTATGCCATATGCTGTCAGAGCTTGTTTAATCACAGTGAGAGATGAACAAGTGGTACCCCATCTTACTGTGCTGCAGTGTATTATCTTGCCTTTCCGGTACAGTGTACAATTAAGGACTATCCCTGTGTGACTAGAATGGTGCCTTCTGTCTTTATGTAGTCTATGTTAGAAACTTAATGTGTCTTCTGCGTTGTTAGATCATGTCCATCTTGTAATGTTGATAACCACTATGACCAATACCCTTGAAAAAGACCTTACAGTTCTAAGCATTACTAAACATATATTTTTCATCTTTAGCTTCACTATTTTGACTTACTCTAACTCATCTAAGCACCATGTAGAAATCAAGAGTGGTTGGTGTCCCTGGATTCAGCCCTGGATCTAGAATGGCTACTTACATGCTTGTTGCATGGGGACCAAATCAGACCCCTAGATCCCAACCTATCTATGCTCCTGGTCATCTGCTTCTTGATCATCACTGTGGGAAGGAGGAAGCCATACCTGTAATGTGAAGCACCCTCCCTCACATGCAGAGCCAACTAACCTACTCTCCTCTTTGCCCACTCTCTTTTCTCAAACATTATAACTTTCCACGTTACTGTTATGCAAACTGTGCCAGCAGGTTTCTATAGAAATCCTAAGTTCCTAAAGTTGTTTCTCTTACTTTATTTTATTTACTTTTAAAAATCCTCTTTCCAGTGACCTTCTAAACAGTCCCAGCAGCTGACCTGAGCTTTCTGCCGATAAACTGTGTTGCCACCGGGACCTTTTCTTTACAAGCTTCTGCTTTGTGTCTCTCTTGCCAGGTGCCAGAATATCAAATTCCTGATTTGCAAGTGCCCGGTAACACAAAGTAATTTAGAAACTTAGAAGAGTAGCAGTGGCTGTAAGGGAGTATCTTGGGAATTAAAAAGTTTTACCAGGTTTTGTTTTATCCTGTGTGGGAGCAAAGCTCACCTAGGTACAGGTTAGCTCACCTAGGTACTGGTTTTGCAATTACAGAAAACAGCACTAATCTGTTTCAAGAAAAAGGAAGTTTTGCATCTTTGAACAACTTCTGGGTGCCCCCTTTTTTTTTTTTGTTGCCAGCAGAGCAGTTTTTCAGTCCCCTCTTCCTCAGTGCTAAAATTCTAGGTGTTAGAGGTTTTGCCTTCTGATGTAGCTTAAAGAAATCTTTGAAGTAAGGTACATTAGCATATAAACTCTGGAACTCCTTGGTTGCACTTGGATCATAATAATAAATGTTTGTTCAGGTACTCTGTCTTAGGAAATGAGTGTTTTCTTCCTTGTCACAATACGTTAGCTATTGTGCCACATTTTTGTTCAACACTTGTCATATTTTTCAAACCTGGGCTTATCATTTCTAATTTCTGTTCCCCCAAATTATAACTTGAATGTTCTTTTGATCTTGCCTGCTTCAAGCCAGAATGAGTGTTCGCTGCATGCATATGAATGTCTCCCTCCCTTGGAGGATTCCTCTCTGACTGACAGAGGAAATGGAAACGGATCAATCATCTGTTACTTCACAGTGTTAAAGATGATGTGAGCTTTATCTCTTATCAATTCTGATAAAATGCTTGTTCCAGTTGCACAGCCAGCATCCACGTTTGGTAGCTGGTATCTAACAAATCATGTTTTTGTAGGGCTGGTCATATGGCTTGTACCTGGGCAGTGAATCTGAAGCACTCCAAGTATTGCAGATTTGCTGTCTGTTGATGAGTTGTGCAGTTGCTTGCCACATGTAACAAGTTTGATATTTAGAATGTTTTTTTATTAATTACACAGAAGGCATCTGTGCAGTGATTGTGCATTAAGTAGCGTGCGAGAGCCTTTCTCCAGGACAAATGGCCAAAAGAGGATTTTCTGTTGGAAGAAAAAAACAAAATCATTTTGGGAAATGAGAAACTAGCCAGAATGTGCGATAACTTCATTTTTTGTAAGCAGAAAGAGTGTGAACGGAATCACCCCATATGCAAACAGCAGTTTCAAAAGTATATTTTCTCACAGAGTTTATTAGGGACATATGATATCTCCCATGTTTTGTATGTGTGGTTTTATATAGGCTTTCTTTTTGGGTTTTAATAAAATTAAATTGTGCTGGGAAAAATCAGCGTAAGAACGGTCCACAATAGGAGGTCTGTAGAACTTGTGCATGTGCCAGAGGGGCTCTATCATTTGCTTTTCCTGGTTCTCCTGCATTTAAGTGCTCATTTGCAATATTGCATTAATGTAGGGGTTTTGAGTGAATTATAAAAGGAGTGGATAACAGCTTGCTTTGGCTGTAAAGCTGCACTCTCGTATTTTTGGCAGTAGGTAAAAAGGGCTGATTAGGAGAATCTATTTCCTGTATATTCAAATATAAACCAGATACTCAGTCACGAAAAAGTCATTCACTGTTTTCCAAAGACCTTGTTGAGCTTTTTTTTTCTTTTACCAGTGTGAAATGGTACTTCGAGTGAAAAACTGGGCAATGTGTTAGTCCTTACACACAAAACAAGCATCGAGAAAAGGTGATTGTATTAATTCTTTCCTTCCTTCCTCCCTTCCTCTGTGGATTCTGTGATTGTTTCTGGCTTTAAACAGATGACACTCCCTAAGGACCATGTTAGTGCTTTTAATCCTTCAAAGCAGGAGTGAAAGTGAACTTACTGTATCAGAATATAAAAAAGGCTTTAGTGTTTTTGATGCTCCAGCTTTCATATAATTTTTAAAAATGAACATCAAATCTGTAGCAGTGGGTTGTCCATATTCTGTCTGTTGATGCTTGCACTTTTTTTTGTGGTCTCCCCTTTGAATACTTACATTGTCATTCGTATTATATGAGAGATCGGCTTTTTTTTTTTTTCCAGGTCCAGTTTGTAAGCACTCCTTTCTGGTGGTGGTCTTCTCTTAGCCTGCTAAGAGGCACTGCTGTGTTTTCCTCAGGCTAATCAAGTGGTGGTGGTGGTGGCGGCTTTAAGTAGCTAGAGGAAGCTGCAAAGAACTTAGGTAAATAGGCAGAAAATATATTCTGGGTAGTAGTCACATTCTGCCACATAAGTTGTGCCAGTCAGTTTTATTAGAGGGTTTTGGATGATGTGGTAGGTAAAGTGTCATAAGGACAGACCTGTATATCCATGAAATCCGTATTTCTTAATGAGGCTCATTGAAGCAGATGTGCCTTGATGCTGCCTATGGTCCTGTAGCCTTTTTTTCAGGCTGGGATCCTGAGTATCCAGTGTGGCTGACTGGCAGGTCCTTGTAGGACAGAGCGTCTGCACCCTGCATCATTGGGGTCCAGGAGCCAGGAGTAAAGCAAGAGTTGGATGTGCTTGGTGACTGTGGGCAGGGCTACTGGCTTCATACCTTCTGTACTGCTCTTCAGAATGGAGGTCCTGCCTTCGACTCTGATTAGAAATGACTAATACTTGGCATTGCAGGTAATAGTAGAAGAAATCTGCAGAGCTTTTGCTTGAAGAAAAGGGTGTTACATTTATATGTAGTGGAAGAAAGAAGAAGTAAAAAGACTCTCAGTATTGTGCATATACTTTCTCAAGATGGCCTTGGACTGCCTTCCACCTAGAGAGAGTTATAACTGATAATCCTATATCTAAGAACAATTCATAAAGTGGTATTGAAAGGTACCATCCAAGTGGCAGCTGCATATCTCTGTTAGATTTGGTTGCCTCCCCAGCACACATAATCCAGGATGCTTGCTCTGTAGTCCTGACTTACTGATGGGCTTTCTGTAAGTTAACCTTGCCTCTGATGGCAAGTGTTATTATTGTTCACAGTGTTATTATTGTTATACAGTGTTCACTGAGGGAACTGTGCCTTGATGATGCAAACTTTCTAACGGAAAATGACATCCCAGAAGCTCGTGGTTAGCTTTGGGGCTGTGGGAAGCTGTATGCTTGGGCTGGCAATGGTACCTTACAGGAGCTTAGCTCTTTATACAGGTGTATGCGTCTCCTGAAACTTTTTCCAACACGAGCCTGCTGTTTCCATTAAAGGACTTTATGAGGCTCCTTACACATCATATCTTGCACAGCTTACCATATTGGCTCTTAAAAGTGGCTTTGAATACAATGCCAAGGCCCCCCAGTAGCAGCTTTATGGGCTGCTGGCAAGCTGGGAAACCCCAGTTGGCTATCCCCATGCTAGCAGAGCCTCCCACGTCGCCTTTTCCAGCTAAAATGATGAAGCACCTGTTTTGTTTAGTTCCATTAAATATGACTTCCCTGCTGAATAAAGCGGGGAGCATTGAGAATTGCCACAAGCTCCTCTTCCAGAAGTGCCTCTTCCTATTTGAAATAAAAACAGATTATAATTGAACACAAACACCTAATCCCCCTCTGTACTGCACTGCCAGTGCCTGTGTAGTCTGTCTGTCTGTCTGTAGGCCCTAAAAATGAAAACAAAAGCTTCATCATCAAGGTAGTGTCTGTTTCTTTCAGGATCTCTGGCATGAAATTATTTTTTCTTGGTTTCTGTTTTGTGGAGTTGGTAAAAAGCCACAAATACCAATATTTTGTGAGGAGATCTGTCACTCGTTGCATATACATCAACTTATACGTGAGCTCTGGGGGACAGACTCCTAAACTCATCAGTGCTTCTGGATCATTAGAACTGGAATAAGCTGCTTTTGGAATAACACTTTTGTCGTTGTGTTTGAAGAGCCAGGTAAAAGCCACAGCCTATAGCAGCTGATGGTGGCTTAGAGGCAGGGTGCTGGCAGGCAGAGGTGGGAGCAGCTTTAACTCCTTGCCTGCCTATAGGTGTCCAGGCACTCAAAGTATATTGTGGAAGTGCACAGTGATGTCTGGTAGCCTTAACATGAGCTCAAGCTCTTTTTAGGGTAGACATAGGTGAAAAGGTGTCCCACTGAAACGTTAAGTTTCTTGTGAGCAGCAATGTTCAGAGGCATGTATGGATGTATGACACAGCTTGGCTGGGTTTTCTGCTGCCTGTGTAGTTACTTCAGTGCACAGGGAAAACAAGTGTGTAAAATCTAAGCATCTTCTTGCATTCTAATTTTGAAAGTGATGAAAGGATGTACCATCAAGTGATGAATCAGACACTTAAAGCACAGTACAGCTTGTTTGTTGGTTTTTTTTTAGCGGTGATAAGGACTGAATGATATGTATTTTTGTTCTGTGGAGTAAATGTTAAAATATGAGGGGAATACAGCTGAATGATATGTAAGTACACATTTTATTCTCCTCAGTGAACACAGAGTTAAAACTCAGCTGCTTAGAAAACCCCATTTAAAGATTAGAGCACTGAAGAAACAAACACTAGATAAGCTTTTAATTTAACAACAACATAGTCTGGCTTCTTTTAAAGGAAGAAAAATACCCTAAAGATTTTATGCAAGTATGACACATATGAAAGAAACTTCCTACAATAGAAGTTTGATGCTCTGTTTAACTTAGATCTGAAGATGAAGAACCTCAGGGAGACAGGAGAGATAGAGTACAAGCAACTTTAGATCTAACCAGGCTGCATTACCAAAGAAAATTTGGGAATTTGTAGTACAGTTTTGAAAAGACACTGCCAAGGTAAATTCTTTTCAGTCTAATTAGTAAAGAAGGAAGAAAGTGTTCGGTTGTTTCATGCTCACCATCTGCCAATGTTGTATTTCTGTTTTGATAAGAATTTTCTACTTCATGTTGCTTCATATTGATATTTGGAGGAAGGATAATACATGAAATAAAAGGCAGCATTGGATGGGGAAGGAATGAACTTAAGGATAGTGCTGGAATGCATGTGTATCCTTTCAATAAGTGGGGAAAGCCAGGCAGGACTCAGCGGAATTTGATTTAGACCCAGTACTGTGTTTTGAATATAGCAAGCCAGTCAATAATGGTCTCTGCTTTTAGTTAGTCCTAGATCAGAATATAACGCATGTTGCAGTGCAGTTCCAGATGTGATTTCCTAGGGTGATTCAGAGGTTCAAACACTTCAGTGAGTCACAAAGCATGGTGTCAGCAACCACATCTTTCAAGATCACTATGTTCAGGCAAGAGCCCAGAGAGGAGGATGTAAAAGACTACCATGTGAATTGATTGCAAAACTGTTGGCCCCACGTTCTCATGAAGTCTGTGTATGAATATGGCTGGAGCCTGACATCTTATAGCTCTGGCATGTCTACAAAATTTCCAACATCTTTTTTACACAAAGGCTACAGGCAGCGTCAGCCAGCACGTGGCTTGTATTATTTTCACATTACTATTGTTAGGATTTTGAATGTTGACTAATCTGTTATTGCTGTGGTGTATCACTGAAACAAAATGTGGCCTTATTTTGACAGGGAAATGTACGTCCTGTGACACAACTGCTTTGTGATCTGTTGCGCTGCCTTGTTAGTTTGACATTTTCCATTAATGTGAAAGGGAAGAGGAGAGCAGAGTAGAGGAGCATAAGAAGGAGAGATGTTCATCTGGCCATGAATTTTCCCTCTCATTGAAAGGCTCTCATGTCTTTTACCAGTTAGCCACCATCCCAGTACTGTGTGATGTGCTTGCCCACTCAGAGTTTAGCTGGCAGTTCAGACACGGTTGGTTCCTGCTGCAAAATCACTTTAGGCAAAATAGCTCCACTGGCCTTCCTGGGTTTCTCTGTGGCTCACTTGGCTGCCAAGCTTGGGAAATAGGAGTGTATTCTTTTTGGTTTAGCCAGAATGTAAAGGTCCAGGCATTTTCAAGGAAGTGTGATCATCCTTAATTTCAATTTATTTGAAACAGTTTATATAGATTACTTCAGATGGTTTTGATTTTTTGGTTATGATTTTTGACGTGAAAAACCTCAGATTTTATGTACACTGTCAGATTTTTCTCAGGTTTCATGATGCAGGTAATTTGTGGGTTTTACTGGAGATGGAGATTTATGGAAGCAAAAATTTACGCAGACAATTTTGTGTATTTTTTTTCACTTTCAGAGGAAAAAAGTCACAGACGTTATTTGAAGAGTTGGTGTAAGATTTCTAATAGCGTGACTTAACATTTTGATTATTTAAATATTTAAGTATTAATATTTCCCAGTCATTAGTTTCATTTTCACTATGTTGTTTCATTTGCTTTTATTGATCTGATTTTATTCAGTAGGAGCAGCAATGATTACAGACATTAATTTCCAATGAAAATCTTGCGTTACTCTGTTAAAAACAAAAACTTACCCCCCAAAAAGACTCTTCTGAAAATTCCTATCTGAATGAGAAGTTTGAACAGCTGTAAAACATCACAGCAAAATGTGTATATGTGTAGAGAGGCAGAGGAGGTGTTGATTTGAAAGGGGCCCTGGTGTCTTCAGAGGAATCCTTAAACAGTTGTGTGTTTAAGCACTCTGGCTTTCTTTGAAATCAATACTTTTCTCATAATTTAAGAGAATACTGTGCATAATACAAGCTTTTAGTCAGCAACTGTCCTATGTTAGTCTTTACAGGGCAGAGTGCAAACTTTTTACATCTGTGTCAGAGTAGCATCTCATGCAAACTAGTTCTCAAGATGTGACCGAGAGTGCTCATGTCATCGTACCAAACCAGAAGCGCACGCCGTTGCCACCCGGGGTGTGAGGTTTTAGCCGGTATTTGGAGTTGTATTTCAGTGGACAGGTGGAAGTAATGACGACAATAAGAATGTCTTTGATGCCATATTTAGCAAGTGCTCTTTTCCTCAAGTGGGATGATCAAACAACAGGAAGTAGTTTCCTCACTTGTAAGAGGAAGCCTGGCTTTGCAGCCAGCACCCTGTCTGAAAATCTGCCTCTTGTTTGTTGGGAAGAATAAACCATTGATTTCCATGCTGCTCATGACTTCCATGTTGGGTTTGCTCCTCCATGCAAGTTTAATGCAGGAAATACACCTGGAACCAAGCCAGCTCTTCATCCCTTTAGGCACATCTGTACCATCACAGTTGGAAGAGCCTGAAAGCCTCATACCCCTCCTAGGAAGCTTATGTCTTGACTGAGCTCAGGGCAGGCAAAGTAAATCCCTGAGTTAGGGAAATCTGGTCATGAATTGGAGGCTATTGCATTTTTCTCCCCATGAGTGATGTGCTCCAAAACCCTGGTAGTTCCCATTATGAATGCAGACCAGATCATACCAGTAAACCAGAACTGCAGAATTTTGTCAAGGACATCTGTCAGACAGCAGAAGTGTAAATTACTGTTCACGCTGGACTTTGAGTGGAGGCTTTCATTGTTAGCACTCCAGTGAGTTAGGACTCGCTTGATTTGAATGAACAGAGTGTGGCTGCCTCATGTATGAACTCAATAAAGTAACTATTAGGAAGTACGTATTTGTGTGACTATTATAATGCTTGCAATTATGTGGAATATAGTGTTAGGTGCATGTATTTGTAATATTTGAATAATAGAAAATATAATCCCTGTATTCTAATAGCTTGTTAGCTATTAAAATACTCTACTATTATATATACTAGAGGTATATTTGGTCTGTTTTCCATATACGTATGGGTAAACACACTGCATGGGTTTTCCTCTGTTTCATAAGGGAAAGAGCAAATGTAAATAAATTCCTCTTTTATTTATGTAGATAAGTTTCACATCAGTGGTTGGAAGGGAAAAAGCCTGTAAGTTAGATTGCAGTTAAGCACTATTGCATGTGATCTCTTCAATTTATGTGTGTGGCAAACTCAAAGGTGAGATGACCCAGATCTGATTGAGATCTTGTATCAGTGTAAAGCAGATGGACAGCGGCAGCTCCCCATGCAGCCACGATGTTCTTGTCAGTGGGAGTCAGCCAGAGATCAGAATCTGAAAAATTTACATATTCTAGATAAGAAGGTGAAACTTTATATTTTGTGTTGCTTGTTTTGAAAGAACTGTAAAAGAAACCACGTCTTCGCTGGATTTCTACTTGTCTTCAGTTTTCTACTGTTTCCTTTTCTTGTGCTATGAAGTACAAAGAAAAACTAAGCTGACAGTAGTGTAAAATAAAAGCTATTTGGTACTTCAGAAAAGGAACATACTCTGAACAGTCCATCTGCTACTAGTGGGGCACACAACTGGGTCTCTGCAATAAAAGTACTACAGGGTGCCTCAGGTCCTCTCTGAGCAGGCAAAAAAGGGATTTCTGAACAGAGCATGGTCATCATCCCTGGAGACAGTACTTGATGTTTTGGAGAGTTCGTCTCTGTAGAGAGAGACAATAAGTATACTAATGTGATGAATTTTCAGCCCTTTTGATTTCTTCAGAATACTGGTTTATTGAGCTTGAGCGCTAGCATAAACTTGTGCCACATGTATTTTTTGGATGTTACTGTGTAAAAATAGCTGCAAATTGCCAAGAACTGGCTTCTGACGTATGAATGTGAATTTTCAAAAGACTTTTTATTTATGAGTAAATTAAAGAAAAACCAAGGGAAAGACCTTGAAGGTCTTTGTGTGAAAAAAAAAACCAAAACAACCAACCCCAAACAACACAAAACCCACCAAACAAGGAAGAAACAAGATCAAAACCAACAAACAAAACCAAATAAGACAAAGCGTGTTGTGAATGTTTGGCTTGTGGAAATATTAATATAGGAAACAACACCCTAAAAGAAACAAGGGTTTTAACACTTACGTGGATGTGATGGGTATCCTCAACCTAAAGCCTAAAAATACTAGATTTTATTTCGAAGCCTTCTGAATATGGATGAAGAATCAGACTATGCAGTTTTCTTTAGATAGGTTATTTCTCCATTTAGACTGTGGTATTCCATTGCTATTCATCTCATCTTACATGAATTTTTCAAATTTCCATAGAAACTATGTGCGTTTTATTGCAAATGGTTGGGTTTTGGTTTTGTATTGACAGACTGTGTAAAATCTTTCCAATGTGTGAATATATGTTTTTAAAATATCACTGGATGAACCTTCAATTATGCATCTTCCAATTTTACCAGAGCTAAGAAAATGTTGAGCAAAATTAGAACTTGTTGAGACCACCTCCCATTTTAGGTTTGTGTTTGATTTTGCTGCTGTTGAATTCAGGGCAGTAATTAATTCAGTGAAGGAATGTAGTACAGGAGCCTGGATCTGGATGACTGGCTTTCCTCCTAGTTTTCCCACACCAACCTAGACCTCCGAGATAGATATCCCCCTCTCTGAAAATGAGACTCAGGCAAAGTGCAAATTCTTCATTTCCTGAAATCTCATTGTTTAGGCCAACAAACATGCAGGTCAATGTGCAGGTTGCAGACCTGAAACTGGACACCAGCTTAGTTTCCCTGGATCAATGAAGTGTAATTTGAGGCTTGTGGTTGTCTGTCTGGCTTGGAGAACCAGCACTGAGAACAAAGGCTTAGCACCCGTTCCTTCAGATATTTGAGCAGCAAAATACTGTTGTCGCTGTTCACTTCTGCTGGTGTTTGGCTCAGTGCTGTGCTGTTTAGCTAGGCCAGGTGTAAATTTGTGGTAATATTTATGCCAGCCAGTTCTCGTAGAACAGAGGCATCTTGCACTATCCCTATGTAGGTAACCTGAAAAAGGGGAAAAAAAAAGGAAATTAAAGATTTTGGCTCTGCAGATGTTCACATAGACAGTCTCTTACAACAAAGCTGCTTGCTCTCACTATAAGTCAGTCTCTCTCCATAAAATCAAGTTGCAAAGAGTCCTCAGTGAACAATAAATGAAAAACTTTACACAAATCTGGCACCAGATGCAGATTAAAGAGCAGTAGATGTAACTGGCTACGCTACCTAATGGTGTTCTCCACAAGACATATGAAAGATTAAACTTTTAGCTTCTACCCTCAGTGGGAAATGGTGTCTATAAATGTGTGCTGTCTTGAATATCTTTGGAGTGTGACTGCTGCTTTTTGCATGGGGAGCCTTTTTTAATCAGTATAAACTTGGGTTTACAATGTTTGTTCAGTTGAATTTCAGGATGCTAATTAATTATTAGGCTTCACTGAGTGTTCACTAGGACGTAATCAGATCTGCATTTTAAGTGAGTATGTGGTTTTGTTTGTTTTTGCACTGAAGAGTTCATTAGAAGTTGATGGGAGTTGAGTGCATCTGGGCCCAATCATGCACCTCTTCCTGAAGTGCCTAATTCAAATGATTAGGTTGTTTGGTGATAAGAAGTACAATGTCAGCAGGATCCTAGTTATTTAATCTACCTAACCACAACATGAGCATTATGAGGAATGCATATAAGGAGATCAAAACTCTTACATCTCCATAGCAGCAACGTTAGAAAAGGAAAAAGGTGCCTCTTGTTTGTGTGTATATGCAATATTGTACTATTGCACTGCTTGACACGTGTCTCCATAAAAGATGTGTCACTCCATGGTAATAGTTAAAACTTTATCTGTAAGTTTGCTTAAGTGTGATTATAATGCTGATGTTAAATGCACAGTATCAAATATAATTGATATATCTTTCTGCTCTGTTGCAGATTACAACATCTTACTTTAACTGTGAGACAAGAATATTTCTTGAAAATTAAGAGATCCTCAGGTAATGACTAAGTTAAGCAGTTTTCTTTTCATAAAGACCATAACGTTGTTAATAAGCACCAGCATGAAGTAAACACAGAGGACAGTTAATGTTTGTGAACTATACTTTGAAAAGGTGCAGAAAAATCACCTGAGTTGTTCACAGTGATACAACCTGAAGTAAACAGGCTATTTGAGAAGGACACATGTATTCATGATTGGATGATCTTATGATTTTGAATGCTTGGTACTTAGGATGTTTTTCAGGAAGGGATTAGAAAAGAATTGTCTTCTGACAGAAAAATGGGAGCCAGCTGAGAAAGCAGGTGGAGGTAATGGGCAGCACTCTGACACTAGGTTTTAGCAACACGACTCTGGTGCAGATTTCTTACTGTTTCTCTGGTATTTTCCGAGGAGCATTGGTAGACCTAAACTTAGTGTTCAGGAAATGTCACTCCTCCCCTCGGGGTTATTGCTAAGTAATAGCATACCCAGCAAGTTAAGTTGTCCTTCTTTGACTGATGTCTCCCCTGGGATAAACAAGCAGTAGTTCTGCATAGTGAAAAATCAGCAGCTCTTTGTTTAAACAATCTGTTAAAACTCCTGCCTTGTGCTTAAGAAAAAGGATTCGAGGCTTTTCAGGAGGATTGTTGAAAGATTAAATAATTACTCTCTTCATTATGAGAAAAGTCCCAATTTGTTGGAAATTGTGGTTTAAAGCAATATAGTCACAGCTGACATAAAAATAAAACGTGAGAAGTTTTACTTTGTCAAATAATGGGGTGGGGGGTTGTTCTTATTTTACTTCTAATGAAGACTGATACAGTGCAGGTAAGAAGTTCACTCGACTCCAATTAAAGCAAATACATTAATTTGATAGATGTTTACAAAGCATGTGAAGATACCCTCTAAGTTATGAACTGTCAATTCACTTTTCCCAGGTAATGAAAACTTTGTGAGCTGTTCAGTCTACAGAGCCTTTGCTGTCCTTTCAGTTTCTTCCATTTAGATACATATATTTCATCTTAAAGCTCATAAAATAAATACAGGAAGTTGTTGAAATTTGATAATTAAACATTTTTCCATACACAGATAACTCTTCCTGACCACATCATATTCTGTTACCTTGCCTGAGTATCGTAAAAAGCCTGAAATTGAGAAATTGTGTTGAAATTCCTTTGGGTTTGCATTCTTGGAACTTTTCCTAGAGCAATTTCACGACTTAATTTGCATTTGGTGTTAGAAAATTTATAAGACTCTGGTGCTTTGTTACTTATGCCTAGGTTTTGAAAGGAAAAAGAATGAATGTCTGTTAAGTTTAAAATAAAATTGTAGCCTTTTCTTATAGAAATGGACATGTTATCACTGAAGTGACAGTAAGTTGCATGGAGGTATTAAGAAAATAAAAAACTATCTGTTATCTTCCAAAACTTATAACCTAAACAAATGAATTAGGCGTAATCGTTTGTTCTGTCCCAAATCTTCCCATGCCTGTAGAAAATGGTTATTTTTCCTGTTAGACGTTCAAGAAGGTTTTAAACTGAGTTTAGAAATTTTTCTTTTTGCAAGAAACTTCTCATCCCATGTGTTGGTTTTGAAGCTTTTTAAGGCTAGTAATCTATTTACCGTATGTAATTACATGATGGCTAGTACTTATCATGCTTCTCCGACATCATCTGCTTGAATCTGAGTAAAAATGAATACAGAGGTGATAATAGTACCAATTCAGTTGCATAGATGTACATATTGCATTTGGTTGTACATCTGCATAGATGTAAATAGCTTTACTACTTCACACTGAGGATGTTCTGAAGGTCATAGGCTTACTCTGTGCTTAAAATGTCTCCCTGGAGGAAGGGAATACCTTCAACATCTTACGTGCCTACCTAGTTCAAGCATTTTAGGAAAAAATGCACTAATAACTTAAACATAGAAAAAAACCATGAGGAGGCCCATAGTTCTGTAAGCCCTGTAATATTCCTTGGTTTTAGATTTACAGTTGCATAACAGAAAAATTTTGAGCTGGCATATGTTGCATGATAGGATTCTGCCTGTAAAATGCTATGGAAGATTACTCTTTTAGCAGTAACTTTTTAACACTTGACCATTTATAATTCAAATCAAACTTTGACGTTTTAGTGACTCCTTAAAGTTTTAATGCTCTCCCTTATGTGATGACTAAAGTAGCTCCAGTGAGTTGTGCTGGTTGTGTCTGCTACTGCTTTGCCAATATAGAGAATTGTACTTCAAAGGCTGTATATAAATATTTTGTTTATATATCTGTACTACCATTTATTAATGGAAAAAGCAATAATAAATACAGGAAAAATCAATAAGTCTGGTGCTTCATGCATTGTGCACCTGAAAAACCTGTTTGAGCTAGGTTTTGCTTTGAGAAGGGCTTTAACTTAATTGTGGTTATTCCACAGATATTTCTTCTGTGGAAAGAAGAAATAATAATATAATAGTAATAAGAAATAATAACATCAAACTTAATAACTTCAGCTGAAAGCATTTTCTGCTAATATTTCACATGGAACCACTGCAGCTGAGGATATGGCAATATTCGGCAATTGTTGTTCCATGGCCTGGGCTTGAAACCATTATGATTCTTGAGCTGACTCCTATTGAGCCCAGTGAGTTGTCTTATGGAGCACAACCACCTGAAACACTTCCTTTTGGTAAGGGGGACCAGGGAGGAAGAAGACAGAGGTAGCACTCGTGATACAGCTTCGTAAGCTGGTTTCACTGACAGGGTCATAAGAAAAGTAGCAGCAGTCCAAGCGAAATAGAAGGAGCGGGAGGGTGGGACTGGGAGAGGAGAGCAGGGTAGTCGTTCCAGTAGCGACCTACTGTTGTCTGAGCTCCGCTGTTTCATGAAATATTCTTTCAAGTCAGTGAGGAATCCTCCAGTCTGCTGAGCAGGACAGGATAAAGAAGAGAATGTTTTATTGGTATCAGGCCCCATGAAACATCTCCATCCCCATAGCTCCTAAGGAAAGTGCTCTCTGAGCCTCTGTCCAGCTCAGAGCTCTTCTGGGACTTCTGTTATTCCTCCTCCTGAATCCTTTTGGCAGATTCAATTTACATCATGTCTGGGGATTTGATTAATTTCCTATTACTGGCCCAGTCCTGCAAATCTCTGCACTCAAGGTTTGGCAAGTATGCTATTGGATCTTCGTATAGGCAAGTTCAGTTCCTGCACATTCAACCTATGGCGTGTTTACTGTACGGAAAGATATACTGAAACGTTTGCTTGTTGAATAGGTGGCACTAGAATGAGAAATCTACCCTAGTAACAGAGTGAATAAACACCTAGCATAGAACTTTAAATCAGTTTCCACCATATGCCTTAGTATCATAATTTTAAATTAGATTTGCTCAAAATCGAAATCCAGATTCAGGCTGACATCATAACATATGACCCCCAGTAGCAATGAAAATTGAAAACATAAGACAAGGGCATTAATCACTGAATGGTTTATAAGCTTGCCTTGAATATTCATCTGAAATGTTAACACTGTTTTATTATATCCAATAACATCTTAAAGTCAAAGTTTATGAATACTGTGGGGTGCCCTAGATAAAGCATTCAGACTCGTTTTATTGTACTCTGTCTCAGATCTTTTGAGCCTTTAGTTGAGTGCACAGAGCTACTTGCTTGCCCAACCTATTATTTTTAGTGCACTCATAACCTGTTGCTTTTACTGGGATTGGAAACATGAGCAAGATAGCAGGGATATGGTTTGGCACCTCTACTTGTGTGGACTCAGAAATTTGTACATACCCAGTTGTAGGAGGAAGTGTAAATGGCATCAGCATGGATCTGTCTGCGAAGTTAGGGTCATTGTTTTCTGGATTTTTTTAGTTTGTTTAGCATTTTGAATTTTGTTTTGGAGTTCTACTAGTAATTCTTTCTCATAGAGATAGTTGTTGCGGTGTTAAATGGTGTTTAATATGGAGCATAATGAAATCAATTTAACTTACGTGTGCATAACTGACCAGGACTGTACTCACATCTTTTTGGATGACTTTTTGGATGGTAATTTGGATGGAATTATCCCTTTAAACCAATTTGAAGTTTCATTAATTTTTTGAGTCTTAAGGTATTTTCATTGATTTTGTTTGTTTATAGCTGGTATTTTATAATTAACATGTGCAGAATTTATTTGATGGTTTGAAAAGAAATAAATTTTAAAATGTCTTATTAATTTCTAGTTGATCTCAAATTCATAATGCTTCCTCTATAATATATTCTCTTTACGTGTCACCACATCAATATATGACAGAATATTCAAAATATGATGTCATCTATAGTGGACTTGAGTTTGGAAAAACACAAGGAAAGGTGGGATCATTCCTTTCCAAACTATTTACAGCTACTGTTGAGTGTCTCTTCCCTTATCTTGAAGAATATAGCTCTTAGTCTTTTTGCCCTCCCAGTACACAAGTTAGAACTTTGCCTATGGTATTTATGTCCAGTTTGGTTTGGTCTGTGTATCTTCATTGTGACTTAAAAATATTAAACATGATCAGTCATGCTTTACTTTCCCAGCTCCTGAACATGCAAAAAGTCAGCTTGAATGGTTAAAGAATGTGTGGTCAAAATATGATCTCGCATTAGCAGAAGTATATGCATGTTGTGCTAAGTATTTTTTGCATGTATTAGGAAGATGTATTTAGGCCACCACTGGTAAAATGTTTCTAATGAAAGCCTTAGAGAGGAAGGCGTAGCTTATCAGAAATGGGGTAAATCTAAAGATTGCTTTAGAGACATGCACATAGTCACAAAACTTAGAAGTTTTCTACCACAAACTTTCCCCTTTTCAATGTACCCCAAAGAAGAGAAGCATAATCTTTGAGTAAGCCTTGGGCTGTGCAGGTCAGAGTAGTACGCAAGCAAGCTACAGCAAGAGGTGCAAACTTGCTAAAGCCCAGGAGTAGCATCATATAAATGAAGAATGTCTAATTACTAATTATAGGTCAAACAGAGTGCCTGGATGGGAGCCCCATCCACTTTAATTCCCAAGTTCGAGGTGTGTGAGGGGGGGAACCCAACAAAACACCTCTCCTAATGAGCTGAAGTTTATACCTGGTAGTTAAGTGTCCACCTTGTCAATGGTGAATCTTTTGCTGGAAGAGCTTCTTTGTTTCTACGTAGCTTGAGCCAGTGATTTCAAAATATATTTAAAAGCTTTTATAGGTGAAAATGAGCTTAATTGACAGTGAGCTGGTTGTGGCTTTTGTATTTTGCTTTATTGGGTAGTTCCAGTAGTAAACCGAATTTATTGAAGTAAAGCTATGAAATTACCTAAACTGCCTGTTCTCAATAGTATTTCTGCCTGTTCTTATTTTAATGTAAGGTACATGGTGCAGCTTGTATACTCATATTGTTTGAAAGCTTTGAATGGCTTGCCTGTCTGATCCATTTTAATAGATTCCAGCTTTTTTCCATGACATCATTATTGCAACAGACTTCCTAGAAAATATGAACAGCTGCTGTGTATTTTTTTCCTGTGTTTTATATTAAAACTGTAGCAGCTTTTCCGTTCTCTACAAATGACAGCAATAGGCTTGTCTGATGTAAACCAAAATGAAGTCCAAGGAGCTGCAATACTGTTAACAGGCCAGTAATGTAACAGGTCCCCATGTATGAATCGCTTCATAATGCAATAAGGGATTACTTATGCTGCTGTCATACTGGTCAAAGGTTGGTTCCATTTCCTTCTTCCCCTCCCCCTGAACTAAACTGTGCATCATTAAAGATGATGAAAGCAGTATTGTACTCAGCTTCCTGGCCCAGATGGCAATTTGCATGAAGAATTTTCTTGTTGGTTGGTTTTTTTTTTCTTTATGTCTTTCTAATATCATTCTTATGCAGACTGTGCATAGAGGTTTTGAAGTTCTTTTCAGTTCTTACCGTTCAGGTCAAGGAGACTCACTTCATTGTTTCTGTGAGCATCCTGGTGTTTGGGGATGGTTTAGAGGCCACATTATGCAGAACCTGGAGTATTAAATAAAAGTAGGAATTCATCAATCTTGTTGTTACACCTAATTTTCTATCTTGATCTATCTGTATATAGCTGAAAGGTGTCAAAGAATGAAGTGGGCCTTTAGATTGTTCTGTCTGGAATGCCTTGATTGGTATTTTAGTATCTTTTACATGTCTTTTCCAAACCAACCATGAAGTCTCGTAGCTTTGTGCAGCAACATCTGCATTTAATTTAACAAAACTAGCAGGTATGAATAAAGCCTATCCTTTACCTGACTCTAGATAGGACCATGCAGCTCTGTGCAGGATAGCAAGGTGCCATCCAGCAAGCCAGGAGCTCACAGACAACTTGAGTCTCGCTTGTGTGCTTCAGCTGGGCTAAGGAGACAGCACTGATTGTTATGGAACAGCTGTTGCTTAGAGAAATCTGCAAAATCCACTGTAAAGTCCAGCTTCTTGTTAGCTGGTGTGGGTTTTGCTTAATGGTTCTGCAACCAGAGCTCAACTTCAACCAGTACTCTTTCCTGTGTTCCTCTATGATTCTTTTCAGACTTGGCACCTGTCTAGAGGATCCAAAAATCAGGCTGTGTTACTGGGGAAATACCCAGCTGATGTATTTCAGTGTATAGTTCCAGTAATGCATGAACTGTGGCTGTCGCAGAGCTGTCTCATCCTTTGATAGATCATGATGGTCAGATGTACTAAGGGATGTGTGGTCCAGAGGTGTGCTGAGTATGAATCACCATAAAGTTGGTCTCAGCTGCAGTACAAGAGCTTAGGTGTCAGCTTTGGGTGCTTGGCATCCAGGAGTGCCGGGCAGGCTCCAGCCCTGCACGAACTTGTGCGGGAAGTGTAGCCGGTCTGACTGGGGAAGGGTTTACGGGAACCCAACTGACTTAGAGACCAGCCAAGCCTTACAATGTAAAATGGCCATAAGATGACTCATTGTCAAGTAATGCTGCTATCTCAGTCCTGCCTTTTGGGGTGCTTTCTCCCTTCATTTGAAAATAAGACACCTGTGTATTGTCTCCTGTGGGGGGAAAAAAAGTGCAGCAACTAAGTAGCTCTCTTCTTTGGGAGGCATGGAGATGCCTCCCTGGTTTATGCACAAGGTAGGTGACTGTGAGCTGATTGAAAACTAGTAAAAGAAAATCAATACTAACCTTGCAATGCGAAGATAGATAAGGACAGGGCTACATTGTCCCTGTCTGTGGTGTTCATCAAATGGTGCCCATTTTGTGGCTGCACGTAGAGAAATAATTTCATGAAGAAAATAACTACTGCTTTCTGGCAGTTATCAGTTACAAGCTCTTCTTCATCTATTAGGAACTTTACAAAAAACTGCTTGACCTGTTGTCCATGTCCTAAAGCGAGCTTGAAGTTACCTTAATATATAAATAATATTAATGCAAATTATTATTAGCACAGATGTGGCACAACACATGAAAATTACCCCTATTTGTAACCACAGAAGGTTGCAACCTAAACCAACAAGTGAGTATTATGACGTGACTGATGCTCACATTAAAAAGGTAAGGTCATTCTGGCAAGTATTTGGTGCCTTGTGGTACTCGGTGACTAATGGTCAGTGTTGATGACTCCTGTGCTGTCCAGCAGTCTGGGTAGGAGGACACCTTCAAACCACTCATCCCCTTTTGAAGGTCTGCTCGTAGCAGAGTGGTACAGTTAACGAAAGTGCAGGTTGATTCCAAAGTTAAATGATTTCTGAAACTCATTTTTTTGGTTGCCATCTTCTTGTTTACATTGAAGTGAGTGTAAAAAGTCTGATGTTCAGTGAAGCAAAATCTGTGTCTTATTTTCACTTAGCTTTTACAGGTAATTAGAAAGCAAAGTGAAGAAACAGCATGTTATGTAAGAAAGTATTTTGAGACTGTAGTTTTTATACCACATATGTTCTGAGGAAGCTGTCTTTCTCATTACTCTAAAAATTCCCAGTCTGGGGAAAGCTGTAGGGACTTATTGTACTGATTTTTAGCTTACTGTTTTTCTTGTTAAAGCATGCAGAAATTAATTTCTTCCTTCCCTCTCCCTCAACTTCCATATCATTTTAGAAATTATAGCTCTCTGGCACTGCATTTCTAGTCAGTCTGGCTTATTTCAGGTGTATAAACAGGCTGTGGATTGTTTTATTAGTTCATTTCAGTAAATAATCTTCTTTGTAAAACCTTTTTCCCATTTCCTAACCCCACCCCCCAAAGAAGGCTCCAGTGAATAATTGATATTTGTACAAATACATTAATAGGTTTTTAAATAGATGTCAGAGATAAATATTCTCCAGCTCAGCTTATCAAAATTTTATCTACAAAACAAATCTTACTTTGTAGCTATTATTTTTATTTAAAAACCACAAAGCATCCTGTAGAGACAAAATACTTAATGGTGGAAAATAATTTTGCAGTCATTGATACATATAATCTACAATATATACAATATCAAGTAATGTAATGATAGTGACCACATCCATTTTTATCTCTATGACAAAGCAAAACTGTGGGAAAATTCCACTGAAATTAATGCAATTAACTATTGTTACAGCACTGAGTCAAATAAAAATACGGATTGTGCATTTGTAACTTGACTCTGGATAATAAAAGTTCTGCTGTTCTTCAGACATGTCATGAAAACTGTCTCACATTTTGCTTCATAGACCTCTAGATAAAACACAGACTATGTCTTGGTGACAGAATATGTCCAAAAAAATATAATTTGCTGAAAAATTACTTAACTGTGGCTCTCCTCACCTTTCTTACAGAGAAAAACCTGAAATGGCTATTATAAAGAAAACATGAACCTTTGAGTGAGAGGAGAGAACAATGAGGAATATTTAAATACAGTCTCTTTTATAAATAAGTAACAGTAAATTGTATGTTAAGGGTGACAATTGATTTTTCTCATTTGCAGTATAGATGCTTTTCAATTAGGTTAATGGCAGACTATGGGAAGAAAAAGTATGTCTTAATCAGCTGAACATGAGCTTTCAGCTATTTATTGCATCTCCTAGCATCAGTGCCTGCCCATGAAGCAGGTCAGTCAGCTGCTTCATCAGTTCCACCAGAACTACTCAGAACATCAAAATACGTTAAGACAAGAAGACCTTCCTCAGGCCCACAGTATTTGAAAGGCTTTACTTCTTTCTGTGTGGGTTTTTTTTTTTGTCTTCTATATAAATATGCATCCTTAGGATAAACCCTTTAGGATGTAGTTCCCGTATTAGAGTATTACTTGCCAAGACTAGTCCTAGTAAACGTGGCAGCGTTGCCACAATGTAGGAGGAAGTTTGTGGATGTGTCTTGAAAATAACTTTATCTCATTAGTCCAATTAAAAATAAAGCCTTTGGGAATTGTTTTATTACTCCCTCAGCAAATACTTGAGAATTTGTACTCTCCTGGCATTTCCTCACATTGTGGCACATGTTATACTTGGAGACTATTCTGATGGTTGATGTGAATGGTAATAAGAGATCTCGGGGTTATTTTGGGGGTGGAAGGTTCAGGGTTTTTTTTGCCTTCATCACCATCAGCTTTATGCTGACCCATGTTGGCAATGAATTCAATTTATAATAAGCTGTTGCCTTAAAAAACAGTAGTTCTCTGTGAAATTAATTTTGCCTATTAGACCAAATGCAGAAGCCTATGCTGCAAGCCATCAGTACCACCAAAATGTAATAGTATCACTGTTGTAGCCACGATGCTCAGACTGTTAAGTGGGGCAGGGCTTGCAAGGAGAGGTAATATCTTTTATTGGATGAACCAGTATAGCTGGAAAAAACACTTTTAGACAAACAAGCCCTTCAGGTCTGTGCAGGAAGGACTTTCTGTGCCGGAAGGACTTTCTCTGCCCGAAGAAGTTTCTGTGCCCAAAAGCTTGTCTGTTTTTTCCAGCTGTATCAGTTAACTCTAATAAAAGATGCTGCTTCTTGCTGCAAACTGCCCGCTGAAAAATTAACATTCCTGCCAGTAGTTTTAACACAAAAGCCAGCAGCAGCGTGGACGTGGTGTTTTGCCAAATTTCATATGCCATACCTCTGCTCTTGCTTTACCTGCCCTGTGCAGAAAGAAAGAATATATTCAATTACAAAAGTGACTCCTTAGTCATAGACTGACAATACTCATCAGAGAGTTTGTTTATTGGTTTTGTTAGCTAACTTAAATTTTTGATGAAAAGGAAATTTTGCTTTCTGTGGGATCTGTTTCTTTCTCTCCTCTTGAGACATGTAGGTCCATATCTCCCGTTAATGCTAATCTTCCGTGTGTAGCCAGCTCATGCACTGGAATGCATACAAGAAGGGAAAATTGTTCCCTGGGCATTGCTCTGCTTTTCTGATGAGTCTGATTAATGATGTGCTTAGGCCTGGAGCGATGATACTCACCGAATAGCTGTTCATAAGTCTCTTGCCTAGGTTTAGAAAGGACTCTCCTCACAGAAAATAAAAGACAAAAATATTCAGTGTCATGATGGAAAGTGGGTCTAAAGGGGTCTGCTGTAATGTAATAACAAAAGGAACAGTGTTTCCAGCGAGAGTGCCAAGCATCTTGGAGTCCAATGTGGAAAATGTTTATAGTGTTGTATAGTTTTATTACTACAGACTGAAAGAAAACAGCTTATTGAATGACTTGGTGACTTTTGGGGACTAAATTTTGTACCAGTGGACCATCAAATGCTGGACAAAGAAACCCCTCTCTAGTATGTGGTGGGAGCAGGGATCTGTAAAGAGTACTCAGCTTCCTTGTACAGCGTACAAGGACAAATGCTGTTTTCAGACTCAGTGAAGGTCCTAAGATCACTATGGGGAGTTAAGTTCCAATGTTGGGAGGCGGTGTGACTGCTTATGGGCACGTGGATTACCAGGTGCAAGGTCTCCCACAGGGACATTGTGAAAACAGCATTTGTGGAGCTGTTGCCTCTCCACTGTTCCACTTCCAAGATGCTTCATATAAAACCTGTTTATTTGGGCTTGTTTTTTAGTTGACATTCTCTAGTTGTGTTTTGCTCAGTGTTTCCTTGGTGCAGTGGGCACTAAGATGTGCAGAGCAGTCTCTTCTCTCTGCACTGGCCAGACAATATGTGATAATGTAGTGCTTGTACCCTTCTTGGTGGGATTTATCTCTTCTCGAGCAATAAATGTTGTTAAAGCAGGAAAGGTCAGTAGCAAGGTCATCAGTGTTGTTTGTTTAATTGTCTTTGGTGTCTGTGCTGCTTTTTTAGTGCTATACTAATGTCAGCTGTTGCTGAAGACTGTAGCTGCAGGTGGAGCCTAGGGCTGCTGTTGAGTCCTGAGGCAGTTTGGCTTTTGTGCTGTTGCAGCAAGAGAACAAATAGTTCTCTCTGCGCATTGCAGAATGAGGTGCGAGTGAGCGGTCGTGTCAGTGTCTCAAGGAGCTGGACCAGGGAGCTAGGCTGAAGCCAGGGCCTGAAAAATGTAGCCTGAGCTGATGTGCCAGGGTGAAAAATAGTTGAGCTGCCATTCTCCCTGTTTTGTTCATAGGCAGTGACTGAGGACTTGTATTTGAACATGAAAACAGATGTCTCTGTGTTAAACCTACACGCAGACTAAAATGCGTGGGGAAAGGCGTGAAGGAGGAAAAGGTAGAAGTGTGTTTTGTCAGACACTGCTTTCATACAGTGTGTTGTGCCCCTTTCTCTTCCACATCCAGTCAGTGTGAGCTAGTCCACTTCCTCTTGTAGATATCTATGTATCTTTGAAGCCTTTAGCCTCAACACCTCCGAGCTCTGTCGTTTCAACAGGCACTGATGTGCAGCATCCTCAGTTTCATGAGTTATATGTGCTCCTTTCCTCTCCCTGAAGATTTCTTTGGCTGTGCTGTCACAGGACTACATGAGTGCCAGGGTGGGATCTTTCTTGATGTCAGACTCCAGGTAGGATGTGACTGATCAACCTGAAAAGAGCCTAAACCATAGTACCCTGTAGCAAAGGAGGTGGAAGGCATCCTTTCTGCTTTGAATTCTGTGGTGTTTTCGCTGCTGCCCAACTGCTGTATTGTGTGCTGTCCTCACAGGAAGCTGTTTCTTGATGCTCTCATTGCATCTTGCATAGTTCTTATGAGGAGCTGTGATACGCAGTTTGGCATGTACCTCTGCAGCTGAAGAGATATCAAAAGAATTGTTTACTTGCTTGCAAACATGAGATGCCCATTCATGTTCGAAAGATCATTTTGCAGCCAAAAGAAAACTTAAAATGGAAACATTTTAGCATTTGTCTTGCTGAGTTGGGTGAACAGATTGTTTTCAAGTCTTGATTAAAACACATGTTGGGGCAAAAGGATGAAGATGCAAAACAATGCAAATATAGTGTGAGCTATTGTTTGGGAGTTGAAATACAGATATATATCGTGACGTGAAAATATAAGGTGCAGGTCTGCTATAAGAAACTATATGGCATGTACGGCCAAAAAAAGTCAAGGAGACAGAAAAACATGACCTGAATATGCAGACCATGGATGCTAACACTGTCTGTAATGTATAAGGTCTGTGTATGTGGGACAAATCACTGCCATCTGAATCTCTCTTTAAAAAAATCATGAGACACACAACTACCACCATGAAAGCTTAATGTGTAAGATCTGCTGTAAATTACACTTCAGTGTACAGTGCACAGATACTCTGTATGCTGCAACTGATGCCTCCCTGAATATAATTTGAGGCACATGTGGTAGGAATTCAAAGATACTCTTTTATCCTAATTTCTAATGTATGTGTCTTGTAGTCCAGTCTTGTTAACTTTTGCCAAATTTAGGCTAATAATAATAAACAATATTTAATATTTTTGCTGATATAACAAGCTTGTAAGTCAGTCTGTTGAATTCGAATAGCTTTGTGATGATAAAATAGCAGCATCAAAAATTAAGGAAGCAGTGAGTTTGATGTGGAATCTGTTTGGTATATAATAACTTTTCATTACACACCTGTTTTCATGTAACTACTTTGAATGGTGTTGATGACAGAAATAAAATTTGCTGTGTTTGTTCCATTGATAAATGAAAGGTAAATATAGCTTATATTATTTTAACTTTTCCAAGAGGAGTCTTGCAACACAGACTTCTTGTTCCTGTCCTTATGTGTAGTAACCATCCTCTTGACAAATGTTTCTTTCCTGGGTGGTAACAGTTAGTTAAATTTCTTCACTTGAGCAAAATTTCTTTCCACGTAAATTAGTAGGTGCGACTTACCTGTGGTTTCTATAAAGCATGTGAATTTAGCACATGTACAGTAATCCTACTTTTTAATATTTGCACTTTGCAAACACCTCAAGGATTTAATTTTTTCTTTTTTTTTTTAACTCCAGAAAATTTCTGGAACATTTACTCTTCTTAGAGGATTCTTCCTTATGCATCCTCACATCAGTTTGTACTCGTTCATACAATAGCCTCACTCACCATTTTTACATGGCCCCACAGGGCAACAGTTTTCTTGTGCTGTTTCCTTGTGCTGTGAAATACATACCTATTCCTTGTGCGTGCTTTCCTTTTCTTGGTCAGGAATTAAATGCTTTTAAATCTCTGTTCTCCCAAGTTATTGCTATCTAAGTGTATCGGTCTTTCTATTTTCCTTTAGTAAATCCATTAATTCCAAGTTCTTCAGCTGCCTCTCAAGAATCTTAGAGCTTCCTCTTCTGGGCAGTTTGCTGCTCTTCCATCATGGGTGACGAAATCTCTCCTTTCTTTTTTATGGTGATTATCCAGGAGCTACCTCTTCTCTGTTCTTCTCCCATCTCTCTGTTTGTTTTAGAGGAGATAGAAGCGCTTGTGTCTAATGTCAGTTCAGTTGCACGCATGTTATCTAATCAGTGACATTTTCAGGAGGTTTGCAACCTCCTGGCTCTGATCGTGTGAGGTATCTGACATTTTTCCATTGGGCTCCGTATCTTTTCTTCATTGGGAAGAAAGGACATCATAACCCCAAACACCTTTCTATCACAATATATTATGACTAAAATTATTTTCTCTGTCTCAGCTCCTGGATGTAGAAAAATGTTAAGAACAACAACAAAATAGCTACCTTATTTTAAAATGTGTGACTCTTTATGTACTGCATTTATGTCTTAACCAAGAAAAAAGATATTTTTCCAGGAAATGCAGCTGAACTATATGTAATTTCCAGGATGTTTTCATCCAGAATTTTGCTTATTTGAGCTGCTTTATTTTTTGTGAGACCAGGATTTTGTGAGGACAGTATCCATCTGTAAGTCTGTGTCTTACTAATGTTCAACCCCCACTGACCATTTTCAGCCTAACTTGTGTGATGGCAGAAAGTCAAAAGACCCAAAGCTTCTGCAAAAAAACTGGAAAATGTGTGGAAAAAGGGACAAAGTCTCAAAGCAGTATGCTCCCCTGAATTACACACACACACACACATATAAAAGCTGTATTAAAGCTCTGAATTAAAACTCTGTGTTCCCTTTGCATTTACTGTTTGGGGTTGTTTTTAAGCTACAAGAAATCCACAAACCCATACTTTCTTAGGCTGCCAGTTTCACAGATAGCTGAACGAAACTTGCTTGCTTGTGTTAGTGAACAAATGCATACAGTTAATCGGCTTCTAATCAATTACATAGTTACAGAGAGAGATAAATGGTTGATGGCTGTATTTTATAACCCCATGTACCATAATCAGCTTTCTTGCCAAGTGTTGTGCACCCCTGCTGTCCAGTCGTAAAAGCAGTTTGCAACTGTAAGTAACATAGTTCTGAACAGCCTTTCATCTTCTTCTGTTGTTTTCCTTTCAGCTAGTAGCCAGTGGATAAAAGATTTTGGAAGCAATCTAGGCATAAAGCAGGGAAGTTTTAAACAAAAAAAAAGTATTTTTAAAGGAAATGAATTCTCAAGTTTTGAAGTCTCATTTTTAACAATTTAGCAGTTTGATACATGGATTCATGTTCATGACATTTTAGTACTTTCCAGAAACATGTTGAGAAAAGTAATGGGGAATTTAGTCCAAGACTGTGAATAATTGTGAAAACATCCATACCTGACTGAATAAATTATGATCTGTGGTAAACCAAAAAGTTGTGATACACAGTGAGAATTTTTCTATTCATTTCTTAAGATATTTTGTCTTTTTGCATTCTCCTCTCATCCACTCTAGATCAGATGAATTTTCAATGTCTTTATATAGCTTATTTTGGAAGATTTAATAGTTGTCAATCCACCTACACTTTTATGTAGCTTGCTTTTTTTACAAAAACACCAAGCTTTTGCCAGGCAACTAAAGAGAAAAGAAAAAAGAAGAGGGTTCAAAGCTTCTCTGAATTGCCTAACTAAATGATTGTGTAAACGTTTGACTAATAAGAGGAATTTTCACCAGTATGAGATAACTCTGAAATTCAGAACATTCATAGAATCAGTGCTGAAGATTAAGCAACATTCATATAATGGTAACTCAGAGAATAGAAAAGATTAACAACATAAATATGAGCACCTTCTGTATGAAGACAGGCTGAGAAAGTTGGGGCTATTCACCCTGGAGAAGAGAAGGCTGCGTGGAGACCTCATAGCAGCCTTCCAGTATCTGAAGGAGGGCTACAGGGATGCCAGAGAAGGACTCTTCATCAGGGACTGTAGCAGTAGGTCAAGGGGTGATGGGTTCAAACTGAAACAGGGTAGTTTAGATTGGATATAAGGAGGAAGTTCTTTACTGTGAGGGTGGTGAGGCACTGGAATGGGTAGCCCAAAGAATTGATAAATGCTCCATCCTTGGCGGTGTTCAAGGCCAGGTTGGATGGAGTCTTGGGTGACATGGTTTAGTGCAAGGTGTCACTGCCCATGGCAGGGGGCTTGGAACTAGATGATCCTTTCCAACCCTAACTGTTCTATGATTCTATGAGCAAGTGATGTGCCTTTGTGGGCTGCACTGCACAGTGTCTGCCAGTGCATTTTTCAGCATGTTGTGTAACTTTCTGAATCACTTTGGATTTGTATAAATGGTAATAATCTTTTGGGTAGAAGTCATTTTTCTGGGTGAGAGGGTCTGAGAATCCAAAGCAAGGATCAGTATCCTAATAAAAAGCCAGTTTGAAGCCTGTTTCAAATGGTGGTGGGGCTTCATCTCTAATTATAACGTGATCTCAGTAAGTGAATCTACGGCTATACCTGTAAAGTATGTCAAGGTGTCCCAGGTAAGAATGTGCATCTAGGACCCCATTCAGATTTCATGTCAAGGATAGACCCAGCGTGCCCCATGTTCCTCGTGCATTTGGTGTCTTGGCTTTTCAGAGGGAGGGAGTTGACAGCATGGAGGGATCAAAACTTCCCATGAAATATTGGTGCTGTCAGCATGATTTATCAGAAGGTAACAGAAAAATATTGGTGTTAGCCTAGTGTAAACTCTTTGTGGTTCTATTGTTGTCATCAGTAGCAGTGTCGGTGTGGAATTTCTGCTGATATAACCAAGGATAACATCTGCCCCAGTAGCACTGAATCTTAAATCAGAAGAAACTGTTACCTAAGAATATCCTAGGATGATGTTTAGATTATTGCATCCATTCTGTAAAGAAAAGGAAGATGCATGAGTGAAGTAGAGCTGAAGAAATTAGGACATCAAATCATGATAATCAAATCATGAAAGCTTCCACACATTTGAGAGATGCCAGACTGCAATAATTAACTCTACTGAAAAACTAATTCTTACAGGATTGAAAGAAATAAATCACTTGCATTTGTCTGAGAAACACTTGGGGAGTTAGTTTCACTTTCCCATGCATTGGAGTCTCACTTATTTCTTCATTTATATTTCTCCTCCAATGAACTCATCTTCTGACTCTCATACATATGCCTGCAATATGTATTTTAGAAGAATTTGACTCTAATCCAAATATTTAGTCTGATTCAAACAAGCCCAATTCACTGCATAGAAGGAAAACCTCTTATGGCTCTGTTTTCCTTCTGCCATAAGTAGTGTAGCTGTCCAGCAGCTTGCATACAGCTGTGAGTGCAGGCATGCAGCTGTTTAGGGAAGTCCAATGTTGATCAGAAATAAAATGAAGCACCAAAGAGAGAGGCGTTTTTAGATAAGTAGTAACATTTACTCTCACAAGACTACATTGATCCGTTACCATTGCCCTTTTGTTTGTTTGTTAAAAAAGAAAATGAAGACATAATGGACTGCAGAACCTAAGTAAACATTGAATCATAGAATAGTTAGGGTTAGAAAGGACCTTAAGATCATCTAGTTCCAACCCCCCTGCCACGTGCAGGAACACCTTCCACTAAACCATGTCACCGAAGGCTCTGTCCAACCTGGCCTTGAACACCGCCAAGGATGCAGCATTCACAACTTCCCTGGGCAACCCATTCCAGTGCCTCACCACCCTCACAGTAAAGAACTTCTTCGTTATATCCAATCTGAACTTCCCCTGTTTAAGTTTGAACCCGTTACCCCTTGTCCTATCACTACAGTCCATAATGAAGAGTCCCTCTCCAGCATCCCTATAGCCCCCCTTCAAGGGGGGAAACAGAAGGAAAAACGTAAGGAAACATTACAAACATTTTTTGTAATATGCAGTTAATTTGTTTTCATTTGTGCTACAGTGACAGTACCATACAAAGCCAGAAAGAAACAGATATTCTTCAACATGTGCTGTAATAGATGTTTTCATTTCATTAATTCCTCCAGGAATTGTTTTATTGTGGTTGAGTACAAGCTCTGCGTAAGATTTTTTTCAGAAGCATCTTAGAAAGTTTTGGACGTCCTATAGTACGAGGACTTTTTTATACATTAATTAGAGATTATTTATGTGTATAGTTGGTTTTATCATGGGAATGGATCACTTATCTCTGATATATGTATTGCTTTTCTTACTGGCAATCTTGCAAATTATCTATTGTTAACTGTGGTCCATGCTTGATGCTTTTTTCAATTTAACTCTACAATCATATGTTTTCAATACTTCTCTTTGTCTCTTCCTTCCCAATTAATCTCTTCCTCCTGTACGGTATGCTTCTAGTCTACTTCTTAATTGTGTGTAATCCTTTTAAGCAATTTAAATTGTGACTGTTTTCTTTCTTGTAGTCATTAAGTGACAGTTATTTAGCACATGGTTTATTAAGTGTGGTCTTAAAACCAGTGCATTAATTAACAGTGATTAGGTGAATAGCTGAAAATATTTAGAGAAAAAAAAAACCTTTAAAATGGGGTTATTTTCTTCTATATGAAATTAGATTCCTTTTAAAAGGGGGAGATGTTCAGTTGTGTGGCTTTTGCTCTGACAACTTGCTGGTGGTTTGCAGCTCTTCACCTTGTTTGTTGTCTTGTGCTTCAGGGCAGCATTTATTTCCTGGCAGAGCCAAGGTTGCCATTTTTGTCCAGAGAACAGGAAAATGATTGCTTTGTGTTGTTATAAAGCTACACTAAGGTAGTTACAGTTTAGCTGAATGCCTCATTTCTTGAAAGCTTCTAGATCATTTATACGGTGTGTGAGCAGCCTGCCCTGCACTATATTTTTATTCAAGCAGCAGAAGTTCTAATTGATGCAGCATTTGTTAATTGTGTTGCGATGAACAGAAAACTGAAACCACATTCTCCAAGTTACCTGCTGTGTGATGTCTTTATATTTTTAATGGTCTTTTCTTCAGAAGTCCCGTTACAGTATTGCTTCAGTTGAGAAGAACAAATAGGCTATTTATTAAGTGTGCAGTCAATAGCATTTCAGCTAGTAATGAATAAGCGCTTACAATAATCTATCAACAGTAAAGGGTTTTTTTTGAGTCTTGTATGATCTTCCTGCCTGTTCCCTGGAGTCTGAAGTATTTATTACTTGGAAACAAAGACCTTTAGAGTCAAAGGTAAGCAACAGCATACTGAAAGAGCAAGAGCATGCCCGTAAATGGGAATACGGTAGGGAGCCGTTAATAAAGAACATCTAGTAGTGCCCAATGTATGTTCAGTCTTTTCTTCCCACCCCATCCCCTCTAAGCTATTTCAGCTAAGAGACTGTTCCCTCTGGCCATGCTCATAAAGAGTGAGTTCATGCATCATCATATATTTTACATGCGTTCATTGCTCTACAAGGAATGCAATGCTCTTGCATGTTTGTGCAAGTGTAGTACATAGCATGTGGTTCTGCAGATTCCTCTTTCAAGTGCACTGTTGATTACCCTGAGTAGATTCAATATTCTGTGAAGGTTGGACCTTAAACATAGTTTGGATGAAAGCTCTTCTTAACTACATAAAGCCTTTGTGACAGCACGGCCACCCATATTGTAGAGCAGTAATCTTTGAATCCTTTTCCCGTGTTGTAATTCTTGAGATGTTACAAATCTGTATCATTGATGGGCATGTTTAAGGTTTTTAATTATATTTAAGTTATTTATTCAATTCCTAATTACATAAATTAGGAATTGGTCTGGTTTCAGACTGTTTCCCACTCTGTCCCTCTGCCTTTTCTCCCCCACTTTTCAACATTCTCCCAGGTGTTCTTTCATATGGACAGGCTTTTAAACTCAGGTGAAACATTAGGCAACAGGGATGTCTGATAAATTCAACCAAAATCGTTTGCAGGATCAGTTCACCTTTATTTCACTGCTCAGTCATGTGGCACGCAAAACATGTTTTATTGGAAGAACTCATTAGTAAAGAGCAGACTGCGTAACGTTAACTGTGCAGCCACTTTTGGTAAATAAATGGATGCGAGTCATTTACGCCTGTAAATTCTGGCATTAAGGACTAGATTTGTTCAGTAGGAAAGAAATGCCACTTGATCTGTTTTCCCTTTAAGAACTTGCCAGCCTCTGCATTACTGTGTGAAACTAGCTCGTTGTGTTAATACAACTCCTAATATTACCAGACAAATCCGAGATGGAGTAATGTAGAGATGTATCAAAATGGCAAGGTATTGTGAGCAGGTTTTTGACTGTAAAATAAATGTCACACTGACTCTTAGACTATGTGGTTAAAGTTGTTTACTGACCTTTTTATAGGAAATAATTCAACAAGATGGCATTCCAAACAAGTCATCTGTAGGTGTATCTCTTTTACTGTCGCTGTCTTTTGCTATAGCTGTTGCTTATGGCATTTCTGAATAGGGAAGCACAGTGATGTAGCTGGAAGGTTACTCTTGATTAAACAGCTAAATTAGTTTTAGAATAAAAAAAATTTAGGCTAACTTTGTTTTTAAAGATGAAGGTCTCAAATGAGTGCCGGCTAAACTGTTGCTAAGGCATTGACCTGCTATTCATCAGTTTTAAGAGATGTGGAAATAATTTTTGTGAAGTGTGAAGAGCTACCCTACTGTAATGAGGTGTGTTAAAAACTAGTCTTTATGCTTGACCTCATTCCATAAAAACTCAGATACGCACAGGCTGCTTTTCCCACAGTTCACTAAAATATTTTTGACTAGACCACAGATATCCATTATGTTTACTGAGAAACTTTCTCCTCTGACTTAAGCCTTCCAAGATTTTGAAAGCTGTCATAAGTGACCAAATGTTGTTTTAACAATGGTTTCTTTATCTGTTCACTAGTAAAGTATAACATCCAGTGCTACAATTTCCATGCTGAATGAAAGTTAAACATAAGGCATGACATGAATCAAATCTTCCCTCTGCTTACGTGGCTCACTGGGAAACACATGCTATGACAGTGAGGTGGCTAGTGCAGAAATCAGTCATTCATGATGGGCATTTGTGGTTGGGGTGGCAGACCCCAAAGATGATACAGTGCTGCTGCATGGAGCTGGTGAAGTCCATCTCCAGCATGCTTAATTAATTATTGATTTTTGGTTTTTCTTTCTTATTATGAGGCCATTAAGTTAGTGCAGGTTAAAAAGTAACAATAGTAATTTACCTGTTACTTGTCAGCAGTGGCACTGCCTTGGGAGGATTTCGTATTCTCACGTTGTGTATTTTTATTTGGCAGAGAATTACTGCAGTACAGGAAGAACTTTAAATAAGCAGAGTATCTATGTATATTGTGTTGTCTGTCAGACAGCAGTTTGACTTCTCTCATATTTTTCTGCAGTACCTGTAAGGTATTGCTTCAGATATATGCAGCCAGTTTGAAGCCCTGCTCCTCCTTTGTGGCACACTTAAGGTAGCATATGTCCATGCAGTGCCAGGACAGATGATACAGAGACAGAATTTGTCAAATGAAGTTGGTTTGGTTGGAAGCTGCTGGGATGCATGCACTTTTAAAAGTAGTTGAAGTGCCAAATAAGATGTGCAGACTTTGGCAGCTGGTCTTAGCATCCAGTTCTTGAACAACTGACTTTGTTATTTACTTACAAGCTTCCTCCTGGCAATCTTCACTGCATATGCCCAGAGATCAGACTGACCAAGGCTGCTGCATGTGTCCATTCACAGGGAGGTCTGAAGTGTTGGCTTGTAATCCAGAGTTTGAATGCAGTGGTCACTTGGCAAGACTAGGCTCTCTGGTTTGAGTTTTTGGGGTGGTTTTGTGTTTATCTATGTATCTACCTACCTACCTACCTATCTATTTATTTATTTATTTTAATTGTAACATTGTCATGGTTCATTATAACTTAACCTATAGCAATATTTAGTTTGAAACCAGTAGAAGCATAAAGATGTTTAATGTAAATCAAGAAAATTAAATATTTGAGGTAAACTACTTTTCTCAAAGTCTGTGATAGACAGACCATGAAATTTCGCTGAAGCTTATAGGAACTATTTGGTGACTATTCTGAAAAAAGTGAATCTCTTCAATGTAGCCTTAATATGTATGTAATAGAATAAAATGTGTTTCTTTTTGCTATTATCTTTCTGGATGCAAACAGTATTAATCTTGTGATGTATCCTCTGCTAATCATCTTCAAAATGAGCAAAACGTGAGGTGGTTGATTGAGTTATTTTTAACAGCTTCTCTTCCCAATGACTGTTCAATGTTGTCCTCCCAAGTTATGCTTCACTGCCAATTGGTTTATTACTATCATGCCCATTTCCTCTTCAATTAAATAGATGTAATCTGTCTCGGCATCATTTACTTCAGTGTGAGATCACCAAGTTTAAATTAATTTTCCTAATAGGGAATCCATCCATGAAGCAGAAGTGAGTTTTCACAATTTCTGGACAGTCCTATATTACTGTGTGACAAAATCCCTGCTATAATTTCCACAAATTTTAGTGGTCTTTGAAATGAAGAAATGGCATCATCAGAGGCCAGTAGATTTCTTCTGGTTTACCAAGTCTAAGACAAAAAAAGTTTGTGACATAATTCACTTTAATTATTTCCAAGTGTAGCTGTCTTTCATGAATTATTTATGTTCTTGCCAAAATTTGTGTGCTAGATTCTTGAAGATCTCGATGAGAATGCATCATATGAAAGAGAGGGTGCTACAGTGTATGCATAAACATACATCGTATATGTGTTTTCTTGGTATTAAGTCAGTACATCAGAATTTCTTAGTATTAGGTAGTTCAGTGCCTCAGAATTAAATGGCTTTTCTTTGTCCTTGAATTGTACCTTTCTAAGGAATGGGGAGAAAGATTTTACTGTTACCAGCTACAATTAGCCTAGCATTCTGCACTGGTGTGTATAGCTACAGCCAAATGGCACAGTTGTCAACAGCAGTTAGTCCAGTTGTTCTCAGCTAGACTGGGACCAACCACCAGTTGACTATACAGGCCAGTCTAGAGGCTTAAGAGGCTCTTAATCACTGGAGAGAGAGCAGGTCACCCTGCTCATGGTCCAGTCATGAGAGGTTGGGTCCTTTATTTGGTGGATCTAACAACAGTACTGAGTCAAGGCATGTATTCATTGAGTAAGCATTGCAGAATGAGGTCCCTAATAGTTGTCAAGCACTCTGACAGTAGCTTTCACAAGATACCTTATTTTTCGTAAACATGTAAGTGGTTAGAAACCTTCTAATAGGAAGGAACATTATTTGAAATGAACTTTCATACTCAAACTTAGTTCCAGAATTAAGGATAATCAGCACAGTTCTGCAAATGGAATACATTGTGTAGCATTGGGTGGCTCTGCAGTGAGTCACAAAACATATGGAAGAAGTGAATGCCTGCTGTCATGTCTTTAATTCTCTGGATTTCATAAAAGCAAACTGAAGGCATGTTCATTAGTGTCTGCACAGCTGATAGACTTTCCCACTGTGCAGTGTACACAAGAGTGGGCTATGATGAAGATGGAGTACTCAAACTCAGAATGACCGCAATTCCACATACATTGCATTTGAAAAGGCATCAGTCTAGATGACAGATGTTACTATCCTTGTGTGGTTAATATAGGTTTGTCTAAGTTTTTGCTACATTATGAAAACCCATAGGGATGCTTATTTTCTTATTTTTCTTGGCTGGTTGAAAGGTAATAATACAAAATGCTGTAGAATTTGGTCTTACTGCTTCAGTTGTCTGCTCAGAGAGCTCAGTTTCTAAAGCATCAGTTAATTAGGAAAAGCAACAGAAAAACTTTTGGAGGATTTTTGTCTCACCTTTCCAGTTAAAGGGGAATATAAGCCATCTTTTACAGTGTGACACATATAAGCTAATTCCAATATATACATCTTCAGTTATCTTCTTTCTTTAAATTAGGAAATGCAGCTGCTGCCTATACAGATAAAACTTATTTCTGTTATGCTTTTCTAGCATGCCTTAAATTTCTAGTTTTGGGGTAAATCCAGAGACTTGGAGAAAAAGAAAGGGTTCAGAGTCAGGAAGCAGAAGTAGAATGAAAATAGTTTAAATGATCTATCTTTTACTGATTAATTTGCATATAACACTAAGACACTGGATTTTAGCAGTATATTTCTATAATGTAATAGAAGCCTTCAGATAAGTATTGACCACTGAAAAAAATGGAAGAAAATTTTGGTCATGATTATGATATTAGCCTTGTAGTTTTACACTCCCTTGCTGGAGAGACTGAATTCTGAAACAATCTAAAGCTTTCTAAATCTATATTAAAGTCAACTGAAGCAATGCCTCTTCTCAGTTCTGCTACATTTGATATATTTGATATATAGAAGACAGTCAGGGCTTTATTTTTTTTACATTTATAATCATTTCTTCATTTGTAAAGAATGCTACCATTAGCTTTGTTATTTTTTCATGACTTGCCTGAAGTTAAGGGACAGAGCAGTGTGAAATTAGATGCTTGTAGTTTAGCCTATTCAAAGAATTGTTTCCTCTTAGTTTTAAGACTGTAGATTTATTGGAAAACAGATGGGTTTTGAAAACAATCATCCTTTTGAGATCATTAGGAATTACTGTGAAATATTAGGTTTCTCATCTGATATCTGTAATCACAATGAAGTTCTCTGAAGGTGCTATAGTTCAGGATCCCTAAGTATGGAATAAAAAATCTGAATTCTTTATTACATGGTTTTCCTTGTAGTAGCCACCTTTATACAAGGACCATCTCCTTGCCAAGTAGCAAGAACAGTTTCCCAACCTAAGAATAGAAGGACTAGCTGGTAGTACATGAGTCTTTCTAAGCACAAAAACATGACCATTACACAAACAGAAACAAGTAAACATGCAATTTGTTTGTACAATGCCTGAAAAGTAAGTTTTGATTCTATTTGTGACTAATACAGGATGTATTCTATGTGATAATGTTTGGGAGAGAGGTAGAAAAACAAATCAACTGTTGATAGAACTTGGGAAAAACTTAAGCCCCAGTCTCACATGCTTTTTGAAATTTCTGAATTTTTTAAACTTTATTTAATTTAGAGCTTTTGCACCTACAGGATCAAGTCTTACTCTGTGTTTGGCTTTTAGCATAGACTTTTTTTTTCGCTATTGAGCAGGGATAGCTAAGGAAGAAGTCTTCATTTAAGTGAGGATAAAATTTGCTAGCTCATAGAATCATAGAATAGTTAGGGTTGGAAAGGACCTTACGATCATCAAGTTCCAACCCCCCTGCCATGGGCAGGGACACCTCACACTAAACCATGCCACCCAAGGCCTCATCCAACCTGGCCTTGAACACCGCCAAGGATGGAGCATTCACAACCTCCCTGGGCAACCCATTCCAGTGCCTCACCACCCTCACAGTAAAGAACTTCCTCCTTATATCCAATCTAAACATCCCCTGTTTCAGTTTGAACCTGTTACCCCTTGTCCTATCACTACAGTCCCTAATGGAGAGTCCCTCCCCAGCATCCTTATAGGCCCCCTTCAGATATGAGATATGAGGTCTCCACGCAGCCTTGTCTTCTCCAGGCTGAACAGCCCCAACTTTCTCAGCCTATCTTCATACGGGAGGTGCTCCAGTCTCCTGATCATTGTAGGGAATAAAACTACAATGTACCAAGAAGACACAGATGGAGATTCTCATATGGCGGTGAGATTTTATATAAGATGTTTGAATATTTGTAAAGGCACAGTATGTAAAGGTAGCTTTCAAAAGATTTAAAATAATCCTGAAGACCTTTTAAAGTCTATTTTGTGTTTTCAGAATTTTTGGCATGATTTACTGTATCATAACTGATATAATAAAGGAAAACAGAATGAGAAGCTTTTAAGAATGCACAGAATATTTGGAATATTTTTCATTATTTGAACTTGTTTACAGTTGCGAAAATCCAGGCTTCTGGCCACAATTTGGGTTTTAGTGTCTGCTAAACACTAAACTATTACTGGAAATAATTTTTCCTTTTAATACTTCTTGTACCGGTGGATGCATTCCCTTTTTCCTTCCCAAATAACTTGAATCTTTCACACTACTGTTTTTCTTTTTTCAAGTTACTTAATTCATCTGGTTTTTTTTTCTTTTTTTTAAGTCAGACTAGTCAATTATGAAACTTTATATTCGTCTTAGTAGAAGGCGATTTTGGAACTATACTGTTTCATACTGTTCATTTACTCATGTGTCCCCATGGGAATTCTCTCATCTAATTACAACTTTTAAAATTTATGATAACTTTTGTAATATTTTAAATAAGCCTTTTTCAGGCTGGCCAGAAGCATTCCCTTGTAGATTAAATAATGCAGGACAAGTAATCAAAATGCTATTAAACAAGATAATACCTCGTTTTGGAGCACCAGCGGCAATTTCTGCCGACCAGGGCTCACACTTTAGTGCAAAATTGTTACAAGAAATTAGCAAAAAATTAGAAATTGATTGGCAACTACATGTTCCATACAGGCCTCAGGCCAGTGGGCAAGTAGAAAACGTGAGCCATCTGATTAAACAACAGATCAGTAAAATATGTCAGGAAACAAATTTATATTGGTACCAAGCCTTACTACTGGCTCTATTAAGAATTTGAACTAAACCTCGGTCGAAAGAAGAGGTTAGCCCATTTGAAATTCTATATGGAAGACCATATCAATTCCAGCTTAAAGGAGGAAGTCTTCAGGAAGTGGGAAAAGGCTATCTCCGGCAGTTTCTGGTCAATGAAAAAGGTCTTTGATCAATATTGGTGATAGCCCTAGATTTAGGGATAACCAGATTGCATTGTAAGACTTTGGGCTTAAGTAATGTAGCAACAAATGTGTCATTATTAAATTGCCAACTTGCTGGGTATGCAAAATGGAAGCAAAAAAGCGGTAGTAATGCAGTCAGTTTTTTCTTGAGCAGTCATTCTTGTTTCACAAACTGCAGGCTGTGATTCAGTTAAACTGTACACATGTTTAGCTTTGCATGTCATGGTTTGTCCCATTGACTTCAAGTTACTGGAGTAGGAAAGGACTTACTAGTTTCCTAGCAGAAAAGGACCTAGAACTGCATAGTTGGCATTTCCTTCAAAGCTGTCCAGTCACTGAAAGTTTTGTTAGAGGCTTTCAGAAACTCTTGAAATGTTAGGTGACCCAAATTAGTGTCCAGTTCTCCTGTATTATGCACACTTTAACTATGAGATTTTAATCTAAGTTATTGTTTCTAACACTGGACTCGGGATACTTATAAGCAGCAGGCTCAATATAAAAAAAAGAATGTGAGATTGGATGAAAGTGTTTCTCAAACTCAAGACAATCTTTGTAGTTTCCACAGTGGTGGAGAATGGACCTTGGGTTTAGGAAAACCTCTTGTCCTTGTGAATTGAATGAACACTGCTTGGAGTAAAAAATCCCAACTCCTTGTCTTTTTGAACAGGTGAGATCTAACAAGGCATTTCCTGCTGCCTGTGAATTTTAAGAGGTTCTACTGACATTGTTAAAAAAATCAGGATTTTTTTTATTTTAACGGAATATTTGGCTAATGCTGCTGTTCCTCCTTTGCCCTCATCCTCTCAGTGCTGCCAGACTTTTCCAGCATGCTATACTCTCATTTTTGCCTGCTCACTGCCCCTGTATCATTTGCTGTCAGTGATGCTGGTTTTGTGTGCTTCAGCACCTGTGCTATAACCCCCATGTACGCGCAATGCCAAATAAGTGTGTTGTTAGAAAACAGGCTGTCACTATCAGCAGTATTTGTGGTATCCTGCTCTCACTGTTGTTTACGTGTCTCCTTTTGCTTTTGTGTGGGATGGTAGTGATTGGTATGGTAATGTGATGCTACATATTTCTAGAAGTAGAGGAATATGCATGTTTTGTTAAAATCTGTATCATTTAAAAAAATCTAAGATAATTCTGTATTTAACAAATGTAGATGTCCAAGAATATGTTTTGACATTATACTACACATAAAGCTATGAGAAATACTTCAATTGCTTGCTCAGTTTTATTAAACCACTCTGGTTTCTGGTTGTTCAAGGGTTTATTTGTGGCAATTTAGAAGTTTGATGGAATGATATTATGAAACTGTCATGTACATCACTGAGGATAAGAGCTATGTGCAGGAGTTTTATGACTTAGAAACTTGTAATGAGCAAATTTGTTGGAAGGTTTTGCATCTGGCAGTTCACCAAGGCTTAGCAATTACCCATGTCATCAAAATGTATTTTCATTTAAAGACAAAGGATTTCTCTGCCATCAATGACAAGCTTCTAAACCAAGGTTTTATAAACAGTGTCCATTTAAACAAAGTCAACTTCAGTACTCATGTATTACTGAAGATAAATTTAGTTTTTCAAGCCGTGCAGTAAAAATAAATAAATCATATGAAGGGAGAGCCTTAATTCTGTGAACAAGGTACTAGGAGCCCTTCCAAAAGCTGTTGTTGATGTAAGTAGTGAAAGTAAAGAATAAGAGTTAATGTGTCTTTCAATCGATGCAGGAGATGAAATTCCTGTTTTGTTCCAAACTTTCTATTAAAAGTTCTTCACTGGACTGAGCTGCAAATGGGTGGGTAAGCGTTGGCCATGACCTGAGTGGTAACCTCAAAGGTGTGCAGGGATGCTAGCCACTGGATTATGCCAGGCTGTACCAGTGGCTGCAGAAACTGGATTGTCTTAATCACACAAGCTTGATGGTCCTGTAAGCCTTAGGAAAGAATTGCTTTTATGTAGATGTAATGTCCTGAGGGAAGTGCAGAGGGCAAGGAGAATTTAATGGTCATAAGCTACCTTAAAAAGGCACCAATTTTAAGATAAAACAAACTCTTGTAGCTCTTAGTGTTAACGCAGTCTTGATGCGGTTTATGTTTTGCTTGGATAAAAACTTCCAGTTATGCCATCTGATGTTTTGCTTGAAGTCCGGATGTTTATCTTCATTGGTGGTGTCTTTCCCACAGCGTGCATCAAAGACAGAGTTGTTTGTGCTGGTCTTGCCATCTTCTTTTCAATTTCCCTCAGTTTTCTGCTTCAAGGCACCCATCTCCTAACAGCACAGTTTGTCAGCGGGTTCACAGGGATGCTGATCCTGCATCCCTGTGGATGGATTTTAAACTTTGAAACTCATATTTATGGCAGGGCAGGATTGTGGATTTGTGCCCCCAGTGATGTCTCACACTTACTGTCATGCTGTACATAGTTCTTAAATATGAGTTTGGGCACCAAATACCTAACTACAGACAGAAGTTTTGAGAGGTGACGTTAATGTGCATTTTTCATCACACTGTGAATACCCATGTGGTCTTAATGCTTTTGCGTGAATTCTATGACAAACACGCACTTTCTTCAATTTGGAGACCTTGTTTTATAGAAAATTTTTTGTGCAGATTTTTTTGATATCCACATTATTTGGGAATTAGATTCTAAAATCGTAGCTAGATGTTATGTAGATGCGCACTTGTAAAAGGGGCTGAAACAAAATGCTTCGTCCTCCTTCTCCCTCCCCCATTTTTCCACCTGTTCGCACAAAGCTCTATTATTTCTTCATTATTTTAATTTTATTGTTCTCAGACAAGCCTCATAATTACCCTTCTGTGCCTGATCTAGGCCTGCAGGAAAGGCCCGCAGCATCTGTAAAGCTGGCAGCAGCATGGTATTTCCAGGCAGGCGGGGTGGGGAGCCAGTCTATGGCTTTGTCTGAGCAGCTGAGAACTTCATCTGAGCCATGCCACGGTGTACAGTAACACCAACCTGTGCCATCGGCAAGGAAAGCACTGAGCAAGTGTTGGGGCCAATATTTATAGACCACTGCGCAGCAGTCCTGAAAAGAGAGGCAGGGAGGGAGTGCAAGAGAAATCTTGGCTGAGCTGAGGGCAGTTTTATTTCACGTTTCTGTTATTTAAGCAACATTAAGAAAATACCCCTTGTCAAGTTTAATCTTCTCTTGGTGAATCATAGCAGTCCTCTTCGCCTTAGGACCAGGTGGAAGCAACAGATTTAAAACAGGACATTTGAGGGTAAGTCGTTGATTTAGTGTCACTTTTACCTCCAGCGTCCCAGCCAGCTCACTGCCCTTCGAAGGCCCTGCATCAAGAGCTTGGTGCATGTTGTGACTGAGGCATAGTGCTGCCTGCTGTGTAAGGATGTTCTGTGTGCAGGGATTTTGTATACAGTTACAGAGGAATATCAGGTGGTTTCTTCATTTAGCAACATGCTTGAAAAGGTCAGTTAGCATCAGAGAAGAAATACATGCAGTCTACTTCCACTACTGAAAGTACATGGGTCATTTAAAATCTCTTAGTAATGTCTAGGTTGTGGCTTAAAGCATCTGCTTCTTTATGTATAGATGGATGTACTTGCATGGCAAGCCTGCTGTCCTATATATACTGCTTTTAGTAGTGGAAAACAAGAAAAAAAATAGGCTCAAACTTCTGTCTGCTGGTGTATTAGCAATGAGGTCAATACTCTTGTTTTTCTGTGAGGACCAGGACAGTACTTGATGTATGTTCTTGCATGCCTCAATTTAAAAAATAAATTTTTAAAAAGATGGGGAGGGAAATGGGTTATTAGGTGAGAAAAATTCCCCCTCCTTTGTGAATTGTTCAAGGTGACATAGAACACACACCCCTGCAGGATATTGCCTGATAACAGAAGGGAAATGATTGTTTACAGCAAGCTGTTATAACCAAAGTGAAAGAGATTCTCCCTCACCTACCTTCACACAGACAGCTACCCACAGCTTTTGAAAAATGAACCTTTTTCCATTACTCACAGTATCTTTTTCAGCAGCTTCCTCAGTGCGTACAGGCTGCTGAGTTCATTAGTCTTCTTTGTTTGCATATTCTAGGGTGTAATTTTAAAAGCCAGGTTACCTAAAAAGGGGATAATTCTTCTAAAACTCTCTCCTGGCAGCAACATGTGAAATCTGTACAGTTCAACACTGATGTTTACTGTGGTTAGCTCAGAGAAGATTAATGTGTTGCTTAAAGAACACAGCGTTTCCCTGAATGAAATTTATCAGTTGACAGCCCTGGAATTACTTCTTTAAGTTAAGAAAATATAGACTTTGGCACTGGTTGAAGATTTTTGGGGGTGAGTGGGAGGGTGGCTTGCAACTCCAGAGGGTGTTAGACACATACTGAGTATGTGTTGAAAACAAAAGTGTGTTAAAATAACTTTAAGCTTGAGGCTCAAGCTAACAAATAAAAGGAAATTCAAGATAGGGCTCACGTTAGATCCTGAACTTTACTTGTTAACACCAACATTTTGCACGCATGGGGCATGTAACATAAGCCACTATTCACTGGTTTAAGACTTAGAAGTAAAGGAGAACAGTGGTGGTTTCCAGGTAAGAAAAGCAATTTATATTGAGAACCTGTAGAAAAACTTGTGTATATTTAAAGATCATGGTGATCATAATTTCCTATGTATATCATATATTCCACATTTCAGTTTGAACCCTGGTTATGACATACACAAGAAACATAAAGAAACTACTTTGGGAAATGCAACAGGTGAGACAGAAATATACATTATATGGACAATTAACACTAATAAAACTAATCTGCTGGGAAATTCTCTCATTATGGAGCTATTCCAGTACATGGGCATTGAGAGGAGAAAAAAAATAAAATAAAACAATGAATCAGCTGCCTTATAACCAGTGCATTTTATAGACAGATAGCACTGTTACATCTATTTGAAGTTTATCAATAAATGATAAATGCAAAGTGAAACCTCCTATTTTTTCCTTCTTCCTTACTCAGATTTATCTGAGCTTCTGCTAGAAGGTGATATGGATGTTCTTTTGTCTGGTAACTTGGCCAAAAGGCAACTAATAAGAAGTGAGTTGTTGAAAAAGGACTTCGCAATAGATTACTGGCATTAGTCAAATTCTCAGAGTTTCATTGTTGTCACTGTACATCCCTAGGTGATCACAACCTTGTCAGTTTTTACTATTACTGTATTTCACTATTGTGCCTTTTACTGCTGTAGGCATACATGTGATTTACCATTGGCAAACTAGCATGGTCCTTACAGAGCATAAACTGTTCTTCAGTAACTGCCTCTGTGTGTACACTACCCTGTGCTAAAGTGGCTTACCTGTTGGTAATGGGTAAAAAAAAGGTCTCTCATTTATAACCAGGGACTGTAAACTGCACATGTGTACAGTGTGGTGAACTGGTTGGTGCAGAATGGTATCCATCCGACCTTATAATAAGGTAGGTTATTTGGTTTCCCATGTAACTTAGTAAAACTTTTTCTATTTACAATATTTAATTGATACTCAAAGGAAGCTGTGGGGTATAATGCCAGGATTGCTGATATTGCTGGTCCCGCCACAGGGAAGAGAATATCCTCTGGGCTGAATTTGACTTGTTGATGAAGATCTTGGTATAACCGCATATGAGCTCCTTAGATATTTTTGTTCTGTGATTGAGTTTTCTTGACCCTTCCTAAGCCCCACAGAGAGATGCTTTAATGGCATGTTAACCTACTGATCGGTGAACTCTGTGCTAATGGGTTATGTTAGAGGCAGAGATTTTCTCTCTGATTGCTGGGATTATCCATGGAAAATCCGATTACCTGCTGGGGCTGGGGTGAGAAAAGTCACACACTACCTCTTTAGTGCTTGTGTCTGTAGGAATTGTAGCAGCATTGAGTGTTGCAGGGGTTAATGTTGGGGCTTTCTGACTATTGTTAAAATGCCTGGGAGGGCTGTCAGGAAGGGATGAACTCCGAGGCTGAGCAGGCTGAAGTTCTCTTCCAGAGGCTTTATAAAGCTGATGGCTAGGAAGGCTCCACAGGGAAGTACAGTAGGAATAACTTTTTTTATGATGCTCCCTTCTCCCTCTTAAAATTGGAGTAGAAACAAAGACATTGAAATGCATTAGTGGGCATGGCTCTATCTCTTCATGATCATGGCTGTGTGTGGGGTTGGATGTGGGTTATCTTTAGTGTTTTGAATGTCAAAAGCCAGCCTGCCCCTTCTCTTAGTCATTCTGGAGCATGAAGTTCATTGTATAATTTGAGCTTTAGCAGCTGCATTTCCAGGGATGGTGTAAACTCGGGCATTTGCTTTCATGTTGTGTTTGCTTGCTGTTTGGCTTACTCTCATGTTCCATTTGAGGAGTCACCATCAGAAGTGAGTAATCAGGTTGATTACAAGAGTGTCATACATACTCTGTGTTCATGGGGCAAATGAGATTATGGTGTGGCCAGAAAACTCAAAAAGAAAGGAAGAGAGAAATAGACTTTAAAAAAAAAGAAAGTATGTAAAGGCAACCTCATAGAAATAGATGCGTGTCTTGGTTGAAGGTTGCCTGTTGGAGTCCTTACACAAGGTATGCTGCACAAAAAACATAGGTAGTCTGTGGGGATTTTGCTGATTTATCAGAGTGGGGAGAGGGCTGAGCATGATTTCTGATGTTATTTCTAGTGGTGGTATGCCACTGTGGGAGCTTAGCTTCTAAGGCATCAGTTTTGAAGAAATTTTAATTGGGAACGCTGTCTTGGGCCTGGGAATGTGTTTCTGGGCAGGACCAGAACTACAAAGACCATCATGTTAAATAGCTAATACCTCATGGAGAGAGCACATATGTGGGTTATGAAGGATTCAAATTTAATCTCGTGGGTTTTCTTGGTTTGTGTCAGGGATGTGGGCCCTTATTTCCCATACTATGGCTGAGCACTTCCCACACTACCCTATAAAATACTGAGTTTCTCAAGCCTCTCCATCCAAGGCTATTTCTCTTAGTACATATGATGATATGCTTACTGGGCTGGGGTCTCAAACCTGGAGCTGTTGCGAGTGACTCTTCTAACATCTGGGCTGTTTATCTGTTTTAAGAAATACTATCTTTTGGGTGTAAATTCTGTATTTCAGAGCAGGCTATTAAGTATTCTGGAATAATATTCTCTCCCTCTGTGATTTTTGAGTATATCTTTTTGAAAGATCTTGGCTTCAAGAGATTGAAGAGTAAAATCTCTCCCTTTTTAAAAAATACTCCTTTCTATCTTGGCCATGACCCATTCAGACTTCATCTTGTTTCCTGGTAATACACATTTCCGTATTTATTTCGGTCTTCAAGTTGGTTTCATCTACATTGTTATGCTCTTTAAAAAAAATAAATCTATGCTCCTATTCAGAGATGGAAAATGGACATAAATTTACTTTCTATGCCATTGTCACCTCAGTTGTGACAGTTTTTTAGTGTCAGAAGAGTGCCACCTGCATCTTTTCATTGCCATAGCTTGCTAAAGGTGACTCTGGGAGCTCTTCAGGTTTTGTGATGAATTTGAGAGCAAATTAAAAAAGCAAGAATGCACTTAGGCGACAAAAGAAAACCATTTATGTTTTGGAGTAAGTGCTGTTTCTATATTCAGGACAGCTCCTGTTTGGCTTCCACCTCTCCTGGAAGAGATTTTGCCTTTTCTACAACTGAGCATATTCTTTTCCTAACCTGAAAACCTTCCTAATCAGAACTTTTGAACCCTTCCTGCAGGTGTACCATATAGCAGTGTTACTGGCATGATGCCATCGATGTTTAAAAACTGAACTGGCATTAGAATTTACTCCTGGAATTGGTAGCAAGTATTGGATTTTGCAGTTTTATTTGTATTTGCAAATCCCTACTAAGTGCTTCTGATCAGTGAATTTCCCCTGTGGGTGAGAAAATTTTAATCAAAGTGGTTACAGCAACGATGTTATGTATATATATCATGAGAGTATTAACTGTCCGAGGGAAATGCTGCTTACCCTGAGAGCAGGTGCACATTCAACAACATGTGTGTTTACAGAAGACTGTATCTGTGGGCACTGAATCCCTTGATCACTGACCTTTATCTTTTTTCCCCCTGCACAGGAAGTCCAGTCTTATTTGAGCAAGACTTATACACTTAACCAGTGCTCATTTAGACAGACCAAGAATGCAGAGAATTACATGTGGTCTCTTATTAATGCTGGCTTAGAAATAGCATTTGCAGTGTGAACAGTTCTTTCAAGTTTATCTTAGACTATGATGTGATTGATATATGAGTACTGAGAGCATGAAGAATACTGAAGTTCTCATGCTGTTTAAAAAAAGGTTTGGTTTTCTTTTTCTGTTGTTTACTGCTGATTCTAATTTCTTTGTAGTGTCTAATATTTGTATTAAAAAAAATATATGGTCATTGCTAACCCTTTTCTGTGGTTTGGAGTTAAATTACTACCAGTTGAGTACTGGTAGCTCCAGACAGATCTTGAAATCTGATCTAGATTGGCATTCTTGTACCTTTGGAGTTATAAATGCACAAAACCCCTACAGAAAGAAGGGTTTGGGAAAAGAGCCTGAGCTTCTAATGTGCTTTTTAGTTTAGATGCTGTCTTCCATATTGGCTAATATGGACAGATTTTAAGATGGATGACCCCAACAAAATGAGTGTGCTTCATTGACCATGCAGAGGAAGAACCAGGCAACTACTCTGTGTTCTAAAACACAAATTAAAAGTTCAGCCTGTTGCTTTTGATGTCAAGATGGCATTCAAGAACACGTTTCTCACAGTGGAAGACAAATATTCTGATTTTCCTTAAGCCTTTGTGGCCCACATTGTTACTTTGCCCACAGGCCATATGTTTGATATTTCTTTCTTAAGGTCAACATAGCTTTTACTTAGACTTTGCACTATGTGCCAAGGGCACTGAAGTGGGACCACAGTTTCTATAAAAATTAAAATGAGCCAGTAAATCATAGTTATTTACTGTATTTCATCCCACCTCAGAAAGCATAAGTGTAAAGTGTGATTTTTAATTAACAAGCACATTGTCCCAGTGCTTTGACTTGGAAAATTACATATCAGTATCTAGACAGGTTAGCAGACCATTCATTTCTCCCTCTAAGTCATAAATAATATCCTTCAAGTTCCCAGGAATATTTTTCTGCTTACTTTTAGTAGTCATAGGTACATATGAAGTATTACTGATCAAGGTAAGATAAATGAAGGGTGGTAATTGAATAAGACTGTGCCATTTCTTAAACAAAACAAAAACCCCAATGCTTTCCACCCCTGCATCTCCTTTACTTCATTGCTACAATGGCTTATCGTGCCATCCATCAAGAGTTTTGCCTACTAACCTTGAAATATATCTTTGTGTTTATTGTCAGGACCTTGCTGGCAAATTGAGCTTGACAATGAGATGTTGTAGGCAGGGGGAAGCAGGATGACCTGGGACACGCAGTTCTGCTAAAACCTGTCAAGGTCCGTAGAGTGCCTTTTCCTTTCCAATGAATCAAATTACCAACTGGGCGGCTAGTTTGGTTAGCTAATCATTAATGTGGGACATGTGAATGATGGAGTTTGCAACCCTTTGTCTTGGTAATTAATTTTTTCTCTGTGTGTGTTATAATACTCTTCCTCCTTGTGAGAGTATTTAACAGGGGCAAGCGCACTGAAACCTGGCCCAGTTTGTCCTGGAGGTAGGTTGCTAAGCTTTCGCCCGGAGCCCGATTGTTGCCTTGGCGTGGAAGAAACCACTTCTGCCAGCACACTTCTCGTGGCCAGTGAATTCGGAGACTGGCTCACAGTTGGTGCATTTGGTGGGCAGCTCTTTTCAGCTCTGGGGGCTAGGCAGCAGCTGCCCAGGGGCTTCTGGTGCCTTCAGAGGTGAGTGTGTGATGTGAGATGCTATGCTGTGCCCTTCACTGGGGATGTTTTCCACTTGAGATAATTCTTTGCTCTTTGTGCTGATCAGTGCATGTCTATTATGTTTGATGTACGTGTAGCATAGTAGTTCTGGTTACTTCAGTAGATGCATGGCTTTTAGCTATCTTTTGTTACTAAAAGCGGGCCAGGTAGGTGCCAGCTTATGTTCCTCTTTATTTCTGCTTCACAGTGCTTGTCTCCTCCCTACACGGTGCACAGGGTCACCCTGGGTTTGAGGCTAGCTTTTATCTCATGTTTTCTCAGTAGGATAATGGAATGAATTTGTAAGGGTCAACCTTCTTGTGATTGCTCTGGGCTGCCTTGTCTCAACCAGTCTTTTAAGTCAGGTTTAAACTGGGTGTCCCTTTTGTTTTTGTTCAGAGAGGCTTTCAGGCATTTCTCCCATGTGTCTCCGTCTCCCCAGCCATGCTGCTTTGGCTTCAGAGCCTGTCCCTCCAGAAGCAGTGCCAAAGCAGTCAGCAGCAGCAGTGTGGTCTAGCTGGGTCTTGTTTTCTCTCAAACCATCCTGCTTTACTTCCTGAAAAGATGAGGAAGCACATATATGGTACATGCGTTTTGCTTTAATATATACCTAGTCAGAACAAAGATGTTTCTTATTTCATTATAATAGCGTAGGCATTGCATGGCAGGTACTAACTCTATTTCCTAATCTGAGAGCAGCTGTGCATCTGTCATGAGGCAGAGTTTTTCTGCAGCCATTTTCAACAGTTTGAGGGAAGAAAATCACATACCCAGTGGATGTGGCTCAAAAGGGATTCTATTTAAAATGCAGTCACTTTCCCAGTTCTGAACAAGCCCAGCTAAGATGCTGTGGGATAGGGAGAATTGTTTGTAAAGTGCATATATGGTCAGAAAATGACTGTGTACAAATGCTATCATCCTTCTCCAGAGATCCAAAATCTGTCTCTTTTCCAAGATATATCTGCTTTCCTTAGTTTAAAAATAAATGCTGATGACTTTTTACTTTTATTGGCTCTATCGCACTATGAGAAAATGAGCTGGATTCTATTTTGGTTTGTTGATTGTCAACAAAATTGTTAATTGTTTTCTAATGTGAGCCAGAGAGCATGCAGCGTAGCTTCAGGTCAGGCACCAGGTGTGGTTTGTAAAGCAGGCTGTTAGCAGAACAACTAGTTTTCTTATTGTGTATATTTGTTTTAAAAATGTAGCTCAAGAAAATGTACTTTGGAGTCATTGTGAGACAAATATGAATTTCATTGTGTCCCTCCTGCCAAACCACTTTTCATCCTATACTTGCACTACCAGGTCTTATTTCTCTCATGGAGGTTTCTGAGTATTTCTGCCAGTTAGCAGCATTTAAACTTTTTCCACCCTCAGAGCTCTTTAAAATAAAGTAGTATCTACCACTTAAATAGCAATTTGCATCCTAAGAAGATTTTGAAAGTGTCTGTCAATGCTTCTTTCGTGCAGGGAAATAGCAACATATATGTTTTTAAGATGAGAGCTGCGAGTGTGTTAAGTAACTTATTCTGGGCCTACAAGGAATTGGGGCCATTTAATCTCATAGTAAGTGACTTGAGCATGTAATTAACTTTCAGCTCTAAGCTTATGAATGATTGAAAATTAATTATAAAAAAGAAAAAGGAACTGCAGTGTGGTTACTCCACCTGCACTAAGTCAGTCAGTACTTTGTAGAATGTGCCTGGGAAGGAAGGTTAACTCTTGGTCCTAAGGATAGGTATTTAGGTAACCAGGCATGCTTGTCTTAGGGCAGATGAACTCAAATGAAGTAAAAGTTGCTATCTCTTTTCAGTTCAGGTTTTCCATGAAATGCAGGGCATGATGCAAATGACAGAAGGTTTTGCTTTTGCCCTAAGAGTCCACTGAAGTCAGCAGTAAAAATTCTAGCAGCAAGACAGCAAATCAAGGAATGCAAGGTCATGTTGCAATTCAGTGTGAGGAAGCTGATTTCTGTGAGCAGTAATTTAATGGTTCAAAATGATGCAAGTCATCTCATGTCCAGTTTGGTTGTTTTTTTTTTCATAGACTTTTTTTTATCAATGTAGTTAGAAAGATGAATGGCTTAAAAAAACTGAAGTCCCGATTTCTTTTGAATGATGACTGAATTAAGAATGCAATTTCAGTCAGACTGGAGAGCATATAATGAGGTGAATATAATTTTGAGGACGTTCCCTAAAAACTCCTGATGTTGTTGGATGTGAATGATGCAGTTCATTAATGGGAAGAAGGGGAGATTTCAAGCTTAAGTAAATTGATGCTGTGTTTGGTGTTGATCTACAAAGTAATGCTAGCCCATGCGCCCAGGCGGAGAATATGGTACATAAAGTCATACTTAAAGTATATTGAGAAACCTGACATCTAAACATTAGAGCTGAGTTTTATGCCTTCTTGTAAGCTGGAGCATAGCCACAGTGAAATAACATGAATACGGGAAATCTGCAAAGGAAAAGAGAAATGAAAAAGTGTAATGAGACTAATCAAATTAGTTAACCTAATAACAAATTTCAACATAAATGAAAGTCCATTTTTATTGAAAATACATACGCTCAAACTTGCTATCTGAAAATGCTATCTAGCATATTCTCTCTAGGTTATATTTCTGTTTGTCAAGGTGAAATTCTGCTCCATAGTAAAGGAGGTATCTCAGGAATCAGGTAATTTCAGGGATTTCATTGGCATCGGTCATGGAGCAGGATATTATTTCACATGGGTACAACTGGTAAAATTTGAGGCCATGGTGGCTGGCTTTAAAATACTTTGCTGCACAGGTCCTCGAGATTTATGAGATATACTTACATTTCAGTTGTTGACAGTATCATGATTGCCTTATTTATTGGCCCTCCATGCTTTTGGTCTCCATGCTTTTGGAAATGCCACCTTTAATTGTTCTGAATAATTGCAGTAACACCTGCTGGCAAGGCCATAGCTGATATACTGGAAGCTTTCCTGTGGTTGACATCAGTCAACAAAACATTTATATCCTTAGCAGATGTTTTTCATCTGTTCTTCACATGAAATTTACTTAGATCTGTTCTCTTACTCCGGCAAAGGCCAGCCACCTCTTTCAGGCTGTTTGCCATCAGAAAATGTATCAGCTGGATTACTGGCACCAAACTTATGTTATTTATCCACAGTGTTGATTTATTTTGTGCTTTATGAATTTACTTCATCTTCTCTGTTCTTCTTTTCGCAGAAGTTTGACATTTCGTATTTTTAACATTCTAATTTAAAAAAGGGTGGTGGTGAGGGGGGTCTTCTACATTCAGCCTTTAAATTATAGGTCAACCTGATGGCGTTGGCTCTGGTTTTTGATCTTTACATTAGTACCATCTTGGAAGCAGTGACTTTTGCTTCCATTTGCTTTTAACGTTCAGAGTCTTGGTTCTTTGCTAGTTTACATTCTGTATAGTTTTACAAATTTCTGATTGCTTCCTCACTTTTCCTTTCCAGTTTTTTATTTAGGTCTATGTTATATGCCACAAAGGCTTTGTTTCTCATTAAAAATAAAAGAGGGGGTGGAATATAAAAGATTAACAAACAGCAACAAATACCCAGATGAATGGTCGTACAATGGAAAGCAGTGACGCCCAAAAGTATGCATCGTTAACGATATGTACTTTGAATCTTTTTTGTTCTTGGGATAATGTGTCATCTAAATAGAATTTAGATATTTAGATAATTTAGAAATTATCTAAAATAATTCCTATTTCTTTTGACAGTAGAGATTTGAGTAAGTTAAAACCTCCACATTACTTGGGACTTTATAAGTTCAGGTTTTGATTCACTGTTCCTTGGTAGGATAGCTACACTAAGTTGCTGATGCCAAAATGATTTTTCATCAGTGTACAACATGGACATACACATATAAACTGTTTCTAGACATTTCAGACTGGACTGTGATACACAGCAGCAATGTCTTCCCTCTCTACATCCCTCTTCTGCCAAAGAATTGCTCCCTCCTCCTAAAATATCATGCTCAAAAAGGGCACAATTCAGCTGTCACAGAATCCCAGAGGGGCCAAGCAAGCGCTATTGCTTTATTAAATGCAACCAGAAAAACAGTGTTCACGTTCTCAATCTTTCTGCAGTGGCAGAAGAGTATTAAAATCAATACACTGTCCTTGTGTCACATGTTTTGCTGGGCACCTTTATAAAATGCAAATCTACGAAGTCCTGGGCATGGGCTTTTACTTCCCTGTCAGTGGGGCTAGTCAGGGCTTATGAAGTCTCCTTACATTTGTCCAGGGTATTAACCTTCTATATCCAATGTCAGAAATCCTTTCTGACTCTCTCCTAGGCTAGCTGTTACCATTTTGTACCATATTGTAGATATTCTTTCTCTTAAAGGTATTTATTTTTCATCAAAGAGAGCTTTTTTCATCAGTTAGATGTGCTTTCTACATGACTTCTTTTTACACGGATGTTAGTCCTCTGCCTTGGAATAAATAGAGAGGTAGATAAGTAAATGAAGGTATTTCAGTGACCCAAACTATATTAGTAAAGCTTAACTGTATTTGCCATACTAGCTTACGTACTGAATAGACTTCCTTTGATTCCACTTACTATTGTTAATTATACTCAACCAACAATTGTGTCCTGTGACTTTCGAAGTAGCATGGCTGTCCTATCTGTTCTCCACTCAAATTTAAAGCAAATTCCATCGTGACTCAGGAAAAGAATCACTGCTGTTATGCTCAGGTCTCATCCTACTCAAAAGTTAAAATTATATGCACATAATGTCCTATACCAATTCATTCCTTAATATGGTAGTTTAAGCATGAACACATCTGGTTGTATTAGCTAAGTAAATTATATACTTTCCCCTCACCAACTGTTCCTCAGTGGTGAGATACCAAGATGTTTGCACTGATACAGTTAACAGTTTACAGACATTCTTTCTTTTGGAAGGTTCCAGTTATAATCATCTCCAGGCTCCAATTTGTGCCGTACATGGCCATCTGTATGTTTTTTTGTACCCATTCCAACCACCTGGGTCCTATTACTCCCATTTGGTTCCCATTGCACCGACTTCCTGTCTGTATTACAGAATTTATTTTAATTTTTGAGCATTTAACATAAAAGTTGTTGTATGGTCTGTACATGCAAAAAAAAAAAAAAAGAATCTCCACCCCATATTCCAAAAGGGTTATTTAATTTCTGCATATTCTTATTCATTGTAATATCAAGCCATAGGAAGACAGTATCAAAGAGTAAGAATGCCTCTTGTCAGAGTTCCTCTGTAGAACAAAGAATGTTTTTAAAATATCTGGTTTTTAAATCCCTATAAACCTAATTCGTACAACGTCATAAAAGAATGCTGAGATCGATCTCCAAGGGCTGGCTGTATCCCAAGGCAGGATCCTGCTATACTTAAACCACTCTGACCTTTTCTTAAATGGATGTACTGTCAACTTTACTGGTGTCGCTAGACCCCATGGTTTGCAACAAGAATTTTGTGTTGTGAAGCAATGCCTGATGCTGAGTCTAAATCTGCTGTTCTACTTCTCACTGGGAATTCATTGGAATTTATGGGATGTTTTTTTCATTTCCCCAAACACTTTTTTTTTTTCTTTTCAAAACATTTATCTGTGTATATAAAATGTACTAGAACATCTTTCATAGATCAAGTGTTTGCATTGTGCTGCACTTCAGAGATTAATCGTAGGTAGACAGGAATAGTTCATTACTTGTAGGCAAGAACAATTATGATGCTATCTGAAAACATGCAAAAAGGCTTAGACCGTTCTATATGAATGCATAAAGACAGAAGAAGATCTAGTCATGAGGGTAGAGTTATTTTTCTTTGCAATCAATTAAAATTTTAATTACATGTTAGTCCTGCATGTGAACAAAATCTAGCTCTTGTAGCAAAGCAAGAAGTAGTGTCAATGTCCAACTTCCTCATTCCTCCTTTACTTTTCCCCCCAGACTAATGCCTTCTACCCCATCCTTACTGTTATTTTCTTTCCCTAAATCTGATGCCAGAATCTAAGTCTTAGATATGTAAAATAACCTGTGCATAGACCATGCAGTCTGAATATGAGATTTTGTGCTGTGCTTGTAGACTTTTTTCCTAGGTTCCTGGTCGTTGATACCTGGTCATGTAAGGGAGCAACCACAGCCAAGCAGAAATAGGGTCAAAATGCTGCTCCATGCCAGTTACCCTGCCATTTCAAACAGCAATATTAAATGGCTCTATTCCTGTCTCAGAAGATCATGGAGGGGATACTCAGTGAGTGAGTAATTCTGGTACTTTTCACTGGGGAAGAAGGTGAACTGAGAGCTGGAGAGGGATTAATTTCCATGGTCATCTAGTTTAGAGGCAAGTCCCTAAGCTATCTGGATGTATTTATGTCTATTATATGCATGTTGGGGTCAAGAAAGCAAGGAGAAATATGGGTCTGTGCTTCCATAGACTGAAATGGCACATATGTAGAAAGCTATGCCATAAATCCTAGAATTCTGTGAATTTTTAACTTGGTTGGAAGGTGAAAAGACAAAGGCACAGCAGAAAATGCTAGCTGATTAGTCCTGTGTATAAAATCTATTTAAGGGGCAATAACAAAGTTCTGTATAAAAATTAATTAGAACATAGCACAGTCAGTTGTGATCAAAGAGCATACATTTATTGTGAAATATATGGTTGCTGGAGACAATCCATTTTTAATTTATTAGATTCCATAAATTGTTTTCTTGATAGGTTTGGAACAGAGATATATCAAGCTTAGTCAAATAATGCTGGCTCTGGTAACTAGCTAAGTTAATTATAATTTTGAAGTATATGCTTACCCTTTAATAGTAGTAGTAGACATCAACAATGAAAATACATGGAAGTGGCTCTAGCGTGTTTTCAGGATTACAGAAGTGCTTCTAGCACAGAAGAATATGTTGATATTAGCAAAATAAAGCCCCACACTACTCCTATAAGGAGTGAGGGAGAAAGTACACATCGTTTTCCTCTTATTGGTATGATGTCTAGTGGTTGTTCTGAGATGCAGATTTAAAAACATGGATTTTTGTGCCATTAAGGATCTGAAATGGCTGTGTCCATGGTGCTCTTAGCTTCTTGAAACGTGTATATGAGTTTATGGTGGAGTTTTTCTGCACTGATGTTTTGTATGTTGTCCTTGATCTTTCACCAAGGACAGAACAAATCTTATCTCTTTCAGAGCATGACCACACCTTCCCACCCCTCAGCTGGCTTAACCTGTGCCTTCAGAATTGTCCATGGGGGTAGAAGTTGGCCCATGTCCTGCTGCTTCAGCAGCTTCCCCTGGTTAAACAGACCTTTAAGGCCTTGGTTGTATCTTGTTTTGTAGTGCTGGTTCATACAGTACTGTTAAAATGTATGAAAGTTAATTTAGCTCACCTTTTTCCTTATATATTTCTGCTTTTCCTCCATAATATGATACATGCTGTGCTGAAGTCAAGGAAGATGTAAAAATTACAGTGTTTATAGAATTACACATACAGTGTCAGACTGATAGTTCAGTTTATAGGCATAGTGGCTGCAGAACTGTGGGAATGAGGGGAGAAGGGTGAGCAGTGCTCTCACATTCGCAAACATTTGTCTTAGTTGCATGCTTCCCCAGCTTTCTCTCCGATGTAACTGGACTTTTTAGTTTGAACCTCATTTTATCCCAGTACAGATTGGCTTTCCTAACAAATAATCATTCTGTGTTGCTGTGGAAACCGAATTTATTTATGTATATTACATAAAAAAGAAACTTTTGTGGAGTTTTTTTTAATTTTTCTGTGTCCTAGTGTAATTAATTTCCAAGTACAGCCCTTTATGAATGTCAAAGATGATCTGGTAAAGTAGAACAAGGTATTTTTCATTCATAAGAATCCTAAAATATTTGCTCAGTAAAGAGACCTGATGGCTGAAGGATGGAGGGAACATATATATTCTCAGATCTGTGTTTGGGTATTCGGTACAGGATGTATATACCAAACTCTTCAGGAAAGCAGCATTTTTGTTTTAGGATTATTCTGATACCTTGGGCCTTTTTTATGTTGTTCAAATATCTGGCAGCAATTTAAATATAATACACTCACTCTCTTCTCTCTAATTTAAGAAAGGAATGAGTTTCTCAAAAAGGAACTGTCTTTTGGGGATGTCCAGGTGTGCACATCTGAATCCTGTGGAAGGTTGCACAGCCTCAGACTTTTGCTTTCTGAATAAATAAGCTATTGTAAATCAGCAGGCACAAGGCCAAGTTATAATAGAAGAATTTATTATAATTTAATGTAGATGGTGGATAGAATGGATAGCTTGTAATTGAAGCTAAATGAGTAATTCCAGTAAATAATTTATTCAATGAATTTATCCTGGTTTTCTACTCAAAGATTGTTCTTACTCCCTCCATTCCCCCTTCATCCCCATGTTTTATAGCCCCTGTCTTGTTTTTTTTGTCTAACCAGAAGGGTAAGGGCTGTGTTTTCTTACATGCTGGGAACTAACCACCGTGGCATCATTACTGTTTCATGCCTCTACATCCCCAGGATTGTGCAGCTGGGACCCCATGCTTGGGGGAAGTATGGTGAGGTTGGTCAGGCTTTGTGTGGGATGTTCCCACCACATCTACAACATTTAGAGATGTGAGTTTGGCTTTGACCGCTGGTGCCTGCAGACACTGGTCTTGCCACTGCAACCAGTCCTCTCTGTGCTGAGTGACTCCCAGCACTGCAGTGTGCATCCCTTCAAGGCAAGAATTACTTAGGTCATGGGGTTTGAGCTTCATACTCTTGTTTGGACCTTCTTAACAAAGACCTCCTCAAGACAGATAAAGGGAGTTTCTAGAGAATGAGAATAATGTTTCACTTGGGCCATTGACATCTTCAGTATTGGGTTGTTGGGTGTGTGTGTGTGTGTGTTAGGTTTTTGTTTTGCTTTTTTAGGAGGTTCAAGGAGAGAGTAGAAATATTTGTGGCATACAAACTCCTGATAAAAAAAATGTCTCCAGTCCAAGGAATTTGTTTACTGTGCAGGAGCTTTGTTTTTAATACCATATATGTTAGCATCCTGCCTGTTGAATAAGGCTAGTCAACATGCTGAGTCTTTGCCTGTATTCCGTCTTATTCTGCCCTTTCTTCTGTTTCCTCCCCGCCTACACCCCAGCTTTTAAAACAGTGTTTTGGATTTTTGAAAGTTTTAACCAAGCTTTGTCTTTCCTCAGCAGCTCATCCCTTCTCCATCAGGATCTTGAGCTACGATTATTAGATGCTTACAAATTCAATTGGTTCATTTTTTTAACCAGTTCCCTCAAGGGCCCAAGCTAGTCCTCCACACTTCATGTAACAGTAGATGCAGATTTTTGTAACATTTCCTCTCTTTATTGCTTTGAGTAGTAAAAGAGTTTAATGTCACCAGAATTAATGTTCCTAATTGATATTTGAAGTAGGACCCACTAAAACAAATTGAGCTGTTGACATCTTATACCTATTATTATTCCAGATGGGTTGCAAACTTAAGTAGGCATCACTTCACCAGGATTACAGTGGTCACAGCTTGCTTAGTGCTCAAATAAATGGAGCTGAGACAAAATCTGGCCAGTGGCGTGAACATGTGATGTTTAATTTTAAACCTTTAACGTAGCAGGAGATCCAAAATGAAGTGCTCATGGCACATGTTCTTCCCTTCCTCCTGTGGGAGCACCTCACCAGATTAATGTACAGTGGTGAGCAGGTCCTACTGTGGTTATAAATTTGCCAAGTCCATCCTCCCCCCCCAGGTACTAAATCAGGGTCTGCAGATTTTAGTGTTATCATTCTGTTGTATGCGTTATCTCTTTGCCCTTCATGCTTATGTTTAGCATCATTAATATTTTGATATTAATATCAAAATCTACTGCACCATAGAATCTACTCTTCCATGCACTGTCTCACTTCTTGCTCCTTGTAGCTCTTAAGACTTCTGCCTGTACCTGTGAAAAGGGCTTTAATCCTAGCACTGTGTGCTCAGCACAAGTTTGGAGTCGTATCATACGAGATTGTCCATCTTCTCTGTGCAGCTGTTGATCAGAGTTCATCACTGAGCATAAAATTAAGTGGCAGGTTTGATTTCTCAATGAGGCTTTCAATTTTCTTTTGGCAAAAGTGGAATTGTTTGGTTTTACATAGGTAACCCAGGTACTTTTCAAAGTGACACTATTCCTCTTGAACAACTCAAAATGTTTGAGTTTAATATTAATTTATAAAAGCAAATTATTTCAATAATAGAATGTATGAACAATAGTCTAATCTGTTCAGCAGTCCAGTGTATTTTTTCATTGATTTCTATATTAATATTGGAGCAAAGACAGTAATTTCTGGTGCTTTTACAGCTGTGAAAACATGCCTATTGCAAAAAGAGACTAAACTGTACCAAAGGACTCACTGTGCCAGCAATATTTAATACTTCATTGTAGGTCCACTGTTTTAAACATCTGTCCCCCATTTAGTGTATTTTTAATACAGAATTTTTAGTGTGGGCAGAAATGTAACTGTTTATAGTAAGATGCTTTTGCTGCTACTGAGAAAAAAGCAACATAGGATTCTATGAGAAAAAATATTTGTAATGATTTATAGGATTGGGGTCATTGGCCTTAAACTGCCATAAAATTGTAAGTCATTTTTATTGAAACAAACACACTTCTAAGAATGAGAATGTGGCTGGTAAACGAATTTTCTGTGAAGTAGATATGGAAGCTGGAAAGGGAAAATTACCATGTAGCCCCCTTGCTGTGCTGCACATTGTGCATAAAAAAGGAAATAATTGAGTTGTTTGGGCTGAGGAGGGTGGGTTGGTTCAGCGGTATCCTGCAGTAAAAAGGAAGAATTAGGAAAACAGCTGTCTGCGAAAGATCCTAAGGTTATGGCCACTTAGCAGTATTCTACAGGCATTATAGAATTGTTCAAGTTGGAAGGGACCTTGGGAAGTCATCCCATCTAAAACATATCTTCAGGTAAAAAGAAGACTCCAGGGAGACCTTACAGCAGCCTTCCAAAGGGAGCCTACAAGAAATCTGGAAAGGGATTTTCTACAAGGGCATGTAGTGATAGGACAAGGGGGGATGGCTTTAAACTGAAAGAGGAGAGGTTTAGATTAGACATTAGGAAGTTCTTTACTGTGAGGGTGGTGAGGCGCTCGCACAGGTTGCCCAGAGAAGTTGTGGCTGCCCCATCCCTGGCAGTGTTCAAGGCCAGATTGAATGGGACTTTGAGCAACCTGGTCTAGTGGAAGGTGTCCCTGTCCATGGCAGGGGGTTGGAACTGGATGATCTGTAAGGTCCCTTTCAACACAGATTGTTCTATGATTCTAAGATGTGCTAGAGTCTTGCTGTGAGTTACAGTCCATCATCTTGTGTAGGGACTGGCTACAAAAAGGAGTACCAAGTGTACAGTGTAATTGTGACACACTAGAGTAATTTCCACTACTATTTTCTGGAAGAACATTTAAATGAGTGAATGTTCACAGCTTTTTATGCATGCAGAAATTTGAAAATCCTTTTGCTAGCTTGGCTAATGTATTTGACTGTGAATATGTAACTTTTTTGTACTGATGAATATAGAAGAAGTCATATCTAATACTCTTTTAAAACAAATAAACAACTTTTGATGTTAGACTTGCATAGCATGCCTGTGTATCATCCCTATAGTACTTTAAACAAGTGAGCACAAAAGCAGAAAAAAACCCACAATGGCTACCATGTATTAACTCAAAATTCGGAATCCATGGCAAGTGCCCATGCCCATCTCATTTAAGTATTTATCAGAAATGCAGTGTAGAAGAATTCCTCTGTTACACAGGTATGAGACTGCCTGACTTGTTTATGAAAAGAGGACTTAAATTTTCTTCTGTAACAGCACATAAAAAGGTCTACCATTAACTGTTTGTCCTGCAGTAAAGGTGCTTGGGCACTGATCAGCTTGTTCAGATGGCATTTTCCCAGATTAGCCTGCTAGAGTTATCATGTGGATAGAGATGGTTTATCCTGCAAGGTAGGAAAATAAATACTAGATTTGGTATTTTGATTTGTAAAATGAAGAGGTCAGAAAGAGAACTCTGTGTTGGGACTCAAGAAATTAATGGTAAGACTCAATGACATTTTGATTACAAGAAAAAAATAGGCCTGTTTGTATATGAAGAGCACTTGAAATTATGTCCACAGATACATTTATTACAGCTTCCATTTGTTCTTGTATTACATTTCAGTGTAATTTATTGACAGGGATTTACACTCTGTGTCTTAGATGAAGGGACTGTCTGAAAGAAGGAAAATCATTTGGCTCATATTACTGCCTCAGCTATACCTTCCTTTATCTACTTTATATAGGTATAATACTGTCTCTGAAAATGGACTACAAAAAAGGCCTCACTGGGAACCTCCAAAAACCATGCAAAATGCTCTTCTATACCGAGGAAATGTTTCTTGAATGTGTATAGCTTTTGTTGTTGCATCGGCAAGGTGTTTCCAGTGTAATGTTAACGGCAGAAAAAGGAAATATGTCTGAATTTATGTACAGATACTAAAAAGATACAGTTCTTTTTCTTAAAAATTAAAAAAGTGTTTGTTCTCTTTGTACAGGTGCATGAGGTCCATGTGAACTATAGGAATTCAGTATCTATTATGTGGGGTTTTTTGGTTTGGGTTTTGTTTGGTTTTTTGGGTTTTCTTAAGCAGGTCTATTCTTATAGTTTTCAGTGAAGTGGTACCTGGATAAAAATTGAACTCTTTTTAGTGATGTACCTAACTTCAGAACATGCAAATTAAAAAAATAAGACGTTAAACAGTACACCTGATGCAGATGATAATGGTACTAGAAAAGGAAGCCAGGATGTGTCCCGCTTCATTTTGCAGAAGTGTTTGGAAAGAGTCCCACAAGTGCTGGCAGGCTTCATATCTTAGTGGAAAGCCATGTGATTCATTTTCCTGTCAGAGTTAATGCTTCACAAAACCAAGGGATTGTAAACTGAAGATCTGGTTCAATGAATGCAACAGTGTTGGTTTACAAAGAGGCTTTACAGTAAATTTATAATTATTTCAAATGAAATAATTATTTCGTGAACAGTAATTAATGAATTGCAGTAGATGGAATAGATGAAAGAAGAAAATCCACAGGTGCAATGTATTTTAGAACACCAGTTGTCAGTTGGATCACCAATTGGTGGAAATGGCAAAAACCCATAAAACTACATTTAACATAGTTTGGGAAGACTTGATATTAAGTAAAAATATAAGTGTGGTGGGTTGACCCCTGGCTGGACACCAGCTGCCCACGAAAGCTGCTCTATCACTCCCCCTCCTCAGCTGGACACGGGAGAAAAAGTATAACAAAAAGCTCATGGGTTGAGATAAGGACAGGGAGAGATCACTCATCAGTTACTGTCACAGGAAAAACAGACTTTACTTGGGGAAGTTAATTTATTACCAGTCAAACAGAGTGGGATAATGAGAAACGAAAACTAAATCTTAAAAAACTTCTCCCCCACACCCCTCCCTTCTTCCCAGGCTTCACTTCACTCCTAAATTCTCAACCTGCTCTCCCCCAGCAGTGCAGGGGGATGGCGAATGGGGGTTGTAGTCAGTTCATCATATGTGGTCTCTGCCACCCCTTCCTCCTCAGGGGGAGGATTCCTTACACTCTTTCAGCGTGGGGTCCCTTCCAAGGGAGACAGCTCTCCACGAACTTCTCCAGCGTGAGTCCATGTTTAGAAATATGTCAAAATACATTAGAGAAAAATCTGTTTTCTTTTGCATTTTTAGACCATTTACATACGCTCCACTATGGTCTCATTTCAAATAATAAATGCAGAGGGAGGTGTAAATGTGTTTCCTGTTCTAGGAACCCTGCCTACCAATGCTGAAGCAGTCTGGAATCATCAAGATGTGGTCAGGAGCAAAATCCCAGTTTGGAGAGGTATAGGCAGGCTTGGGAGACTTCTGAGGTAGGAATTGTGTCTCACAATTCCTGGTATTAGCAACCCAGTCCCCTCTGCTAGGCCTCTGTCCTCAGAGGAGCACCAGGATTAGGCCTGCAGCTGGAGAGACTTAGTCACTAATTAAGAGAACCTAATTTTAATGGAGTTACATGCAGGGTTAACACTTCATATGAAGCCAATTGAGAGATTCAGACTCGACTGCCATTGGGATCACCAAAAAGGTGTCAATGGTAAGATTTTACCCTTTTGTAAAGATATCTAAAACAAATAAAAATTTTCTGAATTCTCTTTTCATGTAAAACCGGGGAAAAAAAAAATTCCCATCCCTTGCCATTGTATGCATGGATAACTGGTTCACATACGCTTGTTTTAAACATTATAGAAACAATATATCTGTAAAATATCGCAGTGCTAAGGGCCTCATGTGTCCCAGGCCCAGCAACACGTTTCAGTGCTCGTTTCCATTTGACCATACTGTGAGATAACATTTGCGAAGCAGTTCCAATGTAATAAAAAGTGCTGATTTCATAGGGGATTGTAAATGACAAGCCCTGCGTCAAATTTAGCTGCTCTTTGGAGGTAAAAATGGAAGCGGAGAAAATTAAGAGCCCAGTATAATTAAACATCTTTCTGAACTGTTGCATTTTATATATTATGTTAGTTTTCAAAGGTGAGGGCCAAAGTAAATGTTTGGAATTCACTCCTGGCGCTGTGTCGTGGCAGAGATTGACGTGCGTTTACAGTTCCATCATGGACATTGGAAAAACCCCGCTCACTGTCAGGGCGAACGCGCTTGGCGCCAAGTCAGATGCACGGCGTGGAAGCATTTGCCCAATTAGTGTTTTAACAGCTGCTTAAAGTTTGTTTCAATGGGAAGAAAATTATTGAGCACAATTTTATGTAATTAGTAGAGCATAAAACACGTGGTATGTCTAATTAAATGTTTAAAACTATTGACATTACGTAGCTACTGTTGGAGTAAATGAAGTGGAAAATCGTAATGATTTTTTCAGTTGGTAAATTGCTTCTCAATACGCTCAAAGGCCCATTTGATAAGATGAACTCAATCCTGATGCGGAGTGATGAGCACCGGGGCCTTTTGCACCCCACAGGTGTGCAGAGGTCTCACCAAGTTAACTGGTGTGACTGGCTGGTATTTCAGGGCTTTCAAGCCCTTCCAGCATGTGCTCCACTCTTCAGAGCACATGTTAAATGGAAGTATGTCCCGCTCCTTTGGTTTGCAACTTCTTTATCCACAGGGTGACAAACTGTGCATTGTAGAGCTGAAGCCCTCAATTTCTGATCCCTGAACAATAAAGCCATTGAGTAAAGATCAGCAGGAACTTACAAAAGACGAGGAGTTTGGAATTGCAAGCAAATTTGCTTTTGAAACCTATTGTATTTAACAGGTTGTCGTTGAAGTATTTGGCCTTTGTTTTTGTACTTTTCAAGACAGATATGAAAATGTAATTATGGATTATGCAATATCAGTTGTACGATTAATTAAAATGCGGTTGTACTACCTGGTGCTTCTATCCAAGCTTATAATGTCTATGTTCTTATTTTTATTTACAGGAGTATTGAACAATGATGACTGTGAAAACAAACTTTTGAAATTATTTTTTTCCTCATTTTAATCAATTCAGGTTTTACCTAGCTGCTACTTAATGGCACACTTTGTCATATGCAAGTCTTTCTCTTCTATTTTAAATGCTATGTAGAAGATACAGTACAAAACCAGGGAGCAATGTTTAATTCCAGTTGTGGCACTCACATCCAGGAAAGACAACAGAGTAACACTGGATTTACGCTGGGCTAACTGGGAGTTCACCAAGCCTTTTTGTATTGAGCATTTATAGCTCTATAAGCCAAGTTTATCATTCTATATCCTAATTTTAGTGGCTGTCAATGTAACCATAAAATGAGCATATGCATAGTGGACAGGTAAATATTCCCTAAAAGAAATTGTATTTCAGGAAAGTAAATTAAAAAAAAGAGGGCCGTTGCCTTTTTTTCTTCTGTGGTTTTGTATCTGATTGTTCATTTGTTTTTTCTGACCTTCAGGAGACCATGAAGCTTAGTGACCGTTAAGCTGTGATTACAAGTTTGGATAAAACATGCTAGCACTGTCTCCCCCAAATAGCAGCAGATCTCTTCTCTGGTGAGGTAGGGTTGAAAATGTCGTTACTCAGTGTCTTTCCTCCGAATAAAGAAGCCCCATGTATGAAGTACTGACTAATTCCTCTTTGTGACACAGCTGCAAGCCTATAGATTGAGGGTAGGTACAATTTTGAATCTCCTAGAAGGAGGAGGAAGTTCTACTTAAAGTAGTATGGGATTTACACCAGGGAAGGGCGAATGGCAGTAGTTCTTCCCTTTCCAGGGCCACCATCAGTCTGTTGTGCAAGTCCTTAAGGCAGGCTCCCCTTACGGACACTGCAGTGCCTTTGATGATGGCTCACACTGCATATATCCAAATCCAGAAGTATATGGAATTCTCTGGTACAGGCTGGATTCTCCAAGAAAACAGATATGCAGTTAGTTGATGCTGCTGAGCCTTATTTCCTTTCTTGGTAAGCCTTTTACTCCCGGAGGCATCCTACCCAAAAGCCTGAAAGAGAAGAAGTTATTCTTCCTCCTACATAGAGAAAGGAGAGAAGGGGGTAAGTACATATGAGCCAGACCTACTTCTTAGAAAACTAAAACTTTTAGCTGATTTCTGTCAATAACTGGAATTCTACTCAAGAGCTAGCTATCTTAAAAACTTTCTGGTACAGCATGGAAAATTACCTACATTTTCCTAACATACCTGAAGCACAGAACAGTGAGAAATGTTTTCCATCTTTTTCTTTGAGGAATCCTTTCAAACTTGAATGATTTTATCTGCTATTTTACATTTCCTAGCATAATTGTTAAAACTACACTGGTGGCTTTAGAAAGAGCAGAAGTGCTCAACCTGCACAAGATCATGCGAAGCATGGATTTGCAGAAGTTTGCTGCGTGTTTTCAGGGTGGGGCTTTTGGAGGGCTGTACCAGAAGCATCAGGGCTGCGTGAGGCTGTGGGGCTTCATCTGTGAGCTGAAAGAGTTAATTTTCAAGTTCACCATGAGCTGTGTTTACTGGTCCTTTGTGTTAATTGGCACCTCAGATTCTCTACTAATTAATTGGGTTGCAAGGGGCAGGTGGCGCCATTCTATTTTGATAATCCCTGTCAGCAATGTCTGTATAATCTCTTTGTTTAATTAAAATGAATTTGTAATAGGGTGCGTGAACTTACAACAGTTTTTTTTCCTTGTCTTCCTCTCCCTCTTTCTCCCTCTCTCTCTCCAACCCTCCCCCTAGCTTTGCTTTGCTTCGCTTCAGTAGACTTTCACTGCTGGAGGGCAGTTCTGCAGTTGTGGCACTGCCACAGTTCGGGTGCTATTGTCACTCTCTGAGCTCCTTGGAAATGTCTTAACTCATTAATAACACTGCCCAAGCCATAAGCCATTTATTTTGAAACGCTTTCCCCTTTTATTTTTTTTTTTTTTTAAGAAAAGAACATATCTATAAAGAGATTTCAAAATTTCATCTTACTTTAAGTTAAAAACAGTTGCACTGAAGATTAAAATTATTTTAGTTGACCTCAAAATATTTAACCATTGAAACACATTCCTGTGATGTTTTATCAATTCATTGCTCGTGTATCTCCGTGGCCTTGAGAAAAATGTAAAGCAAGCAAACAAAACCGTATGCCAAAAGCGTTGCCTATCTGAGCTTGAGTCAGTTCAGGCAATATGAGCAAGGATCAACTATTTTTAATACTTACTCACCAAGGGCAGATTTCAGCACAGAGAGCTGAAAGTTTAAATTTCTCTTAAGACATACACAGTTTCAGTGTGTATTTTATTATGATTATTGAAACTTGCTCATGCCAACTGCAAATACAGAAGTGGATTGTAAACTTCAGCCTTCAGAAGGTTGTGTGGGCCTGAAGGTCTCCTCCTTCTCTGAGGGCCTCCCTGCTGTTTTGTCTAGCTCATAGTTGCATTCCAGAGCAGAGGACAGAAAGTTACAAAAGTTGGAACCAAATACAGGATTGATTTTACAAAATCTTTAAACAGATAAGAAAGTGAAGGATAGATGCTGAAGGCTTCCTGTGCTGTGGAGGACATTTCACATCATGTGCTCATCTCCTCCACTGGCCTGATAGCTTGCTTCTGCTGGCTGCTGTTCAAGGGGAAAAATATATCTTTTTTTTTGTATTTTTTTTTTCTCTTTTTTTCCCCTGTGCCTGTACAAGAGGCATGCTGGAGCCTAGCAGAAATAATACCAATGTTGGGCAAATTAATTTAGCAGTGACCTGCTAATAGGTAACTAAAGCAGCCTCTCAAACTCCTATAGCAATGCGAATGCACACACTTGCCTCAAATCTAAAAGGAAAACAGGAAAGGTGTTATGTAGTAGTTTATTTACATTACCATCCCCTCTGCATTCAAGATGGGGCAGGTTAGGAATTGATTGTGGCATTCATTGTTTCTTTATGTTTATTTGAAAAGGGTGCACAAAAGATTGCTTCTTCAGTGGCCTCTGTCTCAGCACTTCCTCAGATCCCTAGGACTCTCCTGTTGCAGGTACTTTTCCATGTTACATTTGATGTGTTCACTTGCATTGTGTGCTGAAGCCACACATCCACCTCATTTTCCTCTGGTGTGTTTACTAGTGACACAGATACATGGAAATGTCCCTGTTGTATACCTTACAGAACTTGGGAATTGTGTGATGCCAGCCAATATGGTAATGCAGGGTGTGTTTCATGCTGCCTTTCCTACTCATTCCCTTCCTGGGCTGTCTCCCTGAAGTCCTTCCCCACTCTTACTGAAAAAGCAGCTGGTGCCTCAGTGTGAGCAGTTAGGGTCAAACAACACTCCAGTCATCTGTCAGTGATCATCACAGATGAGAAATCAGCTCACATGTAAGAGATGATGTCCTAAAGTTACAGTGAAGAATGTTTTAAAAAGTCCCATTTGAAAGATTTATATTTTTTTAGTATATGGCAATGAATTAGCATTTTCAGTGGGAGACTGAAGGATAAGCAGGCAAACTTGTCAGCATCCCCCTGCAGTGCTCTGAATGGATGCACAGAGCTGCCAGTGTTTGTAACCTCATCATTAGCCTCCCAGTAATTGCTCTTTGTCTGGTATCCCTGGTGTCTACACTCAAGTGATCAAATGAAAATTTCTGCTTTGATGCAAGAATGCAAAATGAACTTCCCAATTCTCATCGTCAGGGAGAAGTTTGAAAACGTGATTTCCAAAAGCTTGAAGACTTAGCATGAAAAGAAAATCAAGAAATTCTCATGTTCAAATCAGCTGTGTTTTTAAGAGTATCTGAAGCTACAAATGGGCTTTTACTATTAAACGAGAATGAAAACGTAAAATGAACACTGTGCAAATGATTGCAGCATGCTTTTATCTCTCCTGAAAATCACGACCTGCAAAGATGTAGGCAGTTTTCCAAATGTTTAGGCATTAGTGTATAGCAATGTGGATCTGATTGCCGCAGCCGTAAGCTGTCTGGCCACTGTTTGCCCCTCTGCCAAAAGAGTGCTGTGCAATGCCTGCTTGGCAAGAGAATGGAAATTTCAGTTCTGTTTCCTGGCATTTGTTAAGCTTCATACTCAACTTTTGCAAGACAGCAAAAAGCAATCCCCAGACTTTTCTAGAACTGGGGTGTACCCACTGATTTGCCTGCATCACAGAAGTTGTTAGTTTTTTCTGTCGTAAAATTATACCTTTGAGGTACAGGACTGTGCAGATGTTCAAAAAAGAAAAAATATCTCAATGTACACTGGCAGGAATAAAAGCACACTGACATCTTAAAAAAGCTCAGAAGGTCCAATCTAATCTTTTCTCCAAATTGTCATTGAGTGTACCAACTAGGGATCAGCTCAGCAGCATCTAGCCCTTACAGTTGGTGTCTACTGTAAGTGTGACTACAGTGTGTCTCATTTTCCTGTTAATTAAGAGGAATTAAGATGCTATTGTGTAAAGGTGTGTCTTCAGAGTTATAGGTGTGTGCCCCCACTCTTCTGCCCTATTAGTACGTGTCAGGTAACACTGATAGCCTGAAGGGTTTTGCTGAGTTCTGTTTGTTTGTGAGTGCAAATGAAAACATTCAGGGAGTTGAAACAAGTGAGACTTGAAAGAGCTCTTGTATTTGGGGAGTTAATTGATTTCCCATCCCTCTGGCTTTAGGCAACAGATTCCCAGGCAGTTTCATGGTTTCTTTACAAATATCTTCTCATTGTGACTATTATATCTCTGCAGTGTTAACAGACTCCTAATTCAAGTTATGATACTGGGTTTCTGAAATATGTATGTAGTATACACAAAATATACTACTACTAATATGGAAGCCTGATGTGGCATTTCAGGTACCTGCCTTCCTCCTGTTTCAAGAATCTCAGGTTTCATGGTTTAGTTAGAGTCCTTTTGCTTGCAGACTTACTTCTTGATCGCAACAGGCAAGTATGAACACATTTGCTCCCTGTTACTCTGTAGAACAGAAATGGAAACTACTAAAATGCAGCATTTAATTTGTGAAAATACAGCTCTGAACCTGAATCATCATATATGGTAACTTCTGTCCAAGTTTTAGTGTAGCAAGACCTGAGTACCTCCCAAAGTAATCCTCTTCTGCTAAACATTAGTAATAACCGAATAGCAATTCTGTTGCAGCGGCTATCTTGCAGTCTTTGAAGGAATTGCATGAATGCTGTAAACTGAATAAAAATTACTTATGTCACTTATTGCTCTGTAAATACATTGAGTTGAATCTCTGATGCTGCTGGCTATTGACTTGTTTGTTGTCTTTTTTGAAGGTCTGAGTCTTGGTAGAGATTGATGCTATTCAAGGTTTTGTAGGATAGTTCCTTTAAAGTTATCATTACTTGCTTCAGTAGTGGTTTGGGGGGAAGGGGAAGTACATAAATCCTGAGTCTTCAATATAGCACCCTTATGGGTCTGTTTATCAAGAATTAAGATCAAGACTAACAAGTTACTGAAGTGATCAAGATGCTGAATCATGCAACATACGAATTTTTGAACAAGAGCTACACATTTTGGATTTGTGTGGCTTATGGAGGAGAAAAGAGTCTCCTAAACTGCCAAAAGTTTTAAATCCAAGCTCTCCATGTATATCTCTTTTATCCTAAGAGCTATTTAGCATACTTTTTTTCTTTCCCCCTTTTTTTTTTTTGTCTGCAACAGGCAAGCTGTCAGCACCAGGATGTAACCTGGAAATGAAGTAACAGTTGTTGCAGTAAAACTTGTAAGCATTATGGTAGCTGTGCTTTTATACTGCGACTATTTTTAAAGTGTGCTTTTTAGAAGGTAAACAGTTGCTTCTGAAGAAGCATGGAAATAACATCTTGATTTGGTAACAGTTCTGGGAAATAGCACTTCTTCAGTGTGCTTGAATTAAATAGGGTGAATAAAAAAAAATATATATTTTTTTTAAAAAGCAGTATTAGTTCTGGGAGCCTATTGCATATATTAGTGTTATTGTAGGATTATTGCCTATTCAATATTTAACCAGGATGCAATGTTGCAGCCACTCTGGCAACTGAGTGGCCACACATGACCAGCAGGTAGCTTGCCTATCACACTCACACACCACTGCATGGCCTCTTATGGCCTTTCTCATGCTGTTCAATAGGGCATGTCACTCTTCCCTAGCCAGCTCTTTCTTTTGCCTTTGAGATAGCTTGCTATTTGCCTCTAGCTTTGAGACCGTATTTGCATCCTACACATATGCATAAAGTACCATCTCAGTGTATATATTTTAATAATTGTAGCACATCAACCCTAATGCAAAATACTGTCACTGGAATAGCAGCTTTTTTACTTATCAGAGAAGGGCTAAAGTAAATGCTTTCAAGCTGCATTTGCATATTGCTGGGAAAGTTTAGGCAGCACTTATAGTGTTTTAAGAGTTGTAAAAGAATTCCAATCATCCCCTCTAAATTTGCAATTAGAATATTCAAATAGCTGCATTTCATGTTATCAATTTCCACACTTGTGTCATAAACTTGTGCAAGCTTATAGGTGTGAAAAAAGCAAGTAGTACCACTATTAGCCAGTGTCCTAGCAGGGTTAGAGGTCTTTTCAACTCAAAATGAATGATAAATATCTCATTCACATCCCCCTTTACAAAGCTATTTGTGGGTAGCTCTTGTGAACAAGATGGGACTAACCTGTTCATGTCATGTTACTTCAGCCACTGAATAGGTTTGTGGTTATTGCCCCATCTATCTGGGGAAAATCCCTTGCAGAGGTTTTAAAGAGATCATAATCAGCTGCAAGGTGATATGTTAAAAGGACTACCAAAACCACCAATAGAAATTTGAAGCACTAAAGAAGCAAACACTGGAGACAGAAAATTCAGACAGCACAGCAACTATATTGATTTCTTCTTCCTGGAATAACAAACCCATTCTTCATTTAAAATTAGCAATCAGCAGGGGCTGGGTCACCCAGTTCATGATCCAGACCCCACTTTTGCCGTTCCCAAGGACTGTGGAGGTGTAAGCAGGCCAGATGTACCACACTGGTGCACTCTGGTATCTTCCTTGACACCTCCTCTTCTGGCGGCTCTCAGGGAGGCGTGCATCTGTCCTCTTGCTAAAGACAGAATTCCCCTGTCATGGTACAGAGGAATCAGTTTCAAGAATAACATATCTTTTGGGTGTCTCTGCATGAAAGTGAGGCCTGTTGTGGTCAAAAAAGCATTTAGCATCTCTGTTTCAGGTTGGTTGATGTGTGCAGCAGCCTTCTGAAGCTGCACAGAAGCATGTTTCAACTGATGAGCAGAGGAAAGAAAAAAAGCTGACATTTAAAAAGCTGTCTTTTAGCGCGATCAATCTGGGAAACGCTTTTCCCAACCCAGGATCACACATAAGGAGGTGTTCATTAGATGGCATGATACTTATGTGTGAGCTCATGGTGTATAGGTTATTAAAGCTCCTTAGGCCGTAGAAAATAATGCCTGTGGGGATTTGGTGATCATCAGTGATCAGTACATAACCTGAGCTCAAAATCAGAAGGGTAGAAGGGTAGCTTCAGTAGGCTGCTAGTCTAATGTTAAGTATCAGAAAACAAATTAGTAATAAAGCAATTGAATTCATCTCTAGTTTATATTGGAGCCCTGTAGCACCCCTAACCTATGCTGGAAAAATCTTAGTCTGAGTGATAGGCATTGTAGATAATAACACTGAGATCCCTTACAGTGCTGAACTCCAGGACTGTACAGTGATAGAATAGGATGCAGACAGATGTTTGCTGCTGGAACAGGCGTGCTGGTCTTAATACATTACTGCTTATCTGCTGATGATTACTGCCTTTCTCCCAGAGAGATGGCAAGACCACTGAGTGCTTCTCATCTGCTTTGGTATAAGCTTGGATATCTCTCCTAAGCTGCTGTTGAAGGCTGTTTAAACTAAGCCCAGCTGTGAAATAGATGGGGGTCTTGCACCATTCCCTCTAGCTAGTGTTTTACAAGGAGCAATAACATTTCAGCAGAGACAGAAATAGATGTGATAACCTTCTGTGTGACTTAAAAAGTTACAAAAAGCACTTTGTAAGATCTCTGCCATGATCTGGATGAAGAAGATAGGAAGGGACATTGCTGTTACGTTGTATGTACCTACAAAACCAACACTGACCTGATAACCATACATCTTCTTAGTTTATAACTCTTTAGAGTAATCTTGATCAACTCTTAGGGTTCCTAAACTTGGAGTCAATTGAAAATATACTGTATTTTCAATTTGTTCATTTTTTGTTAGCAGCATTTGCGAGGTATACAGATGTACATGCTAGCTTCCTCCATTATTAGTGCTGCAGGTTCCCACAGAAGTAGAGAAACAGCATCTTCGCAATTAGGAAAATAAGCAGTGGAGTTAAAGAAACAAAACCAGTGCTTCAAACATACAGATTTCAAACAGAGAGTGTTTCTTTAACGGAGATCTGATTTTGGAGCTAGGAGTGGGATTTGTATTTCAAGAGGTGACATTAATACCTACTTATGTGAAGCTGTGTGATACTGTGGCTAATGTTTACAAGAAAAAAAAAGTAAACATCTTAAAGATACTATATGCTTCCTTAAAAAGCAAAGGGTGTTGAATTTGCAATGATGCATGCTTAAATTAATGGAGGTAAGAATATACTGCTATATGGCATGACAATTCAGTGGAACTATCTTTACATACAGCTTGTGTTTTATGCAGTTCTACTGACCAATTCCACAGGATGATTTAAAAAAATAATAAGCACAAACAGTTGAAAAGCCAGGTTGGACTATGTCTTAAGTAGTTCTTAAATACACTGCCTCAGCCATAAAAGTAGCTCTGAATTGCTTCTGAATGTTTCTTGCTTTAAGGTTAGAGGCATTATGTTCATGCATTGTGTAGACTGCCTGCATGACTTGCTGCAAAGTTCATTATACTGCTAAGGCTGTCAGTGGTATTTATGGATATTCATGTGCAGTGAACCCTTGAACCTCAGCTGGTCATCTGAGCTTTGCTTGTAGTTAAGAGTTGTGTTTATGCTTAACATTGGTAGCAGTATTTAATTGCTCCCTAGGAAAAATAATTGCAATTTGAACTCAAGTCGTATAGTAGACAAGGGACTGTAAAAATGCCAGACTCACAGGAAGGATCATCCTTCTTATACAAGTATTAATTGTTAGACTTCTGTTTTCTGACTCCTGTTTCCAGAGTTTGGAAGTAAATGTGGAACAAGTCTATAAATCAGACTGTGCTGTGTCCCACTCCCATTTAAATCAGTAATGGCAAAAATTGCGTTATGGAATTAATCCTATTTCAAAAATATTTTCCAGGCATTTTTCATGTCAGCTGCAAACGGGAGAAAGGGCGATGATGCCATTTTGCAATAGAGAGGAGTGGAGATCTCGCCTTATACTCATCTGAAAAATTTCTAATTCAAAGTATTGCAATGCTGTCGCTGCTAAAGTTTCAGTTCTCATAATATAATATCAGATGAGAAAATCCTGCGTAACGTCTGGTATGTCAGCAGCACTGTTATGGTTCTGAGCCTAGTGGTGGTATACGTGTCTTCAGAGTTGCATTTTAGAGCTCTCCTGCCAGTGTAAAGGGAGTTTATATTTCTGTAACTCTAGCGGGGATTCCTTTGGCTTGACACAATCCGGGGAATGTCTTTCAAACCATGTACATGCACAGAACAGATGGCTTTCATGGGAAGCAGGAACTACCGTTTAGCATATAAGACTTCTATCCCGCCCCCATTTCTTGGTAGCTTTGACTTGAAATAATCCTTCCACAGATACTGTGTGATGGGAACAATGTCTTGATTCTCTCTTTCTCCACCCCTCTCTTTTCTCATTTTCTTGTCAAATTCAAGGAAAACTGCTTTTCTCTGATTCTGAGGGGGCGAGGGAGTTGAGCTTTAAATTCAGTTACTGCTAAATTTAAGCGTTTGGAATGAATGCTGAATTACTGAAACTAAACCTTAGTGGATAATTTGACAATACAGGGTACTATTTCCTTCCTTTTGGGCACTGATGCAATCTGACCAAAAGTCAGAAATGTAGTTATTGACAGAAATGTAACTGCATATGAAAAATCACTTTTAGAATGTAATGCATTTTGCATGTAATTTGATGAAATATGATCATCTTGTAGTATTATATAGCAACATCAGTAAGTGGTATGTTGTGATAGGATATGATCACATGAGAAAATGATTTAAAATCATATTTTATGCAGTTTTCACACTCTTGCACTTATAAGGTTGTCACCATAAATGGATTGTTAAATAATAAATTGGCTGCCCCCTGACTCATTAAATGATTCTGCTTTCTTATAATCGTGTTTGCTTTCCAAATCTTGTGGCCTAGGAAATTAGCCTTTTTTGCTTACAAAACAGCAATAATAGAACTACTTCTGTTTCTGTTGTGTTACCCACTCCTCTGCACTCTTGTAAGTCTGGCAGTCAGTTTCTTGTAGATTTTGCTGATGTTTTTATATTTTGATAAAAAAGGTAAGAACAAGTGACTATAAAGGAAAACAAGACAACGTCAAAAATTTGGTACGTAGATATCTCTTTAATAAAATCAGGATTTGACCTGGAAAACATTTCCTAGTTACTAGAAACAACAGAAGCTGTAAGTTAATATTCAGCTGCCTGAATATTAATAATGATAAATAATTATTATAATAATAATAACCAATAATGAATTACAACCTAACATTAAAGAAAAAAAATAAGAGTAGCCTATTGTAATTCTTTAATTGGAAATGTATCATTGTGGAATTGTTACTTGGATATGACTCATTTTCTTATGGAAATGTGTTTCCTTTTATTAGCAGGTCAATTTATTTGATGATATTACGGAATTCTAGTTTAATCTACTAACCCTACATCATATTGATGCTGTCCAGGTACATGTTTTAAATAAGCATGCAACTTCTAGTTTCTTGTTCTTATTTGCCACCTGAGTATTTCCAAGTGATGAGATTAATGTATTATCCTACAGCCAGAGAACTATATTAGCACATCTTAAAGAAGGTGCATTCAGAGAAAATACCAAAAACAGATGAGGCAAAATTAATGAAAAATGTGGCAAAACTGAATCTGGTCATGGGGTATTTATGTTAGACTTGAGTGAACGTAATGAGAATTGAGAGCGTAAAACTGTAATGTCTGTCTGAATCACATCTCTTTAAAGATAGTAGGAATTGTTCAAGAAAAGAAGCTGTATTTCTGTGTTTGTTTTGATCACATTAGATTTGTGAGTGTTCCATCATCTTCTAGTTTTCATCTGAGGATATGAGAATTACCACAGGCTGATGATGATTTAAAGTCATTGAAAGACATTGAAGATACTAGACTTGCATCACCACATGAATGGGCCATGCAGATGTTGCTGAATTATCCCAGCCAAACAAGAAACAACTTTAGCCGCTCTCTTCTTGGATGTTTTGGTGGAGGTACATGGAGTGCCATGGGAGTCAGGAAATAATATATATATATTATATATATAACTATATAATTGAATGTCAGTTATACTTGGGAAGTTTAGTGGTAGAAGTTTAATAAGCCCCCAAGAGCCTCCTCTAATACATCACTGAGAGGCCTGTGCCGGCCCAGTGTGATATCATGGAATAAACATGTCAGTATGGTTTTGGTGTGTGCACATGCTGCTTTCCAGAGGTTGGGCAAAATTCCTTTTGTGGTACCAGAGCTGCCAAGGATCAAGCAATTATTATGCATTACCTGAGCAGTCCTTTCAGCAATGACTGACTCAGCTGAGTTCAGCATCATAAAACGCTGGGCTAGTTATTCCTGATGAAAGCAAGCACTTGTTTTGGTTGCAGTGAGTGGCTGGGAGCTTATTGAATGACAATTTTCACTTTATAAGCGTGTAAGAATTAAAAAGTGTGTTGCTGCTCGATGCAATGAGGCCTATACCACTAACTAGATTTCATATGTTTTTTGAGAAGCTTATTTGTTCTATGGATGAAGCTGGAGCCTGCAGGCCAGGGCAGTGTACTGATGGTGCCCTGCAGCAGAGGAGGTGGTGGCAAGAGTTGCAGGCTTTCAGTGCATGGAGATTTGCAACCAATTCTTGTCTTAGGTAAGGTGTTTCAATTATGCAAAAGTCTTCATCAGTGAAGTCTCAGGAATCAGAACTGTCCCCAGCGGTGAGCACACAGATTGTGCCATTAATATTTGCTCTCTTCTACACTGAGATGTAGGGACAATGTCCCTGGTCACTGCAGGGGGGGTTAACTTGACAACCTTTAAGCGTCCCTTCCAACGCAAACTATTTGGTGATTCTATGACGATTTTCACCTTGCCAGATAAAACAGCGAGAACTGCAGTAGCAACTCAGACTGCAAACAGCCCATGCTATGTGTTCTTGAAGGAGTTTGGTTTTGAAAGACAGATTCTGCATAACCCTTAAAAACTGTGTTTAATGCTTATTCAGAGTACTAGCAGGGAGATCATACAAAGCGACACCTATAATTTATGGCTTAAGTAAGAAGATCTGTGCTTTGATCCTGCAAAATCTTAGCATAGTGCTCTGCCGCTGAGCCTTGTTCCTTCTGATGGCATGAGATATCCCACATACCCCACTCAGTCCTTGGTCTTTTGACTGCGACCCTCAGCAAGAAAGCACCAGTCGCTGCTGCTTTGGGTGTGGAACATGCCCACTAGAGAGCTGGTTTGTGATTACCAGCTAATGTTACATAGGCCACCCTAGAGCTATTGGAGAAAAATAAATCACTGCAGAGCTGTCCTGGATTTAAGCCACTGAAAGGCCTGTAAAAATATTTGTTATCCCATTACCTGAGCTGGCCAGCCCTTTCTCTGGACTTTAAATTGTCTTACACATTTTGCATTGGCCATTTTGAATGAGTTTAGGCAGGCAAGCTGAAAAAGTAGGTTTTGGCAGTTGGAGCAGGAAATGTGCATTTGCCATTTAAGTGCATGTAAATAGGGAAAAGTCCCATTAAACTGCAGTTGATGAGACCATGTACAGTGAAATGAAAACTGACCATTTGATAGAAATAGTTTATGCTATAGAAGATTTTTTTTATGGAGCCTAAAAATTGTTCCCATTTCCTTGTAGAGTGATTTAAGACATTATAGCTTTTCTTGCTGTCACTCCCAATGTCTTGCTTACATCTACTTCTTTGTGGAGGTCTCTTTCCTTGAAAATGCTTTCAGGACACCCACAGCATGGCTTGCAATATCTGACAGAAGGCATATCTATAAAATAATCAGGCCTGGTTTTGGCTCACGTGTGTTTCACACTCTCTGTTCCCCCTGGGGAGGCTTGATTCCCGTTCTTGGGAATGGCTGAGATGTCTGAACAGCCAACCTGGTCGTGGAGCCTCCCCCAGAAAGCGCAACAGTCCAGTTCCTTTGAGATGAGTACTTCATAGACTAGTGGAGGGAGAGAGAGAGAGAGAGAGAGAGAGACTTTTCTACGTTTAAACAGAATGATTTACAGGTAAAAGAGCTTGCTTAGCACATGATTTGTTTTACATGCAAAAGTTATTGGGGATTACGCTTTTAATGCTGGTTTTCAGCTGCAGACAGAGGGCTGCTACATCTCCAGATTTGTTCCACCTCCTCGTTTGGGGCCATGATTTTGTTCCTCTGCACTCTTTGGCTGCTGAGGATTGCTCTGCAAGGAGAGCTTTGGGTGACTTTTTGCATAGAGATTGCTTAAACACCCAGTCCTTGCTCCACTCACCCCAGCGAAGGAAATCCTGTATGAACTGGAAAGTGTTAGAAAGGATTTAATGAGATTATCATGAACTGTTACTTCACAAAAAAAATCTTAAACCCTCAAGCAGCTGTACTGTGTAACTGGGGACAGGTGAAGGAATGTGAAGGACTAAAGAAGCTGTCTACTTATTTAAAGAGGCAGAGCCAAGGGGAGTTTTTTTGTGTTGAATAAGCATTTTAGCTAAGAAAACACAAGCAAACAAAATGTGCCACCAGAATAAGGGACACTGTTGAAGTCTCATATCTTCCAGTGTAAACTTATTGTTAATAATATTGCGGAAGTGAGCAATACTGAAATTAATTCTTGAGAATTCAGTAGCCCAGTGGACTATGCAAGCTCCTATTTGCCTTCAAGTTCATCATACCAGTGAGGAGTGATGCAGAGAGGTTGTATTTTGCCCTTGCCACATTAGGGACTACTTTGGAGTTTTGATGTGTCTTCTGTTGTAATACAAAGAATTGGTAGCAATGGAGTAAAATTTGGTTGTTGGTTGGTTTTGTTTTGGGTTGTCTTTTTGGTTTGGTTTTTTTTTTTTTTTTTTTTTTTTGGTTTTTTTTTTTTGTTTGTTTTTTGTTTTTTGTTTTTTGTTTTTTGTTTTTTTTTTCCCTAACATTTGCTTGTGGTAAACCTGTAAATACAGCTGAGATTTATTTGAATGCCAAGTACTGCTTTGACTTTACGACACTGAAGTCATGAAATGCATTTACTTTCTATGTGTTTGGTTACTTCTGTGATCTTTGTGCACCTGTCACTATAGAAAGTTATAAATAGTGGGTGTGTATTATGGCATTAAGCTCCCTGGAGGTTTGGGTACCTAAAGCCAAGTGTGGTTTTAGGTGCCATTGTGGTTCTTCAGGGTGATCTGCTGCGAAGTCCAACCTACAGAACAATGTGATTGCAAAGAGGAACATGTTGTTTGCTCAGTAAAAAAAAAAAAAGTTATTTCAACTGGAAATTGTTAACCAGTAAGAGGTATGGAAATAAAAAATATCCTCTGCAAGAATTTAGTGTTGGATTTATTTTGGCAGATGCCTATCTTGGGTTTGTAGGACACTTTCCAAATCCATCAGACATGCATTTAGGGTGAGGGATGAATCTACATCCTTGTCCATTTATTGCTTGTGAGAATACCTTGGAGGCTGAAATGCAAGCTGTGGTGAAAGGAACTTCTGAAACATGAAATTTTGTACTGATATAATACTGTACCAAGAGACTTTGCTTTAACTTGGTGAGAACACTTTATGTTTTAAAAGCATTGCCTATTATTGTTATGCAAGTTTAAGCCTGTTAGTGTAATTTTTCTCAGTTATAAAGGAAGACAAAATCTACTGTAGAGTGGCTTATTGGTGTAGGTTTAACCTTAGGTTTCCACGCTTTCAGATTGGCATGTTAGCTGTCATTATAACCACCTAGAAAGATCTCACCCAGCAGGGAGATGGTCAGTTTGCCTAATAACATACCAGGTGGGAGTCAGCATGTGCAGAGATGCATGTGTATTGCTTAAGCTACCTAACAGCATGCCAAGAATAGGACTGAGCCCATCTGCCCTCGACCCTTCAACACTTTCTTCTGGCCAGACCAGATGGCTAAATTTAGGTTCCCAGGTGGCAAAACAAGCTGAAGAGCAGCTGCCAGCTCTGCCTGCAGCAGGCAAGTGGATTGGCTCCCAGGGACAGGGGCTTTTGGCCCCGGTTGGTTGCTGATCTCATCTATGGATAAGAGAGGAAAGCCCTGAAAAAAATAGTATGAATGATTAAAAGATTTTTTCTGAGGGTAGTTACAGCCCTCTCCTTGTTCTCCTCCCCTCTGTACCCAACCATCAAGGTAAACCATCCATCCCTGTTGGTGTTCCTCTTCTGTTGTCTTGCAGCCTTATTCTTTGGCATGTTGAGAGGGAAAGGAGAAACAGAGATTTGGGAGGCATAACTGCTCCTGCCATGCTAACCAGGAAGGCAGTAATAAGCTACTTCTGGGATTGGTTTTGGATATTTTAGGCTTTGGAGGAAAGAGCGACTTCAGAGAAGGAAAAAGTAATTATCTAAATTAGCTTAGATCAGAAAGAATCAAGCAAAGCTGCAAGAGATTTGCTAAAGTTATGTGAGTAGGCAGGTTAAACTAATTTTGGCAAGTGCATATTGTCAAAAGCAAAATACAGGTATATTTCCTGGATGCTGAATTAACCCTGAGTACAAAAAATATCCTTCATGTCCTCTTGAACAAGTAAATGCAATCTTCTACTTTGCACAGTGAGAAATGCAAATAAAACATTTTACTCCAGCCGGCAGATAAAGTTGATTTCTGAAAGTGACCACATGGCTCAGTGAGTGCCACATCAGTTGGGGAATACTGCATTCGGATCCGCCCATCTCAGCTCATTAAAAGGCGCAGCACAAATAGGTGGGTGACTAAAATATGAGATGAACTATCTCCTAAAGGAGTAAGGAATTTAAAATTTGGCGGCTGGTTAGAGAGGACTTCAATAAGAGGAGACAGAAGGAGGAAAATAAAATAATACATGTAAAAAAAGGAAGAAAATTGGATTTTTCCATTTAACCTTTTACATAATAAAAGACAGGAGACATTCCAATGAAATTACAAAGCAGTGCATTTAAAAATTAATAAAAAGCAAATACCTTTCATTGGAGACAGGAATATGGACAAGCTGAGCTGTTGGTCTGCCCTATTGTGTCAGTGCGGCGATCGCTATGTTATATGATCTTTTGGGGATGCCATTAGCCTTTGTATCTACGTGCGGTTTTGTTTTGACATAGTCTGAGACATCTGGGCACAGTCTGCTCTGGCTCAACAGCTGGGTAGATATAGCCACTGTGGTAGTGGGAGCTGCAGCAGATAAATTGCTGTGGGGTGCTCAGCTGTTTGAGCTGATGGTGGCTGCGTGACTCCCAGTTTGCGGGGGTAACTGCTGGTTGTAGTACCACAAAAAAGTCTGTGCAGGTTCTCACTGCAATATCAGGCAGAGTGTGGCAAACACTTATAAATAATTGTTTTATTAAGTCAAATGTGTCCAAGCTCCTTTAACTTTCCTAAATAGCCACCTTTTACAAAGCTGCCTCCTTACGATGATTTATTTTATTGAAACTTGTAATCCAAATGCTGCGTAGCCAGAATCTTGCTAATGAACACTTCAGTTAAGACTGAACACAACTTTATAGACAGGACACTTGGACTGAAATCTCAGCCTTTAGTGAGTGTCCCGATTCCCACATGTGATGAGACGGATGGTTTGCTGTTTGTATTTTAAAAAGAATATGTTGCAACACTTGATACACAGCCACAGCAGTTTCTCACTAGGAAATGTCCCTCCTGAAGGCAGTAAGTGTCCAAACTGCTGCTGAGAATGGCTTAAATAAAAATTCAGAGAAACTGGTACTGGATTTCCCTATGCTATCATCTTGGATATTGTCCCTTTTACTGGAAGCTACTAGATCTTCTTCTGCCTGAAAACTGCTTCCTTCTCAATATACTTTACCTGTGGTTTAATCCAAACTTCTTTTCACCTCTCCTGACAGTGTGCTGCTGCTTTTCTCAAGGATCAGTCACTTTTGACATATAACTGAGAAATAAATGGTTTTAAATTGGAAGGAAAACCTCTGACAAACCAGCTCGGGAAAAGCAACAGAACTTCCCCATGATGAGATGCATCATACTGTGAACTGATCTCCCAAACTGCAGCAACAAGCCCTCCATCACTGACAGCATCTAAACCTGAAAAAGAACACACTGAACTCTTCAGGGCACCCTGTCCAAGGCTTTGGTTGATGACTGTTTGCACTTTTTACTTATTTCCAGTCATAAGAAAAAATGCCTTAGCTCACTGTTACTCCTGGGGTGTCCAGCTGTGGAGAGCAGAAAGTTTATATGGTGTAAGTAAGTTTCAGAGTTAACAAGCATGTTCTAGCAAAGCAAATCATACCTTGTTTTGAGAGTCATTTCATGTTGTCTACAGATACAGGGAATAAAAATGATGTTTGAGAGCTAGGTATGATGGTTTATTTAGGCTGTTTGTTTCCATGAATATTTGTGGTCTGTAGAGTCTGTTTTTTCCATAAGGATGATGCTCTATGAGAATTTAGACTTTAGAAATTAAGGTGGGTCCTGCTGGTAAGTACATTTCTGAGCAACGTGCATCAGCTGCTGTGTGCTCTTATTTCCTCCTGACTCTCATGATTTAAAATAAACATGCAGACTGAAACAGAAGGTTTATAAATCTAGTTTTAATTCTTGTGAAATCAGGAAAGTCTGAACAGAGGTGTCAGTCATAGCAACAGATGAAATGTTTCAGTGGTTAGTGATGTTCAGAATATATTCTTCACAAAAGCATGCATTATTTGAGGTAACGAGTGTATTTGCGTATGGTGAAAAATAGGTTAATGAGTTCTTAGGGATGTGATTTGCTTTAAACATGTTTTGAAATTACTCTGGTTTTAGGAAATATTTTGAGAAATTGCTTAGTTTTTGTAAATACGTGGCAAAAATAGAGAGAAGGAGGTTGGTTGGTTGGCATTTTTTTATTCGTCTTAAAGACTTGGTAAGCCCTTTGTTTGCATTCCCTCCTCTGTACAGTCTCCCCCCCTCGGCCCCAATTTGTTAAAGATGGATTGTTGCCTGTGGTAACTGCAGAGAATTTGTTGAAAAGCATGATTTTAGAAGACAATGGGCCCCAAATATACTGTGGTACAGCTTTAAACTTTATTAAGTCTGTCTTGGACTATCCTCTCCTCTCTGGAGTTAAAGGGAAGAAAAGTTTGGCAGCCTTCACGCTGTGAGTGTGATTGATGCCCAGAACATCTGAGGGACTTTTGTGTCCAGCGTGCTCTCCATGAGTGCATAATGTGTGAATATTCAAATAAGGTCAGCCCTTATCAGATGGAATCGAGGCCTGAAAGCAGATCAGCGGTGACAGTCATACCCCGTAAGTGCAAACACAAATCATCCTTGCATGCTTTGGACAAGTTATGGGATTTTCTCCCTTCTTGCTCCTGTTTTACCCTTTCCAAATGGGGGGAAGGTGACAGAGGGGACGGGAAACTTTGGCAGATCTCTGGAAAGAGAAAAAAAAAGACAAACCCCAGAGGAATACGTGCCTGGAATACTAGACAGTCCCTTCAGCCAGGCAGCAGGGGGATGGGGTGGTGAAGCAGTGGCAGTCCTTGTGCAGGCCCTGGGGTGTGCTGCTCAATGTGGGGTTGTCAGTGGAGCACCCCACAGGTAGAGCCGGGTGGAAGGGAAGAAACTGGGGCAAAAGGGTTCAACTCGTTTCTCCAGAGCCTTTTAAGAGCCTTTTCAGAGATTTCTAAGCACGTCACAGCTTTTGTTTTCTGCTTGTCCCTGGGTTTGAATGCCTCAGTTTTTCAAAGTTGAGTGAAAGTATTTTCTTCTTTTTGAGTTTGTGCTCCACAAATGGGGATGCTGTGTTTGAGCACAAAGCAAGTCAAAATATTAGAGAATACTGCCTTGAAGAATTCATTTCTGCCAGCTTTTGTGGAGAAAGCAGCAGTAAGCAGGTTTCGTCTAAAGGAAGAGCCTTCTATATGTGGATATTACTTATTGTAGTTTAAATATTGGATTGTTTTTGTAACTAGGAAATAAAAGCAGCAATGAAATGTTAATTTAGAGTTTCTTGATTTGTGCTTCTGCTTAGAAAAGGATTTTAATAGGTGAAGACCTTATACAGAACACAAAATATATAGGAAAATAGCATAATTAGCAGGAAGAACTCAAAGATATTGTTATATCATTGATGACATTAACAACTATGGAAACAATGAAGTCATCCTCTATGATGTGAAAATATTTTTTCCACATTTATGATAACTTGAAAATTTTCTTTCCGTTTTCAGAAATACAATGTCCCTGTCAGGGCAGTAATTTGCAGTGGTTTTGCTTGCTTACATACTCTATATGAACTTACTCATACACACTTACGTGCAATATTGCCGTATTACCCAGGATTGAGGGGAAGAGTCATGAACACTGATAGGCTGCCAACAAACCCTGCAATTACAGCACGTTATTGCTTGCTTCATTTATTTATTTTGCTTTGTGCAAAATACCTTGCTGCTCATTGAAAATGAAGAATAAAAAAGATTCCTTAGTTGCAGTTCACACCTTGATCTCTGAGGACACCAGAGAAACACAACCAACCTCTCTCTTCTCTTTGCTTCCCATCACTGAGCTGCCACCTCTTCATTAATTCGTGCTTTCTTTCTGGCCACTGTCCCAAAGAGGAATAATATCCCCTGATATCCATATATACTGTATGGATTTGCAAGGAAACCTAATTTAAAGAAAGAGAGACATCACTGACTTTGTCTATTAGAGTCCTCCACCATCCATACCTAACAAACAACTATTAGGCACCAGGGGTTAATACTGATGAAGAAGAACTGATGAAAGCCAGTAACTTTAAGACGTGCTCAACCTTGGCTAACTTTTGTATGCCTACTTATAGATCTCTGGTTTTCTTCAGTGAACCAGAGTAGCTAACTGTGGCTATCCCAGCATGTGTTGATTTAAATTGCCAAGGTATGGTGCAGCTTTCCAATTGTATTTGAGGTTCTTCCCACTTGTGTTTGCTTTAGTCTGCACAAGGAGCTCTGGAGTTTTTTTGATGCATTGATTCTGCTGGCATCCTAAGAGCATTGCAGTTAGATTCCCCATACTTTAATGGCAGTTTTCCAAATTCAGATGTTTGCAGCTCTGAATTCACCCAGGCCTTTATGGCAACACAACTGCAGCTTGTGGTGTCTGTTCCCTAAGCGTCCAATATAATAGTATGCTTGCATTTCGGAATCAAAAAGGTCACAGGAGTGCCATCCAGTGTCTGAGGCAGGTCTGTTCTGTAGTGTTTGTTGAAAGGTGTCTGATATGTGGCAGTTTGGGATTTTTTATTTCAGTAATAGAAACATTTAAAATGGTGTCAGTAAATGTTAAACCATTGCTTTAAGGGATCTTTTTGTTGTTTATATGGGAGCTTGTGAAGGAAACATCAAGCATGCTTGCTTAAGACAGTGTATAGGTTAAATATGAATTTTAATACCAAGATAATTTTTCCTTTGAAAAATGATATGTGTGGAGCAAATCTGTAATCAAGACTCATAGAATCATAAAACGGTTTGGGCTGAACTGGGGTTTAAAGATCATGTAGTTCCAGCCCTTCTACCATGGGAAGGGACACCTTTTAGTAGACCAGGTTGCTCGAAGCCCATTTAGACATCACTGTGTTAGTTTCTTGCATTCATTGGAATGAAAACACGTGAGAAAGACTGAAAGCTTTTATTCACATCAAAGATGCATTCCAATCGTGCATAGAAATGTATGTCTGTGTTGCGGTTGCATTGTAAAATGGTGTAGAAATCAGGCAGGTAATGGAGTTTTAAACAAAAGGATGAGGGAAGGAAAATACATTCTGCACTTCACTGGGAAGAGGAGATTAATACTCATCACATTGATGATAGCTGGTCAAGGTCTCGTTTATGGACACTTTGGTCAGATTACGCTCAGTCATGTTAAGTTGAATTTTATTCTGTCATTACTAATTGTTGTGTGACAGCTGCTAAATGGCCAGTTCAAAGATTTCCATGTTGCTAAGCATCATCAAAGATGTGGATCTGCCCCAGAAAGCATCTGGGGGTTCACTTTTTTCAGAGCCAAATACCATTTGAAGTGTGGTAGTGGAATTTACCCAACTGAGATGCCAGACTTCCATGACCTACAGCAGTCCAAACTGAACAAACATCGTCAAAAACGAGCTAATGAATCACAAACTCTACTTTTCTCATTCTTGTAGATAGAAATAATAGTGCTGACATTAATAATGACTGTATATTGATATGCAGTTGATTTGTAAATGCCTAGTTTATCCCTGCTCTTATATTTTTTGGTCATTGGTAGTTGTGAGTCTCTTCTTATTGTGGTATGTTGGTTTGTAATTTTCCTGTTATATTGCTGTATTTAGTGTTCTGGGGATCTCACCTGTGTTTTGTTCAAGAACATTGCTGTTTGATGCTGTAGAAGTTGTTCCAAACACTCGTTCTGGTCCTAAGGGGCAGATGTATAGATAGATTATTTTGTGGGTTTGCAGCCACTGACATTGCTACCTGAACAGCCTTTCTCTGGGTACGGATCAGAGTTGGTGCATCAGTTGAAAATGGCATTTTGTTAAGCAAATATCAAGAAACAATTAACACAGAAGTCTAATGATCCTACCCCTATAGCTGTGGTGGCTTTCGTTTAGTGCACCCAGCAGAGAAGTGACACAACTGCTGTGCATGTGTGACCATCAGGGGTGAAGTTAAATCCGCATGCACGCCTGACTCACTAACAGGCTTATAGGGAAATCATGCACTGCACATATGTTGAAGCAGCTCATTTAGTACTTGAGGAATGACACCAGCTTAGAAAGTGTTTATAACAGTTGTCCAGCGAAAAGCTGCAGGGAGGGTGCCTTATCTTTAAATGCCGCCGTGCAGAAGAGCAGCTTTCTATGTTTCTCCTCTGTTTCTTTCTCTCGCTGCTATCGCTTGCGAGCACTTTCTGCCTGTGAAGGGGTCGCAGTTCCCGAGGCGCTGGTGTTGGTCTCTTTGCAGGCGGAGGAAACGTTTGATGTGCGAAAGCCTAAAGCAGTTTGACGTGACCACTCCAGCTTCCTTGCGCGGCTGGGGGGCTGCCGGGGCAGGGGGAGCCGAGAGGTCCCTCTCCCGGCGGCGGTTCCCTCTGGCCAGCGGGCTCCCTCCCGCCGGGCACGCCGCCAGCCGTGCCCCGCCGGGGCCGGCCGCGGGCAGGAGCCGCCGGGAAGGAAAGGGAAAGAGAAAGGAGAAAGGAAAGGAGAACGGGAAAAAGAAAGGAAAGGGGCGCGGCGAGGAGAGGAGGCGGCTGGGCCGGCGGCCATGGGCCGGCGGGAGGAGCGGGGCTGGCCGCGGCGGCTCTGGCTGCTGGCGCTGCTCTGGCTGCGCGCCCGAGGTGAGCGGGGTTGTACGGCGGGGAGCGGGGCTGCCTGTGGGAAGGTGCCTCAGACGGGGCGCGGAGGAAGGTGTTCTGCTCAGGACGGTCATTTCGGTCCAGTGGGGTGATGCTCCGGGAGCACGGAACCAGGCAGCGGGCGGGGGTTGCACAGGGGCTGCCGGCGTGGAGTCCAGCTTGAGACCACCTGCACCGCGCGAAGGGAGAAGTTTTAAAGCGACTGTGTCGCATTCAGTCTGCCCGTAGAAATCCGGAGCGTTCTAGGCTTATGCTTTTGGTAACTTGTCCTTTCACCCTTTCTGTCGGAGAGGGGGTTTTCAGTGGTGACTGTAGCCTAAGAATTGTTGCACAGCTTTCGTAGGAGGACCAAACTTTTTCATGCTTCAGTTTTAACAGGAAAGCATCACGCTGATTGTAAGTGAAAATAATGTATTTATCCAGCAGGAAGCAAAAATTTGACATAGCTAATAAGAAACGGGGGCACTAATTAGCAGTAAAGACAGACTGTAATAAGGCAGAATTCTGGTTGACAGCAGAGTCATAATGGTTTTATTCATTATGGAGACTGAATATAAGGAAGGTGCATTAATTGGTTTGAAACATAGTTACAACTGTTGCATTTGAAAACAAGTTCAGGATGCAGTAAAGGAGATGGCATTTTTGGAAGTTTATGATGCTTACAGGAGTGTGCTGCATTCACGGACTGATGTTCTTTGGAAGCAATGTGAAATTACTGTTGTTCTGTTAAGCTTAATTTAATGAAACACTCTTGATGTTTTGGCTTGGATATTTTCATCACAAAGCCATTAGTTAGCAAGCTGAGGATCACATGTGAAAAGGAAAAAATGCACGCACAACAAGGAAGGTTTTTCTTTCTACCTATAAATTAGTCAGTTCTGTTAACAGGTAAACTTTCTGTGACCTCACCTACAACCCTTCAGCATTTCTGATGTTCACCCCTTCAGAGTTTGTCTAATGCTTGAGATGATTTTACGCTGGCTTCTTAATAAGAAATGCTAAAGCTAAGGGGAAGAAGAAACAGCAGTAATGTTTGCGTAGCCCATTTGTCCTGAAGACATTCATGTGGTGGGAAGCAGACAGGACGCAGTGTCCATAAGAGCAGCTGGGCTTAGGGAGAGTGTGGTTGATAGCTGCAGAGCAGAATTAAGAGCCACAGGTGGTCAGCAGGAGCCTGTACCAACTGTAATGGTGCATGCAGTTAAAATTCAAACTTGCATTTCTTGATCAATCGTTTTCTCCTTAAATTACAAGAACAGCTGGACTGATGTTTTATATCTAATGTTTGACCTCGTTTCCAGACTCGACAGCAAAAACTGTATGTAGGGCATAGGAGTGAGCATGCTGCACACTTTTGCATGGGGTGAGCAGGTCTTACAGACTTCAGGTGATGCTGAAGATGTAATCCAAAACCATTCACTCGTGCTGATCTTCCTAAGTGATACTTGTGTGAAGTGTGGGCTGTGGACAAACTGCAGTCACACCTGAACGACCAGCCCTGTATATTTTTGCAGGGACCCTTGGTATTCTGCCAGCACCCTCTGCTGCCAAAGTGGGGAGTGCAGCTGAACTGCATCAGCTCCCCAGAAACCAGGAGTTCTGACTCTAGGAGTCAGAAACGTTTCTGAGTCTTAATAGTTTCTCTGTTCCTTTGAAATAAAAGGGGATTCTTAGATTATCCATGCGAAAATAATGTGCTCCTAAAGACACTAAGAATCTCGGTGTGATGACCTTAAAGGAAATCAGATGTATTCCAACGAAGGAGCTTCTGAAAGGACATAAGGCAGATCTGCAGGAGAAATGCAGGAGGTTGCTGAAAAGATGCACAGAAAACTTCTCTTGTCCAGAAGAGACCAAGAGTTTTCCCTCTCTGCAGAATTTCAAAGATGAGCATGCAAAAGTTATGCCAAAAGATAAGATCTTTGGGTATTGCGTCTTGTCAACACTGTAACCACAAGTGTCAGTAGGAGATTCCGAGTAGCATGATTTGAAACCCCGTTACTCGTGAGTTGACAGTTTGCATTTAAAATATGTTCTCAGCTTCCTGGCAGTTGAGAGTCAAAACTTTCTGTGATTTTTGAGCAATGTACAAACTTTTTAGGAAGTGTAACTAGTGGCTTGTTCAGCAGAGGATATTTTTTCCCCTTCCAAGGACTGTATATTTCTTGTTTGCCAGCGCTGCTCAGAAAGCAAGACGCTTGTGCTGGGGAATCTTTGCCAGGGAGCCCCCATGTGGGTTCCCACGGATGCTCTCACCAGCTCCTTGGACTCCTGCAAAATACTGAACAGCGGGCAGAATCCAGCCCAAAGTCTTTCAACAATTAAAGACAAAGTGATAGCAATTATAGTGCATTAAGATAATTTTAGGATCTAAATCCTTAAAAAAACCCCACAAAGCACCACCTTGTAAAGCTATGCATTGTGTAGTGATATTCTTTATGTTTTTATTTCTTTTTAAGTTACGTGACTGTAACACTTTGCTTCCTTCTACCCTTTGGGTTATAGGTCAGAGTCCCGTTGCTCTAGGCAGTTTCAAGGCCAGAAGTTGTTATAAAAAGGAGCTTAAAATCAAATTAAGAAGTCTTCCAAGTAATTCAGGCCATGCCTCAGGCCAGGAGCAAGGTTTTCTAAAATCACATTAATTCTAGCTTAAATTTTCATAATAGGTGCTTCTATTCTTTCCCTTCAAAGCTTCTGTTTCGTTGCAGGATGATCACAGTGGGGACATGAATTATTAGCCTGTGGAGTCTGCCTTTTCCCTGTCCATATGTCTGGGGAGATCCTGATGGTTCCACATGATTACTAATAACAGATACAGTTATATGATTAATGTATTGGCAGATTTGCCCTGGATATAGGACAGGAAGGCAATGCCAAGAGGTTAGCCTTTTCCTTTATTCCTCAAATATTTATTACCAATATTTGACTTCCCTTCAGTGATGAGGAGACCACAGGTTTCTAGGCAATCAGTTTCAGTGCCTCCCAGTCTGACCTATAGAAAAACTGGTCATCTTTGCTCCAGTTCAAGCCCCATTCTATTTGTGTGATCTTGAGTGTTGCCAGTTACTCTTTCTGACCTCTATGCACAATATAGATTTGGCAGATTCGTCTATCTTCCTATACTACCATTGGTGCCATCCCAAGAGGACCCACAAATAAGCATTTTTCCAGTAGACACCAAGCACGTCACAGGCCTGTCCTAAACCAGTATCTGGAAATCACAGAAAAGTCTTTCTGGATGGAAGAGTATTGCATTCATGAAAAAAATGAGAGAGAAAGTATGAGAAAACTGTGCAGGAGCCAGTTGTATCTTCAAGGAGTTGTCAAATGCTTATGTCTCTGGTGCTCTCTGTTGATATACTTCAGCATCGTGCTGTGGAGTGACATATCAGCCTATACAATTAGTAGATCCAAAGCTGTAGGGACTTTGAGTAAATGCAATTGTTAATTATCGTTGCGATCTGGTAAATATATAAACCTGATGTAATGAAATTGTTTGGTATAATTACTTGTCATACGATTCGTTGCTCAAGGGGTTTAGCAGGCAGTACTGTACTTTGGTTTAATCCAAAAAAATTCATGTTCACCTGCTGGTCTAACTGTTGGGTGGTGAAGCGCCAGGCCTCCACCTCCTGCCTCTGATACGTGCTCCTCCAGGATGCTTTTTAATGCTCAGAGGCTTAAAGCTAAAAATTCTGGGAATTAGGAGGTAGGACCTGACATTGTTTGCCTTTTGAAAGCTGAAGGATGATTTGGGAAGCACAAGGATAGGGAACCTTTGGTAGCTATATGGTGCAGTTGTACAGCATATGTTTAAAGCAGTAATTTTGTAAGTGTAACCTGATGCTGGTTACCATATGGCAGAATCCACTGAAGTATGAACCCAGCTGTTAAATGCATAACCACGAGTGCGTGTTCAAGAGTTTTAGACTGCAGCTATTATGTGGCATACCCAGCTATTAATTTCTCACTATTAATCAGCAATAAAAGCAGCTTGTGGTGAGCATCACAGGTGCTTGAAATCTAATCTCTTCAGCATCATACCTGAACAGAAGATGGCGATACTAAGATTTTTACATCCTCCATTCCTTCTCTCCTTGTTTTTTTAGTAGATACAGTTCAACTCAGGACATATGAAGCATACTTTGCACCCACTTGTTCTGACCTGGAGTTTATCACCCACCAAGTGTCAGATCCTCAGCTGTCTGGCCTTGACAAAGATACTGGGTTTGAAGGTCTGACTTTGCAGTTTAGCAAATGCTTCACTTGTGTGATGTATTTTTTTTTTTTTTAATGCCTTTTGTTCCAGATTCATTGCTAGAAAGCAGAATATTTAAGTGGAGTGAAACTGGATGTGCCATGTGTTAGCCAAAGTAACCCTGAAGTGTTCGCTCAGCAGGTTACTTGAAACACCTATATGATTTTAAACTTAAATGATCCTTTTAAGACTGACAAGACTACTCTCTTCCTTGAGTACTTTGCAGAAGTGGAGGCTTAACTCCTAAAATATAACAGAACTAGTGCATCAGTTTGTTATCTATACCAAGGTTAGTCATATCTGTTTACTAACTTCTGTTTGCAGCTCTACTATTTTTCAGTATTTTATGCTGCAAACTTGACTGCAGGGAGATATCTTCTAATGCTATTGATTTTTATGATGTCTGTTTGTGGAGTTACTGTGATGTTGCAATGGTACTGACCATCTACCAGAAAATTTCTGGACTGCTTCACACAGAGCATGTTCATCTAAATACAGCTCAAAACGTGCATGGTAAGAAAGCATGTTCTTCTTCTTCTGCTGAAATGTGTCTTTGCATTAGCTTAGCAGTGTAAAAGGTACTTGAGTCAGCATATAAATATCCTGTGAAAAGGAAATGAGATATTTGTTGCTTCTCTTTTGAAAGAGAAATGTCTCTTGCTGGGCTTCTTCAAATAAACTCCTGATGTCCTTTGGGACAGTTCTGCTGTCCTGGCTCATCCAGTGGCTCTGTAACGCACTTGGGAGGCTTTTCAGGAGCATAAGGGCAGTGGGAACTGTTAGATTTGTCTATGTTCCTGCTTTGCTTAAGTCAATGGCCTTTCGATTTCTGTTTCAGAAGTATTCAGTGAGCCACAAAGGGGGCTGCAGCCCCTGTATTATTAATCCACAGAATTAACTATTAAGCTTGTGTATTAGTTTTGCCTTGCTAAGAAGATCACATCTGTGTTAATTAAGTAATGAATTAAGTCATAGTTCTGTATCTCAATGAGTATTTATATGAGGTGGGATTTTGAAGTAAATTCTTCTGGGTTTCTCGATCCCCCAAAAGAGAGAGAACAGCACCTTGAAAGAGTGTGTCACCCTTTCTAACATGGTTACGAACAGCTAGGAAAAGAAAACCTGAAGAAAAGAAAGTTCTGTAGCAGCACTTACCATACCAATAACAGATTTGCTGAGACAGGCAAGACCTGAACCATGGAGGAAGATAGATACTAGCTGTGTTTGGGGATTTTATGCAAGATGTTTGTGATTGGAAAAATTGAGATGTTTGGTGTTTCCATGGCTTCACTTAATTTAAAATATTAAATTAATTATGTTTTCTGTTGCTCTTTTACCACATTGACCTTTCTTTTCACTGCTTTTTTGAGGAAGCCAGTATAAGCATGAAGTTCTGATGAATACATAGTCTGAAGATGTCTCAGAATGTATTCATTTGCTTAAATATCTGATAGCATTCCCTTAAATGTGTAACAGGACGTGTTTTGTTCATTCGAGCAGTATTCGGTGTCAAGGGCATGGTATCATTACGCAGAGTACTGCATATGATTTGAGTTTTTTCCCAGCCTTCGAAATACTAAACTTCTGGTGGATAAGGAGTAAAACATAATATTTCATTTGAGTGTGTTGTTTATAAATGTTTGATACACTGGTGTCCCAGACTGTATTTGTGGTCGCTGTTTCTGGAATGAGTGGTTTGAATAAACGCGAGGCAGTCTGCGGGAAGCATAAGCATCTCAGGAACTCCATGAATACCACTGCTATAGCATAACCTAACCTAGTTGGGTGGAAAATGTGGTTTCCTGTCTTCATTTGAAAAAGTGTTTTTTAGGCTTACAGACATGCATCCTGCAAATTTAATTTTCATAAATATTTCATCTCTTTCTTATGCTCAATTTAGTCTATCAAAGCCACGCGGTGCAGGAGACATCTGAGATTGTGCTTAAGCAGCTGGGTTTCATTTGCAAGAGGTTTCTAGCAAATTTCTCTTTCTTGCCAACCACAGAATGTCTTGGTGACTGTGCAGTAGCACTGGGAGATTCAGTGTAAGTGACATAGCTTCAGAAACAATTTGGCTTAGTTTTTTCCTTTACCTGGGCTTGGTACCATCTAAGGCATTTGAAGGGCAGCTCAGTTTTGTGTCTGGTCAGCCTGAGAAATAAGAGAATGTTTTTATTTTCTAACTGTGGCAACTTCTCTACAGAGTGGACCTTTTGAGCAGCCAGCTGGATTTTCCTTAAGCAGAAAAAAGCACAAAAATCTTATTCAGAGATGTAATGATTAGCAATCTAATTCTACATGGACGTATGTTGCAATTAAGCAACATGTGTATTAAATAAATTATTAATTAAATGCACTCTGTAACAAATTAAGGGAAAAGCATTCCTCACACTTCTCAGAACAGAATGTACAGTGACAGAGTGTGAGCTTTATCTCCTGGCAACTCAATTTTATTAGAAATATAAGGCAAGCACAAACATCATGTGGTGTTTTTCCTCAGTGTTGGCTGTAACTGAGCATGTCTTGGTTCTTTCTGCCCAAATAGATGCTGCTCACTGTGTAATATTGAAGCTCTTACCAACTAAGATGTCTCAGCATAAGTAATGCGGTATCTTTGTACAGAGCAGAAGTATCTGACATTGGGTTGACAAGTTGCCCTCCTGAGATATGACACCCTGCTGGGTGTATTAGCTGGGTCTCTCCATTGTAGGAAAATCCAGTGTTCTCTTGGGACTTGCTCTGATTTATTCTTCCAGTGCAAATAAGCTGTTGGAAGCTGAACCAACAACGTTTTTATATTTAACTCTGAAGGCATATTGATTAGTTCAATATGGCATTATACTAATCTGTTTTCTATTGCAACGAAGTAACTAATGAAAACTCAGTATTTTATATAAGATGTGAAATATATTCTATTTGAATAAGGGCTACTGAGTAGATTTTGTTGAATGAATGATAGATGCCTGTGGGAAGTCACTGGCTGAAAATACGACTGCAGATGAAAAAAGAACATCACTGCCTTCTAAATCTGTCATTACTGACTTAATTTTGCAAATGAGGTTAGGCTTTGGGAGCATTCTTTTAGCTCAGTTTTCAAATAGCTGTCTGGAACATCTCATAAACTATGTTATTTGTTAAATGTAGTTTTCTGTATGTCCTCTTAGCAGTTAGTAGCTACCTGCAGATGTACTTTATTTATTATTTTTGTTGCCTTGTAATTTGGAAAATAATAAATATATACAGGAAGGCATCAGTAAAAGAAGGAAAGGTAAAAATTATCTCTAGTACTTCTGGGTTTTGTAAAATTTTATACTTGCTTCTGCCCAAAAACAGTTGTTAGAACATTTCTTCCCTTTTAAAAAAGAAGGGCAATGAAAAATTCTGGCTATAGCCATGATAAAGGAAATTTAAAGATGGTTCTTACTGCAGATAGGGATAGCACAGTTGCAGTAGGTGTTTTAGCTGGAGTGTGAGAATTAAACTGTCTAGGGAGAGGCTCGTTCACATGAAAAAATTTGGGCATGGAATTGCTGCTCTGTATGAAATAGAGAGGCTAGTATGGGTGATGGCTCCTCCTTAGTAGTGACTGTGTTAATGTACATAAATTCACATTTCCCTTAGGTTACTGACTCCATGCAAACCTGATAAAGAAGTATAGTTATTATGATAGCTGATACTATCATTATGTGTGGTTATTAACCACCAGTACTGTGTGGCAGTTTGTTTTTTGAGGTTTTTTTTTTAATGCTTGTCTTAAGCTGACTTCTCTCTGGAATGGAGGGAGATGCTATGCCTTATGCAACCCAAGGATTCAGTTGGGAATATGCACTGTGGTTGTACTTTGGTATATTATTTTTAAATATAATACTGTAACTGTTACATAAATCACTCAGAAATTATTCTGTGGGGCGGGGGGGTAGCTATAGGTTCTTTCTAGCTCTGTGGGCATGCACTTGAGTCATGTGCATGTTTTGTTTAATGACAAAGTAGTACCACCAAATAAGAGCAAACTAAATCTCATAAACAAATAAAATGGAATGCCTCTAAGTTATGGAAGCACGTAAAGTGCCTGGGCAGTCGTTTATGTAGAAATCTAACCCTTGTAACTAAGTTTCTTTCAGCCCCAAGAAGGGGCTACCAGACACATTTCCCTTGAAACACCTTTGTGTGCTATGCTGGCATCCCACTGCCAGAAAATGTGTTTAAGTGAGCCTCATAGTATATCCTCCCTTCTTTTACAGAGAAAAACAGAGGCCTAGCTGATATGAAAAGAAGGACCATAAATTCTCTCTTTAAACCACACATTGTTTTTAATAGGTGAAGAAGCCCCTGTTTTTCTGCAAGTTCTGTAAGTGACGTGTTTGCAGTGTCCTCTGCCTGTTTAGAGAGCAAGAAGGGAATGTATTCTGTAGCTTTACAACCATGGCACCAGCGCCCACTAAGAACAAACACTTCCACCTGTATGTTTTCGTGTACTGGTGCTAAGGTGACATTGCTTCTTTTGGGAAGCACCTCCATGTTTTCAGTGGGCAGTTGTTAGATGGGTGTTACATGGGAGAAGGGCTGCAGTGCTGCCGTGGACATGCTGACAAGTGGTGGGCAAATAGTGAAAATGAGAATTGATGAAAAAATTCCAGTGAGTGGTGCACTGCTGTCACTTCTCTGCAAGCAACACGTTTCTGCTACTGGGCAAACACCTTCCGTGCTTGGATTTGAAGAGCTAGAGGAGCACTTTGGTCCTGTGGTTAGGTTTAACACTTTTGTCTGACATTAAAATGATTTTTCAGAGCTAACTAAAGGTATTGTTGTAAATCTTTATTGTATTGTTGAATAGATCTAAAAGATGATCAGAAATTTGTGCTTCTGAAACTGTTGGCTAAAATTACAAGATTTTTCCTATTGTGTGAAAACATGAATCATTTTTAAATTTTCAGTGTTTATCAGCAAATTATTTCTTCTGGGGGGGGGTAAAATAAGTCATAAACAGTGTGAAAAGGAGCGATTAAACCCAACATTGCAACCATTTGGTATGAAAAACTCCCCCTCCTCCCACATGGCTCTCCAATTTCTTGTCTGTTTAATACTGTGTCTTGGTAGTAACAGAAAAGAGGACCTTCCTGAAGGAAATAACTTGCTCATTTTTCTGAACAGGCATTTTTGTGTTTGGTCCCCTAATGACCTTTTAAATGTATAAAACCAGAGTGGGAGTTAAAACTCTTAAATTCATTTCGCAGCTTTGTAGCGTAATCCCACCTAGATGCACAGCTGATTTGTGGATCCAGATCCACAGAAGTTCTGTGGTTGAACCAAGTTCGTCTGATTTCAGTGGGAGTTAGGCACAAAGATACCTTTGTGAATCTGGTCTGCTCTCTTGTTTCACCCTCTCTCCTGCTAAACGTAAATAATAATGCAGTCTGACTCCATAGGGCTGTTTACGAGAAACATTAATTGGGAGCAGCTGTCTCCACTGGTGACAAAGGCCATAGAAATATTTGTAGACATATATATATATATAAACAGCAACAGACTGTTGCTATTCCATATGCTGTACCAAATGGCTTTCAAAATCTGAGTGGCCCTTTGGCAGCGTACTTAGGGTATGAGCTAGGTTTGTGTTATTTGCCCATTATTTTTCTCACGGCAGCTTAATCTTAAATAATATTGAAAAGAAGTTTCCCTTGCAGAATGGCAAAGAGGGTTTTGTCATTCATTCGTTTGCTTGTCTCACAGACAGGATCTTCACTTGTGTGATGAAGGCAACTACATTTTGGCCTCATCATGAGAACTGTAGGAGGGATGTGGTGAAGGACAGGTGTGTGTCCCAAACTCAGTACTCCAAATTGAATCTGTTAATCTGGTCTCCTGCCTGATGTGAACCAAAGAATTTAACAAAGCACTTAATGCACCCAAGTTAGTATGTTTTAAGGCGAGTAACATGACAATTTAAAAGAATTTATAGATCTAAAATGATGGCAGGTCTACTAACACTGCCTGGTCAGTTTTATATTCAGAGCATATCTTGCTTCACAAGCCCCAAACTGGATAAAAATACCCTTACTAGTGTTGCATTTGTCTGCATTTATGTTGCACATGCAACCTTTGACCTCTGCATGTATGCATTACTGTTACTGTCTGCATGATAACAGATTAGCTTTTCCATTGGACCTCTGCTTTCTTCAGTCCAAAGGATGGGCAGCACTTGCTTAATGGGTCTCTATTCAGTATTTTGATTTAGTTTCATTGTTCAATGCATGACCATCACCTTATTTATGTTGTAAATATGCCCGTGCTGAGGCCATAATGATTCATTTCCTCACATTTTTTTTCCTGAGACATCTATCATTTTAGTATCTGAATGCTCATTAACTTAATTTTGGTTTCACAAACCCATGTAGTTAGACAAAGAGGTATTTATCCCCCCACTTTGCAGATAAAACGCTGAGGCAGAGGGCAGTTCAGGCTAGAAGATGACACCCAGGCTTTGGTTTCATATTTGGGTAAAACCAGCCTAACTTAGCATGAGTGCAGCAGTGTATGCCTCCTTGTTGTTGATCTCTCTCTCCTTGTGTCCCCAGTACTTATGCAGTTGTTTGGTGGAGCAAATCATTGATGTGACTGCAAAATAACCCCACCAAAACAACAGGTAAAGGAGCATTTCTAATGTTTGATCAGACTCTCTCTTTCGATGGAAGTGTGTGCTGACATTGGCTAAATCCCGTTGTGAAATTTCACTTATTCTAGCATGTGCTTGGTTCTGAGGCACTTTGGGCTTGATCTTTTGGCACTTGCATCAAGGTAAAGGATGGCCTTCCTGACTTCAGTGGTACTTGTGAGTGCTCAGAGTGCTTGCTGATTAGACACTAGATTTTCAGGTTGAGCACACAGGAAAGTAGAGCAAAGAACTGAGAAACAAAAGAGTGACTTAAATGGTTCTGCTGGCCTCACCAGCCAGATAGTGCTGGGGAAAGACCTATCATGGCAAAGTATGTAGCTTCATTATTCTGAGATAATTGCATTTTATTTTCCTTTTTTCCTACTTTTTTATTCACGGTTGTTTACCTTACCTACCTCTTAAGTTTCTGGCAAAAACTGAAAAAGGATTCTGTAGGCAGCAATAAGTATCCTTTATTAAAAAAAAAAACTGCAGAAGTAACACTAATTCAGCTGTCTCCTATGTTAGTGGGTGGTTGGGTAAGTTGATGATTTTTTTGTAAGTCTGCTTCTAACATATTGTGGTTTTATGGGCAATTGTTTAGACATGAAAAAGGCAAATGTAGAACAGGAGTCCTGTCACTTAGTGCTTACGCACGTGGTGCCAGAGCATGATGCAGCATGATGACCGTGCATATCCACTGCACAAAACTTTTCCCTTGAGTGAACAAAGTAAGCGGCACAAATAATAGGTTGCAAATCTTCATGTGTCTAGCACTTGGAAGGGACAGGACATTTGGCAGGGCTTTGTAGAAAGATTTTTCCCCAGGGGAGCGGTGAGATTTGGCAAACCAGAGTGCCGTGCTAAGCTGCAGAGAAGCATTCAGTGACTCTCATTTCCACTTGTTTCAGTTGTCCCCAACCTGTTCACCTGCTTGAGCCAGTTTACATAGTTCCAAGTGCCATGGTGTCATGGCTCTCTTCTGCTGCTTGTCAGGCTTACGGTTTTACCTCCACCCATTCTTCTCAGCTTTTCAGTCCAGCTTGATGTGTTTCCTCTACCCGTTCTGACTCCGCATCAGATCTGCCTGTGTTTCCAAGTGTTGGGACATCATCTGCTGTGCTGTTGCACAGTCTCCTATAGTCTCAGGCAGGCAGGAATCAAGGCTACTGGAAAAGTCTGGAAGAGTTGGCATATTTCCTTTGGAGTTGATGGTGACAGAAAATCAAACTCTTCAGGTCCTTAGGGTCTGAATTAGTACAGCCTTGGGGGGGTTTACTGTTTTATTACGTGGTCAAGCTAGGTTGTATTTTTGAAGGAACAGCAAACAAACGCACACCTGGTACAATGTATATGTTTGGAAGTCTCTATGTCTTTGTGCCACTGGTAAGAATATAGATCTTTAAGGGGAAAAAAATCAATCTACGCATGCTTTGAACATTTTTTCCTTGGACTCACACTATCAGTATTGTAGGCATAATAGAAATCAAAGCTAATGGCAGTGTTTGCATCGAAGATCTGAATGTCAGTTTAAATGAACAGTGGGTTTTTCTCTTTTTGGAAATGTTTCAAATAATGCTCAGTATAGCACTGGAATGGCTTATGCTTTGTAGGCTTTGGAGTGTGATTCACTGCTCGGGTTACAGTCATAGTGCCTTCCCTACCATTCATTTCGACAGGAGGGAGGAACTTGGTATCTCACAGGATCAGGTTATTTGGATGGTTATGCTTAACACCACCTGGTAGAGATTTTTTTACTTTGATATATATTGTAGAATAGAAAAAGCTGTTTCTTCTGTTGTTAACAGTCAGTTGTCGGGTGTTTTAACTCAGGGAGGGTGTTTCTTCTTCTTTACCACTTTCATCCCTTCATTCTAAGAAAGGAATTTTTTACTCAAGCAAAACATGGCCTTTTCCTGTCAGCAGCTGGGAGAATGAGGATTAAGTTCTCTAAACAAAGCTCAGCGCCCTTGTCAGGTCTCCAAAGCCATCATAATCAAAAGGCAGGTTTCAGGCGAAGCATTCTTTCGAAACACCTGCGTGTGCTTCCCAAAGGACAAAGCTGAACACAGCATGCTTGCAGTTATTGTGCTCCAGTGGTGTGTCCAAAGCTGCCTCTTTGGAAATTTCCCCTGAAACTCAGTGGACACAGACCGTAAAGAAATTCAAGATATTTCTGCTATGTTGTGAGCACTTGGTATATGTTTCCTTAAGCCCCCTGAGAAGACAAATGAAGGAGCTCTTTGAATTTTTCCTCCCTTTTTTTAAGCATTCTTTTGCCTGTTAGGAATCCAGGCTATACATAGAATATTGTTAGGAAAAAAATGAATGGGGGAAAAAGCAGTAAATTGTATTGTTTGTTACAACTTTGAAAGTTCAAGGCAATTTATAAACTAAGTAACTTTGTATTTCAAAATATTGGTTAGTCTTTTGGGAAAAAAGGATTGTGTAGATGAAATTTCACATCTTCCAAGGCTAATTGCATTAAACAATTTAAGATTTGGAGGCAAATATGATATGGATTGTTTTACTTGAAAAAAAAATGTTTTCTTGCCTTCATTAAAAATAATCTGAGAGGATTAGGAAACATGGATGGAGTCACAGAGCAGTTTTTAATGTTGCTTTATTCTCCTGAAATTAAGCTATCATGACCAAAGAAACGTTTTTTCTTCCCTCTGGTGATAGCAGTCTAAATTTCAGACTGTCACCAAGACTGATACTGTAGCTGATCCAATCTCTATTCGTAATCCAATGTGAACACAACAGTGAAAACAATATGGAACCAAATTGTTGGAATCTTGGATTTTCAGTAATGGCATTTTCTTGATTATGTTGATAAGAGCTCTGTGAAGGAGGGATTTTACGCTTGGTGGGCAACTAACGGTGATACAGAGAGCAACCATAATACATCTTTTATGAGCATTAAATTGAAACATTTTGGGTTTAGATTATTTTCTCTTTTGTTCATTAGGCCAAGTTAGAATTTCAGTGTAATGAAATAAAAAAAGTGAAAGTAGAATAAAATAGTTTTGATGTTTTTAAAATGAAAAGGTTTGGGTTCAATTTTTGAGCGAGCTGAATGTACTGTCAGCAAGTTTGCTGATGACACTAAACTGGGAGGAGTGGCTGACATGCCAGAAGGCTGTGCTGCCATCCAGCGAGACCTGGACAGGCTGGAGAGTTGGGCAAGGAGAAACTTGATGAAATACAACAAGGGCAAGTGTAGAGTCTTGCATCTGGGGAGGAACAACCCCATGTACCAGTACAGGTTGGGGGTTGACATGCTGGAAAGTAGTGAAGGGGAAAGGGACCTGGGGGTCCTGGTGGATGGCAGGATGACCATGAGCCAGCAATGTGCCCTTGTGGCCAAGAAGGCCAATGGCATCCTAGGGTGCATTAGGAAGGGTGTGGTCAGTAGGTCGAGAGAGGTTCTCCTCCCCCTCTACTCTGCCCTGGTGAGACCGCATCTGGAATATTGTGTCCAGTTCTGGGCCCCTCAGTTCAAGAAGGACAGGGACCTGCTGGAGAGAGTCCAGCGCAGGGCAACTGAGATGGTTAAGGGAGTGGAACATCTCCCTTATGAGGAGAGGCTGAGGGAGCTGGGTCTCTGTAGCTTGGAGAAGAGGAGACTGAGGGGTGACCTCATCAATGTTTACAAATATGTAAATGGTAAGTGTCAGGATGATGGAGCCAGGCTTTTCTCAGTGATGTCCAGTGATAGGACAAGGGGCAATGGTTGTAAACTGGAGCATAGGAGGTTCCATGTGAACGTCAGGAAAAACTTCTTTACTGTGAGAGTGACAGAGCACTGGAACAGGTTGCCCAGGGGGGTTGTGGAGTCTCCTACGTTGGAGATATTCAAGGCCCGGCTGGACAAGTTCCTGTGTGATGTACTCTAGGTTACCCTGCTCTTGCAGGGGGGTTGGACTAGATGATCTTTTGAGGTCCCTTCCAACCCTCGGGATTCTGTGATTCTGTGAGCTGAATTTGTGTTTTGGGGTAAATCTGTTTAAATTGTGGCAAAGAGTGACAAAAAGTAAGTCTGGAAGGAAGTTTGAGGTGTCTAGCCTGTCCTGCCACCTGAAGGCACATTTAACTGTACCTAGGCAATTTCTGACAACTATTTGTGTAACTGTTTTTTAAACCTTTGGGAAGAGAGGTTTATTCTTGTACTTCTGTAGACAATCTGTTCCCATTCTTAATCAGATTTTTGAAGAAAATGTGATTTTCTGAATGTCTGACATCTCAGAGTTAAAATTTGAGCCTTTGTTTCCCGTCCTGTGCAAGTGTGCATGGAGCAAGAGAACATTTCATCTTTCTTTGCAAAGACCTTTTACTTATTTCAGAGCTGTTACTGTGTGTCCCCTTGTCTCCACGCTAAACAAACCTCATCGTTTTAATATTTCCTCATAAGTTACTGTTTTAAAATTTGAGAGGATGCTTCTTGTGTCTTTCCAGACTTTTTCGTCCCAAGTTCTTGTCCTGTGGAAGTAATGCTGCCCACTGCTCCTGAAGCACCTTCCTAGCTCTGAGCAGGAGGCTTGTTTCTCCTTTCTTACACAGAATAGTCTATGGATATGGTAACTGCTTCCTCATAAATTATTACACTGATGACTTGCATTAAGTCAGTGACCCACTGTCTCATGCTGCAGATTATTGACTAGCCATTTATTCTCCATGCTGTATTTGTGCAGCAAATTATGACAAATCATTATTTGGATTTGCCCTTACTGAATTTATGGTGTGTCGGAAACGTCTAATATGGATTTATCACCAGTGCACATTGTTCTGTTGTTAAAAATTGTTACTATTCTTACAGATGAAGTAGTTTGGGGTCAGACTGAAATTGCAGAATATGATAATTAGCGGGGCAACACTTGAAAATGTGTCAAACCCGTGAAAGTAAAAATTAACATTACCGAGATCACTTAGCAGTCACAAAGCGATAGCGATAGTTACTGTATATTGTGTATGGTTATTATAAACTGTGCTCTCACATGATGTAAGAACAAGTAGCCTGGAGATACAAAAGGATGTGATGCCCATGCGCAGCTCCTCTCAAGGACATTTTCGCATCAAGACATGTCCATCCTAGATATTTGATAAGATTGGTTTTATCTGGCTAGTATTCAGTGCTCAGCTGTGGGGAGAGAACTCCATATTAGCACCTGCCTCCACAGTAGAGAAGTCTACTAGCAGGGGCTGCTACTCAACCTCCACAGCAATGGTAGCTGCTCTTTACTGTGCATTCCCAGAGTCGGGTGCTGCTGCCACATCGCTGCAGCTCTCAGGGAGGTACCTCCATGCTAGCATGGAGGGAGGCTGCTGTCTCACATTATGTGGAGAGAAGTCAGTGCAGTGGCTGCTTCCTGTCATCCACAATTCCACATGTCACTATTCTCACTAACCTTTTCAAATACTACCAAGAATATGTGATTGACGTCTGAAACAACACATTTGTTCCTAGCAGCAAAGACTAGACCCAGAGTAACTTACTGCAAAGCTGTTTCCACCAGACAGCAATCCATATTGAAGCTTATTAAAGTCATGTGTTCAATTTTTTTGTAATTGCCTCCATTCAAACCATGGCAGGCAGCCAGTAAAGCACTAAGTGGAAGTTTCTGTCGGTCCACCTGTCTTTCTGTAGCTAACCAAGTGTGCCGTTTTTTGTCTTGTAGACGTTACACAATTTATTGTCAGAGGAACTTGTTATATATAGACTTAAACCAGTTTGAGACAAGGCCAATATTTCTGTACTTCTACGACGGCTATACTTCTCTGTGTAGCAAGTCATGTATTTATTATACAGAATGACACATTAATACTTTGGGTGGAGGGCTTATCCTGAAACAAGAACAGCAATTCTAGTTCTTGGCTATATTCGCCTGTTAAATATCCTAATTAAAAAGGATGACATCCTGAGCAGCATGGGTTTCATCAATCTGGACTATGTGCTCTGCTACTTTGGTTCATCAATTAGTTGGAAGCTCTTCCCCTGAAAGGGTTGCTGTGTTTTCAGGCCCTTGTCCTCTGCCAAAGCCCAATTTACAGCTGAGGTTTCCTTTTGCAACACTTCTAACTATAGGACGACATCAGCGATTGCCTCATGTTAACCTACTTGTAAAAGTGGGAAATTAACTTTACAGACTTCTAGGAAATAAAAGGTGTTTTTAAGTTTACCACTCCTGATCTCTATGAACAACAGGTGTGCCATTTATCAGACCTGTAATTAGTTTGCAGTTGGAAGTGCCTCCAGGATCTGAAACTTGACTCCAGGACAAGCAACACTGGCAAAGCAGAAGAAAAAAATAAAATCTCCTGCTTTCTATCAGAGCAGTTCATCTTGAAAATTTTCTTTGCCTGTGAGGAGATTGGCAAAGACAGCTGTTTCTTCATCCTGGAAAATGGCCCAAAAAGGGGCTGCAAAAAAAGATTTTGCAGTGATTTCATTATAAGCAGTAAGTTTAGTGGAAGGCTTCTGGATTTTCCTTTATTTCTGCTGTAAAATTCAGGTGTGTTGGCACATGTTCATAGAAGGAAATGAGCAAGCCAGCAATTTTGCTGGTCATTAGCAGTGAAGTGCTTCTGGATGAGCAAAGATAATTCTTCAGTTGAGTGATCTCAAAGTAAGACTGACACCTTAATTTTGGTGAGACCCAAACTGTCAGCGTGTGATTTCCTTGTCGAGCTGGTTTGTAAGCAGCAGAGATGTCTGGTCAAGCCTGAATGGGAGAATAAAGCCTAGTTTCCCTTGGATCAATTTTAGGCTGTCCTGATTGCCATTACAGAGAACCTTTCACTTTCATAAACTGCTCTTCTGGGGGGATTTTTCTGATTCATTTTCCCTGTTCATCTTCCACAGAAAGATTCTGTTAATAGGCGCTTCTCACTACAGAGAGTAGAGTCTTGCCCCTGTTTTAGACCTTTATCTTAAGACTCTTCAACAAAATTAATATTCTTTTTTGATAACTCAATTTGGGAACAAGGATACAATTCACCTTCCTTCAAGTATCACTAGTTCTTTGTTGTTGCTGAGCAATTTAGGAAAAAGGAGAGAGGAAAGGAAGGATTGAAGAGGTTGCCAATGGTTAAATTCTTGCTAAGACTGGGCGTGTGGCTCGTGTCAGGTGACTGGGCATATGACTTGTCCTTTGGCTAATAGGTTTTCTCATTCTAGATGGTTTTGCAGGCTGGATTAACTTCTGTGACCTGTTTTTCCAGGGTGAACATAAATGTGATTCAGACAATGTTAAGCCTAATCAGGATTAGCTCGTTTGTTGATTTTGCTTGGAAGGATGTCTGAGGTGACTGTTTACTGTTCAGTAGGTGGGACAAAACACTTCAGGTAAATTTACACACAGTTCAATCCAGCCGCTTTTCTGAGCAATACAGGATCTTGGCTTTTACTCAGACCTACAGTATACACGTTCATGTAGCACGCACAAGAGAGTGAGATGTAATCTCCCGTCTTTGCCCATGCAAAGACATTCATGCTTCATTGGAAGATGTGTCTCAGTATAGGCACATTAATTGCTTTGGAAAGTTGGAGAAAACCTCCTAATGTCTGAATGATCTGTTAAGTAATTTGAAAACTCTTCTAAACACACTTATTAAATAGTAAGAACTCTTCAGTCTATTCAGAAACTGGAGAATGGTCTTCTCACCAGAGAAAAGTAAAGAGGCCGTAGCAGTGCACCTATTTAACTGAACAAGGATTATTTGTCTAAGGTTTTTCACACAGCTGTACTATTGGGTTCTTTCACCACAATAGTGCTCACTAAGATCACTGTGTTGGTTTATCCCTTCTGAAGGAAATGCCAGAGCTTTGAGTTTAATTTTCAGCACCTCCCATAATATACCTCACTGTTTCTATACACTTAATGTGTCTGCTTGCAAATGTATCCATCGTCATCTATTCAGCATATGATAACTGACGCTGGACTTTTGACTCAAAGGCTGCAGTTCTGTCAGCACGTAGGAGACTGAGACGAGCTGGAGTCTCATTTTAAAAGATATACGAGAGACATGCATGGCAGTTTAAGGCTCATACGGTTACCCTAAGAAGTCTCTCATCCCAAATTACCATTTGTTTAAACTTTTTTAAAATTGTAAAATAAAAGATTGTATTTATTGTACAAAATCCCAGGGAAGGGCAGCATCCTGTCCTCATACACAAGTAAAAGCAGTGTATTGGGAGAAACAAAAAGTGGGGTTTTGACTGAGTGGGTTTCAGTTTCAGTTCTCCATAGTCCATATCTTCCTTCTGTTAATGAGTAAAGGTGAACTAATGGGTGACAGAAAGGTGGTAATGGAGAAAGAATTCAAACAGCTTTTTTGCCTCTGATCTGTAACGCATGGAAGTAAATCCCACTGCCAAACACTTGAAACTAACCCACAAAATAAAAAATCAGAGCCATTCTTTTCTGCTCCTTCACTGCTGTTTTTCACACAGCTGGCTACAAGAAAGTGAATTACAGACACACTTCGAGGGTGAGCAATTTCATTTATAATGTTATTATAATAAGCATTATACTTAAAACCCCCCATTTGCAGGTTGTAATTTTTCAGTTTAAGTTATATAAATGAGGATTAATATCTAAGCTGGTGAATGCAGAGGTGTTCTTTGTACGTGTTTTTTGGCAGTGGTTAACTCTCATTCTGCTAAGATTTGCTTCAGTCTTCTCATATTATTCTGTGGGGAAATAACGTTCATACATTGTTCTATCCTAGCAGGTCGATGTAACGCAAAGTACAGATCTCTTCAGAGAGTAAAGACCCTTGCATAATTTGGTCCCGTTTTCGGGGCAAGTGTTTATGAAATATAATACATTAAAGCATTTAAAGTAAACCTATAAATTCCCTTTGGTTTCACTTTATTTTCACATGTAAATGGGGCTTTTTTAGATTTTTGTCATAACTCTGTAGATATTTAAGTGACTATCTCCTTTATTATGGTGACAAGTATCTACAGTGACTTCCTATGAATTTTCTAAGGGCTAAGGCCCCAGCAGACCACTTCCTTTCTCTAGCAGGGATGATCCATAGTATTTCAAGACTCTCAGTGATGTGGTTTAATGGTGGACTTGTCCATCCTGGGGTAACAGTTGGACTTGATAATCTTAAAGATCTTTTTCAACCTGCTTGATTCTGTGAGTCTACTTTTGTGGGGAAAAAGAAAAAAGGCACTTTTATTTGGCTTTATGTTGTGTTTCTTTTCAATTGAGTATGTGTAAATCCTGTTAAAACTTATAGATGCAGTAGGAAATTCCTAATTAACTTTTCCATCGTTGTCCTTAATTTGTCTCCTAGAAGACTGGAAAGTTGATATGGTTGATAGAGCTGATTGGAAAAGTTAAGACAGCTAACAAGGATAAGAAAGTAAGGATCAGCAGAAAAATGTTTCATTTTAGGCCCAAAGTATTCACAAACTTGACGAATAGTTTCAGCTAAATAAAACCTGGATTTTTGAAAATTAGTATAACTTGTTCTTAGTAAAATGTAAACATTTTTACTTCAAAATAACTTTTCCATATAAATATTAACCTAGCTCCAAGCAACAAACCCAAAAATACAGTGATTTCAAGAAACAGTAAATAATCTAGAAAAGAAACAAAATTCTTTGAGCTGAACAATATGCATTCAATGTTGGCTGAGTCATTATCAGAGGTAGCTTCCAAAGAGTATTTAAGCTTATTTCCCATCTTAATTTTTTGTTTAGTCATCAAATTTGAAAATCCCTTATGTGTTCATCCTCAAGCTTAGGTACCTCTGCTTTATTAAAAAAAAAACACCTAACACAAAACTAAAAGAACCTGATGGCAAACAGAATGACAGACCATCCAGGAAGAGGTACTACAGAGGTGGGAGTGAAAGGTAGGTAGGTAGGTAGGTAGATAGTTTGATTGCTAGATAGATAGAGCAAGCACACAGCATACATTTGAAACCAAACCATGGAGATTTTAACTGGGTGCTTTTCATGGAGCCTTAATATTGCCATGCAAATTGCGTGAGTGTCTTCTGCTCATATGGAAGCATCATTGGTGATACAGGGTTCTTCAGGGGAAATGCATTTGTTGTACTGCTTTTCAAAGCTATTTTCAAGTTAAACAAAGCATCTCTCATGCCAGCAATGCAGATCACTTAGTGGCTTTCCTCAGGCAGAAACTCCCAGGCATCTCCTTTGATGAGCACCCTGCAAGAGCAGGGAACACTTGCCTTATAAACAAACACAGCCCAAGAAGGCTGGCCTGCCGGCTTGCAAAAATAATGTACTTGGAGGCAGGGTAAATAGTTTACATCTCCTTCTGCCTCTGGGTTGTGTCATGGAGCTGCTAGTTGAAACCGGCAAATGTGCTGTGGCCTGAAACAGTGCTGTGGCTCTGGAACAGGAGGGTGGAGAAACTGGGTTTTAGACAGCATTTTGTGGTGAGAAAAGATCTCTAAGAATGTCCCGGCTGGCTAAAGAGTGTGACTGTGTCTGGTTTTGGCAACAGGAGTCAAAATGGTACGCAGGCATAGAGCATTTCACATATTGTGTCCTTTTTTATTTTTTTTTTTTTGCAAAGCACAAGGAGAAAAGGAGTCATTTGCTTCTAATTCATCTGTTTATGAACCTCCAAGTGTAAAAAGTGAAGAGCTTATCCGAACCATGGGAGTACAATATATGTCACCTCTCCTTTCCTGTCATAATGTTAGCTATCTGCCCAGTATCCATAGACATTGAGAGTGAAAGATACTTTAGAAATATTTAAATATTTTGGAAAGATAGGTCCAGAAAATTATTCTTTTATCTGAAATTTGTGTCTGAGTTACATGGCAAGGAACTGGTGACTAAATGATTGATTGATGGCCAAAATGGGAGGAGACCTACCATAAATCCGCCAACATCCAATTTTTCTTTGTTTACAGCTTAAATCAGATATAAATCTGATCTCTGGGGATTATTTAGGTTTAGATTTCCATTGCTTGTTTTTCTTCAACAGTAATCTCTATAGTTTAGGGAAGTCCCAGCACTGGTGGTTAGGGACTTGAAGATGAAGAGGTCCTTCAGCCAGTGGCCTAGAAAATTAGGAGGGGGGAAACACCTGCATATCCCTGCTGGCTGAGGAATTCTGAAAGGGGTGTTTCTTTTGGCAAGAAGAGCTCCCTAGTTGGGGTCACTCTGGAAGTGAAGTCCTTTGTCTGTATCCTAATTGCTGGGGGAGGAGGAGGGGAAGAAGTTCATAAGCAGAGCTAATTGCTCAAGCACATTGTCATCCATCGCTTCTCCTTGAATAAGCCCCTGAAAAACTTTTATGGAAATGAAGCTGAGTGTCAGCCTCTTGGCTGGCTTTATTGAGGCAAGGTTTGCCCCCACCTGTCACACAGTCCTGTGATTTCATTTGAGGGATATTAGTGATCCTCTGCTCAGGAAAGTTGGAGGGAGTTTTGAGCTAACTTTCTCCTGGAAAGGGTTTCAGGGGCCAGAAAGGAGACACTGGTGGGATGATCCATGTTTGTTGTAGGGCAACTTAAACAATGGATATAGCATAGTGGTATACAAAAAAACTAGGAGGAGCAAATTGTTTGGGTGATGGGGAGATGTTTCTAAGGGAAATTTTCCAGTGCATCTGTTCTGTTCTCCCCACATCTCTAAGATGGATGAGTTGCGGTTTTTTTTCAGTATGTTACTTTTCTTCTCATGTTCACATGTTTAGTTAGAAAGCTCTCTAAAAGAAGCATACTGAAAAAAAAGTGAATCTGTTTCACTGTACTTTTTTGTACTTGTGTAAGAAATACAACATACAGACAGAGTAATGTGGTTATGCTCATTTCTTGTAAGCATGTCTGAAAAGCGTGGGGTTTTGTTGCTTTTAATTTGGCAGTATTTTGGTTTGAGCTGTTCTAATACAATGTTCTATATTAAGCACATATGCTCCTTGCTGAGTGTGCTAAGCCCCATTTTGCCACCATTGATATGGGCAGAAACTGAATTTGCCTTTGGCAGAAACAGAAACTCCTGAGAGTGCTAAGAAGGAGTAATTTTGCAGAGAAAGGAAAAGGTGGTCTTAAACCACTTGATTAACATTATTGCTAAATCTGAAACATTTTATGCTAGTGAAGGGAACCAGAAATATGATGCTAGAATACTGTTGTTCCTAATAATCTCTTTCTGAATGGGTGTGAGGTTTTAAAGTCAAAGGTTTTGACTTCTTCCCAAGGCTCCCTAGTATTTCATGGGCTGCAGAACAATGAAAATGAAATCCAAAAGGGGCCCTATAAATCTATTACAGTGCATGCTGGGCTTGGTTTCACCTTCATTTTTAACATCACAACTCAGTTTATTTTCAGTGAGAACTAATGTCTAGGCGAGAAACAAGGGAATTACTTCAGTACATAAATTTTTTAATTGACTTTCTCTAAACAACAGAGACAGCAAGAGTAATTCTGCACAGATGAAATCTTGCCTTGAAATCCTAAATCCATTCGGAGGTGATGGCAAAACAGCCAGGATTTTCTTCTCTAGGTTCAGAATTTTTAAAGGAGTGAAGATTTGAGATCATGTCCTACATTAGAGGTGCACAAACCTCTAATTGCAGAATTACTGATTGCAGAAATACTGATTCTCTCCTGAAACATAGCCAACTTTGCAATTGAATCTCCTCAATTTAATAACTCGTGTCAACAGTGCTGTTGAGGATAAAACTGAAGAAGTATGGTTGTTTTTATCCTGAGTGTATCACATCCTACTGAAACTGCAGCCGGCAGGATGTAGAGTAAATTATAAAGTGCTAATTCAGTTATTTTTGTATTTAACTCTTCCTCTTTTGGATAGTTTTTCATGGATATTCGATGCCCTTCTTTAAGTGTGGCTTCTCGGGTTTGTTAATTTATGACAATTATTTCCATGTAAGAAATTCCGTTGCTGAGTAGCAGAAATACGTAGTTGATTGTACAAGAAAATACTTCTTTTTCTCTCATAGTATATTCTGGACTTTTCTGAACATTATTGTAGGGGTCGTTCTGGCTTGTTTTGAGGTTAGGTGGGTAACATTTAGAGAAATAATGCATATAGCCTATGAATACTTTCACTATCTATAGGCTTGTTATTGAGCTTCACGTTTTTCTTGATACAGCCCAGCAGCTGCAATGCATGCCTTGCAGCTCAGCTCCTAAAGAGGATCCTACAACCATGGCTCACTATCAATTTGTCAAACATTAGTCATAGTTGCAGCTGAATTTCCGATCGACATTCTTGGGGTTGTGCCATCTGTCTTCGGTGTCATTTTTGTTGGTGAACAGTGCAGGCATTGCAGATGTGCAGATCTGCAAGTGCAGTATTCTAATGAAATAAGTTTTGAGTAAGATTAATTAATTACTTATAACCTAACTATGGTATATTTTACAGAAGACTATTATTAAAACTGACATATTTTCTGATGTCACATCTGTAAGTGTTTACATTGATTTTCTGCTGAATATTTTAATGGTATTTCCTTGGGCATTGTGGTAACTTAGGTCGAAATGGTGAATGCTTTGCTGGGACAAATCAACAGGCCTTTCTTTAAGGATTATTCCACAGCTTGCGCATGGAGATCAGCCTGATTCTTTAGCTCACAGAGATGGTACTTCTGTCCACCACCTTCATTCCAATGTGGAACTACTTTGAAAGGAAAGCAGAGTCGAAATATAAACTATTACATGTAGGAAAGTGTATGAATGTCTACAGTCATCACATCAATCCTTAGAAACTGGTTGTACCCTTTTGCTTTTCCATCTGGCTGGAACTCAGTGGTACTGGTTGTTTTAGCCGATATGGTCTCCACCCAGGAAAGGGCTTTAGAAAATCATTCGTCTGTTGCAAAGTTGAGTAGGGAATTGATTTAGCCATGGTGCATTAAAAGAACAGCAATAAGAAATACAAGTTCGGAGGGAGTAATTTCAGATGACTTTATAGGAAAATAATATTCCCTGTGATTATTTACAGAATATCCAAATACTTTTCCTTATTCCTTAGTTGATCGGACCAATAGTCAGCCTGTGTAGCTCGGAAACAACCTCTTATTTGTCAGAGACTTGACCACCAACACATTCTTTAAGAATTCTGCTATTTTATAGAAGAAAGCTGACTTCTTATATTTTTTTACCCTATATTTGGCACCCATTCCCTTACATATTCTGATGGAAAATGTTGCACAATTCGTGCATTTAGTTATGTTAACAGTATTTATAGTGAGTTACAGTACATTACACTAATGATGAAGTTTAATTTTACATCTTTACCTAGCTATAAAATAAACTATTTTATACAAATGAAAAGTTGAAAGCTTGGGAAAATATTTTTCTTTCTCTCTGAAATTATACAGCATCTCAGCTTGAAACATATTTGCTGTAGGCCCCTTGTTCTTATGACTTAGAGTATTTTTAGAGATTGACTGGACCTGAAAGAAATGAAACTTCAGCTGGATGACAATTTTGAACTCTTTAAAGTAGCTGAAAAGAAGAAAAGACAAAGAAAAATCTAATTTTCATATTTTTAATTCAGATCAGTGAGCATAGCCACTTCCTTGCAATTGCATGTGAGGTCTCTAGAAAACCCAAGCAATTGTATTTTGTTGGTGTTAGTTGTAACTTCTCATTGACTTTTGCTGAAGTCAAGGTTTCTAATTCAATTTTAAAGGGTTATTGAAAGCTTGGTGGACTTCATATGGGATCTCAGTTGGTATAAGTAGATGGCAGTCTCTGTTATCTTATCTGGCTCTTCTCTAAAAAACATTCCAATCCCGAAAAAACAAACCCAAAAAAACTTGATCAAGGAAGAGAAGGCAGCTTGTCACATGTCAGCTAGAGACTTGACTGGCAACACGTTGCATCAGAAGGCTGTTGTCTGTCTCCAGTTTGCTTTTCCTTCTCCTCAGGAGTAGCAGTGCTCCTCTTGCCCTTGCTCCAGTCAGCAGCAGTCATTTCTGGGGGAAAACCTGTGAAGGCAGAAGGGTTTCCTTTCCCAGGGAAGCATGAGAACCAGCAGAAAGGACATGTGGAGGTTGCACTCCTGTAGAGAACTCTGTTGCATTGCATGTGTGCTGGGAATACAGGTACAGAGCAGCTAGGAGCAAGCAATGCCTGGTTTGGAAGTGGGAGTCCATATCGCATGTGCTTTTAAAGGGGATGTGAAAGTGGGACAGATGCACAAAGGCTGAGAAAAGAGTTGGGGTCAGATGGTTTTGACACAAATAATTCAGGTAATGAGGAGAACATAGGAGAAAGAAAAGGGAAAAATATCAGTGAGTTTGTCAAAGCGCCCACTTGAAAGTGGGAGGAGTGAGGCACTGGAAGAGGGATCAGATTATAGAAGAGAGTAGAAGAGCAACTGAGAGAGGAAGGTAGTTCAGGGGAATGTAAAGGGGGAGGGGGAAATTAGTTTTTGGAAAGAAACTTACTTGGTTTATTTAAAAGAAAACTCCATGAAGAAAGAAACAAGTATATATTGGAAACTAAAAAGGAAAAAAAAATGAGAAAAAAGAATTAAATGCTTAAAATATTATGAAGGAAAGTAGGTTGAGGAAAAACAGAAAAGGAGATAAAGTGATTTGAAGAACAGAAGAATGAATTATGGAGAACATTATTTTATTTTTGTTTATAAATGGTGTAAAATATGATACTTAGATTTTTCTTTTCAGGTTTGGGGATGTATAATTAGTCATTCTTGCTGTGCTTAGCACCAGGTGGTCGTCGGAGCACATGCACTACACACTCTATCTCCCTGTAGTGCAGTCTGTAACAGCTCTCCAGAGCGGAACTGGTTGGTTTCTCATGTGGGGCTATTGCTCTGGCTTATTTCTAAGTCTTTTCATAAACAGCAACTTTCATTTAAGAAGCTCCTTATTTTGAAGTTAGTTGCATGTGATCAAAATGTCGTACCATAGACTTATGTTCGTTGTGCACATGTGAAGAGTAGCTGTGAGGACCATAGCTTTCATACTTACATTGCTTATATTGACATTATGATGTGGAATAGTATCTGTGCTTTTAATTTTCAAACAATTTCATCTTCACAGTGTTTTTTCAGTGTAACTAATGCTTTATTCCCCCAGTTTGGAGCCCTCATAGATTATTTATATATGTTTAAATAGAATATGTATTTTACATATGTAATATATAAATAAGTATTTATATGAAAGAAATATTTGTATTTCTTTCAAAAAAGACTTACCAGACAGAATTGAACTGGCCAAAGACTGTGGATGCATGGCTTGCCTGCATTTCCTTTTTACAGTGTCCTTGTTCCTGGAAATCTCTTTTGGGTGTTTCTATGTTGAACAGCAGGCAAAAGAACCACTGGAAAATACAGCACTGTTTGGTCTGGTGTTTCGCTCTGAGCAAGCAACTTAGGGTACAACTGGTTTTATCATTTCAGGATTGTTATTGGAGTGTGTTTTTAGGATAGGCAGATATCCTCTGGCTATCGTCTGTTGTTATCGTCTGTTTAATTTAGTTACAGGACAAACTGTAGGATGGAGTGAGGGAAGAAGGAATGCCTGCAGATACTATTCTTCTGCTAGTTCTATAATACAGATCTTCACTGGCAAAACAGAAGTGCTTTTAAAAGAACATAAGTTCTTTTAAAAGAACATAAGTTCTTTTAAAACATAAGAAAGTCCTTAAGTGCTTTTAAGAACAAAAGTTTGCATCAGTGACTTGCAGATGGGAAGGGTGCATCACTGAGCATCTGGGATACAGTCATACAGGTAGTCATCACTTCGGGAAGAGGATCCACTTTTAATATCTGCATGTCATAACCTCACATCTATGTTACACTGCTTTGCAGGGTGCTTGAATGCAGGCTAGCTCTTTTTTTGGCTCCACGATAAAGCTACATGAAAGCATGTTCAAATGTTTTAATAATTTTAATAGCAATGGCTATTCATCTTAAGAGAACAGAGTCTGTGTGATCCCACTGAAGGCAAAAGGATTTGTCAAGGGAAGGATACGAGGCCATTTCAGGAGCATGAACACTTGCAGGTCCAGGAAAACACCTGCTTTTTGGAGTACTGTGCCATTAATTCACTTGGGCTTGTCTGCTTGCCGAGATGAGTCACCCATATAAATCTGTCAAATCCTGTTTGGAGAGTGGTCTCTTTATTTGTGGGAACAAAACCTCTCTCTCTCTTAATCTGTGTCATAGTCTTTAGGACCTTACTACCGTATGATGAAACTGAATATTTTCATTGGATCTATTGTGTAGTGCCAGTGGACCTGAGTAGCAGAAATGATACTGGAGAGGACATAAAAGGAGTTTCTTTTCTTTTTAGGTGGGCATAAGGGAGTTCAATATTACCAGAAAATCTGCTTTGAACAATGGTGATAAGGAAGAGGTTTAATGAGGCTGGGGCTGTTTGCGGAAAATTAGCCTGCATTAGGGTAATATTCCTTCAGGGAGTGTTTATAATGCCTGCAGGAATGTAGGGGGGCGGATTGGATTCCGGCACAACCTCACAGGCTTTCAGCTGCTGATGCATGGTGCACCTGCATGTTCCCCTGTCTGACCTCAGAGCTGGCTTGAAAAGCTCTGGCATCGGGAAGTGCGAGGAAAGATCAGGTTTTAATTTTTTGTGACAAAAAAAGAAAAGAAAATCCATCTTTCTTTGATACTTAGAATGCCTTGTATTCTGCATCTTGTTAAAGGATACTGGAAACCGTTTTGTGGATATGCTTTTTCGTGGTTTAGGGCTGCGTTTTTTTTGCTTTTAATTTTATGAAATAAGTATCTTAAAGATCTCAGAGAGATATTTTCGAAGAGGTGAATAGTATTGAGTTAAAAATTGTGGTTGGTTGGCAAGGCTGAAGAAAATAATTTCATACTCTCTTGCTTATCTCAGTAAGAATGTTCTCCCTAGTAAATGCAGATTCGGGCATGACAGCTTCGGCATCTTATCTCATTTGCAAGGGTCTGGGATAGCATCTCATTTTCAGATTGCAGCGATGTGGAGATAAAATGTAAATACCACTGTACAAGGTTTGCCACTTCATAGCGTTATAATTCATAACTGGCATCTGTGCTAGTAACTTGCAAATTTGTAAGTGCATGTAATTTGCATCACTTGGAATTAACTGTTTTGTAATTACTCTTCGATTTGTATTTCTTATCAGACATTGTGGAGTGGTTAAGCTATGCTGCTTATGAACTTCAGTGTCAGTAGTTTAATGGTATAAAATTGTACTTAAATGCACACATTTTCCGTTTCAGAATTCAGAAGTCGCTTGCTTTGGCATCTGTAGCTTATTTCTTGCAATCTACTTAATTGAGTAGCTTCTCTGTTTATCTTGAAATGCAGATAAATGGCTTTCAGAGCAGTGTTTATAGCTTAATAGTTCCTGAAATAAGAGTCAACATTATCTCCTAGACTCTACCAGTCATAACTAATGATCCCTCTGCTTACACTGTTGAGCAAGTCAGGAGACACTGAACTCTGCAGAGAGCAAGGGCCCTGTGCAGTGGGAGGATAGTTTGTATGGGATGGCGCCTAGTAGACAAGGCTTTCATGGTTCGGTAGTGTTAATTGGGAACTGAAATTTGTCCTCAGCCGCCTCTAACCTCCTATCACTGAACCATTCTACGAATATGGATACAAACCGGAGGGTGAGTTGACAGCAAGCAGTAGTCTTGCTTCCCTCATAATTTAAAGTAAATTATATTGGCTTACTCATATATTTGCTTCAGTTTTGCCCATCAGAGCACATTTAGCAACGTGAAATCTCTGCAGAAATTGGGGATATTTTTAATGTTTCAAATATTGCTGGCAGGCAGCCTAACAGAGGCATTTTGTTGAGGGCTGAAAGAAGATGAGAAAATAATTAGGCAGCTGGTAATTACTGTATTTTGTCCTAGGGCTTTTTTAATGACTTTTTAATGTATTAATGAAGATTGGTTACCTTTTTTTTTTAGTATTTTCCTGACAAGTCCTTTGACTTGGTTCCTGAATGGAGAGTAGTAGGCTTTCCATTGTAATAGGGTTAAGTGCATGCTTCAGGAAGAGAGAAGGGAAAGAAAGAAAGAAAAAAGGAGTAGATTTACCGCCCATGAGAAATGCTATATTATTATTACCTTGGGAACAAAAGTTGCTTGTTTATCTATGAAATTTAAATAACACAGGGAGAAACAATGCTTCATGGCGTTAAGCATTAATATTCTTCTATACTTCTTTCAGCTTGTCAATATGATCTTTTACTTGAGATTTTTTTAAGTTACAAGGGTAATACTTACTGAAAATTGCAAATATACGTGGTGTGAAATGGATGTTGCCCTTGAAGAATTTCAGCCATGACAATATTCTGGTTTCATATAGGTGATACAACAGACAGCTTTTGCTGGCTTTAGGTGAATTTTAGCTAGTGATATACAAAGCAGTCTCCGTACCTAATTCCTATGTCTCCACAGCCATCTAGTCCACTGTTTTGAAAAGCTAATTGAATGTAAACATTTAGGTGGGTGACTGGTTGTAAAAGGAACTGTGTATGAAAGCTGTTCCTGCTTAAAGAAGCTTGTATCAGTCTTGTTTATGCTTCAGTTTCCATGTTTTTCATTGTTTTTCTGCACTTTCACAGTATCCTAAAAGTAGGTTTTGAGCTTTGAGCAGGCTGGTACATATGCTGCAAAAGCCACACTGTGCAAAGAAAGCAAATTCAAAACACTGCTTACAGATCTGAAGATGTTTTTATTATATGTTCCCATGAATGGACTAGAAAAGGCACAAGGTAAGAGTAAGCAGGATGCCCTTGGTGTGTTGAAGAGAAGGAACGTGATGGCTGCTGGGGTGAAAACTGCTGTTAAGCAGATTCTAGCCAAATCATGTTGCAACATTGCATTGGCAACTTTTGAAATTGGAGGCAACTTTTTTATTTTGATGTTGTTGTTGTAGAAAGTCTTGTTTCTTGCCTTGTCTTCTGTAGATCAGATCAAATATCCAGATGCCTGTCTCTGGTTATTGCTCTAGGAGTCATACTGTTTTCACTCAGCACCCTGAAGAGCCAGACCTTCTGTATGAAATCAGTTGAAAGTTCATGGAGTTCCAGATTAGTTTTGAGCATTTTCTCGTAGGAATATAGCTCTTATTTCTTTGGAAATAATGACATTGGTGAACAACAGCAGCAATAAACGAAATTGGACATGTAGTTGTGAATGTGAAGATATCTCTTATTTTCATTACCAGTTTCCAAACATGGAATTGGATTAAGTAATTGATGGAGCAGAAACTGAAGCATCATTTTGTAGTGAAAAGCATTTAAGTACAAAATACTGTGAGCATATTCTAACCGCAATGTCTGATGCTTACTGCTTAGAAATAAAAAAAGCTGGTAAGTAGCAGTAGCTATAGGTCATCTCTAACAGTTACACTCTAGCAGGGAAATGATAGGTGTTATGTGAGGGGGTGTGATATATTAAATGACCATGTTATCTGAAGTAAATATCAATTACCAGATTACTTTTCCTTGCATTAAATTTGAAAGTTAACTATATTTCAAGGATGTGAAATAATACTCTGTGTTTGGGGGTTTTGTTTGTTTGTTTTAAAATAATATTCTTTGTGTGGATCGCAATTGCAGGGAATTTTCAACAGTGGTTAGTCAACTTGTAAGACAAACATCAGGATAATTATTCTCAACTGTTATGCCTCAACTTGAAGTAAAATTCTTGCTGTCTTTCCATTATGGCACCAACTTTTGCTGTTCTTTGTGTATAGTTTTTCGTCAAGATTTCTATTATTTGTGTGACTCGCTATAGTAAAATCTATGGATCCTGGTAGCAACTTCACAAACTCTTTGGTGGCCCTTTCTCTGAAGGAAAAAAAAACAACCCACAAATTGCTGGTTGTATGCCATTTCTTTTAATAGTCTGTTCTCTATTGGCATTTTTTGTTTTACCTATGAAGTAAACAAGAGGAAGCCTAAAACCCACTGAAACCTTCTTGTGATTGTGCTCAGTGGAAAGCATATATTGAGTTGGATAAATGAGAGCCAGACCACTGTGGTGTATCCCATATCACAGGTAGACCCATTTTAAAGGGAGGTGGGAAGCAGAAGGCTCCAGCGTGCATTTCGTATACTGACCTTGGAAGCTGCTGTCACCCATCTGGAAATAGTTACAAATTCTGTATTACTCAGAATCTTTATTTTATTTGTAATTCTGGGATTTTCTTTTTTCTTCCACCTTTCTACTGTCATATCCTATGTAGCCTGAATCTGGCTTTGCCCCTGGCTGAAATAATATTGTTTGCCAGCTTCCAATCAAAGGGAGTTACAGAGAAGAACAGCTAAGCCGTGTTAAGCAGAAGTAGTCTGGACTACATTTCTGTACTGCTGAATAACACGTCACAGGTGCAGGATTACCCCAGCGTACGGTGCTGTGTTTGCTTAGCGGAGCCCCCTGAGCCACCCTCTGCCTCCTCACATGACTCTCATCTTCAGGGAATCTGGCAGTGATGTAGGAAACCTGTGGAAACCCAGTGTAAGTAGAATGCTTAGCTTTTCAGCTCACAAAGCACTTGTGCCCAACCCCCCCCCCCCCCCCCCGCCTCTTCTTTTCTCTTTTTTTCTTTTTTACTTTTTTTTTTTTTTTTTTTTTTTTTTTTTTTTTTTTTTAAGCCTGGTTTGAGCAGAGCACTAAAGAGACTGAAAAAAATAACCCCAAAACATGAAGTGCAGTGGGTTTTGCAGAAAGGTCAAGGAGGGAAATGCATGACTGACAAAAAAGCAGTGTCATTGGCATGCTGGTGAGTTGTGGGGCTGCCCCATGGGGCAGTGGGAAGCCGGCTGCTCGTGATGGGAGCATGTTGTGTTTGCAGTTTCAATTCTTGGTAGGAGGGGAGATGACAACCTACTGGAGATTCCCTATTCCTTCACTTGGACTGTGGGTCAGAGTCTGTACAGTGTCGGGGTCTGCTGCAAAACTTTAGATGCACTTTGGTTGGTTTAGTTTTAAAGAGGGAGGTAGTAGATTTACAGAGAAAATACTGCAAATAAAAGATTTCCTATTCTCTTTTTTGGTAAGGAACAAGCTAAAAAGAAGAGATTTTTCTCTGTTTCTCCTGCATGTGCTTATATATTAATCTTTGGGTTTAAAGTTAATTTACAACTAAATGTTTTGGCAATAATAGACAAATTTTGTTGCCAGGTCTGCGTTTTGAGAATGAATTACAGGGCTAGGACTGATTTTAGTCTTTCTCTCAAACTTTAAAGGTACCTTGGCAGTATATAGTGCATTTATATGTCTGTAATGCTTATTAAAATGCTGCATCTTTTCTATACATTTTAAATACTCGTTAATTGGGAAAATAGCTGAATAATAAAATCAAATATACTTTGTCTCCTAAAACATTTCAGCACAGTTCATATATGGCTGAATTCTGAAAAAAACCCCAAAACCCAACAGTTTTCCATTTGACCAGGATTGTTCCTTGTTTCATATTCTGTAGAGAAAGTCTAAGGAGAGAAAGGTTGTCACCAGCTCTTGAAAATTTCTGGCCCGGAAAAGCATGTGTGATTGATGGAAGTTTTAAGGATGATTGCCATTCACTCTTCTTTCTCAGACTTTGAGGTGCTTTATGAAGTGTAGTGATGATGATGTGTCCATATGACACTGGAAAAAAAATGAAGCAAGCAAACCCAGTGGGGCTGATGGACAGTTCTCCCTCTTTCAAAGACTCAGCTGGGTGGATAAGCAAGGCAGCCTGCCAGCAGGGACTGGTTGATGGTTTGGCAGTACTGTCGTTGGGTGCGGGTGGCACTCACCTCCTTCCCTCCAGACACGAGCTCAGCAGATGCTCTGAAGCATTCAGACAGGGAAATGCTTTTAGTTTACTCGAACACTTCAGGAAAACCATAGTGCTTATGTCTGTGGTCAGAATTGATTATTGTTGCTCCGTGCATGCAATTAATTTTGGTTTGCAATAGAGATGCTTTCTTCCCCCTTTAAATGTTTTCTGTCAAAGTCAGTCAGTCAATGACACTTTCTGTTGCATTCAGCCATGTTTGCCGAGGATAAGATTTGTGCCTTCAGCCCTACTTTGCAAACAAAGATCTTCTTCATTGCTTATGATTTCCACTCATGCGGTTCAAATCCCTACTCAGCGTGTGTGGTGAGGCCAACAGTAGCAGCAGTCAGTTCAATTCAGTCCGTGCCTTGGCAGCTGAACAGGCAAGAATTTATACTATCACTTGCTCAATTACTTAAAACACTGCTTGGCCTGGTGACCTGGTAAGGTAGCATTTACTTCCAGGAAGAAAAATTCTTACAGATCCTTGAGCGCTTCATTCAGCAACAGTTGGTTGCTGAGTGTGTCGTAAACAGGTGGGATTTAGGGATGCTGATGGCATCCACCCATGAAAAATTATCCAGACATACTGGTGATTTTTTTTTGGACACTAAACAATCTGTCCTTCTGGGAGATAGATGGATGCTTGAGGAAAAGTGTGGAGGGGAGTTGGTAGGAAACATCACCATCCCCATCACTTGGGAAGCATTTGTGATAAGCTAATCAATAATCCAAGTATAAAGTTATATATGTATGGCCATAAAATTTTTAAAAAGTCATTGAAAGCATAGCGTGCTTATGCCATAAGATAGCGGTATGACAGTTTTGGTTTTGTGAATGTCTGTATTTTTTGTGTATTACATTGTGTAATTTATTCTCATAAGAATTGTGAGGGAATGACTCCAACGTAATAGAATTGAGAAAGGAGTTAGTGATTTATGAAGTAGGTTGCTCTTTAGCCTGAGCTGGGGATATGTCACATCTACAGGCAGACCCAGTCAGTTAGAAAGGCACTGGCACCTCTGAATAATGTTGGCACCATCTTCTGCAAGCATGGCATGTGCACATGCTAATTATATTTTAATATGCAGGTGCAGTCTTTGATGTTGGGGTGAGAATGCTTAGCTGATATTTTTATCTTCCAGGCACTATTTTTGTCTTGACTACTGGCATGGTACCCCTGAGTTTCTTTTCTCTGGAAAAGGGTACGGGAGTGACACTGATTTATTAAACACATCTGAGAGCCACAGGGTCAAAGCAGTTTATCACTGTTTCTTTTAAATGTTGTTGTCTGAGTGCCTCAATCTGAGTATCATCTGAAATGATAATAAGTAAAAATCTACAGCTTGCCTGTTGCAGTCTTTGGTGCTTTCCTAAAGATCAGATAGCAAAGCATAGCTTGGTAGTAATGGTATCACATTGCACTGCTTCTCTCCTTTTCTCTTTTGTTCCCTACTGCTAGTCTTCATGAGAGTTTTCAAGATCGCTTGTAGTGATGTTTGCATCATCTCCTGATGGTGGAATTCAGTGTAATTCAGTGTTTGCTGCTCAGAATTACAAGTGTATGTGGGGATTTGCAGCTTAAAAGCAGACATAACTAGCTTTGGATGTTAACAGCAATGTTCCTATCTTTTCTTTGCATAAACATTTTCTAAATGAAGAGTGTGGCACAGAGTCTGCTGCTTGTAGCTTAATAACCAGACTGCTTGTTTCACATCTTTGTACCTGAGCTTTCATGCCCTCTTTTGATCAGGTGATGCTAATAGCTGGGAGATGGGGTTCTGTGGCTGGCATAGTTTCGTGAATTTTGATTACATTTAGTTAGACATTTTCCCAAGATGGTGTTGAAGAAGAGATGAAAAAGCTCAGGTACATAAAAGTTTTGAGAGGTAAAAAACAACTTCTTTCAAAGAAACTGCTTCAGCAATTTCACCGAAATAGCTGATGCAGTTTTCTGTGGTAAGGAATATTGTAAGTTTGATGAAGTCATGAGACTATCCTTTAATGTGCCTTTGTACACTGTACATATTCAGTAGCTTATTTGCTGTCTGAAGCTGTCCTGTAAAGTAAATCTAGGTACTCAGTATGAACTGAATTGATAAATGAAAGGAGATATAAAGTAATTCCACCAGGGAAAACTTCGATTTCTGCATGTTATCTTTCAAAGCTAGGCTGATGTGCCTTTGAAATAGATACCTTTCTAGTTATTTTTTGGTACTTTGAATGCTAACATCTTGTGGAGATCAGAAGAGGTCTGATCTAGCTGTACCTGCATTTCGTCTACTCTGTTATGACCTAAAATCCTTCTGGGGATGAAGTCAAAAGAGGCAGTCATTGTCAGATCAGACCTTGGATCTCACCTTAGTATTCCTGAAATACTTGCATCTTGCTGTTCCAGTTTTATTACCTGTTACCCTCATGGATGCATCAAACAGTAGTGCTTTTGCACAAGTATATGCAAAATGTTTCTTCGTTTTGAATTGTACAAGAACACACAATTCAGAAAAGAATTCAGTGGTAGGTCCAACACATTTTACCTTTGCTGAGTAAAATGGGGCTCTTGAGAAGAGATTAGAAATAAGGAAAATACATGGATATCTTAATGAGAATTATGTGAAATACCTTTTTATTAATCTTTACGAATATTAAAAACTTTTATTTTAAAAGCTTTTCTTTGTCATGGAACATTTATAGACGGAACTGAAGGACTGTAGAAGATAGAATTAAGTAAGAGATTCAACAGCGTTGGGGAAATTCTTTATTAATGGGGAATTACAGTAGGTAGGGATAGACTTTACTGAGTCTAACCTGGCAGGCTAAAATGCTTTTCATGTAGTTTCCTCTGGAAATTTTAAAGAAGTCTCGTGCCTTTTTTTCTGTTCTGTTGGTACACTAGCTCATGCTATGAAAAATGCACCAACCATTTCTCATTTTCTTCCAAATTAGAAATAAGTCAACGATTAACTGGATAGCAGAAATGAGAGGAAACTAGGAGAAAGTAACACTCAATCAAACTGTGATGTAATGGTGGACAGCAAGTTACATATGCATTTTCCATGGGCCATGACACCAAAGGAGCCTTTGCGGTTTTAAATTGCAAGTAGTATGGTATGAGTATTAATTTGAAGGGTCTTGTCTCAGTGGCTTTGTCACAGCTTGTTACATTCCATGCTGAACTTGACTAATTTAGCTAATAACATCATGTTTTTAAGATGGTTTAAACAGACTTTTTAGAGAAGGGTGCTTATCATTTTCAAACCAAATGCAAAAGAAATTTCTAGAAATTAAATACATTATTTAAAGTAGTGCCGTATATGTCTATCTATATTGACACTCGGTGGCAATTCTATGAATATAGACAGAAACAGTTTTTAAGAAGACCACTTTGATAGATTGTTTAAGATTGCATCAGATTGTAAACTTCATTCCTTTGGATCATGAATAGAAGCAAAACCACCCCAAATTTTTAGGTATACAGATAAGAAGGAGCAATGTGTAGCTTCTACTTACTATGGTATACAGGAAATCTAGCACAGGTGGGAAATGAAGCAAATCATACATGATAAGCATAACAGTGCTACTTTATTGGTTTTTTTTTTTTAGTAGGCCAATTTATTACAGTGGATGTATATCAGGGTACAGCTCTTTTCAAACACCATTTCATATCAACCTCAGTTAAGGCTCACTAGAGCAGTGTAGGCACACACTGAAAAGGAAAGCACGTTGTTTTCTCTTTTTTTGGTGTTTTAATGCTGGATTTTGTTTACTGTGGTTTTAGATCAAAAATGTGCAGGTCTCAGCATCTGACCTTTCCTTGAGTTTCATGGTAGCCTTGGATATCCAGCAAAGGGAAACTGTCATGGTGTATTTTTCCTTCCCTGTTACATGATTGTCACCAATAAAAAGTGTTTTACTGTTACCTCTTGACTATTTTACACAGTAGATCAGGCTGAGTTAAGAGATGTAATTTATTTCAACTTATATAACTGTGCTGTGTTTTCATTGCTGACTATTTGCCAAAAAATATCCCATGGAAATTCTTTTATCTGATGACACGGTGAGTTAGCAGTTAGTTATTTCCCTTTCTCTTAAAACAATCATGTTGATGGTCTAACCCTGGCCTGATGAGAAGTCATCAGGCTGTAGTTCATAATATAGCATAGGAAACTCCAGCAAGCTGTTGCATGATATAGTTTCATATTTTAATAAAAATATGATTTAAGGAGAAGCACAGTAACTGTATAGGCTAGTGAGGGGTATAGATGAAGTAACCTTCTGGTTTAAAATTTCCATCTGTCAGTTTTATCAAGTAGACTGATTGTCTTTTAAGGTTTGGGTGGGTTGTAGTTTTTGTTTTGTTTTTAATTACTGTTCAAACACCTTTATATGAATGTAATTAGTTTCAGGTCCAAAGCAGCAGCAACCGTTGAAACAGACATTCCATGAAGTGGAAAAGTTTTTGTATGTTTGGGTTTTTTCTGTTTGGTTTTTAACAGACTTGTTTGTGGCCCTTAGACTTGCTTCTTCCCAAAACAGATGCTGACATTTATTCCTACAAACCTATGGAAGGTCATGGGAGATCAGCTTTTTCACTGCATAGGCAACACATAAATCACACAGCAGTGGCACGGAAATAAATCTGTTAAGATAACTACTGCTAATTACTCATCCTCTGGAAACAGGATGGTTCAAGATTTGGACTACAAAATACAGAGCTTTTCACCTCCTACATTACCAGACTTGTTGAATCAGACCAGTGCCCAAAAGTCATTACCATCTGATGGCTGTGGGCCAGTGTGAAATGAGTTATTGGGCTTTATCCAGGATCTAGAGGAGAAATTCTGTCCAAATCGGATAACTATGGCTACAGTTGGCAGGGGCCAGAGTACTTATTGGCAGCCATGGCAGAGAGCTGGAGGACTGAATGTACACTAAGAGATGGGATCTTTAGATCAATTTTCTTTTCTTTTTTTTTTTTTTTTTTTCACGCCTACATCATGAGTCAATGCAAAGCTTAAATATGTGATTTTACTTTTAGGTGTGAGGTACCACTGTCCATAGATCTGTCAAACCACCTTTAAACAGCATCATTTAAAGCCAAGATGCAATTAATCCTGATAGTTACTTCACTGTGATTGTGGAGTGAGGATCTGTGACCACTTCTCTATCATTTAAAAAAATGTTAGCCAAACAAACCAGAAAACAATGAAGGGTTTGCTACATGAGAAAGTACTTCAAAGCAAAATCTTAGTGCTCATCAATTACCGTGAAGTCTAGGATGATGTGAAGCAAAAGGGAAGAATTTATCTAAGAAGGATTATTTGTTGGCATGTTAGTAAGGGTTTACACTAGACATTAGTCATTCTCATGGTCATCCAGGATAATGCTGACCTTTTACAGCACTTTATTTTCCCCATTTTCCTTCTCCTGGCTTCAGGATCTCTGTAGGTGTGCCTTTCTGTAAAGGAGCTCAGGTGAGACAAAACATGGAGAGAGACACTCAGTAACCCATTTGGAAAAAAACAACAGTAGCATGCTGCTTCTAAGCACACATTTCCCATTCTCCGGTAAAGATTTGTAACAGAGGCTATCACATGACAATTGTGAGTGGTCCCAGTCCTACAGAGGAAAATATCTCTCTGGAGCAGTACTCCAAAGAGACATGAAAGCTGTGGTGGCTGCCTGCCTGCCCTTGTGGTGGAAGGTGCTTTGTACATGCTGGTGTGTTTTAGTGGAAACAAGAGAGAAGCTGAGAAAAATCAACTAAATTTGATGAAGGTATACCAATCTGGTGGTGACCTTCAGACATTCAACTTTGATTAATTCCCTGATGCAGTCAGGAAGTTTCTCAGGAGACTGCAATAACCTTATTTCTGATACTACTGTTTTTCTTCAGTTGTCCCAAGCTGTGCTGAGTTCATCAGGGACAGGAAGCTAGCCATAAGCAGATTGACAGAATAGGCTACTGCAGAGAAGCAGCCAGATTTAAATAGCCTGAAATACCTTGCTTTCATGGCACTCGGACATAGCTCCTTAGGAGACCTTTCAGAATGAAGAGGGCTTCTACGCCCTAGATAGAGCCAGGGCTGCATGACCAACATGAGCTTGTTACAGCACAGTAGCAAATGCAACAGGAGTTGGCTGTTCACCATCCCATACTGTGCATTTCACACCTGAAATCAGAAGGCAATTGTTGTCAAATTGGCAAGCTCTTGTGGGTTTCTACCTACGTGTTACATTCTGGGGAAGGGACTGCTGAAAAAGCTTTCTGCTCTGAAGTGAAGCAACCTTGTTGAAACTCAGCTCTGAGTGGGAGAAGTGTTCTTGCATGTTCCATGGTCATCTGCTGGGTGAGAAATCAAAATTTCAGAGGCAAAAGATCTGCCCATCATTTTAACTAGCCGTCTGGAATTTAAGTTGTGAAAGGATCCAGAGAATGGAATGAGAAGAGTTTTTCTTTTTAGAAGATGGGAAAGGATCTGATTGAAAATGTTATTCCTATGTCTTTTAATTTAATTTGATTGTTTTCAACACTAAAGTGCAGTGATTTTACACTAGTTTTGGCCCTGGGCATTAGCTGAAAGCAAATATGCTACATGACCTCTTCAAACTCTCGGAAAGTGTAAATTTGAATGCCAGCCTATTTGTGTCCTAAGTTTTCTGCCAGCTCCACAATATATTAGTCCTGATGATGGAGCTTTGGGGAAGGTTTTGATTAAGGTCAAAGCAGCAGTTCAGGAGCCAATCAAAATAATAATGCCAATTGTTTCTAAAGACCTAACAGTAAATCAAGAATTTCAAGCCTGCTCTTGAACTACTCTGTTGGAAACAGCTGTTTGTAAATGACCCTTTAGTAAGATTTCTTACAGAGAAGCAAAAGGAAAGTGAGAAACTGCCAGTTGAGGCTTTTCATGCTGATCACATTTTTGTCTTTGAGGCTTAAAATATTCACAAGCACTGAAAGCTGATATTTATGAGTAGAGCTGGGAGGAGGGGACTTAACTCCCAGCTCATCAACAACATGTCTAGCTGTAATCCACCAGCTCCATGGAGATTCAGTGCTCTGATATTTTTAGAAGTAATCACCTCCATATATTTCAGCATTGTTCACTCTAAACCACATTCTTGCCTTTTACTATTTTTAAAAAAATAAATCTATAAATAATGAACTGTTTTTCCTCATTTTCCAAGTAGTGAGAAAGTTCCGTTGAACTTGTAAGAGCATAACTTTATGTTAAATCTTCGTTGAATTGTATGTCCATGTTCTGCTCTGCCTGGAGTACCGTAAATCTCACTGATTTTTATGGGGTTCAGTGGCTGTAGATATGTGCCAAGTAGAGAGACAAAGAAAGTGTAAAGGTGTAACCAAGGATTTGACCTGCATAATACAAAAGGCAAAAAGCTGTATTTCGCAGTCTGAAAAGCACAGCATATCTCTTTGGCAGAAGGAGAACTTGAACATCAATTTTCTCTAATGCCACTGAGGCCCAACAAGCCTCAAATCCAGTGACCATTTTAGAGGCTTCTAGAGAAAACCACTGTAGTCAACATCCAGCTCAAATAACTTTCTGAGATTTTGATGGATAGAAATACTTTAATGCCTTCATTCAAGTCTTGCAACCCAGCCTATAACTATGCCTTTTTTGTTTTTCCACCCCTTACATTTATAGCAAGTTTTCTAGACAACATGCCCTTGCGAAGTTCTGCCAAGTTGAGCATGGAGACCAGAAAAGAAGATGGTGAGAGCACGGCACCTGCCCCTCTGCCAAAGAAGCTGTCCTGTCAGTGCCACCACCACTGTCCTGAGGACTCAGTCAACAGCACCTGCAGGTTTGTGGGATATATATTTGGTGGTGAAACATGAGGAAAACCTATTTGTGGTAGCTCAGCAGTCCTAGGTTGGGTGTTGGGGTTTTTGTTTAAGCAGTAATTGGATTGTTTATACATTGTGTCTAAAAAACCATAAGTAATTTTTACCTGGACATCAACTACATACTTAGATGTTTATGTTAGGGTGTTTATGTCTTTACAGTTTTAGATAATACTTGTGTTAGTTCACTGTATATGAAATATTCTGAAGGTAGGAGTTTGTTTTTAAAGGTTCATGCAGTTAATGAGAGAAGACTTAATAGAAATGAATGCTGGATGTCAGTAAATGCTTATAAATTTATAATTACTGTCTATGGAACACCATTTATAAAAACCAAGCTCTTAGTGTGTGTCTTTGCAATAGCTGAGCTATCTTTTGTAGGTCCTTAAGGCTTGTTTTTCTTGTTTCTATGCTAAAAAGATAGTGATCTTTTTCTTGAGGTGAAGTGTTGAGCATTTTCTTATGCTAGCTATAGTCTTCTGTTTGATTTTGTGTTTAGAGTACTACAAAACTCTCATTTGGGTTGGATTCTGCTTCCTCACATCCTTCTGTCTCCTCAGGGAGGGGCATGTCCAGCTCTGCACAGTCCTTTTGAAGGCACAGCTGTGGTCTGTGTTGACGTGACACTGCCTGAAACAGCAGAGGTGACTGAGGGTACCTGTTTGCCCACCCATAAGCAGCTCTTGCTGAACACGTACTATGGCTGTTGAATGAGGGTAGTGGTTAAACATCACTGTCACAGCTTGAGATGCATGTTCAGTTTGCTTCAGCTGCAGCAAAGCAGGTCTGAGCCCCTCATATTTCACATGAGAAAATTAAACTTTTCTGCTTGCTTAGAGCAGGTAAGATAATGGAGATATTCACCATCAGCTATAGCCTAGTGGATTTGTGGGAATGTGAGAAACAAAGCAGGGCACAGATGTGAACCCAACCAGACATGCCAGTTGGGTATGCAGTACTGTTTGAGGTAAGACTCTACCATTTTGTCAGCTTTTCAAGGCAGCACATTGGAAAGATAAATGTGGAAAGCCTAAGTTTGCTGAAGATATTGTTGTGCTGTATTTGAGTGTTGTTTTGTAGCCGGACTTAATTCTGTTCAGCCTCCATTTTCATACTGAAGTGTATCAAAGCTTTGATGACAGCTGTAAATACCATTTCCCATTTCTATCCTCTTCCTACAAACCCATTCTCTAGTGATGAGTTAAGTCTAACTGTTTTCACATGGCAGTCAATTTAAAAAGCTGTAAAACCCCACTCTGATATCAATTTGCAGATCCCCTGCAGTGTGAATCAGCTGTTTCCTGTTCCTGCCCAGCAAGAGTCACTGCTTTCACATGTGTTGTCACACACATGCAGTAACAGGGAAGTTGCAGATGACACTCAAATCCATGAACTAGGGAGCACAAAGGGACCCATGTTGAGGAAGCCATTGAACAAGGTTTATACCCCAGCTGGGTAGCCCTGCTGTTGCACTTTGGTTTGTAGGCATTATTGACATTAACCATTTTTCATGTTACCAGGAAGTATGAGTAAATGTCCCATTAAAATGGATTTATGGATTTTCACCTCTCTGCAATACTTAAAAGAAACTTTCTTCACAAATCCCCTTACAGTGTCAAATACCAAAGTTATTTTTAGGTGTTAATACACAAAGATAGGTAGCTAAGTGGTAGTGAACTTCAAAATTATAACCCCTTTTGTCTTAATAATCTTTGCACATTTCAGGCTTGAATGTGCTACTTGAGTGACAAAGTTATTTATTTTTTCCAATTTAGACATCAAAATAATAATTGAAACTGGAATTTACCCATCAAATACTAATCACTTTTCTGTCCAGGAAAATGGAAATAGTTAAAGACTTGTATTAGAGCTACTCCTCTTTCCTATCCTGTGCTGTTACCTGAGGAATATCCACCTTGCCACTTGGCCAGTGAGCAACACAAGTGAAAAGTTGATGAAGAGTTTGGAGTAACATAAAGCAACAAAAAATGAGTTAACTTGAATTAAATACCCTTCCTTCATGGCTTGTCAGCAGTAATCATTTTCAGGATGATCACTGTTATGGCTCTCCCTACCTTGGTGTGAGATACAAAGGATACAATACTCCTTGTTCCTTTTCCCTATATCTGTTGAACCATTAGTCTGCAATAATTTCCTTCTTGAATTCCTTACCACATAGCTGCAATTCTGGACAAAATATGAAACGAGCCATAACAGAGATGAGATTCCTAAGCCTACTGTTAGGAAAGAGTAGTTATTAGGTCTCCAGTTAGCTGGCTGGGTTGACACCAGGTTTCAAAAGATTTGGCCAAGATCAACCATGTCAGCAGAGATTATTCATTTTCCCTCTATTTTGGGATCTTCCTACTAGTCAGGCAGTAACTTCATACTTCATCTAGCCCAAACAAGTGCTGGCACAGTTTGAAAGCACTCAGGAATTCTCATTGAACCTTGCTGTAAAGGAAATCTCCCCATATTGAAATTTAAGCAGTATTGATCACGCTGCATTTGTCTGAATAATAAATGAACTGCTTTAGATTAAAAGTTACTGCATTAATTATTGCTTCCCTCAGATATAGTCACTAAAAGCCTTTTACATTTTATATTTAAATGAATATCAAACTTCTTGTTAGCTCTATCAGTCTGTTAAGCTTTGGGCTATGCTTGGACTTGGAGTTTATATTTGCCATCCCTGCAGAAGAAGCCAGCATGTGCTGGGGTACCCAAAGGCCTGGTAGAGCCTGGACACCTGGGAAATCACTGATAACATATATAGTCAGGGTTTGGGTTCTGGAGAGCATCAAGCACTGTCCCCTTCCTCTCACCCAAGCAGGGAAGGCTTTTGTGTGCCCATGAGCAAGGGCTCTGGAAGTTCAATGGTAAAACACTTCCAGCTGTGTTTAAATTAAAACTCTCAGAATAAAATAGCTAATCCTATTGAAATCTTTAAAAATTTCTCATAAGAAGTAGTCTGCCATCCCACCTGAAGATTCTGGCCTGCTACCATAGTTACGTACCTATTGAAGTATAGATCTTGCCTGTAGTACCAGTAGTCTGAATGTTTCTATAAAAATGAGGACATCTGGTGGCCATTTCTAATCCTTCTACATGATTGTATTTTTAGAAATTTAAAAGTCAATATTCTTTAACCACATCTGTATCAAATCCTTTTAACGGCCTGCTGTGTTCCTATACAGAATTTCCCTTTCTTTTTACTTCCACAGCTTAAGTCCAATAATACTTTAGAGAGCTGAGAATAACACTCTAGCTTAAAATGCAGATTTTTTTCTATATCAACAGAAATACTGTAGCTCTAGGTAGAGTGCTTTAAAAAAATGGGGTAATCCACAAGCACGAATTTTGGAAAACCCATTACAGGGTCATCTCATCAAGTGAGGGTTAGCGCTAGAGAGCATGAGGCGGCCTACCCAAAAACTGAAGGTTGTGCTAGGGCCAGCCATATCCTCACTTATCAGGACCCATTTCCACAAGGGTACCTGAACACAACAGGCAAAGACAGCTCCCCTGAAGTCCTTTCACATGGCTAGTAGTGATTTGGATCCAGGCAGGAAACAAGGCTGGAGATAGGCACTCCTGCACTATCACTCATAGAGGTATTTTAGCCTCAGACCTGAGCTTAAGTAGAAGCCTTGGCTAGGGGATGTGGGTGGGTGGGTGGGTAGGTAGGGGTGTCTCAGGTGCCACACTCTGGGCAATTGAAGCTCATTAGTGTGCTCTTAATGAAGCTCTGGTGTGCTCACCAGGTGCCCTGACAGCAAAGATCTTCGCAGAAGGTTTGCAATCCTCTGCTTGTAAAGGGTGTGTTAACCTCCAGCATGTTGAAACTTTTCTTTCTTAACATCTATGCGATTCATAAAAGGCTTTCAGTGAAGAAACTTGAAGCTGCTTTGAACACAACCAGGACCTTGTTTTACCATTCCATTTCAAGCTTTGCGTGTACAAAGTGAATGCACAGACAGTTTGTGTCTAATCATAATTAATCGCATATTTTAAAGAATAGAGTTAGATTTAATTGGTTTTGACTGCAGTGGGATTACAGTAAAGGCAGAGACTGATTAGGTGCCTTGTTGTACTCTAATTTCCATTCACAGATAAATGCTGATGCTTTTTAAGATCAAGCTGATAGAGTTTAATTTCTTATGTATTGCCTACTGATCTTGATTGTGTTTCTGGCCAGCTGTGTCTTGAGGTAGCTTTTGGTTATCTAAAGCAATAAAATGATTAAGTTGCCTTTCCAGTGTTACAAGAGGTGATAATTCACTTGAAATATGTTATTTCCATTCTCCAGTTTTCCAAATGATAGGATTGAATTTTCCTTGTGATTTGGTATGTAGAAGGAAGATTTCCACAGTGGGCCAAAGCACTGAGTTCAGACAACTTTTCTTTTAAGCACCTTTAATTTTTAGGGTAAAGTTGAACATTTTTTGATAAAGGAGTTGTGGTGAGGTCTTACAAGTTAAGTCTTTCAATTTTTTTTTATTGTTTATTTTCATGTTTTGATGGAATCCTTTATACTGTACCAGAGGCAGTTGAGTCCCCTTTGATGATTAAAACAAAAAAAGAAAGGTCAACAGAGACAGATTCTTGCAAGCTCCAGTCTTCCCTTGCCCCCCCTGTATGTTTCAAGTGTGGCTACGCAGATGACTTCGCCCCAAGTGTTTAAACAGAAACACAGAGTCTCCCTCCCACACTTTTCAACTGTGTCCCAGAAATTCCTTGTTCTTAGTTTTGCTTAGGTCTTGCCCATTAGGTATTTAGTATAAACCTTAAGCTAAATAGTAATGCAATCCCTCTATCGAGACCTATTGCATTAATTACTGTCAGTGTGGGAGTACTTTGGTGTTACTGTGCAGAGAGTGCTGGAATACCTAACACTTCCCTTGCATATTAAATTTACTTATATTAAAAAAACCAAAGTGTAACAGCAAATCTCCATATTAAGTCTGTCCTAGCATTAAAGAAGCAGCTACATCATACAAATCCAAGTGCAGTGTAATCTTAAGGTCAAGTAAAAGAAAACATTTGGTCTGTGTTTAAATTTTGGAGACAAAAGAAAGGAATAAAAAAAGTTAAAAAGGAAAAGGGGAAGATGAGTAGCTTTCTTTTGACTGTTTCTTGGTAGTTCTCACATATACTGAAATGGATTTTGCACAGAAGTGAAAGGTGCTAGAAAGCCCTTGTGGAAATGCAGAGGTACCCTTTCAAATCTCATGCTCAGCGTGAAGCCTGCAGTTTCTAGGGCTGTCCCTCACAGATTGGCATAGTGGCATGTTTTCTGCATTGTGACTCCATGTGTCAGGAAGAACTGTTGGATTTGATTTGTGATTTAGTAGAACAATGCAAGACATATTTGGTGGGCTGGATCATGTCTCAGTTCTGGGAGAATAGTTAAGACAGGTAGAATAGAGAAAATATTGATTGATAGACCCATATATGATCTATGAAAAGATGTTCTGCTAGTATGCATTGAGTACCCTCCTTTCTGGGTGAAGGCTCATCACTGAGCACCCAGAGAGCCAACAGGTACCATGCACAGAACGGCATGTGTGGTAGGACCAACATCACCATCCTGGGGACTCGTGGCAAGAAACTGTGGCCCAGTGTGAGCCAGCTTCTTTGCTTTGTTACACCTGTATGTCTCTCCTTGCCTTCAGAGTAGCTGTGCAAACATCTGAAGGTGCATCTGGCTCAACAACCGTGTAGTACTCTTCTCGCTTGGTTTCATGTTATTTCCCTGATGCACAGCTGCTAACGATATTATTTTTTCTGAAAATGTGTTGAGCACATTTACAGTGACTGTTTATGGATGGTGTCCAAAGACAGCGTTTTCCTAAATTCGGCCTTCATCATCTTCCTTAAGTGAAGGATGCAACAAAATATGTGAATGAGATTCAAACTGGGAGTCAGCCAATTTTTGAATTAGATTATTTCAGCCAGTCTTTACAGAAGAATGTGAACTTCCTACTTTCTGTATATAATACAATTCAACATTTTTACATTTTTGATAATTTTTAAAACGTGTAGAAACTTGTCATGTTGCTTTGGACGGAAATGAAAAGAGCTTTAGCTCTTTCTGATGTCAAAACCAGGAGTATGAAGAGGAGGAGTGGACAAAAATTGTAATACTCATATGGACTCAGTTGCAAATAAAGATAAGGATAAAGATAAGGAATCTTTTCATCAGGGTATTTAACCGATCTGTTTGTGATAGGCACTGAACAAAGGGAAGATGGTGCTTTTCCAAGTTATATATTGCCATCCCTGGCTGCATCACACACGCAGACAGCAGGACAGGAAATCTTCAGCAGTCAAGTTTTGGTTGCTGAAGTATGGCATCTTCTGTGAGAAATGGCTGTTGGCCAGTGAGGACATCTGTGTGAGCAGCTGCAAAGCTGTTGGCCTCTGTTCCTCTCTTCTGACATTTAGTAAAGGTCTCCATTAAGATCGCCTTTTTTTTCGGGTAATCTGTAATTATAGCAGCACCTTCTATATCAGTGTCTGTCAGCATTTCCTCTGTTAACTCCCTCTATTTTGCTTGCATTTGACTTGGCAAATACGTGGCATACCAAATATGTGCTTACTAGTGATCGCATCCAAAATGTATTTAATCGTTCTTCTCCACCATACTCTAATAAGATGTTGCTTTAGTGTTGTGGAGGCTAGTGGATGTGTACCTGGATGTATTCAGTAACATCAGGTTGAATTCCTTTTTTATGCACTTTTTGTAGAAACAAATTACACACTATCAAATTGCACAGCTTCAGAAATAATTCTATGATACTAATCTTTGCTAGGAAGCGGAGAGTAGGTTTCTCATCTTGCTTTGCATGTATCAGCAATGTGCATGTGCTTCTGTTTATATAGTCAACAAAATGAACATAGAATTGGAGATGATGCAGGCTGATCTGGCTTGGTTTTGAGTTGTTGTAATAGTAAGAACAGTTTCATTTCTACCATAGACAGGTACGAGGTAATCAATAAAACAGCAGGGGTATGCCCTGCTCTTTACTTGCAGCATGTGGTCCATCTGATATCCTGTGAACCAGGAGAACAGGTCAGGGGCAGAAGGGGGGAAGCAGATATTTCTTTCTTTTGAGAAGAGTCACTTCTGCTTCTTGCCCAAACACCTGAGATGTTTTCAATATGATAATGAGTTCTTACATTGCATGAAAGCTTTCTGGTTTATTTTTTTCTTAGAGGTGCAAACAAATGGTACCAATGTTTATTTTGCTCAGCATTGCTATTTTTGCCTCACACTTTTCCTTCATTACTCTTCAATTGTCTGTAAAGAACATAGTTTATCCTTACTGTTGAAGCTTTGCAACTTTTCTGTTTTGCTCTATCCAGTCCAATTTTGTTTGTCTTTTTAAAATTGGGGTAAAATTTTCAGAGGGGCTGAAATGCTTGAGGAGCCTGAATTAAACTTTCAGAAGTGAGCTAAGAATCAGTATTCTATGGAAGACAGGAAAAAAAAAATAAGAAATAAAGCTGCATACTTTCCTGCTTCTTTTTTTTTCCCTTTTGCAAACGATTTGACTTTTCCTTCCCTTGCTTTCCTCTGGTGAACTGTTTTGGTTTTGCTGGGGACAGTTAGCTGTGGAGTTCATTTTTGTGTTTCAGTTCATTGCAATTTATTGTTTTGTTGCTCTGTCCCCTGGGTTAAACTTACTCATTACTTTGAATCAAAGGCACCATGCAAACAAATAAAATGTAATCTAATATAATATTCTGCTCTAATGGATTCCTTACAGTCTCTTTTCTTGGCAGTCCTATTGTTCCTATCTTTTAAGCTTAAGCAATGAAATCAAGGTGGTTGTTGTCCAGAAGGGTTGCAGTCTCCTTTGCATTACTCATATGCACAATGTCAAAGAAGGGTACAAGTCATTTCTTGCTTCTCTGAGAAAGTCATTTGCAACGTGCAACTGGTTACTTTTCAAATCCAGAAGTCAATAACCCGTGATAGATTATTATTTGAAGTAATAAGCTTACTATGGCTAGATCCTGCACCACTAATATAAAAATATGCCATAGCAAATATTTGACATGATTCTATCCAGCATCAGCCTGTCATGTAGTTAATACTTACAAATTGTGTTTATCTCTTACATGTGTAACTGTGCCTCTCGTTTCCTAATCTTCATTGCTTTTGCTGTTATAGCTCTGTTAGATTCTCCTTTCATTCAAGTAAGGAACAAATAATCTGAAATTTTGCTGTCTTTCAGTTTTCTAATCCTTTTTTCCTTTTATTTCCTTGTTTTAACTGAGTTTGTTTCTTCTCTTCTGAAAAACACTCATTGTACATAATAACCATTGTTATTTTCCTGGGGAAATAACAGAATATTTTATTTGTATATTACTTAAATGTCTTACATTAAATATTTTTTCTTTAATTTTGGTTCCTCTTCCTGCAAATCTATCAATTTGTGTTTCTTGCACATGGTGTGTATCTCCCTCAGGGTGCAGAGAAATCAATGTACAGCAGTCTCAGTAAAATGCAGACACCCTTTTCGTGCCTTTCTCCCCCTCTTTCCATAGCATTCAGGCATTTGACCTTCATTGAGGAAGGACATTTATCACTAGCACCATCTAGCCATCTGTTAGTATACTTGTCCTCCTGGTGCACGTTCTTGTAAACGGAAGCGTTATGGATCACTTCAGCCTTATAACCCAAGTAAACAGTTATGAAGGGTGTTGATAATAACTCAAGGACTCATACACAAGAGTGTTGCATTTTGTAATATGTTAAAACAAGAATCACAAATCACTCTTAATAATAGTTTGTGTTTAGTACCTCGAAAATGTTTCCTTCTTCAAGTCTTCACCGTGGTGCAAATATTCATGCCTTATTCCCCACACACAAGGTAGACCTGCTGTAGCATTGATGCTCGCATTTATATAGGTCTCCCAAGTCTTAACACACTAATGACCATAGGCAGAGAATTGAGATGTTTGTTAGTGGTGTTTATAGGTGTTAAATGTTGGAAAGGTAAGTGTGAACTCCAAGGCAGAGCTTCCTTTGTGTGTGCAAGAGCTAGTCCACAGGGCTGTAGGCTGTGGACTGCACTGAGAGAGGTAGGTTGCCTTGGGTTCCTGAGTCGTCCAGCCTGCCTTAGTACATCAATTTGTTAATGGCAGATTTGCGTTGCAAGGAACAAAGTTTAAGACTATATTCAGCAGCATGTATTTCACTTCAAAGCCGTTTCCTGATTCATTCTTTCCAATCCTCAGTACTGATGGCTACTGCTTTACCATAATAGAAGAAGATGAGTCCGGTGGACATTTAGTCACTAAGGGATGTCTTGGATTAGAGGGCTCTGACTTCCAGTGTCGGGTAAGAAAGCATTTGCTGCCAGTGTTGCTTGGCTTTTTGACAGCTTTCAATTGAAGTGCAGTCAACAGATATTACTATGTCCATATTTTTCACTTCCATTTATTTGGTAGATAGGTAGTAATAGGACAAGGGATAATAGCTATAAAGTGAAAGAGGAGAAATTTAGAGTAGACGTAGGGAAGTTGTTCTTTACTGTGAGGGTGATGAAACACTGGAACAGGTTGCCCAGAGAATTTGTGGATCCCTGTCAGTGTTCAAGGCCAGGTTGAATGGGGCTTTGAGCAACCGGGTCTAGTGGAACGTGTCCCTGCCCATGGCAGATGGGGGTGGAACTACATGAGCTTTAAGGTCCTTTCCAATCCAAACCACTCTATGGTTACATAATAGTTGCTCTGCACTGGTTGCTGAGAAGAGTGAATTTAAATCCCTGAATGGTGATATTATAGCTGCTTGTAACAATAACTTAAGTTTTGGGGTTTGGCACTGCTGTTACTAGTAACAGTCCAGCTCAGAGGAAGTTCGAATATAGAGAAATGCAATCTAATTCCTGAAGTGTCCATGGTAGCTAAAGTTAGTTAGGATGTTATTTGATGGACCACAGCAATCTTCATGTCTTACATGAAGTTGCGCTTTAGTTTTTGGATTTCTGGTGCCAGAAATCCCCTTCAGGTACAGTGAGCACCTGATGACTACTGCAGCAGTAGAATGGCTATGAGCAGTGGAGCAAGGTTGCTGTAAAGTGTTTGCCTTTTCTAGCATTAATCTTAAATGATTCTACATGAGTACAGGAACAGTCTAACCATCAAGGTCCATGAAAGATATTTTACCCAGCTTCCCATGAAAGTAGAAGTGACAGCTAAATTAGTCCACAGAAATTTCAATATTATTCTGGCTGAACTGTTTTGAATACTCATGATAACTTATTTTTTAAATACAAATCTAACTGATGGATTCATGTGACTTTCACAGTTCTGATGATTGCACCATTAGAAACAATCAGTCACTTTTGCAGCAGTTAGGCACTAACAGAAATCCGTTAGGGGTGAATGGATCTCTTAATCATCTGGATGAAATGTTGCTGGATAGGTTCAGTGGCAAATATCCTTACTCTGCGCATCCTAGAAATTTGTAACAGACTGCAGTCCAGCTAAAAAGAGCATCCTTTTCTGAAGTGCCAGAATGATGATGTGTATGTACAACATAGATAATTACTTTACTTTCTATCAAATTGTTTGTTGCAGGACACTCCTATTCCACACCAAAGAAGATCTATTGAATGTTGCACAGGCCAAGATTTCTGTAACAAACACCTTCACCCTACGCTGCCACCATTGAAAACTCGAGGTAAGGAGAGGTAAATCCAGTCCCAAACTGACCTTTTCCTGCCGTTTCTCTTTGTGCCTTAGGAAAAAACAAAGCCCAAAACCAAAGCACCCCCCTCCAACTGCACATGATTAGAAAGATAAACTGCATTGAACAGTGTTGCTGAATTCCTGTAGGTGATGTGGGGAGCAGTGCTTTGACCCATGGTTGCTGATACTTGGTATTATTTCTATTGCATGCATGCAGTGAGCACCAGATGCATCAGTTGCACGATTCTGTCCTAGCACAAGCCTGCTAGCTGTCACTGATACCCCAAAGACTTTTGTTTGTCATGGCAGAGGATGCCTCTTGCTATGTACGTTGTTAACCTGATAATAAAATTGAATCTTATTTCTGGTCCCTGCAACATGCATTACTGTTCACAACTCCACACACATCTGGGTCCAGGTCTTCAGTCCAGGTTGACTGATGACCATTAAGCTTTTCTTATATAAAAGACCTGATAATATAGCACTAGGACAATAATTAGTCACTAAAGTGGATTTTCTACATGAAAAATGCAGCTGAAAATAGAATGTAGAGGAAGAGCCCATGCGAATGGATGTGTACTAACTTAGTAGATTCTGGGGCAAGATTATAGCTTTTTCATTTGCTTGTTTAAACATCACTTCCTGAAAGCTGGTAAAACTAGTTTGGCTGGATGTTGCCGATAAATTTTATAGAAATGTATTCCTAAGTAACTGTAAGCTCATCCATGATAAACTCTTGGCATTGGCAGCAATGGCCAAGATTTGATGTGGTCAGCATGGAGTTTAGTCTGCAAGAATCAGTTCAAGGTTGCAGGACAGTTTGTAATCATGATGTTCTGAGTCGAAAATCTGCAAACAGCAGATACTTACACAAATGCTTGCTCAGAGAAAGCTTTCAGTCCTGTAAGCTGTTCTCTTCATGCTTATGAAATTCTGCACAGATGGGCTGCAAAATCAGGCCTGTGGAGAGTAGTATGTAAATATTTCACTGTTTACTAGCAAGCCGTTAAGTCAGTGAAACCTCATAAAGTTCTTGACTTCCAACATAAGAGTTATGTACTACTTTGTTGGTTTTTTCATTTCAAAAAGTTCTTTGGACTGAGAGAGAAGCTCTAAAAAGAAGTCAATATTTGTTCATACTTAGTATATCAATAAATATAATTTTAGTTAGGAAAACACTGCCATGATTTCTTCCTGCTGCTGACTGAGTTTATTCTACATTGAAACTGCTTAAAAATACTGAACCAATGCCAAACACTAGACATCTGCCTTATTAAGATTTTAGTTATTTGGCAATACTCTCTGCTACTTATACAGAAAGCAATAAAACAAGCTTTCGGTAGTGGCAGAAGTTGTTTGGATCAATGTTGGTTTTGTTCTGTGTGTTTAGGCACCATGGTGGCAGACCCATAAAATAGCAGAGAGAATATTTGTTGAAAGAAAAATTTCATAGATTTGGAACAGCATTCTACCGGCTCTGTGTTGCAAAGTTGTCTGTTTATCAGGACAAACAAAAGGTGTTGTATTCACTCAACATATTCTGAGATTCTGTTTGAAATATGCTTTCCACTACTGGTATCCTCCTAGTATATCATGAAAATACATTTCAGGAACTGCTTCCTTAATGTGGCTGGACAGGGCTAAAGTCAGCACCTGTATTAAGGCCTTAAGCAAATGAGTTGTTCTCAGTGCCAGGCCTGTTTTAATTTGTCATTGCTGTGCCGCAATCTGAAATCTCAGAGAAAAGCCATACTTTTCACTGCAACCAGGTACAAATGTAGTTTTCAAATACATGCTATTGCCAGTACCAAGTGCTATGGCTGTGAGCGTTGTTTCTATTGGAAACATTTAGATTAGCCTGTGATTGACTGAGTACTGTTAGAATTGTCTATCAAATTTAACATAAACTGTAAGTACAGAGAAAGAGAAGATGAACTTAAAAACAAGCTTCTAGGAACAACCCTCTGACCTCTAGAATTCCATGAAAAATATGTATGTTCCTCAGCATTTAAAAGCAAACAGAAATTTGGCTTCTGATGGACTTATGTCCGAGGTCATATCACATGGGAAACAGTGTAGGGAGAGCACGCAGCTGCAGGTCAGAGGTTGCCGAACTGCAAATTAACCTATGCATCAAGGTAACATCACAAAGGCAAGTCACTTACGTTCCCAAAGTTCTTTTCCAGACCTGGCATGTACTGGAAAGTGGGTTTTACCCTCATCCCCCTACTCACTCCCCCGCCATGAAAAGAAAGCAGGACCACATATATGAGACTGGGACCTAGAAGAATTAACGCTGGTCAAAGCAAGGCTTGTTAAGCAGGATGTTTAAGCTGCTGTTAAACAGCAGCTAAGCCTAAATCTTGTGTTCATCTTAGTACAGAACTAGCAGGGTGAAATACTCCCAGAGAAATCATGAAGTCCTTATCCCAGCTGTACATCTGTCTTATTAAGGAAATGAAAGTCTTAATTGGGTCTGATACAACACCTTTGCTTTAAACAATAAAAGATATTCCTGGAAATCCCAGCGAAAGTGCAGGCTGAGACGAGTCAAAAGGAGAAATATGTCTTTACTGATTTAAAGCCTATATAAGCAGAAGTAGTGGTGCCACCGTGTCTGGCTCCCTGCCTGTAGAGCTTGTGATGAATGGTCAAGGGAATGATTGGAGGAATGATGGGGTTTGATGTGTGCGCACAGTCTCCACGCCTCGGATTTCACTGCAGTTTTTACTTGGATAACTGTAACATTGTGAACTGGGGAGGGAAGAGAACCTCCTCTCCCTTTGATATGCTGACTTCTTCCTTGAACCTGCTGGGTGGCATTTTCAGTGCGCTCTTCAGCATGGTCTTGTGTATGGGAAAGTGAGGGGATTGAGTGATGGAGGAGGGAGAAATCACAGGAAAATAACTGATAGGCAGCTTGGTATCACCAAAGATCTTCCTTTTGTTGCCCTCTCTCCCTTTCCGTGCTGCTCGCCATTGACACCAGCACACACCACCATTTTTGTACAACATAAAACTGCTAACGTGCCGTTTGCTGGGCTTCGCTGTTACGGGCTAGCTGAGGTATGTGAAGAAGCTTCCCAAAGCTACTGCATGTTTGTTTTGCACACCCCCCACTGCAATTGCTCACTGCTGCCTCCGTGGAAGCTACTGCTTATTCTCATAACCCTGCTGCTTGGCACATTGCAGTTGCCAAGTAACATAACACTAGAAAGCAAAGTACTGCTGTTCTTAAAGGACGGAGTCTCTCTGTCACACAAACTGACACTGACTGGTATCCACTACTACCTTTACCACGGAGCCCGTGAGCCAGTGATTAAGTGGACTCAAAGCTGAGCCACCCCATCCCTCTGCATGGTCAAGGAGGTGCCAGGAAAGGGAGGTTTCTCCTGTGCTCTGTGGAGAACGGTTTGGGCTGTTGGAGGAGAAAGGAGTTGGTCTCCAGCAGCACCAGCCTGGCTCAGTTCAGCAGAACAAACAGATGTTGCTGGTGTACGAATGGGGGCATGCTTTTAATCTTGTGTTGTCCATGTGCCAACGGGTTTATGAAGTCCTCAGGTGAGCAAGCAAATGACATTCTGCCAAATGCTTTGAAAATGCAGGAAGTATTTAAAAGGTGAGACAATAGCTCACTTATCATCCCTATTGCCTCTCATCATACATAGCCAAATAAATATAAAGACATATGGAAGTTATTCTCCTCTCCTGTGAGAGCCAGTTGCATACCCATGCTGTGCACAGTGAACCACTAGTAGTGGTCCTGTGTTAGCTATAGGGGACATCACCTGCTGCAAGAATGTAAGCATCGCTGCTACTGGAGTCTGCATTAGCTGCTGGCAGCACAGAGATCAAGAGATGTTCCTTTATGTCTTGCATGCTGCCTTGTACTTGCTTCACATAATTGCATTCGGGTATCAAAGAATCTGGCAGTGCTGGAGAGTTGGAGAGCTACACAGCACTCTGGGAAAATCAGACTGCTTTTGCTGACTTTTCTGAATAGGAGAAGCCCATTAGAAACATTGAGCAGAGTATGGATCATTTAAACCCTAAAAATGCCTGGAATTTGATTCAAGATTTCATCATTATCTTCCCTCTCCCAAGTGTACATACTCAGGCACACACAGGCCACATGAACCGTATGGGTGCTTTACAAGTTCTGGTAGTGCAACACTTCGTGTCTGTGTAAATGCACAGACTTCTGTGGCTATAATGTCTAGCATACACAAGTATGAGCAAGATCTGAATTGCTCCCTCTGCATCTGATATCAGCTTTCATTACTGCTAAGCACAAAAGCCCATCTTCCATCATGGCTTATTCTGTGAAATGGTAAAAGCCTTGCTGTGTACATATATCCAGGTTCTTCTCAAGTACAAAATCCCGGTGTATGGTATGTGTGCTCTGTTTATCCTCTCCTCAGCTGATGGGCTGCCATCTTAAACTGTTACAAACCACACATTTTAGAGGGAAATGGCTGGCCAACCCATGCTGCTTACAAAGCATGAACTAGAGCCCTTAGCCCTACTGAGCTGCCTTTGTGGGAGAGGTCTGGATTCCCCAGTGGGCTCTCGGTTTCAGCTCACAGCCCACTTTGAGTGGCAGGCCAGGTAGAAATCTGCTGTGGCAGGGAGAATGATGGGCTCCAGTGTTTTCCTGATAGACATCATGTCAGTGTCCCCTTTCAAAGGCATCAGCTGTGTCTTGAATGTTTACATTTTTAATGCTCCGAGAGCAGGGAATGGCAGGTTACAACATGACCAGTGTGATCAAAAGGTGCGTTGGTAGGTAATCTCTGTTTGTAGTGGAAAGGGGAAGGAAAGAAATAGTTTGGGTGCTAAAACAGAAGGAGAAACTGGATCTTTAAAATAAAAGAGCCTGACAGTGAACCAAGAGTCCCCTAGGAATCTCTTCTCATTACCCTTGTAAATCTGAAATGTAATAGTGCTGTTCCAGGATGAGTTGGTAAGGATAGATTTCTTGCATATTACAATGTGTTGGGCATTAGTGTGAAAGATGCAAGACAGCAAGGCTGGAAGAGCTTCAGAAAACATCATCCTTATTTGCATTATATCAGATAGCAGCTCTGGGATGGTGGTGTGTGTACCTACATGCTAAAATACCATAGTTCTGAGAGTTTGGTGGGTAGGGAAGGTTAAAGAGAAATAGTGCTAGGTTTCTTTGGTTGTCAGCAGAAGAGCGTGCATGAAGGTCAGACTCGCCTGAGTTAGGAATACAAATTTGGAGATTAATGTTATACTTTAAAGGGGAATATGAGTCTCCCATGCAAAGAGTGACCAAAACGTTGTAATAGTTTTTACATAATGGCATTTTCTACAAGTTATTTGACACATTTAATTTTCAAAGTGTTTTGCAGAATAGCTGCTGGAAGGATAGTTTTGCCCATGAGCATAGGAAGGACTTGCTGGCACAAAGTACTGCTATAGAGTGAATGGAGGAGAAAAATTCCTGCTCAGGTGTTTAAAACAGGATCTGAGAGACAGATATTCTGCAGTGATGGAAAGATACTTTCAAGGCCTCTTGTGGTCTCCTTTCTTAGGGGTTGGATGGTCCTCTGTGTCTTCTCTCCTAGGATAAATGCAATTATTAAGTTTTTTTACATTAACTGCTTGATAGGATGCTACTTAGTAAGAGTGATGTAAGACAGAGGCAGTAATTTTACTATGCCCTGGCTGATCACTTAGGTTAAGATACAGAGCTACAGGTCTTCATTGATTTTTCATTCAGAGTCAAACAGAGAGTTGCAAATCAAGGCAATGTTTTGCCTTATTGAGGGCTGAAAAGACAAATAGGCTTTTGGAGGTGCTGGTTCTGCCCTGATCAGTGAAGGTAAAAGAGGAAGTGTACAAAATGCTGGGGGAATCCAGGGGTATCTTGCACAGGACTTTGGTAGAAAAGAGAGGAAATCATGTTTGCTGCACTTTTGAAAGTGTACGTGTCTCTTAATACTGACTTTGTACCACCTTCCTTTCCAAATTTTCCACCTTCCTTGTTTTAATCCCAGACTTTGCTGAAGGAAACATTCACCATAAGGCCCTGCTGATCTCGGTGACTGTTTGCAGTATTCTTCTGGTGCTTATCATCATATTCTGCTACTTCAGGTAAATAAAGAATATTTTACCAGCTTGTTAATGTTCTTCCCCACATTTATCTTGTTATAGACTTAGGAATTTGAAAAAATTGAAATTGACCTTAAGGAAAAGAAATGGAAAGCTGTAATTTATGATGAGGAAAATGTGTTATTTTATTCACCCTAGTCACAGGTGTACCTGTGAGATGTATTTCATATAGCGTCTTTTGCCAAACATCCTAAAAATCCATTCAGGTAGAAGCACAGATTGTTCTTTACTGGGTATAAGAAAGCCGCAGGACAAATTTTAGATAGGGTAAATAAACCTAAGGCTTCTAAAATGTGTTTATGTGGTGAAGAACTGATCATAAAAAAGAGAGGGATACAGGAATGTTAAGTAAATATGTCTGGAATGTCATCAAAATCTACGTGCATTATGTTTAAACAATTTGTTCCATTTTTTAAATAGTCTAAATCTCATGACCTTACCTCCTCTAGCTCTTGAAAGATCCACAGCAGCCTGTAAAACTGGGTATTTCTTGGTCTGTGTTTTAAACTTATTTACATTTCTGAAAGAAAAGCATTTGGTTGCTTTGCAGACTTACACCAGATTGCACAGTGTTTGAGTTTTGTACTGAAAGCATCAAACATTGCTAAAAATAAAATAGAAAGTTTGGGGCAGTAAGTCCAGCACACTCCCCAGGGAAGCAGAGGAAGCTGTGAGTCTATAAATGAAGCAGAAATGGGGGTCTGTGTGCATTATTCATTGCACATGTGTTCGTTGTATTCAAAGCTAATTTCACTTTCATGTAAAATGGCAGATACAAACGCCAAGAGACGAGGCCCCACTACAGCATCGGGCTGGAGCAGGATGAAACCTACATTCCCCCTGGAGAGTCCCTGAAGGATTTGATTGAGCAGTCCCAGAGCTCAGGGAGCGGCTCCGGGCTCCCTCTCCTGGTAAGGAAGCAATATTATCTCAGGGCAAGTTTAAAAGGCAAGAATGAGTAGAGGAAGACAAAATGAGGCAGAAGAAAATACATTTGTGTGTCCTCATTTGCTATTTTAGGTTGGATTTTTTTCCTCTCCCAGAAATGAAAAGGGTTTAAGCTGGAGAACAGCTGCTTTAGAAAGCTGGAGACTGTTTTTTCATGCAGACTACAGCAGAAAAGCTTAAGAGGTTTTTTTTACCTCAGCTCATTTTTTATTTTAGATACCATAGAGTAAGTACAGGCTAATAGAGCTCACAAAAATACATCAGGATTTGCCCCAGTGTACAAGACAGCATCTGGCACACTGATCTTATTTTCTTGCTTTTTATGTGCAACACACAATAGCGTTTCAAACATTGACACACCGTCTTTATGTAAAGGGAACTGTAATTCATCCAACTTGGAACCTTTTTATGTGTAGACTTCACTGTGCATTCAGAATTCAAGAGTGACTTATTTTCCCTTGTCGTCTCAAAGGTTAAAGGCACAGGGATGGAGCTTGTGATTATTTCTGAACTGACTCCAGAATGACTGAACTCCTTGAGCTCACCTGCTGAAAAGGCAGAAGTTTTACCTTCTGTGGCAAAACAGTTCTGTTCAGCAGGGTTTTTGTTTCTAGGGGTCATTGTTGCTTTTAGTACTGAAACAAAACAAAACAAAACAAAAAAGCCAGGTTACTTATTTAAAAATACTGTTCTGAGAAAATGAATTAGATTTCATTTTCTTTTTTCAGAGATGATGTGTCCCTTCTGTCTCCCAGAACTATTAGTTTACTGATCCTATTACTGTAGATGTTGCCCAGTTTCCAAGTACTGTGTACTATCTATCTGGTTTTTGCCCACATGTTTTTTTTCTACACCCTAAATAAGTAATAAAATTGGAGGCTTTATAAATCCTTAAAATTAAGCAACAGGATGAGTGGTTGGCAAAAACCTGACTGAACGCAATTTGTTCTGGCAGGAGAAAATGCTTAGAGCCCCATTTAAATAAAGTGCAGACTTTTTTAAAAATCCAATTTTCTGACAGTTAACAAGCTATTGAGGAAAAAAGCCAGGCTGCCAAGTGGGTGCTGTGACTGGTGATGAACATGGAAAACCCATGGTCATTTTTCTCCATCATTTAGGTCTAGGTTTTAAGAAAGCTCTGTCATATCCCATACCAATGTCCCTCTAGCATTCCTAGTGAGTGCTTACAATTTATCTAGTTGTGAGGGGCTCTTGCTCTTTTTTTGCTTTGTTTTTTTGGATAGCGCCTGCCACACCAAGGTCCTGGTCTGCACTTAGTGCTTCTACCTGTTGTAGTAACAGAAATAGTATAATAATTTAGAGCAAACACTAGGAACTTGGTTGCTCTTCTCTGGAGTATGTGTGTTTCCAGCAGTCCACGTGGGTAGTAGGCGCCCTGAGGCATCTCATATCAGTGCACAGCTTGACACTTCATCCTAGGATGCCTGTGAGACAAAAAAAGATTGAGGAAGGCTGGATGTGGCTTCTTGTTCTTTATGCCTTCCTCTGTCCCTTTGAGCTGGTTAAGATGGGGTGTATGGTATTACTGGTGTCCCCAGGTCTACTCTTGCAGTTTGCAGAAAAACTAACCTGCTAATCAACTGCTGAAATGGCCAAGGTGACGTCTCAGCTTGGTTGTTGCTCAGTACTTATCAGAGCTGTGCCGGTGCCCTATAAAGCAGAAACCATTCTGTCTTCTGCCGGTCCTCTCTCAAGCCTGGAGACTTTGCAGCCTCTGGACCAAGTATTCTTCCTGAAGACTTTCCCAGACTTTCCTTTTAAGTAGTGGTTTTCTGTGGCAGCGAAATAAAAGGAGAGCTATAATGAATTTTGCACTTAGTAGTAGATGTTTGCTTCGTTTCCTAGAGAGCTGTAACTGCTACAGGCTCACTAGAAATGCTCAGATTAGTATTTCTGGGCTGATGTCTGAAACAAATATATAGAAAATGCCTGGCAATAATGCTCTAGACTTTATTGTGGAAGAGTTTGTTTTCAACTGTATTATTTCTTACCGGAGCAAAACATCCAAAGTTATTATTCCAGGAAAGTAAGCCACAAATTTATTACAAAATGTCACTTTATGTTAAACAGTAATGTCTGCCTTCTGTGCAAAACATCTATTCTAATGGGTACAAATATTATATCAAACCCAAGCATTAACCAAGGCTTTATTGATACTTTAACATTCAGCAAACGTTCTTTCTCCTGACCTGTTTGTACCTCTGACAGAGAAGTTTGCTGCAGGTTAAATGCTGCCAATCAAATTTTAAAACAAGAAAAATAAATTTAGTTCTAAATAAAGGCTTTGAGCCAACAAGCCGGGGTGCACAATCAAGTCTGTGCAAGCAAGCAGAATCCCATTGGCCTTGACAGAGCAAGAAATGTAGGGTGAAGCTGTTGCCCCCATGAATCCACATGCAAAACTGGAGAAGGAGATTAGACACTGGAGATATTTATTGCAGTCTGTATGAAGAATTTGCTGTGTTACAGTTTCTTCTTTACCTTTTCATGTACTTTTTTCCTAATTCCTCTCCCAATGAATTTCGCTTTCCAAGGGACTGCAACCCAGCCATAGATATGAAGTTCTGTGGTCAAAATATTGATGTTACAAAAGGTTGGTTTGTCTGAATTTTCATCTGAGATAGCTAAACATATTTAGCTGAACATCACAAAAACAGAACGCAGAAAATAGAGACAATGGGTAATTGGATTGATTCCAGCTAGGGAGGGGAAACAAAGGGCCATGTAACCTTACCTGGCTGTTCCTAGAGCTCAAGCAGCAAAATGCACAGAAAGAAATAACTCCCCCCCAATCTACTCAGTGTAAATAATTCACATAAACATATCATTCAGAATGCTCATGAAATCAGTTCACCCAACAATTTTGATTAACCAATTTGTTTTAGAAATTGTAATCAGTGTATGATTCAAAAAAGGGCTAAATTCCTTAAAATAAAATAAATTGTTCATAGGAAATCATTTGACCAGTTCTAGCAAGAGAAAACCAGGTTAAGGACCTTCACATAGTATTCTGCCGCCTGAAAACCCATAACAGAAATGCGTTTTCATTTTCTTAATGTAATTTAATAAGGAACCTTTCATCATTAAGTATTGTAATTCCATGTACTTTATGATGCTATTACATATATTTGCACAAATTAAGTTATTTGATGTAACTGCATTATTGTTCAGGATGCATTTTTAAAATGGGCAAAATAGAAAGCGACAATGCTGAAATGACATTACAAAATGTTACAGTAAAATTCCAATGTAATATAACTGTTGTTCAATCACTATCTGAGAGTATAAAAGAAAATAAATCAGTTTAAAAAATTAAGGCTAATCTCTGTTGCGGGCTTTCACTGATATTATTCAAAAATAATGGCACTGAAGCCACCGTCTTGGAAGTCTAATAATACATTGCAGGGCTGGAAAAATGAAAATCTGTTTAAATGACACAAGAAAAAAGCTGGGACTTTTGAAATAGCCTCGTATAAATGCCACTGTATGTTTTTCTTCTTTAAATTGCCTAATATGAAAATAAGTAGCTATTTACAAAATAAATTACAATAGACCTCTCCTAATAGGTTTTGATTTCATCTTTGGACATACATTCATGATGCAGTGGGCTTGTGTCAATCCTGTTCTGCAGTACCAAATTGTTAGTTTCTTCTGGACCTCCCAGGGATAACAAAGCCAGTGATTTTAAAATCAAGTTTTGATCATTTCTGTCAGCCAGGATTGCAAAAATGTTTGGGATTACATGAAATGCATGTGCTTTCCTAGGGAGTTAGTGCACACTTGCTGCAATAAACTGCTTGAAATTTGCATACAAATCATGGCAAAAGCAAGATAACTCAAATTTGCATTTGTCCAGATTTTGCCAAGTGCTTGGGCCAGATGAAAAACCAAAAGTAATTAGCTCTGGATTGAACTGGCAATACTGAAGAACAAGAGGGTGACATTTTAATGCCTTGTTATACCAGGGTTAGGCTGAGTCAAGTGTGAAAACCAGTGGGTTGTGTTGCAGCATCTACTCGAGTTTTTATTTTTGGACTTCTAGAAATACGTGATCCGTGGGCATGCTCCAGTCCTGTGAGAATGTATTAGGCTTCATTTATCCAAGATTTTTTGTAGTCATAAATGCTTGTTAAATGTAGAATCGGTCCATCTGATATTGGGGTCTGCCATCCTTATGAGCAATAGCTCTGCAATGCTGCCGAGTACATTGACCTGATGCTACAACTGCCTGTAGCTTATGCTATGTCTGACTTTAGCATCAGCTCACAGTCTGGCCATTGACAAAGCTGGTACAGATACTAGCGAGGGTAGATTTAAAGCTGTTCTTCCATATCTTCAGAAAAAAATCTGACTTTTTATTACTATGTAATGATGGTTATTAAAATTAATGTAGGCACATGGGCGCTAACTGTATAAATAGTGGTTGAGGTTCCTAACACCAGATTTATATATGTTGAAATTATTAGGCATGGGATTTTCAGGCAAATTGTTAGAGAGTAATTTTGCTAGTTTTGGAGCACTGATATGCTTTTGGCTCTTGTGAGCCCTAACCTGGAGTTTTAATTGCATTGAGCATGTAACAAGCATCCCCATTTTAATTAAAAATGTGTTAGCTACCCCTTTGGAATTTGGTGTGCGTTGGGGTGGCCAGGAGTGTTTTCAGTCAAAGCTTTTCCATAAATAACAAAAAAAATCCACCAAAAGTGGCAACCTCCCACAGGAAAATAAAAATTTCAAGGATTGTAGGCCAATGTTTCCTTCACACAGACTGATTTACTTTCTTGAGAGGCCATGTGTGTTTTGGGATTGCATGGAAAGGCTTCTTTACAGTGACAGGAATGGCTTCACCCATTCTGTGTCCGGGGAAAACAGGGAGCATCCGTGCTGCAGTGCTTTGCTGAAATCCACATTGCAATGGCTGTGCATCCACCTTTCCAACAGGCTTGCAGCATGGGAAGGAAACACAGAAGGAGGGAAATGAATGCTGAGCAAGTTGTAACTGCCCATCTTGGCATTTCACAGGTTCAAAGGACAATTGCAAAACAGATTCAGATGGTAAAGCAGATAGGAAAAGGTCGCTATGGAGAAGTCTGGATGGGAAAGTGGCGTGGTGAAAAGGTAGCCGTGAAAGTGTTTTTTACCACCGAGGAGGCCAGCTGGTTCAGAGAAACAGAAATCTACCAGACTGTCCTGATGAGGCATGAAAATATTCTTGGTGAGTGAAATTAAAGAGAATTATTTGATAGCATACAGGTTTCTTGAGTTTTAATAGTTTTGTGATTCCTGTTGTCTGATGCCCTTTCCTATGTCCTTTGTTACCTGCTGTGCTCCTCCATTATCCCCCCAGCACTTTCCAAAAGAAAGATGTTTCAAGGATTACTGACACATAAATAAGAGTTAAAAAAGAATGGGTTTGGGGGACTGATACTCCAACACCGTGCGTCTGTTTCTGCCACCTGCAGTTCTGTATCTGGTCTTTCTGAAAATGTGTTAAAGGCTAGCGATGCATGGAAGTAAGATGAGAGAATTTAAATATGTTATTAAAATAAAACCATTGAAGTGTCTGTCAGTTGAGAGTTCTAAGCAACCAAAAAAAGCTCTGAGAAGTATTATGCATTAAAATCTTTTTTCTGCAGGATTCATTGCCGCAGACATTAAAGGTACAGGATCTTGGACCCAGCTATATCTCATCACTGACTACCATGAGAACGGCTCGCTTTATGATTATCTAAAATCTACTACCTTGGACACAAAAGCTATGCTAAAACTGGCTTACTCCTCGGTTAGTGGGTTGTGCCACCTTCACACTGAGATCTTCAGTACTCAAGGCAAACCTGCTATTGCTCACCGTGACCTAAAAAGTAAGAATATCCTGGTGAAAAAGAATGGCACCTGCTGCATAGCAGATTTGGGCTTGGCTGTTAAATTTATCAGGTGAGTAGAAGTGGGGAGGGCAAGGAAAAGTTGGTAAATCAGAGGCAAACTCTGGTTTGGTTCGTGACTGAGGAAATGCGTACATGTGAATAAAGCACCTGCAGTGTATGTGCTCATGTCTGTGTGTCAGGAAGGCTACCTGTGTGGATGAGAATGGCACATAAACACATAATGCATGTGTATAAAAGTTGCTTTTTAACTGTCAAGCACGTTAGTTGCATTTGCATAAAGGTTCCATTTTCATCACTTCGCTCTCAATAGCAACCTGAGCATTGCTGCCACACGCTAAAAGGGCGTAGCACTGACAGGTTGAAGTCATGTCAGTAAACTTATCACTGAAGCTTTCAGCTTGTCTGATCCCAAGATAATACATTCACAACTTATATGGCATAGTACTAATCATTTGCGCAAGTTACTGATTGGGATTTATTGAAAAGCACCCCATTTGGACCACCTTTTGTTTCATTTCCTACAAATCAAATTGCCGAAGCACAGATTTGATTTTTGAAATAGCTTTTAAGTTTGATTTAAAAAAAAAAAAAATTAGTTGTGTGTTTAAACAACTTAGAGCGGACAAGTAGGACAAGTTACTCCTGGGATTCATAAAGGAGTCATTGCTGTCTGACAGCTCCATTGAAAAGGAGCTTGAGCTCTCAGCAGTGGTAAAGGTGTGTTCAAAGTCTCTGATTTTCCTGTGTACAGAAATGTGACCATACACTGAAGGCTGCAGTTTCAGAGGTCAGCTTTGAAACCGTGTGCTCCCTGAAGTATCAAAAAAAAAAAAAAAAAAAAAAAAAAGTAAGAATTCTGGACAAATCTTGAACTGAAATTATTCAGAGGGTAAGGAAAGGCAGTTTTTATGTTCTTTTCTCACTATTCACTTATCAACCTTATTTTTTGGTGAGGCTTTTCCCTTATGAACCTAACCTTTCTTTAGGGGATGAGGAAGAAATATTTTTACGTTAAGGAGCGGGGTCCTAGAATGCAACAACTTGGAAATACACTATTTGCTGTAAAAGCTTCAGGGAAGAAATTCACCCTTTGCGGGTATGCCTTGCCTAACAAGTACGGAGGCAGCATGCTGCTTAGGTAGGAACTGAACTAGGAACTACCAAGTGTTGCTATAAAAGAAGGTAAAATATGTATTTGTCATAGTCTGAATGGCATTTACATTACGTACTTGACTTGTTTTCATGCTGAATCCTTCCATAGGCAGCATTTCTCAGGCAATGATGAGGACAGAAAAAAGTAGTTGAAAGGGGTGTGCTGTGCTGAAGCTAATGAGTTTAGTAAAGTTCTCTGCCTTTCTCATTTTATTTGAGATGTTGCAAGGCACTGCAGGTCACTAGATTTATGTTACATTCTTGGAGGTAGGCAGAAATACCACCGGCATATGTATGATTTAATGACTGTGTAGGTGACCTCAGGCTCAGCTTTTTTTGTCATTTTCATAATGGTGACAAAAAATTGCTGTAGGTGAAAAAAATTGCGGAAGAAGTTGTGTAATTATCCTGCAAGATTTCATTGTATCCATCTCATTTAAAATGCATATGTTTTGAATGTGGAGAAAAGAAAATAGACCTTTTTAAGCTAACCACAATATATACCATATTGAACTTTTAAAAACATTAAAACTGATACAGCTGAATCTGAGTTAATATGAAAAAAAAGTAGTAAATCCAGTCACATAATTAATGGGAATTTTCTTCCCATTAGGTATACATTGTATTTTCTGATAAATGTGTGGGGTGTAACACATTTGGTTAGATTTTTTTGCGTGTTTATGTCTCTCTATTTACACATCTTGATGTGTAAAGGTTGGGAGAGATCAAACATAATGCATGCAGAAAAAATGGTTATACTCCTCTTCGCTGCAGATCTGATTTGCTGTAGCTAAGTGATCCTGCCCCAGCTATTAAGTGTCCTCCATTAATTGCTAAGACTAAAGCATTAGGTGGTGGAGTATGTTAAGAAAATAGCATTTGATGAAGATATGATTGTTATCACCAGCATTATAGCTCAGGCTAATACTAATGAAATCTCACAAAGTGGTTCTGCATTTGAATGCTTAACATAGCCTCAGGTGGGTCAGCCTTTTAAGGAGGGTTGCCTTTACACTAAGAGGCTTTCCTTGTATGAATTGTTCCATTAAGATTATGCATTACTTTTGACCTTATTTGAGAGTGGGTATGGTGTGAATTTACTACTTCTCCCATCTAAATTGCTTTCTTTTCAAGCTACTTTATCACATATTTAATGCCCTTTTCCCCCCTTCTTTTTCTTTTAGTGATACAAACGAGGTGGACATACCTCCCAACACCCGTGTAGGAACAAAACGCTATATGCCTCCTGAGGTGCTGGATGAAAGCTTGAATAGAAACCATTTTCAGTCGTACATCATGGCTGATATGTACAGTTTTGGACTCATCCTTTGGGAAATAGCAAGGAGATGTGTTTCAGGAGGTAAAGAGCTGAGAGATCACTTTTAATTTCATCAGTGAACCCCATTTATAACCCAAATCTTCTTTTTCACTGGGTAGTTGTTTTTACTGTAATGGACAAAAGTGGATAAACCATACAGGTAACTCTCTTAGTATCTGTTCTGTTGTTGAAACTTATTTCAAAGCATCAGTCAGTGCTACTTCGACAGCAGAGATTTAGGCTGTGTTTTAACAGCTCATTTGGAGGCAGCCGATGCCTGCACTGAAGAAGGAATACAGAACTCATTTGGGGGCCTTTCCAGTGGTAAAGCATTTTGCTGGACTGAGGGTATTAGCTATTTTAGAAGAAAGAAAATAGTGATTTCTTTGTTTTGTTAGAGTTAATTAGAAGGTGGAGGACAAACAATTTGGGGGGATGCTGTGCCATTATTTAAAATAACTAATCTGTTTATAAGACAAAGAGAAATAAAAAAAAAAAAAAAGAGGGGGAAGTGGCAGTCATTACATTGTTGTCATATCAGTGATTTCCTTCTGATATCAGGCATTCAAGTGTGAGGACAGCAAAGATAAAGCAATGCAGCCAGCTGCAGACTTAGGGCATAGATCCATCCTTGTACACATAGGCTATGTGTGCTTTCTGCACGTAGAGTTCAGTGTAGTGCAGAAATGATGGGTGTTATTACCTCTATTTTGCCACCAAGGAAAGTTAAATGCAGAGAAATGACTTGGCAGCGGCTATGGGACACATTGGTGGCAAGTAAGAGGAGAGCATGTCTCTGTCGGGTCTACACTACCCTCACCAGACTTTATGGGTCTTTAAAGCCGCAGTATTGTGCTGAATGCTCACTCCATCATTACCCTAGAGAAGCTGAATTTCACTGATGAGCAACGAGATCCCTGTTTACAAACTGGTAAAGTGTATTGCAATTATGTAACGTAAAATCTGTAATGTCTTTGTTGTTGTGTACAACATGTTCTTGCCAAGTTCTGAAAAGGCACAGAAATGCCCTTTAACATACACCAGTTCCACTGGTAAAAAGGAGACTGAATTCAAGATTATTTCACAGCCAGATTGCTCTGATGGAGGCCCTATGCTAATAGTACTTCCTGTGATAACTTACTGAAGATTGCTGGATGGGACAGTAGTGGTAGAAACTGTCTCATTTGGCAAGTAATTGCGCTTCAGATTAGGATACCTGCCCAGTCTTTGCATGGCAATGGTTAGATTGGAATTTGACTGTGGAATAAACTTCTAGGGCAGGGAAGTCCTTTTAAGAAGTATACCTAATTGTTAACCAGTATGACCAATCTGTTATAAAGGGAGGGGAAGAGCGTAGTGGAAGGTATCTTTTGCAAATGATTTGCAACTAATTACTTCTTTCAGGAATAGTTGAGGAATACCAGCTTCCGTACCATGACCTTGTGCCCACCGACCCCTCATATGAGGACATGCGGGAGATTGTGTGTATCAAGAGACTACGCCCTTCGTTTCCCAACAGATGGAGCAGTGATGAGGTACTGTCACTTTTAAAGTGCAGCCTCTGTTTTCAGGCAGAGCGAGTGAGTGAGGTTGACCCAATTCTGCATCATTTTGACTGTGGAGGAGCTTTACCACTGGTGCCAGCACCAGTCACTGTGTAACATGGCTTGGGAAGGAGCCTGACCTTCTCAGACATCCCCATGGAAGGTTTCAGAGCCCCAGGGGCCATAACCTACAATATTTGCAAGTGTGTGCCTCATGTGCTATTTGCCAGATCCCACAGCAATAGCAAGCTGTGCTCAGACCTTCTTGGACTCTCTGTTTTCCTCTTGCACTCATTTTGCTTTCTGCTTCCTGCATTAATAGCATTAAATCAGTGCCTAGCCAAAAAACTTGAAAGAGAAGCTGTTTTGTATTATATAGTACAATTGCAGCTTACTTGGTGTATTGGCAGCTACTTCACCCTATGCTGATATGTGGGCTTTGATTCCAACCTTTTTCCCTTTATAAGAAGGAAATATCTCCTCTCTCTTTGACATGAAATGAGCATACAGCTGTCTGTGATCACTGTGTGCAGTCTTGGAAACACAATTTTACTATGATTTTATGCTAACATGATTGCAAGATACTAGCAGTAGTACAACCACAGTAGCTGAGCTGCACTGATCGTTCACTCCTTTACATCTTACAGAAAACAATGCTTATGTCCCTCTTGGCATTTTAGCAGAGGGCTACAGATGTGGCTTTTCAGAGGAGATGTAGGATCCAGAAAATACTTTACAGAATAAAACAAGGAGGTGAGATGGCTGGGGAAGGAATCTGAGCTCTCCCTGCTGAGCATCTGTAACGAAGCAAAGTTGTGCTCATGGGATCGGAGATGAACAGTTGAGTTACCGCAGGCAAACCTGCGCTTGAGATACTATGGAGAAGGGGTCATTAATCATGTTAATTGGTACAGTTTAATGATGTAAAGTTTTCTACAGTCACAGAAGACTAGCTGCCATTTGGGAATAGCAGTGTGTAGGTGAATATTCTGCAGGTAGATGAAAGATTTAGGTGGCATGAGCTATAGGCAATTCACGAATGGGGCGGGGGGGACAACCAGAACAACCTCCCTGGGAGGCTTGAGGACTTGTGCAACTGGGCAGGAGCCATGGGTGCATGCTTATGCTGGGCTGTACCTCAGGGGCTGGTCGCTGGCTGAGGAAAATGAATTCCACTGTGTTTGTACAGCAAAGGGCTCACTGTACAGAGCCACAGTTGTGAAGGTCAGGCTGCACAGGTTTGGGGAAGGAGAAATAAGAAAAGTGCTCTTCTGAAGCATATATCCAAGTCTACACTATAATTTGTCATAAATTATAAGAGGAATTGGCATGTTTTGAGAACTCTCCTTAATATACAGACAGCAAAAGCTCTTGAAAAGCAATACCAGCCAGCATGTTGTCTGTTTTTTTGGCTGCCCTTGGAAAAGACCTTTTCCCTTCAGTTATTTGCATTGCTGCCAACTTCAGTCTCCTTTTCCACTGACCCAGGTGGGACTTTCTCTCCCATTTCTCTCCTCAGTGCCTACGGCAGATGGGGAAGCTGATGATGGAGTGCTGGGCTCACAATCCTGCCTCCCGGCTGACAGCACTGCGAGTCAAGAAGACACTTGCCAAAATGTCAGAGTCTCAGGACATTAAACTCTGATTTGGCCAGAGGCTGCTCTCATGAAGGCCCGTGGAAAAGGACTTTCTCATGCAGGCAGAAGAGCCATCGAAAGTCCTCAGTAACAAGTACCGTCAATACAGTCATGCTTAAGAGCAGCTGTAAGTTTGTTCAACAGCTTTTAGAGAGACTATCATTTGCAAAAAAAATCAGCTGAATTTTGACACAGAAGATCAGAAGAGGCTTGTCTGCCCTTGTTTACATGGGGAAATACAGTTTTAGTAACTGGTTTAAGATTATGCATGTTGCTTTCCATGAAAGCCACTTATTATTTTATTATTATTGTTGTTATTATTATTATTATTTTGTTTGTTTAAAAAAGATACTGCTTTAAATTTTATGAAAATAAAAATTTTGGTTAGAAGTAAAAAAAAAAAGATGTATATTGTTACATTACAAAAAAAAGGAAAAAACTGCTGACAATGAAAGCAAAGCAACTTTTTTGTTTCTAAAGAGACTATTGCACTCCAGCTTTTAACAAAACAGGCAGGTGTGCCTGTGCAGCTCTGAGGAGCTGTAATGGAAATCGTCTTAAAAGTCACCTACATGCAGAGATGACTTTCCATAGCCCTTCTTGTGTGAGTGGTTCTCACAGTACAGACATGAAGCCTGATTGCATTCCTGCCATGGTTAGAGCACAGGCAGCCATGTTCCTATGGGTGGCTTGTCCCAGGGGAGATCATACTTCATTTGAGATAATCTGGAGCTGTATGAATATGTTTTGGTGTGACTTGTTTGAAGAAGCCCTTCATGTTCCCAGGCAATCTGATGGGTATGGTACTAGGATGATAAACAAGTGCTCCCTTTCTTGGCTTTCTTTTTTCTATCTTTCCTTCCACAGCAAAATAAAGTGCTATGTGTGCGAGTGGAAATGAAGTACACATTTGGATCTGCTGGTGAATTTGAAACTGCTATCACGTACATACACAACCACTGGGTAAGAGGAAGTTCCTTGTGAGAAAAAATTACTAACTTCATCTTTAGTCTGTGTGAAAGTAAGGTATCCGTCTATAACCACAGCTGGAAAGAAACATATGTGTTTCCTTTTTTAAGGGAAAGTGAAAAAAACCCAAAATTCCCAATTTTGGGGTGGCAATCATTCTTCTTTAAGCAAGGATACCTGGTGCTTCCCGACTGCAGTAGGAAGTCCACAGGAAGGAGTATGGGACTCAAGTGGGTGGTGAAGGCTGGGCACTGTAGCCAACAGCAGGCAGAACCTCCAGTGCTTCTCCTGCTAATGCCTCAAGCTTCATTTGCTTTACTTTTTCATGCGGCATCCCAGAAGCCTGCATACTTCTGGGAGGCAACACTGCGGCTCTATACCATCGTGGTTCCCAGCAAGACGAGCTTTTAGAGAAGAAGAGCAAAGGGAAGCATGTTGATGGTCTTTCCCTATTCCTCCTTTCTAGGGCTGCAGCAATTGCTGCAATGTTCATACCACAGAACGGGAAATTAGAGGTGGAATATTCCCTGTGAAGTACTTTCTTTGGAAAGGCCTCTGTTCTTCATCAGATTATGAAAGCTGAGATGTACAGGAGTTACCGGTTTACCCTTCTTTACCCTTGGTTTATTTTTTAAAGTTTTTGTCTGCCTATGTCCTCTTTCACTAGGTAATGTTCAATTTAATCTTGAAGTAAGTCCTTACAAATGCTGCTTTGATTATGCTAAGCCTATTTCTGAATTGAAATAATTGTCATGCTGGGTTTAGCCTCAGCATTTCTGTAATGCTTCTTTTTTCCCATTTTGGACAAAACTGATTTAGTTGTGGTAGGTAGGTATATAATTGGGGTTTAACTTCACAACTCCCTGAAGGTATTTCTCGCTGGAAAAATTTCCATTTTATAGTTTCAAGCTAACAGAAAAATGCACAGGTTCAAGAGACTCAGCAAGACCTCCATGATTATAGCTATTAAAAATTTTAATCAGGGGATTTTTGTTAATTAGAGTGTTTTTTCCGCAGTGCAATTTCGCTGCCTGTACCCAAAAATACTGAGGAAGACAAAAGAAAATCTCTGAGAGCTAATAGTACACCAAACCGTGGCCCCAAGGGGGCAATGATGGTTTTCCCTGTCCTTAAAAAGCAGTGTGCTTACTTGTCTGAGAGCAGAGTTTGCTCCTTTCTTTGCCTGCCTTGGCTTGAAGATTTGCGGCCCAAAATGAGAAGAGCCTAGCATCTCTTCACCATTTTGTCTTATTGAATTGAGCCACAGGGTTTCCACTCTCACTCCTTTCGCCTTCATGCCCTTTCATGATAACCAGCACAGGCCCAAGGAACTGGGGTTTTTCAGCTCTGACAAAGCAGATGGGACTTTGGTTGGAGGCAGGCTCAGCTGATCCCACCTCCGTGCCTGATCCCTGCAGGTCCCGGGTAAGTGGTTGTGCAGCAGAGATGCCTCTTCCCTGCTGTGTTTAGGTGTATTTCGCATCTGCTTCCCTCAAATACATTTTTTTAATCATTATTATGGCTTTCACAAAAACTCTTTTGGAGGGTGCTTTGCTGGCTGGTGGACACAGGGCACCTGCCATCAGTGTGTTTTGCAAGAGAAAGGGCCAGTCGCTGGTTTTCTGAACAAGTCTTACCTTTTCTGGTCCAAAAAGAAAGTGATCTAAGATACTGGTTGATAGGTTACATAAAGTGTGTATGTTAAATGTTCAAGTTTATGTGGTTTTTATATATATATATATATATATATAAAAAATATATATATATTCAGTTGGGAGTCTGGAATAACTCCATTAAGAGTAAACTATTACAGATGATAAAGCACTAAATAAAACATAGTATTTATTTATGAAAATGCATAAATGACAAATCGCTGCAACGGTGCTGTATAGGAAAATAAAGAGAGCGATATATATGTGAGGAGACACACTCTGAGAAAGCAAAAGATCTGTGGTTGTTTAACTAGTGCCTACCCATTTTTTCCCAGGACTTGAAAGGCCAGATTTTACCCTCAAGTCTACCCACTGTAATAAGTGCTATTGTAAAGGGATATTCCTACGGCCAGAAAACAGCCTAAGGCAAGCATAGAAGTCATTCTAGCACTGTGACATTCAAGTTACCAGCTGCATGGTTGACTTTCTGCAACACTTACTGAGTATATTGTGGTTTTAGCAAGTACAGTGACTACAGGTTAGTACATTTATTTTGCCAGGTGTCCTTTTAATGTCAATTCCAGATTTTGGTAGTTTCAGAGTTCACATTGATGAAGGCTTGGAAGTCAGTGGTGAAGGTGATTCAGTGCCCACAAGTCTGGAAATCCAGCTTTGAAATGTAAATCACTGAAGGAAGTTTAGTTTAGTGACTTATTGATATAGATAAGATGGCAGAGGTAAGTGGGAGAAGAGGAAAAACAGACTCATTAAAAAAAAGGAAGAGAGCTGCCATCTAACAACTGCTATCCTTTCTCTAGCACAAAGTTATTTCTGTTAAAGAAAAGGTTGACAATGTAAAGACTAAAAAACTAATTTGTGTTCTTTTTTGAGAACCAGTGCCTTATTAAAGCTGTAAATACTGTAATTAGAAAACCTGGGGAACAAACTGTATTACGTTATATTTGTTCAAACTATATGTATATGGTTGTTTTAACATTCCCCCCAAATAAAATTGTTTCCATGTCGCCATGAAAGAGGTTGCTTTTACTTCTGTTTACTTCTCATGTGCTTGAAAAGCATCACCTTTGGGTTCAATTTCCCTGGCTAGATTGTTTTGACCATGCCTCATTTTATGTATTTATTTTAAATAAGATTTTTCCTCTGAGCAAACAAGTAAACAGCAAGATGTTGCATATGTTTTCACTGGCATCACCCATTTTCACAACTCAGTGAAGAGAGAAATAGTAATTAAAGTAGCGTTATCACTAATAGAGCAGTCACTCACATTTTGTGGCTGATTATGTAAATCTATAGAAATTTAGCATACACATAATATTTTTATGAGTCCCCCTCTTCCTTTCTTTCCCCCACATATTTATGAATCGTGACTATTTTTAACAGCACAGGAGGTTATCTGTGCATGAAGCTGTATTTTCTAGCCATGTGCTTCAGGGGAAAAAAAAGTTGCAGCCTACATACATTGTGTCAGCTGAAATGTGGTGCTGCTTAATACTGAGAGATGTTGGAGCATATGCATCTTGACATATAGGGAGATATTTGCGTGTATTTGGATGTACAGCCTGAGCTCTCGTTCTGCACTGCTGTGTTGCAGCATGCAGCGTTCAGCTCAGCGTTTCCTAACATGTAATCACCTTGCCAGTTATATCCAGAGTAAGTGTGTAAATGGCATTCTTCCCTTGAGCATCATCCTAGTGTTAACACAGACCCTGCAGCCCTCCTGCTTTGCCCCAGGCCACCAGCAGTGGAGCTTTGCAGTTATTCTTCTGCAGCATTTCCACAGTCCCTTGGCCAGGCCATATCTAGGTGGGAAAGTCCCATGCTTGCTGGACGTTGTCCCTGGCATGTCCCTGTATTGTGTAGTTTTGGGCTGCTTCTCCCCCTCCTTGGCTGCACAGTGCTGAAGGTGATGCGGTGCTCCAGCACAGCCTGTCTGGGCTGCCCCTTTTCTAGCATGCTGCTGAGATAGGTGTTTCTGTAGCTGCTCTCTGTGCCTCCTATCCTGCTAGCTTTTTCCACTAACTTTCTAGATAGGGCTTTCTGGGGCAGTCTTAGGCTCTCATTTTCTTTCTTCCTTGGGCTCAGCTGCCTGTATCTTCTGCAGTTGCAGGCAACATTAGGGTTGTTCTGCTTCCATTCAAGTTTGGCAGAGTCATGCTACTGTCCTGTGCCAAAGCCAGAGCTCTGCTTCCCTGTGAAGCATACCAAGCAGTACCTTTCACTACTTCGGAAGGAGACCTGCAGTCCCACCTTCAGAGCAGACAATTCCAGGGGTCTCAGAACAGCTAGAGGTGAGGTACCTGAAGGAAAGGGCCTTGAAGATAGCAAGTCCAGATGCGGACCATGAAGATGATCAGAGGGCTGGAGCACCTCTCTGTGAAGACAGGTTCAGAGAGCTGGGCTTGTTCAGCCTGGAGAAAAGAAGGCTCTGGAGAGACCTTAGAGCAGCTTCCAGTGCCTAAAGGGGGCCTGCAAGAAAGCTGGAGAGGGACTTTTTACAAGGGCATGTAGTGACAGGACAAGGGGGAATGGCTTCAAACTGAAAGAAAGAGTTTAAGTTAGATATAGGGAAGAAAGGTTTATAAACTGAAAGGTTTATAAACTGAAAGGTTTAAGTTAGATATAGGGAAGAAACTGCTGTGGTGAGGCACTGGCACACATTGCCCAGAGAAGCTATGTATGCCTCATTCCTGGAAATGTTCAAGGCCATGATGGGGGTTTGAGCAGCCTGGTCTAGTGAGTGGAAGACAGGAACTAGATGATTTTTAAGTTTCCTTCCAACCCAAACCATTCTATGATTCTATGATAGGAGGGAACTGCTTGGCCAGTACACGGCTGCAGGCTATAGCTGACCCAACCCATGGGGTGTCAGAAACCAAAGGAAACTTTGAGTTTGGCAATACATGTAGATAGGGTGAAAATAGTGTGATGAACAGAAAGAGCTTGTCTCCTGTGAAAGCTAAGTATGCAAAGAGAAAGGCAGCCAAACACCAGGAAATCTAAAAGCAGTGACTTGTGTCCAAAGTTAGCATCTTAATTTTGCAGAAACTAGCCCTGCCTGCAGCTCAGCTCTCTTTAACAGTGGCATCATATGGTGGCCAAAGTTACCATTGAAGAAGTTATGATGCCATGGGTCCCTTGGGATACAGCTCTTCATGTCATAGCTCCGAGTCCTCTTCATATATAATCTACCTCTTCTTATTATAGAGAAGATGGTAACAGTGAAATCTGAAAAAAATGAATAGTTCTCCCTCCGTGTTGCCAAAGGTGCGCTGGCTTTTGCATAGAGTAAACCTGCCACTGGTGCTTGGCCATAGCTCTGCGCCATACTCAGTGTACTTGATCAAGCCCAGTATTCCATCTGGTCTCAGAGGATCAGGTCTTGGCTCAGGTATCTGCCAGTCGTGCCAGACCCAGTTCCATTCCCATAGCCGCAAGGGACAGCCACATGAGCTGGTGCTGCAAGGCCACCCATGCCTGCCCTCTTGCAAACAATCTTTTGAGCAGAGTTTTAAAGAACCTAGATAAAAGGCTCCTCTTTCCTTTACAGCTTCCAGGAACTAAACAATTGAACACAAGGTAGTGGTGTGTTTTTTTTTCAGTTGCTTATAAATATAATTTATTACCTGTTTAAAAATTCTTTCTTACACTTTGTACATGTCAGGCTGACAGAATAAATGCAGGCATTTACAAACAGAGGGAAAGAGAAAAAGGGGGGGTAAGAGGCACACTCAGAACTAGTAAACCACACCTCCACTATACAGCAATACAAATAATGCAATGGCTAGCACTTCTCTGGTAGTAAGTCAGTCTTTAGAAAAGGAATTGCATAGAAGATACAGCAATAGGAAAATCAAAATCAAAACAGTTCTCCAAATCTGAATAGCAAAGAAAACAAATCCCATGAACCCTGGTATAGCTGAGACATGGGAAGCAGAGGGAGAAATGCAATACACCCTCTTTCTTGGCCCAGGCTGCACAGACATTTCATTTCCTGTAGGCCCTCCTTCTTTGCTTTGGAAAGGTACCAAAGGTACCATCTTACATTTTTATTATTATTATTATTATTCAACATTTACAGACAGAAAATGTGTTAGCAAAAAATGTCTACCACACAGATGTGCCAAAACGGTAATGCCATAACTTCTCTGTCTTGGCTGTGTCACGCATCCTGTTTCAAGGTAGGTTATTGGCTCATGGCTCAGGGATGTATTTGCAAGGTGCCTTACAAGATCTATGGGAGATGAGTGTTTTGCTGCTTCTTCTGCCTAGTTTTGTTTACTTTCCAGACTGATTTCGCTTTCTATTCATGTTGTTTGAGCTCCCAAATTTACTCGCAATCCATAGCAAGAGCCAGCTGGCAGCAGCCAAAGAGGATCTTTGGGCTGCAGAAGCTTTTCTCATCTAGGGCTATTGTCCCACCAGCTGCAACTGGCAGCTGGAGGCCAGAGTGCCAGTACTCAGAGACCCACCTCACCACTGAGGATGGCCCTGCCTGATTACATCCCGCTTCTTCACAGGCATCCAGAAGTTACTCGCATGCCACAGCATGGGATGCTTTGGGAGAAAAGACCAGGCCCAGAGTACAGCAAACATAGCAATTAATCTCTTTGTAAGCAGTCGAGGAGACTGAACCACTATTAAATACATTTAACCAACATCACAGAAAATGTGAAATACCTATTTGGTGATAGAGGCTTGTGGGAACTCTGGATTATCGCTGCTTTTTTGTACAGGCAGAGCTTATCAAAGGACTTTCAGATAAAGGGATTTTCAGATTTCAGGGAGCAGGTGTCAAGCTTAAAGGACAAGTAAGTAAATAAACTAAATGCTGCTATTTCAGTCGAGGAGCTTGACCTACCAAACTTGACAGTTTATTTCTGTGGCTTTGGTTCAAGTCCAATTCTAGTGCCTTGCCAGGTTTTATTCTGTACTGCCTGTTTGACCTTGCAGTGATGATACAGCACTGAATTTTGACCTTCACCTTCACAAGCAAAAGTTGGTCATAAGAGGATGCCCACAACTAACATCAGAGTTAAAAGCATCCAGCGGTAGGTGTCCTTAATTTTCATCTCTGTATGTGTGTATATACACACACACTTCACATTTCTGTTAAATTCCCACTTCAAAGGATGTCTGAGATGACACATGCTTCAGCATTTAAAAATCTGCAGTACAGCTCATTTTATGAACTTAAGCTACTCATACACAAGCTAGGAATGGACTGTGGTGATGACCCCAAAGTCAAACCTCATTGGAGTCACTGGGGGAGAAGGGCCAAAAGTTTGGTTTCCATTCACAAACTACTCACATCTTTGCACTGCCTGCCATTAAGTAAGCCAGCCTGCAAACAGTTACTTCATGGACAAAGTAATACCTGAAAAGACTCCTGAACACTCATTAAGATAGTTTACAAAGTGCCCTGAACATGAGATTAAAAAAGAAACAAACAAAACCACCTCACCAGTATAATCTTGTTCAGAAGTAACCTCAGAGCTGTGGTAACTAACTACTTGGCTAGAGCATTCAATGGCCTAAGGATAACCCCTCCACCCCGCCCTTTCCCCATACCCCTACACCCCGAAACAAGAAGAAAAGGAGAACCAAGAAGAAACTACTGTAGGTAGCAATAGAAGACATTAGGACACTGTCCACAATGAGGGGCTTACAGCATGTAAATACATTTATTCCATATGTAAGCAACAGAAAGAAGGAGAAACCCAAGGAACAGAGATGTTCGCTCCATGGGTATCCCAGACTCCAGTATGTCTCATGAGTGTCTACATTTCTGCCAGCAGTACAGGAAAAAAAAATAGTCTTGGTCTCCCATGGAGCAAATCCTGACTGAAGAGACCCTCACTGCCTCAGAACTTCTGAGATTCAGTAAAGCAGCACTTAGGTCTTGCACTGTTTAGTGAGATACAGTGGATCAGCTGTGATCAGAAAACTCTGAAAAATCCCAACCAAACCCCAAACTTACCCTACACACAGACAGCCACCTTTACAAGAACACAACACAAGAGGAACTGAAGAAAAAGTCAGGTGAAAAGGACTGCTTCCAACACTGTTTCTTACTTGGAAAGAAAAGGTTTTCCTTGAAGTCAGTAGATATGTTATATATATTTATATAATATATATATTATTTATAGCGCTAGCAACCAACATGTAATGAAGAGATGGTGTGAAGAGCAGCAACACTGCTACAGTACATAGCTGAAGGTGGACAACTGAAAAGATAAGCATTTAAAAAAAGTAGTAATAACTGGAGGATAAGAAGCCTGCAGCCATTTTTTTCTTTTAAAGCAGATGTGCTTCCCTGACATAAAATGTTACAATAACCTGTAAGGATCGGTTCTGTCTGCCAAACTTATTTGCCCTTTTAAAGAGCCACCTCACAGGAGAAAACCTTTCCCCAAGCGATGTTGCTTACTGTGGCATGCTGGAGCTGGAGCACAGCCCCACGAGATGGCACTGTGTCCACGCAATGGTTTCTCTACCACCAAAAGTAATACTCGGAAAGATCTGATCTGGCTGCCCTTGCTCTTTGCTTCCCACCCTTCCTCCTTGGGGCAGCAGGATGGGGATGCTGAGGGATGCAAACCACCGACTTATGCCAGAGCCACCTCCCCAGCCACATGCCTTGTCAGGGAAAAAAAAAAAAAAGAAGAAAAAAACCCTGAGCAAAATAAATGCAAGGGGAGCACCAGGTGAGATGGGAGCTGCTGTCAACAGCAGTGGCAAAGCAAGAGTGTGGAGCTGCTGAGACAAAGTGTGGTGGCTCTGTGGTGGAAACTTGCCCACTCCTGGCAGCCTCTGCTCCCTGTCAGGGCTGAGGCAGCTGGCACAGTGCTGTGCTGGGCCCCTATAAAGGCTGGTGGAGCAAAGGCTGGAGAAACCGTTCAGCACCTAAGTAGGGAATGGAAGGTTTCTGAACAGTTGGGATGGAAGAAGAGCAGCTCCACTTCCCAGCGACAGTGATGCTCCTGCCAGCAGTGATGTTCTTGATCTCCATCCACTTCCATGAATGCTCCTCATAATCAGAGCAGGCCTTTTCCTCTCAATAAATCCCCTTTACAGTGACACTGCAAAAGGAAAATTCCTCAGAATACTTTAAGGCTGTTGCTTATCTGCTTTTTCTTGAATGAGGCATGGGGAGTAGGTCAGAGAGTTGGCAAGAAGATCATCAACTGATAGCGGTAACTATGAGACACTTTCCGGCAAGGCCCCAGTGAGAAGGCTGCACACGCTGCCTATAAGCAAAAACTGACAGCTGGGAGTACCAGTGAGCTTGGGCATCAGCTAACAAAGACTGAGCTGAAGAGAAGGGACAGAAGGACAGTTCGGCTCATGCACCTACCTTGGAAAAGGAGCCACACAGGAAAGATGCACGGGAAGGGTAAAGAAGTATGAACTAAATACAACCGTGGTTACACCTGGAGGTGGCACAGGAGGGAGAAAAGCTGAGACCTATCTTTTAAGGGTTATTTTATTGCTCCAAGGTAAGTCAGAAAGGTAAGAAAAGGGCAGAGCTGGAAGCCCCAGTCAAAGCTTCCTGAAGCTGAAAGCAGAATTTCCTTTAGCATTGCAATGGGCTGCATCAGATGCCTAAGGTGAAAAAGATGATTGTTGTTAAAAGGATGCCCATAGCATCTCCACATTAAAAGAAGGTGGGGCTTACACAGGCAAAATGCAGACATATGTTGAAAGTTAAAATGTATGTCCTCCGGGCTCCAGTTGTGACTGAGATGCTGGTTTGCAATTTGCCGGGTTACCTTCTACAGGGAAGGGAGAGCTTTATGATTGCTGCCCAATGGTCAATCAAAACCCCGCTGGTGTCAGGGAGCTGAGAAATTAAAAGGTCCTAAGCCTGTGAAATGTCAAATGGGAGAACGGGCAGATGGAATTTTCCTTTTGTTTCAACCAGTGACATTTTCGAAGTTACCTTTAAAGGAGCAATCTGGAAAGCCTTGGGGAAAAACAAAACCAAAACCATGAAAGAAAACAAGCCATCTCCAGTCTTGGGAAGCACATGGAGTGGGACTACATGCATGTGTGCACAACAGGGCCTAGCTGGAAACCTGGAACAGACAGGCTGGGGAAGAAAACCTTTTCTGCACCAGGAGAGGACAGACAAGCCTGGCAGTAAAACTACGGCAGTCCTACACACTGTCATGTACCAAAGAGTCAGTCTTTTCACTGAGCAGAAAACAAAATACATGTGCAGTGACAACTGAACAGGCAAAAGTTGGCTCCCTTTGCCAAGTTCCCACTTCACCTGCTTGTGGTGGACAAGAGGGACATGGCTGCATCTCACCCAGAAAAGATCCAGCAGAGGACTCCCAGTTAGCCTGGACCACCATAAACATTATGGGATCCGGTGGGTTTCTGTACAGTGAGTACCTGCAGCTCTGTGGGAGCTGCTGGCTCTCAGATCACTTCAAAGCAAGACATATGGAGACCCACACTGGATGCACAATTCAGTGTCAGTGCCTCCATGTGCTTGCACCTGTGTCCCTGATCCAGTGGTCTATGTGTATTTGGACTGGGAGGCTGTCGCTGGTTCACAGCCACCTTGGGACAGGATTGCTTCTTAAAGCAGCCTGGAGGCACCAAAGCGGTGCAAAACATCCCAGGGAGGGGTGCAGGGTTGGATCCTCTATGGGTGCAGATCAGTGACTATAGCAGAGTGTTACCAGTTTATACCACCTTTGCATCAGGCATGAAGCACAGCAATGCTAACATGATGTGAGCAACCAGTGTAGGCTAGTAGAGGACTTTAGAGGAAGAAAATGATGGCTGGAGAAGGGAAAGACAGATGTCTTGCAAGACGTTCAGGAAGGGTATAACAGGTGCCATAAAAACTGGAATGATTCATTCTGCTGCTGACAAAATTAGAAATAAAGTAATAATGGTAATAATAATAATATTAATAATAATAATTATAATCCTTGTACTAGATACTAATTAGTAAATAATTATCATAGCAACTTCTCTTTTTAATTCTTTTCTGGGTTTCTTCCCCCCAAACCACTCTGCATTGCATATTAAACCCCCTCATATTGCACAGGGGTGCAAAAGGTTGTTATGTTGCGAAATGAAAACTGACTCCAAACCTTATGTTCCCTGCTGTCCTATAGCTATTCTCCACTCAGCCTCAGTGAGACTGCCTCGGGGAAGGAAGAGGACTTTACGTATGTTCCTGCTTAGCACCCAGAGTACCTGCTTTCTAGATGCACACCTTTTAACTCTGGTTTTCTTGTTTGCTATTTTTTTACAAGTAGGTCTAGGAAACAGAACAATGACAGGAGGATCATTGTGAGACAATAGATGTGCAGAATTGTAGCCAAAATCTGAATTCACCAGAAACCAATAAGCTGAAATAGCCACAACCAACTGTCCATAGCCTTGTCTAGAATGGCTTTAAACAAAAAATATAAAGAGCCATGGACAGTCTCCTTACCCCTGTCCAGAATTTGATGTAAACAACATCCATAGAAACTGGGATTGTTAAGAAAGTTTATCCATATATCTGGATAGCAATAAAAAGCGTTTCCTAGGAAACTGTAAAATCCTGTACCAAGCAGCGTACAGCCAAGCCGAGAGGAACATTAGTTGATTTATATTTTCAAGGTACAACTTCGCATTATTTCTTTTAGATCCTGTGATAATGTACAAGGAGAGCATGTGTGAAGGTCAGGGCTGGTTTTTTTCTGTTTGTTTGTTTGCTTGCTTGCTTCTCTGTAGTGTTTCTTGTGTAACTCATTGGTCTGGGTTTTCATTTCAATTCTCGTTTGTAATAACAGGGCATTACCGCTCCCTGCGTCTGTCCTTCCTGTTCACGCCAAGGCTGCATCAGTAATTTCCTTCTGCTGCCAAAGAAACAACGGTTTCGTGTCTTCCCATTTCTTCAAGAACCGCTGCCAGCATGCTCAGGTTGCCATCAGGGAAATTCTGGGCTTCCCAGAGATCCAGGATCACCCCAGTGGGACTCGATTTTGTAGCAAAATAATTTAGGTACCTGCAACAAGCCAAAAGGAAATACATTTTTCCAGGTTCATGAAGGATATCTGAGTTAGAATCATAGAATCATAGAACAGTTAGGGTTGGAAAGGATCATCTTAAGATCATCTAGTTCCAACCCCCCTGCCATGAGCAGGGACACCTCACACTAAACCATGCCACCCAAGGCCTCATCCAACCTGGCCTTGAACACCGCCAAGGATGGAGCATTCACAACCTCCCTGGGCAACCCATTCCAGTGCCTCACCCCCCTCTCAATAAAGAATTTCTTCCTTAGATCCAATCTAAACTTCCCCTGTTTAAGTTTGAACCCGTTACCCCTTGTCCTGTCACTACAGTCCCTGATGAAGAGTCCATCCCCAGCACCCTTGTAGGCCCCCTTCAGATACTGGAAGGCTGCTATGAGGTCTCCACGCAGCCGCCTTTTCTCCAGGCTGAACAGCCCCAACTTTCTCAGCCTGTCTTCACCCGATCCACACAGACAGCCCCACTCACCTGTCCAGCTTCAGCTTGTGGGCCAGCATCCGCCAGTCATGGCCCCTGGTCTGGGGCGCATCCAGGCTGCTGCACAGCTTCTGCCTTATTGGGAGGGGGATGCTGAAAGCGCTGGGCCCTACTATGGTGGTGATGGTGCTTGCTGAGTCCATGGCAGGATAATTGATGCCAGTAGGTTCCTGACATTGGAAAGAAAGAAAAAGACAAAACCAAAAATCAACAACAGTTTTGTTACTGAGTGAAGAGACCACTGTAGATTATATTCTCGGAGCCTCAGTTCTTCTACTTGCATTAGCATTTATGTTAGTCAGCTGAAAAAGAGAAATATTTATAACCAACTTTGAGCAGACAGCAGGTATTTTTTTTTTTCCTTTTTGTTTTGAGGGTGAAGATAACTATGGCTGGAAAAAATTTAGTCCAGCTTCATTAATCACTTATTGGAAATAACGAAAGATCAGTACTTTGACACATTTTAGAGCAAATTGCTACTACTGGGGCAGGACAGGGCTTTCCTGGCTTGGCTGGCAAAGGCCCCTTCCTGGCACTCCCCAAGTCCCCCACTCCACACTGAACCAGTAGTGAGCTCACACCACTGACATCTGGCTGGGAGCACCCAGTCTCTTGGAAGCCTCTGATGCTGGGCAGGCCAGAAACAGTCAGTTAATACTGCCCCAGGCACAACCTGATCCCTCATTTTTACATGGCTCTAACTCTGTGCTGGAGATAGATAACTGGAATGTGTGCACTCATACTCTTTTATACACACCAGTTAATCCTCTTCACCTCTTTAAGTACACCTTTCTTTCCTTTTTTTTTTTTTTTTTTTTTTTTCCCAAGAAACGGCATTTATGGAAGGTTTATGCCACGCTGTAATGTCCTCAGTTAACAATACCCAAAGCAGTGCTGAATACTATATCCCTACTTGGGTGCCAAGGGCCTGCATTGCAGACTGGCCACCCCAAACCCACCACTTCAGTCAATGAGCTACTGTTCTTTAACTGCCTGGCAATGGGGGTGGCCATGGCAAAATGACTTGCATGCCACCCCTGCTGCCTGTGGGCTCATCCATGCTGCCAGGTCAGAAGTGGCTGTAGGGTGGTGACTGGTAGCATCACAGATGGACAACCTTCCCTTCTTATTTTAGGCCAAGGGATGCAAATGACACATTGACGCAGCACTGGCCTGGTTCTTGAGATGGGCTGCTGCCCCAGGTTCATCAGGATTGCTGCAGAAAGAGCCCAGGTATTTGTGGCGGTGCCCTGGGGCTCTTTTGGGTGAATATTAACAGCATGAGATAAAAAGGGGATTTCAAAAACAAATGGTGGGAGAGATCTAATGCAGTCTTCCTCTTGCCTTGCAAATGTGCATGTTTTGGCATTCACTGCATTTGTATATACCGTGGAAGACACTGTATAAAGCCAGAATATGACAGTTGAATCTGCAGCAGTTTTATATCCTTTAAAGGGGACAAAAGAGAAAGCCCATAAAGGGAGGATGCAGGAAACTAGTAACTGTGTTCCTGTATTTTTACCGTAGAGTGACAGAGGCAAAGAGGTAGATGAAGAAAGGTGCCAGTATGGTCCTGCAACGCCTAACTATTAGCTGGATACCACTGGCCTACCCACAGAAGAAAATGTGAGGAACCACAGCTAAGGTTTCCTGATGTCTGATCTGGTGTCTTTTTCACACTTCTACAGGCATACACATCAGTTTCCAGATTGCTGTTATTACACTTTGTAGTGAATTTGTCATCAAATTGTCTGAATTTTAGAGTTTTTTTCTACTTTACACAACCCTATATGCCATCCCTTAGCAGCCCAAGGTCCTCCTGCTCCTTGCTGGGGCTCAGGAGCATCACAAGATGTGAACCACAAGGAGCAATTTTGCAGGAGGCGGCCTTGATAACAGCGGTATTATTCACTCCCTCTATTCAATCCTGATGGATGGGATCACAGCACAAGACAAGAATATTATCCTGTTCCCTCTGAATCTATTACCAGGCCCTATTACACACAACCAGCTGAAGATGATTATAGTGTACACTTGCATTTCATTAAAGTTACTCTCAGTTCCTTTCTCTGTGAGGTTAAATTAGAGATTACTTCAATGCAGCACTTATTACAATAATTGTTTATGATACTTTGTTTTACCATCTGTCTTTAATGTTGTGTAGTCCCCAGCTGAATCTGCAACCTTATACCCACTAACCAAGCAGATGTTGTGGGTAATGGTACACACTACTGGGGCCCTACAGCACAAAAACTTTCATCAGTGGCTTCCGAGCCCTTCTCCAAGTCAGCCAGCAGCAATTGCTGCCCAAGAGCCTGCTTTCATAGCTGCCAAGGGTACCAGGCATAAAACCCACCAGCACATTAACTGAAGTCAACGCCACGTCACACCTGAACATGTTGCTTGGTCTCAGCCTTAAGCTTGACTGCCCCAAGAAATGAAGGTTCTCTAGATGCTACATAGCATTGGAAAAATGTTCCCAAACTTACATTTTTCTACTAGAAAATGTCAGCCATCAAAAGAAAAAGTGTCAAAGATAACTGTCAGGATTTGTAGCAGTAGCAAAATATGAGTAAAAAAGTCTATTGCAACTAGACCATCTGATACTCCCTATTGCACAGCTGTTACTATGTGGGATGAGAGGGGAGTAGCTCATGCAAACATACGGCAATGACATTTTTCTATTCTTTCTCCCCCCTTCAAGGAAATGTCAGGCATGATGCTCTTGTAGCCTGCCAGGAAAGAGGGCCATGTGGTGCTTTGCAAGATGCATCAGGAAATGGTAGGCGAAGAGCTCCTTCACATAAACACAGAAAGGTGGCAGTAGCAGGGAGACCATAGCTGCCTTCCTCCTTCCCTTAAAGGGAGGATGCTCCCTTCCAGATGAGAGAAACTAAGGGAAAATGCAACAGAAGACAAAAAGCAACAATGTCATCCATCCCTTATATCCATCCCAGCAGTCAGGAGGAAAAAGGGAAGCACTAAACAGGTAGCAGTGGGAAAAGATATACTTCCTTAGTCCTCCCATGTTCCTGCTATCAGATAGAGAAATACATCAATGTAATTTACCTCTGAGACAGAGCAGTTGAGCTGGAAGATCTGCCCTTCTCCTTCGACCTGCCGGACACAGAGTTTGCACACCAGCTCCAGGGTATTCAGGCTGAACCTTTCCAGCGTGAAGGTGCAGTGCAGGTTCCTCTGGCATCCACTCCAGATGTGGTAAAAGGGAATTTCCTGAAGGATGAAAGCAAAAAAAAGTATAGTCAGGGGGTGGTGTGGGACCAGAGTGGGGATGCTATAGGACTAGAGACTGTGGGCTCCATGATACTGTCACTGCAAATAGTCCACGTTAAAAAATGTCCACAGGACTGTAGCCTGGCATCTGGTGTTTTTTAAACACCTCTTTGTGTCACTCTGTTTCTTTAGGCCCCACTGCTAGCATCCAGTGTGAATGGTTTGTGATGCTCACCTGGTATTTAGCTGGCAGTTTGCTCTTCCAGAGAGAGTGGGCAATGTCATGAATGGACAGGCGGAGGTTGTGGGTGCTTCCCTTAAAATACAAAGTTTTGGGCTCCTCCAAAAGCTGCCCGCCCATCTGCCGCTCAAGCTGGAGGACCTCCTGCAGTATTATGATAAAAGGAAGAAGGTGGTCAGGTTCCATCAAGGCAGAACACTTCTGATTTTGAATCTTCTGATCCCGTGAGATCAGCTGCTACAGATGTTGTAACTTGTGTAATACAGAAACAAATAATGCACAGGCATTGCACAGGATTCTGTTTCCCTGTGAACCAGAACTGCATTAGTGGATCTGAGTATGATTTAAATACAGAAATATATTAGTCTTCATTGCTCACCAAATTGGACATCTTATGGTAACATTACTATTTTGGTTTTGGAAGCTCTTATTTGTGTAGGTCTTGTTGACATGGGGCCTATGCATACTGTTGGTCCTTCAGCTTGTGGCCTCCTAGGAAAGTGCTCTATGACAGGGTGATACAGGAGGTAACAGATGCCTATGCCGAGACTCAATTGCCAAGCGGGATGGTATCAAAACAATGCAAGACACTGTGATGGAGCATTTTGTACATAGGAATACATAGGTTCACAGTTATGAAATACTGATCTTGTGATCAAAAGCCAGTAAGCCAAGAGCCTGGTCTTTTTCTGCAGCTGAAAATAAATACATGCCCGTAACTAATGAGACCACAGCGGACCGTTACCTACAGTCTAATTGTAGTCCACGTGGAAGAAGCAAGTGCAAAGGCACCTACGTGAGTCCCATTAGAAACTAACACAGCCAGTCTCAGTCATATTTAATTGTAAGAGCCAACCAACCAGTCTCACGTGGCCAAAGCCAATCATGCACAGAATAAGCATGCTCAAGAAGTATGCAGGCACACAAAACCAGGATGCTACACCAGGCCAACTAAGGAGCCTCTGTTTTAGCCCAATATAAAATAGACTACTCTTGATCACATCAGGATCTAGTTAGCACACAAGAAATAGTCCAATCCAGCACCTGACAGATCCTGAAGCTAAAATGATGTTTGTTTATCAACCATCAGAGGAAAAGAAACAAAATCAAGAAACCTTTTAGATTAAGGCTATGCCAATGAATCAGTTCCAGCTTCTTTCCAGTGCTCCCTAATTACCTTGTCAAGATGTCTAAAGAGCAATCGATAGTAATTATCTGATTACTATAGATCTTCATTATGTCAAATTACCTCCCTGGAAGGGCCAGAAGACTCACAGCACTGCGTGAGCTAATTGCAGATGCCACCTCTCAGGCACACAGGCCACAGGGGCCAAACAACTGCCTCTGCCCATGCAGTGCCAGCTCTGGGTGCTGCTCTGCTGTGAGGAAAAACATTGCAGAGTGATGTTGCATCATCCCAGCCACCAGATTTGGGGGCCTAGTTTCAATATCCTACTTTCAGTAACCACCCTTGGTCACTGTAGCTCCTCTACATGCTCCAACTGGAGAATGCTGAGCAGCCAGTACTTCTCCCATGCCATTCAGCTAATTAATTTAGAATTAATTTGGAGCCATGATTTCCACTATCCTTCAAACCTGCAGGCTGGCTCTAGCCATACGGCATTTTATTTAGAGCAGTGCTTATCCGGCTGGCTGGTGTCTCTATACCCTCCTGAGCCAAAACCTGAGCTGCGTGTTGCTTGCCCAGTGCTGTGGTGGCTCTGGCCACCCTTCCCATTATTTCTCACCACTCCTCTGAGCTGGGACTTATGCTCTTACACCCTTCTTAAGAGAAGGAGCTGTGTAAGGCATTGCTCCAACATCAGCATCACCAGGGCGGTATTTGTACTACCTGTATTTGGAAAGGGCTTCTTCATTAATATGGCACAAGCAAGCAATGGTGTTCAGTTTAAGCTGTTGCCTTTCTTCATTAGGTGGAAAAATACTCATTAAATAACCAAGAGAAGATCACATGCCTCTTGTGCCTTTTTTGGTGTGTTTGTTGAGGACACTTATTGCACAGCATGAGGCAGGTTGAGGCACTCCACCTTGCTATAGCCTGAAATCATTTGTTCCTGGTGTCAGAGGCACCATTTCCATGTGCCCAGATGCTTAGCACTCACCACACTGCCACACATGGGTGGCATACCTCAATCTCAAAGCCATACATAAATAAACAGAATAAAGCAGCTAGATTTCTTAACAGTTACCCTATTATTAGGGGGTTTTAGGTTTTTTTTTTTTTTTTTCTCAGCAGACTAGCTTGGGCATCCCCCTTGAAATGCAAAACTCAGCCTTAAAAGAAAGAGGCCAGTGCTCAAAGTCACAGCTACCCTCAACCTTCCCCAAAAAGCACTTTTGTGAGCTCAGGATCCTGTAGGGCAGAGGATGACACCCACAAGATCAGCACTGAACTCACTGAACTCACTCTGCTTCACAGCCCCAAGAACCCTGCCAAGCCGCTCCCATAATAACTGAGCCCTTATTGATGGCAAAGTCATTACATTTCCCTACTGTATGTACTGTGGGTGCTGGCAGTTCAGCAGCAAGCACTTATGCTGCATGATGAGATGGAAAAGCCTGCTGGATAAATACAGTACTGTGCCTTATACTGCAAATGCTTGTCTTCCTTTGGTGGCTGTTAGGATACATTCAGCATATGGCACACTCATTCCAAGTTGTAAATAATAACAAAATGCATTTTGTTGCCTATTAAAATAAACACATAATCCCATACAAATGCTCTTCCAAACCTCAGACATCCCATCATGGTAACATTTCACACTGCTCTTCCCTCTTCTTACCATGCCTTGCCTGGAGCAGCCATCCCCAAGACACCGAGATACTGTACCTGGTGCCTCACTTGCTGTCTACAACTTTCCCTCCTTGTCCAAATTATTTTTAACCTCAGGACCTGCTAGTCCAATCCCATCTGCACACCTTGTTCTGCACAGCTAGCGGTGGTCGCCTGGTGAATGCCTTCCCATTGGCAACATAGCAGTGCCAAGGACCTCATCCCAGCATGGCTGGGGCTGCTGTGGTGCCAGCTGTTGTGACAGGATGTGACAAACACCCCAACTTTCTTTCTAAATAGTCATAGTTTGAGTCTACACAACACTGTTGCACGTGGCTGGTTTGTATGCATTGGTTTGTACACACCAATTCACACTCACTGGTCGATGCTCAACTCTTTCATCTACACCTAGCTTACTAGGGTCATTTTTCTTAAACCTTCTTCTTCCCAAGACCTTTCATTTTCAGAGAAGTGCAACTGAAACATTCATAAGAGTTTGAGGCCAGCAAGTAGATATGCTTGTCCTCCTGTAAACCACCAGCTGGTTGGGTCTTAAATGTCATGGATGGCCTTCAAGTCTCAGGGAAGATGTGCCAAAAAACCAAGAAGATTAAAATGGGCATACTTTGCTGTAAAAAAGCATTAAGTATGGGTGGGAGGATAGCTGCCTCACTTTGGTCACCTTTCCTTACCAAATTACGAGCTCACTTTGGGGTCTACCTGCAGCAGAAACCCGAAGAATGGCCTGCTGCCCTCCCAAATGCTGGCTGCAGCTTCTCAGGTAAAAGATGGTCCCTCTGTGTTCCCCTGTGTCTCTCCTTATCCCTTCTGCTATTGCACTGAATTGGATTAACTTTACCTTGCAACTCCCTCCACAGTCAATTAGAAACAAACCAACAGCTCCTGAGTAGCACCTAATTGGATTCCCCCAGCTCTGACTGCATTAGCTGTCTGTCCAAGGCCCCTCTGACTTGCTTATTATTACCTCAGGCCTTGATGAACCCGTGGAAAATTGTATTACGCAGCACAGGCATAAAACCATTAGGACTCTTGAAGCTTGATTGCTATGAAAGATCCTTTTCTCTTTTTTAAAGAGGAAAAACAAAAGGGAAATTAGACAAGGGAAAACAATTGTTTCTAAAAGCCTGATAACACCAACGCATTGACAGAGGCCAAGCTCTAAGGTCCTGTAGAGACAAGACTACACTAAAGTCACAATATGACTTCTTCTACCCTTATACATAGAGGAGAAGAGCATCCCTCCAACAGCCTAGGCAGGCAGGCCTTTATATCGGATAGTACTGAGGAGAAAAACAGAGCATGCCATTTGCAGCGATCGAAGTCACTGCTCCAAAAACCACAAACATTTCCCAGCCAGTGGATTTAAATCCCAGTAATTCCCATGTACAGCTGAGGAAACAAAAACATACAGCACCAGGATGACTCTGCTTCGAGTCAGGCTTTGAACTCGTTTTGCTGCGAAGAGGCACTTGGGAAGTTGCACTGGCTATGACTAAAGAAAACACCCCCCTTTTTAATATCTTACGCTGTTACATGTGCAGTTGGAGTTACATATTTCATGAATGCATCTATTATAGATATCTACATATAAATATATAAATATTATAGATATCATCTATAAATACAGGTATTTATAAAGAGAAATAGCAAGTATGATTATCTATCTGCTCATCTGTATGTAGTGAGTGTGTGTGTGCATGTCAGAATTATTCAGTGAGAGTAAGGTTATATACTTAGAAACAGCAACAGCTTTGGTTTATTTCAGTTGTGAATTCCGAACACAAAAAGCTGCATGCAAAGAGGTGTAATAAAGTAGTATAAAAGCAGGCAGTGATTAACAGCCCAGAAGCTTCTTTAATCGTTATCAACTATTTACAAAGAAGCATTTAAATGTTTCCCCATCTCTGGGGAGCTGGCACTTAGCATTAAAAATACATGAATAACGAATGAAGCCCTGTGTACCTTATGGCCTTTTAATAATGCAAAAATCTTTGGATTCAGGATATGATACAGGTAAACAAAGGAAAAAAGACTGGTAGGCAGAAAATAGTACGAGATCCCTATGTAAAGGAGACTTTATAGTATGTGAGGGTTAAACTGTGCAACAGCAGCTTGTTGTCAAGTTCTTTTTCTAATCAGAAAAACAACCCAAAGGGCAGGAATACAGGGAGCAGAGGGTCCAGTCATCACTGTGACTGCAGTCCTGCTGGAGAGGGAAGGCAAGTGAGAGAGCAACAACTACCTTAAGGGCATCCTGCGTGTCATCGAGGCAGTAGACCCGGATGCTGTACTCCAGTGAAGAGCAGGACAGTGGTCCAAAGATGGCCAGTTTGAGACGTTTAGCTGCTGCTTTGGTGATTGACTGTCCCACCAAGGCATACGTGCTGAGGGTCTCTGTCAGGATATGGCAGGCCTCTGGGTCCAGCTGGATATAGCATGGAGTCGTAAAGTTTTCCTCCCCGACCACCACCACATCCTAAGGGAGAAAGAGACCAAGTTAGAGCTCCTGACCCCTCAGAGCTACTCTCCTTTTAGTCAGCAATACCCCTTTCAAGCCTGGATGATGCATAAAGCCCTTGCCGTTTGCACCTTAGATTAATAAAGATTTACAATTCCTGATTCTGGCTTTTCTTCCACATAGGCACAGAGAGGGGATGATTTCTCTGGGGTGCTGATGGTGAGGATGGTGGTAGAAACCTCTTCCTGTCCTCACTCCTTTAAGACTTGTGACTCTTTCCTCTGGGCCCTGCAGCAGCTTTTAAAGCTCTGAGCACTGTTAGGCAAACAATGAAAATATCACAAATATTTTATTGAAAAAGATATTGCGGAACTAATCATTTGGTGACCATGATTTAACATCAGTTGAATCAGTGGTCACAGTGCAAATAAATAACCACCCTTCCTTTCTAAGCATGATAATAAAGAGTTATAAAAACTCAAGGAAGGAAAGTGACCTCTACGATGACCGAATGCCGTATCTACCTGAAATATCACCTGCTGCTTCGTCAGATTAATCCTCCATGGTGAGACTGCAGGGTGAAGGAAAAAAATACATACGGCCCAAATGCAGACAATCTCCCCACCTTGAGGAGGACAACAACTCCCCTGCTAATTTCTCCATTCAACCCTGAGTGTAATATCATGCATGCAACACAGGTGCTCTGAATGGCTTTGAGAGAGAGCAGAAGTGAAAAGGCAGCAGCGGATGACGGCCACCTCTTGCAAAGCCACCATGTGCCACATGATGCTCAGTGCAACTCATCTGTTCATCCCTGCTGCCTGCAGGTCTGCAGCACAAGGGGCACATCTGGCTGTTGAGCAGAATGGGCTCAACAGAAATTTGCTGTTAAGCTTGGGCACCCTGGTCTCAGGGAAAGCAGATGTGCCATGTTTATCAGGGTGGCACAATCCTTCTGGAGGGCAAGGTGCTGCAGTGTTGATTGCACCCTCTATGGCCACACCAGCAACCAGCTCTGGCATGAGGCGCTGGCCCTGAGCTATGCTGAAGGGGTGTGCATGCATATGCATGTGTGCATGCACATGTGTGCGTACGTGTGGGGCTCAGCTTGGAGGAGCTGCTCCAGAACAGAGCAAAGGAAAAAGATCACCATGTGGTGGCCAGAGACCCTGTAGACACTGTGGAGGCTGTGCTGGCACCAGAGTGTGTGTGCGGCTGGCGGAGCAATCGCTCTGTCAAGGGCAGGAGGAGGATGGAGAGAAAATGAAGAGGTGCCAGTAGCACACAGACACGAATAAGGAACATATGTGTTGGTGCCAAGAGTCAGGCTGGTGGGGTGCAGATTAGCTGGCAAGACAGACCTGCGTTCGCTGCATGCTCCTTCCCAGTGTGAAGAAGAGCTGGTGCCACAGGCAGAGGGACTAATGAAAAAGCTGGTTTAAGGCAACGCTGGACACGGCGCTCTTGCTGCTGTCAGCCCAACTGCCCTCAAAAGGCTCCCTGACCTTATTAAACCTACCCGTAGGAGAAAGTTCCCTTGCCAAATTAATTATGTGAGAGCAAACTGGTGGCAGCAGGTACCCAGGAGCACAGGACTGGAGAGGAGGGCTTTGCCAGGACAGCATAGCCTTGCTGAAAGCATCACTTTATGCTTCAGTTGTAGTGGAAGGTCCTTCTGCCACCGTGCCCCAGGACATCTTCCTGCTGCAGCACTGGCAAGGAAGCATCCCAGGCTCCCACCAAGACTGCACTGCCCAGCAACACTTGTGCAACTTTCCTGAGGTCACATGGTGCAGAGTTGGATCCTGGCTGCATGGACTGAATGAAAATGACTCTCTACCAATATCTTAGGAGGGAAAAAGAAAAGTAAGATGAGGTCTATGAGTTTTATTAAGCTGGATGATGCTTTGGTGCTGAAGCAGGAGATCATTTGCAGCATTATTTTCACTTTCTTGAAAACAGACTATGAACCAGGAGAATGAAAACTGTTTTGTAAAAAACATTTTCTTATTTCTAGGGTTAAGTAAGAAATTCTTTCAGCCACTGTTTTTTATTTTGCCTTTTCCTCGTGTCTCCATGACTTTGGCACTACATCCTGCCACGACCAAAAGCCAAAGTGCCAAAATCCTACGGTGAAGTCTATTTGATGGAAAATAGCTAGAAATAGGGGGCACCAAACTGCCCCAAGACAGCAGCTCTGCAAGGGCAGTGGGCAGCTTTGACACCTGGTGTTGAAGGGCACTGCTGCCTGCTTGTAGCAGCTGTGCATCTCACACAGAAAACTCAAAACACAGCAGCTGAAGGCCTAGCAGAGCCCCATGTGCTGTCAGTACACAAGCTAGAGCTCCTGAGCCTTACCTCCCACAGCCCCTGGGCAGCCTGGTGCTTCAGCTGTATCTGCCAGTCCTCCATGTTTGGTTCTGCACAGTGGTGCATGGTTAAAATGACGGGCCGGGTTAGCAGGGCTCCTGGTGGGCCACAGCTCACCACTGGTGTCAGAAGGGTCTGGTTGTCTTCTATGGGTGGCCTGATGGAGGAACAGAAAAATGGATACATTAAACGAGCTGAAAAAGGCAAACCGGCTCATTCAGGTATGTAAAAGTAAAAAGATTGTGCAAGCAAAGAATGGGTGGGTTTGGTTTTGGTTTTGTTGCTGTTTTTTTTTCCAAATCACAAAATGTGTTTTGTTTTTCCAAATACCACCCATTTGTCAAAACGCAGGCTCAGACAGCAAATTACAGACCGCATTTGCTGAGCACCCTCCACTCTGAAGGATCCTTGCAGACCGTATGCAGAAGCTTCATTTCAGACACTGCCAAAATGTGGTCACTGTTGCTCTTGGCAGTTGTTTATGTTTGTATGTTTAGCCATATACAAAATGAACAGTAGCTCTTGTAAGCACCACGTGTGAGCATTATTTACTGTCTGGACAGAGAAAATTGAAGAACAGAGAAAGAGATGAACTAATAAGCAAGTCTGAAACCTTGTAAGTGGTATACAGCACATCTGAGACGCGCAGTATGAGTTCAGAGTCGTCACCAAACCCACTGATACTCCATTTTACTTGAAAGGCATTCAGATCTACTAGAACAGATATCACAAATATGCCTGCAGGGAGCAGGTGTTACCAGTGGTAGAGAAAAGGCAAAGGGATGCTAAGGAATAGTGCAGAGAGCAAAACACACTTGCAAAGCCCAAGTTTTCTAGTGATAACACAGAGCTGTTCAGCTAAAAACACGGCTATTGTCCAGTGCACTTGCTGCTAGTCACTAGGAATGGGTGTTACAGGATATCATGTAAATATTTATGATACACAGCATATACTGTAGTTTGAAAATGATTGTGAGTGTGTACGTGCACCCATGTGCACTTGTAAACTATCCCAGACCAACTGCTGAGGAGCTTAAAAACAGAGGAAGCATGAGTGACTTTAACTATCCCGACATCTGGTGTATGACAAATACAGCTAACTGCGCCTCATCAGCTGCCTCCCTAAATAATACAGAGGACAAATTCATGATCCAGAAACCACCAAGCAGGAGATTAAAAGTGTTCAATGTGATCTGCGCATAAACTCCAGGTCTGCCAACAGGACCTCCCATCCTCTACTCCAGCTAAGATTCAATCCCTTGTTGATTTACAAATGCTTCTATTTATTTACAGCTGTATTGGTCTTAGTGGAATTAGTTGATACAACATTAACTACTGTTTATTTCTGCAAGTCTCAACCTTCACTAAAAGAAAGCAAAATAGATAGCTGTAATCTTAGACACAAAAAAAATCTCTACAAAAGCTGTTTTGATGCACAATTTATTGCACCTATTCTGGTTATTGCAAAGATATGTCCACAGGCATATCCTCATTTTGCCCACCTTAATTCTCTCTAAATATTCTATTAACCTCACAGAACACGAAAGACAAAGTTTTGCAAAATCGTGTTTCAAAGTGGGATGAAGGCACTTTTGAAAAGTATCTCTTGTTGCTACAAACGTTGTGGAAGGTTTTTGTAACATTTGAGGGAAAAATAAACCAAAAAACAAACCAAAAAAGGTCCAGCACGAAAAAATTTAAATCTATGCAAATCAGTAAATCCAGATGATATGCATCCATGGAAATTAACTGATGAGTTTACTAAATGACTTAACAATTGTTTCTGAAAAGCCATGGACTGGAAAGAAACAGCTGTGATATAGCTGCCTTTCAAAAAAGATGTAAAGTATAACAATCTGGACAGCTATCATGTATTATGCTGGTTATTTTTGCCTAACAAATAGTACACAAAAGAAATGAAACGCTGGCAGTTACAGTAGTTAGTCCAGCTCCTCTTGCATGCTGCAGGGATCTCTGGATTCAAGGATTTAGAAGATCAGTGGTCATTCTCTTGCAAGACTGAACTGAATAAATTATTGGGCAGTTTTTGACTAAAATGTTACTTCTTCCCTTCTTCCTCAGACTCATTTACTTTTTTTTCTTCATTTTTCTTTGTAAAAGCAACAAGGAGCTTCAAAACACTCCCATTGTGCCCGTTGTGGTTTTACATGGTCATAACCTTGTGTATTAATGAGTATTTGAACTGTCTCCTGCAGTCTAAAATTCAAGAAATTTCAAAACCCACAATGCTTTATGAAAAAGATCTTTCAAAATTACAATATTTGTCTGAAAAGCTACAGATATAACAAGCTACAGACTTAATCATCTTGTTAACCTAACTTCATCTAAAAGACTACTGACCCATGAAGAAGAAAGAAAAAAACCCAACAAGTTATCATAGTTTTTTGACTGAATTACAAAACCAGCAGTCAAAAATAATTTAGGGGGGAATATATCATGATTGCCATAAACAAAAATATCATGCAGTGCATTGTAGGTGAAAAATGAGTTAAAATCGACAAGAATCTGAGCACTGATGCATGCGGTTAAAAAAGCCAAAAGGTCATTAAAATAATATGGTACTGATAAATCATATAGCCAGAAGTTGTCTCAAAGTAAAATTAAGTTTAGTCACTGCTCCGTGACAAAATTTTGTTAGCTGTTAAATTTTAGGACTGTGATGGAAAGCATAATTCTGTGCTGCAACATTTTACATCTGATTAGCAGAAGTATAAAAAACGATGCAGAACACGAAGTCAGGATGCACAGTCAGCAAGTGAGATGGGAAGCGGATACAAAAGTACAAAGGACATGCAAAACCAGCAAGACTTATTATTTTTTCCCCCAGTTGGTAAACAGCATCTTTGCCACCAGAGATTCACCGCTGAATGGATGAGATATGCATGCTCCTGACGTGGGTATTTATGCCACAGGACACTCTGATGAGTGGGGATCAAAAAAATGGGTGAGTTGCAGGGATGTGTGACTTTCCAGCCCCTAATTGTTACCAGATACACATCTGAGTCCAGCACCCCAAAGTTACTCAACGCTGCCAGTCCTAGTGACTGTCCACTATCTACCTCATGCAGGTAAACCTTTAAAAACCGAGATGCAATGGGTTACAGAGGAGTCCTTGAGTGGTACAAAAGAGTGCTGTCACTGAATAGGTGAAATCCCAGCTCTACTGAAGTCCATGCTAAACCTCTGACTCCTGTGAGGCCACAATTTCTACTCACAATGTGGAGAATAATGTAAATAACAACATTAAACTTGCAGATAGCAATTAATAAGGAATATTGCAAGTCACAATGAGAGCCAGAAAACAATGCAACAGATTCAGAGAGGGTGAAAAGATGGGTAGGAAGTAAATTCATATTAATCATATAGCAGCTCATGCTGCCAGAGCAAAACAAGTTCCAAACATACTTATTTAGTAGTAAAGAAAGCAATAAAAGTGAAAAAAATCTCGGGTGAGCTTACTGCAACGCAGCAGGCATCAAGTTGTAATGTGACATAGTGGCAAAAAGCAAATATGATTTCTGAGGCTGCATGGGACAAGACCTGTCAGAGCACTCTGAGGTGCTTTCCTATCCAGCTGCAACGTGACTGCAGGTAGCAAGGTGTTTAGGGACCACAGCAAGATATCAGAAATAAACACCTGAAACCCAGAGGAATGAGGCTAAACCACAAAATGGCACATAGAGCAGAGAAGTACCCTATGACAACTGACATGAAAAAGGACCAAATATCCCTTGACAGATATTTTCTCATTTCTCACTGTTTCCAATTTCCATTTTAAAACAAAAGGATTATGCTTTACTATAGCTAATGAGAATGGAAACAGATGCAGTACACAAGATGTATCATACAAGAGATATTAATCTTTCTGCTTCAAGGCATAAACCCCACACTAATTGGTGGAATTAGTAAATAACAAATCCCCCTGAAGACAAGTTATGTTGTAGTCATTCATTATGAGCAATTTTCTTCCTTCTCCTGGAGCAGGTGATGCAGCACCAGCAAAGCCAGGATGAGCCAGGCCTAAGATGAGTACCTGTTGTGACTGAGTATTGTGATTTCTGTATTGTGGATGACAGAAGATCCAGCACACAGACACAGGGAAACATATAGAGCAAGGGAGTTATCTCCTCTAAAGCCAAAAGATCTATGAGCAGAAATCTTAAAAACTGTGAGCCAGAACATACTTTTAGGCTGTTATCAAAAAAAGAACCTGAGCTCCCCAAAAACCTCATGCGCATGTGCTTCACTTTAGGCTTGCAGCAGTCTTGGGACAATTTATCAGATGAGATGGGCATTGGGTTGTATGACTCGGAAGTCTCTTCATTGGAGGCAAAGAAGTTGCTTTTGTTTTACAAAGATCTGACAGAGATTAAAAATCAATCCCCTGTTTATCATTGCTATTGAAAGGCGCTGACAGTAACTGAAAGGTTTTCAGATATTTTTAGATGTTGTCCCGTCCCACACTGCTTATCAAGAACATTCAACTTTAATTTAAAAGCAAATAAACTTTGATGCACTATATCTGGGCCCTTCACAATCAAATTTGTGTTTTTAATGGGATTACTCATTTGAAACTGTCTCCTTGTAATACACCAGACCATATTCATTAAGGTATGAATCAGACAGCAGATGTGAGCACAACTAGAGAAATCTCTGCTTCTCAGTTGGCCTACATTGTGCTTCCTGGCACCATGAGTAGATCTTACACGCAATCACAGCAGCTCAGGAAGCACAGGATGGAGCAGCAAGAGAAGAATGGCTACAGCAACAGATGGCAACCCTTCTACACAGCTTAGCCAAAACTCACAGGGAAGACATTTTACTTGTCCTTTCATTCTTGGGGCTTTATTTTTAATATGCGTTCCTTTTAAGTTACAGATTTATTTTGATTTCTGGACTGATCCTGATTTTTCTGTCAGTCTGCCTTTAGAAGGAAAATGATCTGAAATGTTGTCCTCTCCTTTTGCTCTTTTGCTGACGGTCTGGTTTTTTTATGTTGAATTTTTCAATTACAGTGACTGGCACTTCATGAAATTGTCTTCTGGAGTTGCAAAGTAATTTTGTTTATGCAACTGAGATACAGACAGAAGGTGGAGAAATGAGATGTAGAAGACTTCAATTTCTTTTACTTCACATCACAGTTTAGAGTTTACTGGTGAAAAACACAACATTGTTCTTTGGATCAAACTCATTGATTAGCTGTGTGACTTTAATATAAAGTCTATACATACCCTATAAGGAGACTGATCCAAATCCTGACAAGGCTCACCTGAGCCTTCTCTCTTTTAGGGTAGCTAATTTAGAAGTTGCACAATTTATGTGTGTCTTCCACCAAGATCTTCAGGAGCGCTGCTTGGTGCATTCTTCAGGGTTGTCACATTTTGTAGGCATGGAGACAACCACTTTCATTTCCATCATCTCCTGTGTGATGGATTATACAGGAGTGTCCTTCACTGTGCCATATTTAGTGCAGTTCTTGCCTCTGATTAGAGTATGCAAGAGTAGCTCCACCTAAAGCTGTAGCAAGCTCGGCAGGGGTTCACACAGGAACACGGGAACTGCCAAACAAGATCAAACCAGTGGTCCATCAAGACCCAGACACCATCTAGCACTGACTGGTGCCAGATGTTTCTGAAGGAAGCACACAGCTCCACTAATTTAGCTCACAGCTAAATTTGTTTTTTAACCCGAGGCAGTCAAGAAAATCCTGAGGGTTGGAGGTTTATACTCGTACTATTTAATGCTTAGTCGTGTGAGACCTAGGCTCTCACAGATACTCATGGGTACACAGATGCTCTTGTCAGGTTACTGGTCACAGCAATATGTTTGTTTTATAGATGAAACCACAACTCAGGAAGGAACCTCTTCTTTTAAATCTCCAAGTTGGTGATACTTCCCCAGACTAAAGGAGAGAGCATCTGATCATCACTGAAAAAGTCAGCAAGCTTCAAGACAGAAACCTGTCTGATGTCTATGAAATATTCTCATAGGCTTGTCATTTTTTCATACATACACGCACATATCTATACATGTATGTGTACACACACATATATACATAGATACCATTTTTCCCACAATAGCCACTTCATAAAGCACACGGACCTTTCTATGAAGTTAACATGCCCGCCAGGGATCAGAGCTCGGTAGCTGCTTGCCATTCATACTGTCCTGAATGACAGCAGAATGAGGATAAGCTTGCAGTGCAGAAGCAGGAAAATAAGCCTGCTGGAGTACTAGTCTAGGGAAAGAGAAAACCCACTGTGCCATACGCATGCTAACACACTTAGAGAAAACAACTGCCTCCAGGTGGCATTTATTGCAAGCCACCAGAACCCTGGTTCACTGCAGAAGGATAATGCTTTTAGTGTGAGCCTCCTGCTCTCACATGTTTCTATGGATATGCAATGGAATAAGTAGAGTGTCTCAAAAAGCTCTTCTAACCAATCTGTAAGGCAACATAAACAGTGCTATTGCTGGGTTGTGAAGTCTCAGAAAATTCTGTGCTGCAGGATTCAGAGACTAACTGAGGAAATGTACTTGGAAAACAAAAGAGGAATTTGCAGGACTCTGAGGTACAACAGATTTCCTGTTTCAACTTGACTGTTCCAAAGTTGTTTCCTATTTCTACAAACTAAGGGTGAGCTAAACTTTATGTTGCCGTAGATACATGAGCTATGATGGTGACAGACTGCTGCTGCACTGATTGTATTTAGGGTAGCACTACAGGGACCACAATCTTGCCTCAGTGGTGGCTGTATATCAAGAAAAAAAAGACTGCCTTCATTTCTGTTTATAACACCCATTTTATAGTTTTCTATATGTCCCCTTCCAAACTACATCAACACACAAGACTTTCCAGCCCACACACATTTACACAGTGCTCACGAAAATAAATACAGGATCGCACAGGGTTTATAGAACACACTCCAGTTACCACTTGGCCACAAAAATGAATGTCTGCATCGAGTCGTTACTGTGGACTATCACTCTCTGCTGGAGTGCTGTAAGAGTGCAGCAGCAGATCTGAAAAATAGTTATGCCACACGCTAACTTGTGGTACTCATATGTCTGCAATTATATGAAGCAGCATCTGTGGCCCATGCAGTCAGAAAAAAGAGGTTTTGACTGAGCTGCAGCTCTGCTACAGCAATTGAAGTGTCTGCACAGCCCTGCAGCAGGAGACCATTACAGCTGGGTGCTGGGTGCCATCCACCCCATTCTGCACTGGGGAAAGGGATCAGGTAACAGGCGGAAGATGCTACAGTCCTGCAGAGTTTAAGCCCTTTTCAGTGAATATTCAGTCACCAGTGATCTAGACAACACCTGATGAGCTCCATTTTAAATGTCTTAGAGGTAGCTGATCTCCATGAGCATGAAAAGCCTGGCATGCCGGAGGTGGCATGAAAAACTGCCACAAGTCAAAAAAGCAGCTGGGTCCTATGCACCCATAAAGCGATTACCACAACAACAGAATGAGGCCTGATGCCCCAGGGGAACTAAATAACTTCTCAAAGTCTTCATTGCAAGTGAGGACTCACACCCTTCCATTCACTTCTGCAGGCATACTTCAACATACTTGCTCAGTTTGGCAGACAACGCAGCTCTAACCACGGTTTTCCCAATATAGGTTAACCTAGCCTTCTATCCCCTGGGTGACCTGCTGAGTAACAGCTATCACAAAGCACACAGAGGAGGCTTTATGACCCCTAAAGAAAATAAATCAGACTAGCTTGTGACATTGCTGTCCACAGCTGCATGAATGGGAAGAATGGGAAGCAGGGATTCCCTCCATAACTGGCAGGAAAGAAAATAATTGCACATATAACTCCTCCTAGGAATAACTTTATTTTTTTTTTAATAATTAGATATTTTAAAAAGGGAGATTTAAAGCCAAGTTGAACAACACTGGATGCCCTCTGATTTTAGGGATTTTTTTTCCTTCTGCAGGAAAGGGTCCTTTTCAATGCTGTTTGTAAATGTCTTTAAAACAGCCAAAACAAACAGGAATACAATCAATACTAGGTATGAACAGAGACACTTTTTCTGTAGCTGCAATTAGCTGTTTTCAAAGAGCAGGCCATGAATAATGTATGCAAAAGGGTGGGTGGGGGAGTTACTTAATTTTTCTTTAAGCAGATTATTTTAGCACGAGTGAAAGACTACCAGTCTAAAAAACAGTGTTCAGTATCACGCAGTGTATAAACAGCTGTGGCTTAGCACATAATAAAAGCCATTAAACGGCTGAGCCAAAAAACCTATCTAGCTATGAGGAGGGAAAAGAGGCAAAGTACCATGTAATGATTGCCTAGATTCACATTTGCCATTCAGTCTTTGTGCATGAGTCCATTCTGCAGACTAAGATCCCACCTTTCTATTCATGAGGTTTTTCTAAACTGCTTCAAATGGTATTGTGACCTTTTTGGAAACTCTTTTTTTTTATGCCAGGGCTGCTAGATCGCTCAGTAGACATTAAGGTCTAGAATATGAATTGGCCACACATGCAGGTGGGAACAACAGGGGTTATCCCAATATTGGCTCTGGGTGGCCCTTGGCCTGCTGTGCCTGGGGCTGGGCAGAACAATCTGCTTGCTTCTACCTCAGAGCAAGGAGGGGTGGAGGACACCAAAAGCTTTGGCTCCATCCTCTTCACTGCATGGACTAGCCAAGCCCATGAAGGGTGAAGTAACAATTCACCTTCATTATCATAGGAGAGGAGATTTTACAAGCCAGACACTCAGGCACCTGTGCCTCCGCAGAGCAGACTTGTCACCTCGCTTCTCCGCTCCCTTCTCATTCACAGCATAGGTCTTTATCAAGAGGTTACCTCACACCTTCTCTGCCTCACCAAACTCATGCTGGCACGTTTTCCTTGCTTCTGGCTATGATTCAGCATTCCTTCAGCCTGAGGGCTTGCTGCAGAGTGCAACACTTGATTAGAAAAGCAGAAGTCTGAGCTGGGTTTGTGGCAAAGTTTATCCTTGCTCGCATTTTACCTCCAAGTCAGCAAACAGCTTGAGTGCTGTAGGCTTTGCATAAGCATATTACCACAGGTCTTTAGGTACTGCATTTTTTCCTCCCATTAATACATGAACAAATGAAGGTAATCTTTTACCTCATGTTCTCCTTCCTTTGAACTGTCACATACATTTCATAGACTCTGCCTTGTGGAACAGCACCTGCTGGGATCAGCAAGCTTACTCCTGCAGAACAAAGGAGACACAAAAGATGATAAATTGGAGAAAAACAAAACCCAGGCAAATGGGCCTGTGGAGTGACAGAAGAGGCAGAAGATGAAGCCTGCAATGCCACGTTTTCACCCAGTCTCACCAGTAGACTCTACATGACCTCAGCAACTTGGGAGAAGAAGTATTTACTATGACCCATGTCTCTCTGGCAGTGAGATGGCTTGTTATTACTCCTCTTGTGCATCAGCACTGAAATATGGGAGAAGAGGATTTTCTTCCCTTCCCTTATATTTTATTTAAAGAGCAGGCAGATGGTTATGCTGCTGCTTACCTTGTAAAATGATGGGAAAATAAACAAACCTGACTAAAATTTCCAGCAGCTGTAACAGGACATCTCTCTGTAGTTAATTCTTACTTAATTAAAATTGGGAAAGAAAGGCAATGGAGGACTGTCCCAGGAAGCAATGGGAACTAGCTGTTTCCTGAAAGATGGCTTCTGTGACTGGCATCCTGTCTTCTAATGCACTCAGCTTCTAATTAGACTACTAGGGAGACAAAATTTGGCTTCTTGGTATTTTGAATGTGTAAAGTGGTTCAAAACTTGGGTATCCAACCTTGAAAAAAATGTGGGCAAATATGCTCGGTGTCCTTTTCAGGGGTGATTAGCTGCACACTTGGTTACAAAACCCTGTCATTACTGCCCTTTCAGAAATGTCCTGTTGTTACATGACAAACACAGCACATGAACCAGCTATTTCACTCTGCTGGACACGTCTCAGCCAGCTGTCTTTGCAGATGTAGATTAGCTTGGAATCAGTGGCAATGATTTTAATACACTTATTACTACATAGCTGAAAATAAACCTAGAGGCATACTATTTACATATATACACATGCAAAAGAGAGGCTTTATAGAAAGCTTGCACAGCCCTGTCTTTTCTTTAGCACTTGTGGTTTGGTTATGCTGAAGACCTTCCATGTGTTGGTGTACAGCAGCTCAGTCCCATACCTTGCTTTGAAGGGTAGGGAATAGTTAGGAAAGCATTTTACATGAACACCTTCTCACACTTGTTTCCTTGCAGGCATGTTGCAACCTAACCTATGCATGTCCTCAGCTGTAACAGGGCAAGTATAGTGTAAATGAAAGGCTTTGATCATATCACTAGGAGGACATACATACATCTAGAAGCAGCATGGAGGCATACACGAGTGGTAGATAGATTGATATATTTTACAAATCATAACCATTTTTAAGGGATTACAGCAATAAATAACCATTTTTTTCTTTATATATTGATATTAATATATGTGAATTAAATGTGACTAATAGACTGATGACAATGTGCACCACCATGGCATAATAAACCTGAGTATTAATATCTACTTTCAGCTGCTACTTCAAGAAACGTGAAATCCAGGGTTGTATAGCACGAATATTCAACATTGCTCAGCAGTCAGCACCAGATTTCTTTAAGTAGTTAAGCTTTCACTTAAATTGAATAGCTATTTTTACCCCCTATTCCATGGTAGCTCAGAGAGAGTGCCTACAAGGGTACACACCATCTCTTTTTGGTCAGAGCACCGTGCTGTAAAATGGCCCAGAGCTGACCACAAGATGCAAAGGAGAAATCCCCCACATCCAATGTTTCATGCATTTGATTCAATCCCACTTCAGATGTTAATATTGTTTCTCATTACTATGCCAAAGCACAGGAACATCTAGGTGCTGAACTTTCTCAACACTTCATTTAAGAACCAAACAGCAATATGCCTCTTCCCCCAAAAAATCCAGCTGCAAGAGCTGAGCTCTCCCAAGGCTGCCCAGGGACTACCTGGATGCTCTGAACCTGCCTCCTGATGCCCGGGTGGCATGAAGGGGGCCTAGCAGCGTGGCCTTGTATTGTAAGAGAAAGACTGAGCCGCACTTTGCAATTACATCAAAAGGCACTTGATGCTCGGTCCCTCTCTTTCCTAGTTGTAAAAGAAGTCAACAATACATGTAACAAGGTGAGAAATACAGAAGAGACACTCTTGGGTCTTATTTTTCTTAGGTATGTAATGTGTGCAGGAAAAAAGCTTTCAAAAAATTAGTATTCTGGTGTCCTTCAATACCACATAGTCTGAAATGAATTGGAAGTGGAACAACCAATTTTTTTTTTTTTTAATTATTTTGTTCTTTTTATGTGTGATAACAAGATTGAGGCTTTCTGGCTTGGAGTCCCTTTTCTAGAGCTGCATGAAAGGAAATGGTGAAGGATGCTGAATCGCACTTCACACAGGGAAGCTCTAAAGCTTTGCATGTCTCAAAGTGGCTAAGAGCCCTGCGTTATTCTGTTTAAAAGGTGACCAGGGCTTTGGGAAAAGAATATTTGAAGTACGTTGGTAAACCTGAAAGGGAAAGGAAGAAAACATCTGTTGGTTCCGAACAAAGAAAAGGCAGGGTCCTTGATTATTCCTGCATAAAAGCAAGCTAACTCCACTTAAAACTGCAAAACAACCACACCTTTAAGCCCACAATGACTAGCACTTACCTGAATTGGGAATTACTAAGTGACCTCCTAAGGAGTTGAATGTTCCAAATGCAGTGCACGATGGGTCAGTCTGCCGAGCAAGGCTTTGGTTCTTCAGGTTCAGGGTCTCATTCTCCAGCAGTGACTGTGTAATCTGCGGGGACAACTTGGAGGAGAAGTCGGACAGGTCATCCTGGGGGGTGACTGCACCAGAGGTGTTATAAACCTTGATCTTCAGGTTGGGCAGCGGGTCCAGGATTGGAGAATTGGTCATTGGGATTTTATCAGAGACATCATGCAAGGCATAAACAGGACCTCTGTACATGGCTGCAGCAGAAGTGAGGTCTGGTGGCACAGCCAGGAGATCTGCATTGGAGATGAGAAGAAAGAACACTATTACTTCTCTATTCCGATAACTTTCTTCTGGATAACAATTCAGGTTTACATTCTGCATTTTGCCTTTCATACCAAAGGTTAAGATATGCAATGTCCTTGCCAGACTGACCTTCCTCTCCTTTTCCATGCATCTCTCCAGCAAACTCCCAGGGCTTGTATAGCCCCAGCTGCTACGGAATCTAATTGTCATACCAAATTACAGCACATTTCTGCTCTCAAGATTTTTCACTGGGATTATTTTGCCAGGCTGCACTCAGATTTCAAGTATGACATGCTTAGCTTCAGAGCAAGATCTTTTCCTTACTCAGTAGCTATCACCTAACTACCTAATACCCCCTCCCTAAATGCTAAGTGACAATCATTAACCAATTTATCTAATTGGCCTAACAACAGCATTCCTAAAATAAAAGAAAGAACAAACCTATTAAGTCATTGTGCCCACAACTCCCTGCATCACACTTTTTGGAGATTTGTTTTAAAAGTACCTCCAATAAAGAAAATCACATTTCTGCTAATCTACATGAGAGCCCTCTTGTAATCTTAACTCTTACATAGATTTATTCTTCTGGCACACATGCTGGGATAAAAGAGGAACCCTTCAGCCGAAATATGTGTCTTGAAGAAGCTAGTACTACATTTAGAGGTTTGTTTTCTTTTTCTCCCCTGGCCAATGAAGTGTAGAAATAAGCAAGATGTTATGCACCAATGATAAAAAAGCTCATTATTAAATTATGTTCTACTGCAACTTATTTTACATTGTCTATTGAAAGTACAGTATTTCTTAGACTACCGTTTATGCCTGTGGAGACAGGGCACTGGGAAAACGGCTATTAGTAAAATAAAATGGAGGAAGATGCAGTAGAATTACTGTACCATAATACCAGTCTTGTGATTAATCCTGCCTCCATTGTTTCTGTTAGACTTTGATTTAAATTTCAGCTGGACCTGTATTTCCATAAACGTCTCTGTGTTTCATTCTTGGATCCATGCTCTTTTCAGAAGCTAAATTCCTCTGCTTTATGCTCTTGAGCACATCTGAAAAATGTCAATGTGGGTTTTGAGCACCTGACTATCAGAAACAAATGGATATGATCTTTCTCCCTTTTAACAAGTGCCAACAAGTATCCAGCCAGTAACATTCATGCAGCCCAAGAGAACATAACGTTATAGAATCCCCCTGAATTGGTCAACATGGAGTAGAGTGAAATGACAACTAACCTTGCCTTGCAGCCTTGATATTAACAGGCTGAAATCCCCCATTTAGCGCCGAGGAGTCAATAATATCTGACTCAAAGTCACGGTGGTTCTTGCGATAGACAAACAGGGCCACAACCACGGAAATAGCCAGGCACACGATCACGGCTATGACGATCCCAACGTAGAGAGCAACATCATCTGAGTCAGGAGCAGCTAGAGAGAGAGAGGCCAGGAACCTTGAAGAAAAGTGTTCTTCACAGGCACTTTCAAGAAAACAGATTCTTACTATTCTCGTTTCCTGCACATATTTACTACCCTTTTTATAGGTTAATTTAAAATCCATTTCCAAAGCTATATAACAGATCTATGCCCTTTTGATGGAAAATGATCTTTGATTTCTTTCTAACTTGTGTTCTAACTCATTCCCTATCTACTTGTTCATCTATGTAGTACCCAGGCTGTGGAATACTAAGTGTAATGCGTTATAGACTTAGTCTCATGAAGTAAACCCACTCTACGAAATAAAATAGTATATCTTCGTGATGTGGCGCCATAATATTGGTATTTAGTGGCTCATCTAATCACAAAAGCCATATTGTGGGTTTTTTAACTTCAGAAGTCTAATTAATTAAAAAAAAAAAAAAAAGGAAGCAAAAAACCCCCAAAAATCTATTTTCTATTGAATGCCTGGAATATTGGGATGTATTTGCGAGTTTGCTTTTTTTTTAACTATAACGTGTCAAGCCATTTTTCCCTTCCATCCATTCCCATTAAAAAAAATAATCTATTAAAGCAGAGGATCAAACACTGAATTCTCATCACTGGCATTAAGGCATACGTATTTGGATAAAAGCTGAAGCAAGTACAAGAAATAATGTGGTAATTTACCAAAAGGAACCAAGATTTATTACAGCTGTCTTGTAAGAAAATGGCTATGATATTTCTACTAGCTGCTTATACCGTATCTTCAGCACTAATTCCAGGCTAATCTCTAGCATCATTATCCACCAGTCATTTTTTTCCCAAAAGATCTGAATATGTGATCAAAATTTCATGTGTTTCTATACAGTGAAGAATCCCAGTTTTAGAAATAGCGTAATGAAAAAAGAAAGTGCAAAAACAAATCAGACTTCTTCAGTATCCCATTTTTCTTAGTTTGAAACGTGAGATCATTTTTATTCTCTTTTTTTGCTCCCTGCCTTTTAGCCATTTAAGCCAAGAAACCCTCCAACTGCAGAGGTGAGAGCTGGCAGATGTTGAAAGGGACTGATCAATCTCCTTAAGCTCCTGGCTATCAAACCTTCCATGTACCAGTCTCAAAACATCACACTTTTTTTCCCCAGCAGTTCAGGAAGTAGATCTCTGAATTCCAGCTCAAATAAAAGTTACCCCTCCACCACACTTCTTCCATTTGCTAAGGAAATTTTAATGAGGGTTCATTCTCTCCAGTTTCTGTCTCTGAGGCAGCATCTTCACCCATTTTCCTCGCACATGAGGGCTGTTACCATTCTGTGTCAGCACGCTGACAGCGAAACACTGCGACTGCTGTCAAGCAAGCAGCATGCCACTTACTCTGACGAACAGGTTCCTCCTTTGCCTAGGCATACAGAGCTGGCATAACAGTAAAGCTTGACCCAAGGAACAGCATCAAATTAGCATCCAGGAATGTAAAATCAAACATTAAACTTACAAGAAAATCCATATTCATTCTGGGTTCTCTGTTCAGTTGAAATAGGATAAATGAAACCTTAAAAAGAAAGAAATTAAACAAAAATGGGAACAAAATCAAATTAATGAGAACAAAAAAGGGAAGCATGAAAAATGGTTTAATTAAAAAAAAAAAAAAAAGAAAAGAAACTGATGGCACTTTAAAATTCTGATATAGCACAGAATTATGATTTTGCATCCCCTGTCTCCTCCAGAGCCTTACTAAGAATTAATAAGCAGGCAGATTGAAATTCTAAGCCAAAATCGGTCTCGAGTCACTAACTTTGGAGTGCTTAAAGTCTTTCTTTTATTGAGCATAAACTCTAATGGATCTAATTTATTTCAGACATCAAGGGTCATTAGCATATGGAAAGTCTTTTCTTCCTATCCCTGCCATATGCTTTAATTCCGAGGAAATGTTCGGTGAGGCTCTAAACAGTTTTCTTATTAAATTACAGTAGCTTGCTGTTGATCTAATAGAGCTAAAGGAGACCTGTCATCACTGGTCAGAGGTTAAACACCCATTCGCTGAGCAGAATCCATACGCAAAGCCCTCTCTCTGTATTTCTTTGGAATTATTTTATCCTTTCTTTAATACATGTTCAATAGGAATTCCTCAGGGAGTGAAGAATTTGTCAGCAAACAGGAAACTGAGTGGCTCCTCTTCAAAATTATTACAAAATCAATAAGGCCTTTGGGGTTATAGCATTATTTATTTGAAATCTTTGCAAGCACCATATATTGACAAAATCATAACGCAATTTACAGCTGTATTTTGGAAAGGACAAATAAGATTGTTTCTTTTGTCTTTTCTTTCCGCAGCTCCTACCACATGGCACACTGGAGCTGCTTAGTATGAACTCACTAAACATCTCTCAGCTGCTTTCCATTCATACAGGAAAAGAGTAAAATGCCCCCAGTCCCATCCTGCTGGAAAGGTAAATGACAAATCCAAAGTAAGCAGAGGAGTTGCTGTCAGGGACGGGATTAGAGTTGGTGTAAAACAGAAGGTACTTCTCCTCCATCACCTTCCCTTCACTTCGCCCCCTCCCCGTGGATCACACTGTGAGGAGCCTGCACAGCCAGGGACTCCCTGCAGGTGAAATGAAACTGGAAAATGCATTCCTGGTGCGTGCCTAATGCACAGGACCACATTAGAGGCAGGCCAGAGTAATAATCCCCAGCTCCCAGAAATGCTGAGCTTGGGTGCTCGGCATCTGTTGTGCTTTACATATCTCTTCCTGCTTGGCAGCACTGCTTGCTAATGAAGACATAGTCTATCCCAATCGCAGGTACAGACAACCCTCTGCCGAAATTTCTAGACATTAATTATTGTGTAAATGCTACTTTAACTGAAATATCAGAGCAAGAAGAGCTACTTTTTGATGATGATGTTTTTTCTGAGGTATCATGGGACAGACTATATTGCCTGCAATATATATTTAAAACTTTTATTTCACAGCAATGATTTCAGCCTTACAATTGCTTTTAGAAATATTGTATTCTTACATTCATTTATCTGGTTCTTTGAGGCAAGTTTACCTATGTGTACTCTCAGCATGCATACTCAATCTTTCTTAATCACTGCTTCCTACTTCTACTAGTGTACTCCTGGTATGTGACACAAAAAGTCAGGCGAGCAACTTCTGAGGGCTTGAGTGAGTGCTCATCAGGTCTGGGCATGAATTTACAGTACCCTAGTTACACCCCACTTGCTCCCCAGATGAATGCTAAGGCCCATAGTTAGTCAACCTAAATTCCAGCTATAGCCTTATGCCCAATATTTCCTTAGGCAAGATGCCTCTGGAGACCAAGACGCAGGCAGCAGGAAATACGAGGCACAAGGACAAGGTAGAATTTAGGCAGGCTGCATCTCCAAATGCCTTTTTGCTTCATACTTAAATACACTGGGAAAGCTGAGGACATCTCCATGCACTTCATGTATCCCAGCATGGTCTCAGGGGACCTCGCATCAGGCAGCATGTATCCCCTGGCTCTGCATCATCATGGAGCTTGACCTCACCTGTGCAGAGCTAGGAAGGCTATTCGTCTCTTCTTATGTTGCATTTCAGCTGACAAGTTTTACATTCAAAGTTGTGTGTTATTCCTGTCACATCTGAAGTGACCTAGCAATTGCCACTCAACAGGCACAAAGGTTGGCACAGCCTGGATTAGCTGTGATGTTACTGAAAGCATTCTTTCCTCCCATGAAAACGCTATTCCAAATTCAAATCTTCTCAGCAAAGTAAACATGTGTGGTCCTCAAATACTCTACTAGAAATTTACCTCATTGCAACCTCTTCATAGACCCTGTTTGTTGCAAATTACTTGTGTCTCACAAGTTTGTATAGCTTCTCTTACTCATATCTTCAGAGAGCATCCTTGCAGCTACGTAAGAGTGTCACCAATTCAACAGAAAGGTTTTGTATATGTATTCAAAGGCACATCTGTTAAAATGAGAGGAAGAGGCAAGGATACTGCTCACTACTTCCATTAGCTTAGCAAACCCAAATGTTTAGTGAAGTGTACTTGATTTTATTCTCCTCTGTGTGCTGCGAACTGAATCAAGCACTCAGTTCCAGGCAGCTCTTTCTGTGCAAACATTGCTTGGCTTGCACAAGTGTCTGCAAGGACACATTTTCAGCCTGAAAAACGTGTGGCCAAGGTGGAAGGGTTAAGGGCTGCTGAGTGAGATGGCTTTGTGAGATGGCGTGCCAGTTCTTTGCTGAGGGACAAGATTTACAAGTGATGGTAGTGGCTGGGCAGGAGGTAGCATTAATCGTAGAATCATAGAATGGTTTGAGTCGAAAGGGACCTTAAAGATCACTTAGTTCCAACCCCCTGCCATGGGCAGGGACACCTTCCACTAGACCAGGTTGCTCAAAGCCCCTTTCAGCTACAAGGGGCAGGACAGCCACAGCTCTGGATAACCTATTCCAGTGTCTCACAAGCCTCACAGTAAAGAGCTTTGTAATATCTAATCTAAATCTATCCTCTTTCAGTTTAAAATTATTCCTTCTTGTCCTATCACTACATGCCCTTGTAAAAAGTCCCTGCAATGATGCAAAACCTGCTGGGATTAGTAACTGAAATAATGAAGAATGATTTCCCTCTTCTGTTCAGTGTAACTGCAGTGAAAAGAGACTTTTCCTTGTGGGTTTATTTTTTTTCTCCCTTCTTGTATGAACAGCACTGCTTGGCAAGTACCTGAGGGACTTCTAACAGGATCATCAAAATTTTAACGAGGGTGAATTTTGAAAGGTGCTGGTGGGTTTGACTCTAGGAAGGCTGCTGAGGCTGCTGACTCCCACTCGGAGCAGCTGGTTTCACAGTGAGCTACTTGCTTTGAGAAAAGTAATTTAAGCTTCTTCCTACAACTTGTTGGGAAATGTACATTTTCAAAGGGGCTTTTGATGTTTTGTTGTGAAACTTACTGCTGGATGAGTAAAATAGTAATAATCATACTTCCCACTTGCAGAGTCCCTCCCGTTTGAGGCTCTCAGAGGCCTACCAATGGTGGGTATTTGTTTCCCTCATTTTACAGGTACCTCACCCTATGTCATAAGTGGAGAATCAATGGGAGGCTTGGGTTAAACTACAGGAATTGTATCACTGTAATTGCACAGTAAATACATTCATTAAAAAGGCTTTAATTAAGTTGATGTTTCTCCATGCATTCTACTTTATATTCCAATTTAGGCTTGCAAATACATTTTTTGTCCCCGTGGAAGTGCTTCTATTAAGTGTTATTGTGGGCTTTTTTAACTAACATAATCACACTAGCACAAATCTTTTGTACAAATGCAGAATGTATCATTATAAAGGTGCATTACGCAGGCATTGCCTATTCTCTTTCTTTAAAGGATGTGAAGAGCAATTTAAGCACCTTTATAATGATTTAAACCACGGGGGAATGTGGAGAAGGGTGAATATGTCAGATTGTACTGGAAAGATAAACCAATCCAACACTGGTATATAGAAAAGACTTCAGCAGGCTTTTTATCAATTTAGTTTAACTCAATTTCAGCATCAGTCACACCTGCAGTGATTTCGGGAATTGTGACCATTTAACTAAATAGATTTTGAAGCTCATTTAATTAGTTTGATGCAGTTTGTGAAGGCAGATGATCCCCAAACATTGGAAGTCTAGCCTGAGCATTCTGGTCCCTTATGTCTTGCTCTGACCTTCTGGAAACACATTTGTGCCAGAGGCCACAGGAGAACACAACGGCTGGTCTGTGTGACTGAATGGCCTTCAGCATATCTGCATGTGTGGGATCATCTGCCTTAGGAAGTTAGCTCTGACAAATAGACAGGCTGACCCTTTTTACAGCATGAATTCATTTGCTGCAATTTTCCTTGGGAGAAGTAGATGAACCTTCTGCCAATTTGGGGAAAATGAAACTTTTGGGAATAGAGAATCTTAGACCTCTGAAGGGTAATTATGCAGATTATGGCACTGACCCTCTTGGGACTGAAATTGAAAGACAGTACCACCAAACATGTAATCAAAACAACTTTTCTAAGCTCTTCTATTCTTCTGGGGAAGAACCTACCCCTGAGAATATCCATGGACACATATACACACACACAGAGTGTTCAGACTGGAAACTCAGTATCATGACTATGAGCATCCTGAAATCCTGTGTTTGATTTTACCTAGAAAGCCATGGGAATACTACCTTGGCCTGTTGACTGGGATATTTTAAAGACATTTATCCCTGTGACACAAAAACATTAGGTCACAGCTTCATGCAGAAAGCACTTTGTAACTGGCTCCCCTTTTTGGGATTTTGCTACAGGTCTTGTCGTAATGAATTTATCTTACTGGATACCAATTTTAGGGTGAATTGATCAGATTATGAAAATATTTTCAATATTTGAAAAATGCTTGCAGAAGAAAAAAAAAAAAAAGAAATTACATAAGAGAGAAAGAAGAATTCCCAGTTTTCCATTTGTATTTTCCCAAGCTACTTTCCCTCTTCCCAGCCAGTAACTAGGTAAAATGGTAGAGTTACTGAAGGTGATCTTTCTAGGTACTTATAGGGCTCATACAGTTTGGGTGGTATTTACAAAAATATTTACAATTATCCTGCAAAGAAATTGCATCATACCATTAGCTGCTGAGGTCACAACTAATGATACACGTTTTGAGACTATTTCAAGGTCAGTGAGAGTTGGAGACATACACTTTCATTTAATAAAGTGAAGATTGCATAAAGCATGCCATAACTGCTTGTTTCTTTAATGCATCACATTTTAATCTGGCACCACTTGCTTCTAATCTATAAATGCTCTTTACCCTCTAAGTAGCAGCTCCAGAAGGAGCTAAGGTCATGTAATTATGTGGCTCTGTTGAAAGCCTAGCCATATGCCATGTCTCAATAACATCGTGTTGCAATGAACACAACAGGTTAAGCATAATATATTGTAAGAGCACTTTTTCCCCTTTTGGCTCCAAAGTCAATGCCCTTAAACTGTATTCAGCTGCTGTCTGCCTTTCTTTGCTTTGATGGCTTTATCCATTGTTGTGTTGACACTGAAGCAGGAATAAGCTCTTGCTGGCAAAAGGCTGTGAACCACAGAACTAGGATGGGCAGATAAACACAGACTAATCCTCACATGCAGATGCCTAAAATCTGAAGGAAGCAGTTCTTAAATGCTATAAGGTCTTCTTTCAGCATTTATTAAGTTATCTTCCTCTTTTCTCCAGCTCCAGTGGCTCAGAATTTTATTTAAAATCTTTGGGTTTTTCTGAAATTTCCTATACTCAGCCTCAGTCTTGTAACTTATCCTAAAAATGTTTGATTAAAATTGGATTAAAAACCCTAATGATTTTTATTTATTTTTGGTTTTGTTGATTTTTTAGTTCACCAGATCTCAATGGGAAAATAAATAAAGTATATATTGCTGTTTCCAAACTCCAGGCTCTTGAAATTCAGCTTTCCTCCTTTTTCCTGTAAAATGCCATTCTCAATTCAAAGTCAGCCCAATTTCAGATCTGTAAAGCTCTGCACTCTTGGGACGAGATACCCAGCAATTCTAAATTCTGAATTCCATTACAAAGAGACACTTTGGAGACAAAGAAGAAAAAAGGCACATGCCCCTACAGTGTTTGCAATGCCATGCTGTAGCAGAGATCTTGCATTATCAGTCCTGCTTCCATCTTCTGCTTCCTCTACCTTACCCAGTTCACCATTACTTCTCAGCAATCCTACAGCTATCAACAGCTTGCTGAGTTTCTTCATTATTTTAAAGGAAATCCTAGATGATCGATACAGTGTGCACAGGCTCAACGATTTCAAAAGACCCTTTCAAAAAACACTTTCAAAGGCTTTCCAAATGTTAATTTAAATTCATTGCAATGCTGTAGATTCCCATCTAGTCCCTATGATGGACAAGCAGTCACATATTCTCAGGATAGGAGAAGAAATTCAGGAGACTTAATTTGACATTCAGGACTTTTAAATAGCTCTGTTCAGGTTCCACTGTCCAGAGACTGTGACTGCACAACCTTCCAGTACTTTCCTTTCCTACAAGGGGGCAGAGTTAAAGGTAAAAGAGCAACCTTAGAGTAAGCCCTATATTCTGACAGCTTAGTGCTGAGACTTCGTGTTCACTTAACATGTTGCTAATGCAGATTTACCCCAGGAGAAATATTAACTTTTGAATCATAACTGCTTCTAATTGCTTCTTTCCTCTGCTATTTCCCAGGAACTCTAGCACCTAAACTTGAAGATGTGACACTTTATACTATATTTGTGTGGTTAAAAGTTTTAAAAACAGCAACAAACAAATTCCCTGGAGCTGCAAAAAATCTCAGAATGTGCCCATCTATTTGCTATTCTAATGAAAGACCTTCATGTCTGCAGTAATGATGCTGAAGGGCAGATATGATACAAGGCAATTCAGAGATGATGCACAGTAATTTATTTTCCTTCTAAAGGACTAATTATTGGCATGCTCAGGGTGGGCTAATAAACAAGGAGCTTGAGGTTTTGTGACTGATTATTTACCTGGGTATTATCTCAGATTTTTCATAACAGGGTAGGTTAAATGGGGAGTCTCTCTTGTTCTGTCCTTGAAGTTGAGCATATGATATTCTATAATTAAGACTGCAACTATGTTTTCATCTCAAATTACATACCTGACATTTTGTTATCATTGTGAGGAAGGTCTTGCTTAAGTTTAAAAATGCACATCATCTATATAGGGGTAGGGAAGATGGAAGAGTAGGATAACTTGTTGCTAAAATTTGATGTGAATTATAATAGGCAATTTTGACATTATGCTATCTTTTACAGGTAGGGACTTTGACCTTTCGGCTAAATCTTACATCAGTCTTTAGTATCTTGGAAGCACAGAAGTTTAACACTGGGTTTGTAATGCATGTTTGACAGCAAAAGCAAACACATATCTAGCATTGCAATTTGCTAGATTGTATATCTGCAAATTCCATGTTTGCAATGACTGAATGTTAGGTAGACTTCCTGGGGTTTGTCCTGTTTTGCAGTTATAGTGGGATAAGAGCAAACAGGTCATAGAGACGGCTGAAGTAAGAACTTGGGGCAGCACCAAAGAGAGAACACACAACAAACAGCTAGATAAACAAAGAGACAAGTTGAAAAAGGAACTAGAAGAAGGGATTGGAACTGTTAGAAATGCTGGAAAAAAAGGCTCATGGAAAGCATAAGTTCTTTATATGAATGTTCAATGACAGGTATCAAAATCTTTGGCAGGTCTGCATGCTCACAGGTAAGGTAACTTGAATTCCCTGGCTGATAACCGCAAAAGTCCCAGGGACCCCAGAATAACCCGATGAGCTCAATGTTCTTTTCTCAGTCTATAGAAACTTCCTTCCTCGACATGGGTTTTTTATTTAAGGGTGCTGGCAATGTTTTTGTTAGTCCTTTGTGTAGAACACAGATTTAGAAATACAGAGTGCTGAGTTTTGCTCTTGAACCTGTCACTTGATTGCCTGATGGGCCTTGGGCTGCTCATGTGACCTGCTTTGTCTGACACCCTGGCAGGAAAGAAAAATCACGAAATATAACCACCTTTGTACATCATAAGGCAAATATAAACACTCATTATTTTCACTGTATGTTGTTTGGGTTTTTTGGTTTGAATTTTTTTTTTCCTACAATGAAGTTAATGTATCAGGTAGACTTTATTATAAGATTTCAATTTTCCTTTCATCTATCCAAGTAACTCTTCAGGGTTTTAATGTGCAGAGGAATAAGGAAAGAATAAAAGAAAAACACAAGCAAATTAAGAGGAATGGAAATTATAGATGGACAAGGTTGGGGTTTTTCTCCTCTCTGCAAGCTATGATATTCTGTAATTAGTTGAGTTTTTTTTAAAACAGCCTAGAGATCCTGAAGTACTTGTCTTGCATTAGAATTAATGTGGAGGTTGCTCTTTCTGAACTGACTGGGGCAAGACACAGCAATTTCAGTGTCCTGGGTTCTGCTTGTGGATCTGTACTTCTATTTTCTCTGAACGCTTTTATCTGCTTCTAGCAGTAGGTTTTCTAGAGAAGAGCTCTCAGTTGCAGAGGCCCCACCAGAGTGTGGACACTTCTCAGCTGGGGATTTCTCATGTCATTACAATAAAAATGAGTTATTACTTTGAGATGTGTGCACAAACTCCCCTGGCTGCTACACCATTACCTAGTAGTCGGGTTGAAAACAGAGTAATACATTTCTTATATGAAGTAACAGAATCACAGCAAACTTCCTCTAGGAACTGATGAGGTACATTCTCCAAGTGAAGGAACCACCCCCTGCAATGACTCAGCGAAACAGGCCAGGTGGCATTATCATCGTGCCAACAGACTGTATTAAAAGTTCTCTATTTACCCACATGCTCTTAATAAAAGGTTGTATTTAATTCCTTTGCACACACAGGCTTCTGTTGCAGTCTCCCTTGAGAGAGCTTTGCTTACTGCCTGGAGTCTGGAAACATTCCCCTGCTCTTTGCACACTAATCTGCTCCGGAGGAACAGGAGTCCTCATCAAACTGCTCTGCCCTCTAATTCTTTCCTGAATACCTGCTTTCAAAACAAGCCTAAAAGCGAAACAAATGCTTATTCCATCAGAGGTTCTGGCATGTCGCATTAAACAAGCAGGGCATGTGCAGAATATGTATGTTTTGGGAAGGAAGAGATGCTAGTATCAGGTTAAGCTTACTTTCTACTCAAGACCTGTGTATAAACAGGCATGAGACTGGAAAAGGGCAGCAGTTAACCATTTCATGCACACGCAGGACAAACAGCATCTTTTTCACTTGCTTAGGCGCTATCATTGTAAATGGGAAACTTATGAACATCATACTGCCTTTCAGATGAAGATTTCGAAGTGCTCAGAAAACAATTTGCTGTCATCGTTTCACATCAACCCACTCTTGATTAGAAGACAGCGGTTTTTTTTTAATAAGGAATGGAATTACTAGTCTGATAATAACAACTTCACCATAGTATAGGTGCCTTTTCCTCAAGTGGTGTATCTTCTATTTGAATTTTCAAAGAATTAAGCTATGTGCAGGGAGAGAAACAAAGTGACCCCAGAGTGAGCCCAGAGTGCTGTCTCTAATGATGGGCAAAGATGTTTTAAACCTTTAAGTGATAGTAGCATGTCTCAGTTTTTTCACACTTATTTATTTAAATCCAAAGCAACAAAGGAAAAGTCCACGCTGGATGTGATTACACTTCACAATGACTCACAAGTGGAAATCTGATTTTGGACCTATTGGCTTTCTATTTCAAATGGTGAGACTGTATAAAGTAAACAGGTTTTACTGTACAGAACAACAGTATCCTTTATGTAACTATTTAATCCACAGTTCTCAAGTGAAAACACGTACTTCAGTGCTACCTTGCCATTGTAAGATAGCTAGCCCTTTGTTTTGGAAAAAAATGAAAGCACAACTTAGACAGCCTTTTATGAAAAGCTACAATCATAGAATAGTTAGGGTTGGAAAGGACCTTAAGATCATCTAGTTCCAACCCCCCTGCCTTGGGCAGGGAGACCTCACACTAGACCATGTCACCCAAGACTCCATTCAACCTGGCCTTGAACACTGCCAGGGATGGAGCATTTATCCCTTCTATCACAATGATCTAAAACCAAGATTGAGCTGAAGAAGGGGCACTAGTTGTCTCCTTCTGACTGTGTTAGAGCCAACCTTGACATGATTTCAGAAAAGACCAACAGCTTTACCAGCATGCACAGGCACCAGCCTCATGCCTACATACTGTAGGCACTTATTTATTCAGGACAGGGACAATACCAACCTGAACACTGTCACTTCAGATCCTCAACTGAAAGGACACAGGTGACATGCTCTGAGAGTGACAGCTGCACGTCACAACTCATGTAATAAGCCTTCAGTGTAACCATGCAACACAGCTAACTCTCTTCACAGATTGTCCACCTCTTCTGCATTACCAGCACCATTTTACACATAATGCAAACCAGAATTTGGTCCACCAGAGAGTTTAGCATGTGTTTGGTATCACACACATGATCTCGCAGTCATTCCAGACTGGCCCCAGAAAAAAAACCACTTCCCTTTGTACGTTGCTTTGAACATATTTCTGATCTAGTGAAGGGAACTACTTGTGCTGAAGTTTGAGCCAGCAGTGGAGTGCTTTGTTTTTTTAGTCCCCACACAGAACACCCACCAAAGTCATTAGGCAGGATGAGTGTGGGGCTAATTGCAGTGTTTCAATTTATAGTAATCCCCTGTGAGATGCTGTGCCTTGCCTTTAAAAGTGTTGTTCCTTGCTCTGAAGTATTTACCACTCAGTACTCATACTTCAAAAGGGAAATAATGCAACTATGGAGGCAATAATGCAACAAGTGTGGGTGGTAACCAGCCAATTCTTCTTACACCTACATTTTTGTTCCAGAAGATCATATTAATGCTATTATGGGAATTATGAAATTGTTATAATGGGACCTGCTGGGCAATATTGTGTATTTGGAAACTTAAAATAGCAACGACTGTCCTGAATCTTCACTACAGCTGCATTTCCTCTTCAATTCAGCCTGCTGTCTCTCTGCAGGCTCTCTAGTTTAATGACTGTTCATCCTTTAATGTTAACAGAAAAATACTAACTACTGGATAAGGGAGCGTATGTGTGTACTAGCAAGATCATTAGTCTGAATAAATGCGACAGCAGAGTTGCACGAGAAATGCCACAGTTAGTGGTAAGCACAAACTACAGCTTTGGGTGTAAAATACTGTAATTACAAGGGATGGAGAAAGCTCCACAGTTTTTATCCCCACAGAAATCGATAGTGGTGCAGACTGCTGCTCTTTGCTGGAGCAGAGCAGTCTGATGAAAGAGCTTATTGATTTATCCAGCTGATGCTACTGAAGTGAATAATAGACTGGAAGAGAAAGGGCTTGTAAATTAGACTCATTCAATCCAACATTTTCCAGGATATCTTTTATGTACAGCTATACAGAGATATATATTTACAAGTGAGTTTTTGTTAAAGTCACAGCCTAGTGACTCCTTGTAAGTGGGTCTGTCTCCTAATTCTTTAACTTCAACTACACCCATGGTGCTAAAGTCAACCTTCAAGCTCTCACTAGAGACTGACACTAAGGAAGAAGCACTAGGGCACCTGGGAGCAGGATCTGGCTATGGCACAGGTAAGCAGCTGGCCAACGTAGCTCCCAGAGGGCTATGGCTACAGAGGAAAGGTGGCTGCAGCTCCCTCCATGCCACCTGTGCCATGCCAGACCCACTGGCATAAAGGCACTGGAAAAATTCTGTGGTGGATCCACAGGTCTCTAGGCTAGGAGAAATGCCAGTTCTAAGCCAGTCCCCACCAGCCTCAAATAATGTGGAAAGAGGCATGGTGTTTCAGGAATGAAAGGAGTCCTGTGCTTCTTTCTAGCTCAGCAGATTCTAGCGGCAGATTTTCTGTGACTCTAGATCCACACTGGCAAAAATGTAAGTGTTCGAACTGGTTTTGCATAAACTGAGAAGGGGAAATAAAGAAAAAGAGAGGGAGGAATAGAGCGAGCAGCAGGCACACTGCCACCAAGTACAGCAAATCAATCTTCTTAGCAGTGATGGATCAGGGAGCAGGACTGTAAGTTTTAGAGGTATATGAAACCTCACAAGTATAAAGACACCATTAAAGCACTGCCATTAAATTCCAGCACTGAAGCATTATCACAGCCCCTAGAGCCAAGGAGGTCAATATGTGACTGTATATTTTTATTAGCATTTTATATATACATATATATGAAGCAGAATAGGATTCACAACAGCCTCACCCTCTCTCCCGCAAAAGATCTCTGCTTTATACTCAGCATCCACTTTCACAAATAAAATGCAATATACCATCGACAGATAAATGAGATCCCTACAGGGCTTTTATTCTATTGTACCATTATATCTACTTTTCCACAAGATTTCTGCTTAAATGGCTCTCTTTATGCACATACACAAAGATGACATACACCTGTCTAAATATAATCTGATAGTTAAGAGCCCTTCTGATGGGGAAATGTATCTTTTCTTCCTAATTTACCATAATGACTTATTCACACTGTGGGAGTTAGGGGTATGTTAGTTTCCCCATGAAAAAAGTCACCAAGGTGTTATATACACTAAGATGTGGATGAATTTTTTTTCCCTATCTTTAGAAAAGAAAAAGAGTAGAGCTCTGAATCTCACCTTTTTGTGTTCCCCACAAAAACAAACGTTTCGAGGAATTATAGCCTTATAGGCTCCTGACATTGACTAATAGTTTTTGATGTAATGAAAGTGTTTGTGTGAGCCACACTGAAGAAACCCTTTTTGTAAATACCTCAGAGAAAAGACCATGCTGCGCCATAGTGTAGCTCAGAGATTGCTGCCAGCACAGTAGCCACCTACATGGCACTAATTCAAGAAGTAGGCCTATTTATTAGCAGGCAGTGTTGCTTTTCTGTCATCGTGACTATTTCAAAGTAACCTTCCTCAGAGAATAAAAATTCCTGACTACTTTTTCATGAGAGAACTCAAAGAATTTTATGATCAGGACAGAGATACCCAATAGTTTTAGCCACAATTCTTGGGGCAACAGAGAGCTGAGGCTCGTCAGAGAAGTACTGCTGAGAGACAAGAAGTAGCAACAGTAGAGAGATTTATAAGAGGAATTTGACCCAGGTTATTGTGCTAACAAAATGTGAAGGGAAGATTCAATGCACCAGCAGAACACAGAAGACCTCATTTTTGAGAAGGGATGGGGTGCAGAGAAGACTAATTATTCATCAGCATATGTCAGAATCCCACTGAAGCCTGCTTTGCTTTACTCCTCGCTCTTATTAGCCACAAAAACAGGGCCACGGGATGAACAGGGGCAGGCAGAATAGATTTCAGTGCTAGAGATGATCTCCATGAGGCTCCAGCATGCTGATAACTATATATAAAGTTTGCATAGGCACTGCACAGATACAGGGTACCTCTTTCTACTACAGGGCACCTGAAATTCAATAAGGGGCATAACTATTAACTGTAGAAACACATGGACCCACCATTCCTGACAGCAAGAAGCCACATGCTGATCTGCTTTGCTGTATTTACTCTTTTGAAAATGCTGCCTTGCCCTACGGCCTTTACTTTTCATTTGCATTGCTGTAAGATTCACTGCCAGTCATCCCTGGACAGATGCCGAGCTAGTATTAGAGAGGAGGGATGTCTGATGGGGAGGGCAGGGGAGTGAGGACTCTGTTACGAGCCTTTCTAATTCTTCATGGCTCAACATCATAAACCTCAGAGAGCATTACATTCATCTTCAGGGATGAAGAATGGGGTGTCCAGCCTGGTGAGAACTGGATTAACTCATTTCTCCATTCTACAAATGGTTCTGTGACTTTAGGTCACTGATGTTGACCTGTGGCTGTTGCAGGTTTTTTCTGTGGTCACATACACCCCATACCCTAGAGGCCTCACAGCAGCACTTACCCTGCATGCAGAGCCCGTTGGTGCAGTTCTTGGACTGTAGCACCAGCCCCTCACAGTCTTTCCCCCCGTTCTTGGGTGCCGGGGCCGTGCACTCCCTCCGGCGCCAGTGGGTGCACTCTGTGCCACAGGTGGACCACTTGCTCCATGACGTCCACTTGCCATCCACTGCAACAAGGAAGTGACATGACTTGTTAGAGGGTACATAAAGTGAGACCAAGCATGAACAATGCACGTATCAGCACAAGCAAGCCTGCAAACCCTGCAAACTCCCTGCAAGGCAGAAGGATCATCAGTCTGCTCTTCTTAGAAAGAGTCAGTCTGGCCCATAAATGCATGTTCAACTCTCTCCTTCCTCTCTGCCCCAGACTCATTTCTGCTCTTTCCTCCCTTTTGTATAAACTTGTCAGCAGTTTGTCTGTGCTCAAAGTGTATAAGAAAATAAGCAACAAGTTGAGAATCTCTGATTTTAATTTTTTTTTTTGCATTTCTCAACGCAGAGGTTAAAGTTAAACTTAGCCAGAAATTCTTCTTTAGTAGGAAGATACGTAATGTTTAATATTTTCTATTAAGAGAAATACCTAGAGGCACTGATCTATTTCACATGAGCCAAATCAGGAATGTGGTTAGTGCCTTTTAAAATCCCATAAATGATTTTCAAAAGCATGAAACTGAACATCTGAAGAATAATCTATGAAATTGTTCCAGTCTGTCACTTGGAATAGTGAACAGAGATTAAATTTCAGCTCTTCAAGTTCCACCCACCACTAAGACCCAGAGTTGGATGGCTAAGCTTCACAAGCTGAAGACTACCTTACTGCCATTGATCTGAGTGGGACTCCAGAGGTAGGAAAGCCCTGGACAATAGGACAGATGGCAGGACTTTGTCACAGAAGATCTAACAAGTACCTTGCATGTCCTGAAGCAATTTCACATTTTTCAGAAATTTAAATGCCTTTTAAAGGTATGGATACACATCTATTTCCAGTTTAAAAACTTCCGCGTTTGAACTTAGGTAAGCATGTGCCTCAAATTTAACACCTATGCGCCAGATGCTTCACTTGCTGTGACAGCTGGACTGGACATTGCAAATGTATTTACATCACAGTTGCTTTCTATATTCAAAAGTCCTCTTCCAGAGCTTTCAACCTTTATCTCCTACAATTTGAAGCTCTGAATGTTCCCCAAATCCCCTGAATTACCAGGGCTGAGACACTGGTACAAGCTGCATGCAAAAGCAGGGCTGAATCCCTTGCTGCTTGATCTAATGTGCTCACTATTTTATCTACTTACATAATACACTTTCATATTCGTTCACTGAAATGTTGGATTTATTAATAAAGAGAAGGAGGGTTTTGTAACTAATACTCTTCTCCTCAAATGACTGGTGACAGGCAAACTAATCATTTAGGCTGTGTACTTTTCATACTGAACCTGGGCAGAGAGTGGTGCAAGCTATTTTCTGAACACTCTGTCCCTCGCAGAAGGCACCACCATTGAGTGGGGCAGGATTGGTGCAGGTCCTTGTACGCTTCTGAAAGCCTCTCCCACATCGGCTGTTACACACTGACCACTCAGTCCAGGTTGACCAGCCTCCGTTGACTGAAAAGCAAGACAGAAAGAAGTGTGATCAAGCAAGAAAGCCATCCTGTCAGCCCAAAGGTACCTCTGGCTCTGTGTCATGCTGCCTCCTACAGCAGTCACAAGTGATGGCTGGGAAGAGCATGAGAAGCAACCCTGAAGAGAGACAAACCCACGTCTCCGATGTATCAAATGCACAGCATGCCAGAAGTCATTGTACAATTGAAGAAATGCTGATGCTGAATGAAAAACAAACACCATTTGATGACTACTAGGGCTGGTGGGTGAGCTCCCTTCTCCTGAAAACCAAACTGACCAAGCATTAAGCACCTGGTAGCATGTGTACAGCAAAAATCCCTGCGGGTTCAGAGAGCACTCACAGCTCTGCTAGCCTGAAGCCTGTGCTGGGAAAGCTGCATCATTTTCCAAAGGGAGATAACCTGCACTGCAGATTGTTCTTGGATGTACCCATCTTCTGTGCGTGCCGAAAGACCCCTGTGCTTTGATTAGAAATAGACAATCTTCTTTCCCTTTCTTTCCAAAGGGAAATTTAAGGATGTGAGGACAACTTCACTCACCCCTCTGTGGACATAGGTGCTGCATGTGAATGTGTCAGCACTTCCATAACAGATATTTAAGCTGATCAGAATGATCTCACACTTAAAGGCATTTTTATTATTGGACTTTGGGAAGATATGTGTCTCTTTGGGAAGATATGTATCTGGGAATACATTCGTGCTGACTCTCTTTTTCATATACCTCAGTTTCTGGGACAGATGGATGAAGAAGGAGCTGTGCTGCTCTATGTAATAATGTCATCGGCAGGGTATGGATAACATACTAACTGCTTTCCCTAAACCCAAATGTTTGTGATATGACACAACCCTTAGGCACCTCTGGTAGCAAATCCCATAAGCATGGCTGCACCCCTACATAGGTGTCTTGACACCACTGTTGAAAAACATGCTGTATATGTATGAGGAAGAGTTGCCTACATCTTCTGCATTCATTGCAGTTACAAAACACAGTGCTCTTGCATAGTCCACCCCTCAATACCACAAACACTGCTAATCAACTCAATTCAGTCAGTTTTCTATAAAAACTGAGCTAAAAGGCCCTCATTGTAACTTCAGGGAAGCAACTGCTTACAATTAAATCTAACTGCTACCCTGAATATGAAATGAATATTAGGGATAATCATAGGGATTTTTTTTTCCTACTTGTCTATCCTATAATTAAGCTGATTGTAAAGAACACCAGGACAGTCAGCTGGCACATCATCAGAGCAGGGTTTTGTTTTGGTGAATACCCCTGCCTGGGATGCATTGGGGCAGTAACTCTGCAGGGGCAAAGTCTGTCGGACTAGTGGGGCAGAGCTGCAGTGAAACACAGGCTGGAAAAGTCCCCAGAAGGGCATTGCATCCAGCCCCTCCACACCCAAAGCATGGTCAGCCTCAATATTATACCATGACCATAGATGCAGACACATAATAATGCTATCCCATGCTTTCTATTCCCATGATGTTTAATTTTAAGCTAGATTGTGTTGCCTGCAGCCTATAAGCTGCAGTTCCAGACTGCTTTGCTATTTTGTGCTTCGAAATGTTGGTAAGAGTGTCAGAGCTCACCAGAATCTTCCACCTACTTACATCTCATTAACTAAGCTTATTTTTGATATCTAGTACCAAAATATACTCTGATGCAGGGGTAAAATTCCTTTCAACTTTACTCCTATTTATGAAGAGCATCACTAAGAATATGAAATGTGTTGGCAGAAAGCAATGCCTTGGACGCTCATGCTGGAGGAATTGCCCTAATGGCTCCTTGCTGCATCCATCTGATATGTGTTGTTATGGAAAGGGGAGCAAGTGCCTTCTCTTCAGTGAGGCACTGACAGTTTGCGTAGATGTCTGTTCCTCCTTTAATGTCACTGTCACCAATAAGCCAAACCATTAAACACTTCTGCATGTTTTCAGTAATAAACCCTGACTGCAGTCCCTGCATGTGGGTGCAAGTCAACAGGCAGCACAGGCTGAACACTGACCACAGCAGGAGTTGCACACAGGCATTCTGCATCCCCTTCCTTCCCCACCTCTGACTTTGAGTGCACGTCTATCCACGTGCAGTGGTACAAGGCATCACTTACCATAGACAATCACAGTCGCTGTGGTGCTTTTCCTTTTGGCCACAATGTTTTTGGCAACACAAGTGTAATTGGCGGTGTCAGAAAGCCGGGCTTGCTTGATGATCAGGTTGTGATCAATGGTGATGTAAAAGTTTCGGTCTTCCACAGGATCAATCACCTCTTCGTTCTTCAGCCACTCCACCTTGAGGTTTCAAAGGACGAGAGTGGAGGCACTGAGTCAGTACCAGGTCGCATTGCAAAGGCCACAGTATCTGTGATTACACTGCTCACCCCAGAAAGCACTAAGAGTCAAGGCACATCAGGAAGGACTCACCTGATGCACACTTACAACTGAAATAAAACACCATGGCAGAAATGTGGGAGAACAACCTTCATGCACCATCAGCACAACAGCTGTCTCACCTTGTTCTGAAAATATCAATGCATTTTCAAGGGCTGCCAGCTACTTGCAGAGACAAATAGCTGATCTATGCTTTCAGAGTCTGAGGCAAGGGATAAGGAGAGGGAAGTATCTTAGGACTGTATCTACAAATAGAAAATTCCCTTACAACATCAGAAATGCTAAACCAGCAGACAGCTCACCCATTCTTTTGTATGTCTTGTCTAATTAGGCAGTTAATAATGCAGTAACCTTGCATGTACCTGCCCTGGGTCTAACACAATGAGGCCCTATACTGCAGTAGGTCACAGCAACACCTAAGTAACATAGTAAATCACAAACACACTAATGTTTTTAAATTCACATGTACATGCATGTTATTGTTCTGCTGCAATCAGGATTAAACAAAATAGAGACAGTTACCAAGGAAAAGGGGAATCACAAAGACAGCACCAGTGCTTATTTTTTCCCTTTCATTGATGTAAGCTATATTTTATTTTAATAAAGCGTAATTTCCTTGGTTACACAGAAAAACATTTTCATATGTGATTTTTAATCTAGACAAAGTTCTCTTTATTGCCTTCCTAAAGAAATCCTATTTGTTATTCCTAAAGAAATTCCTATTAAATCCCAGCTGACTGCTCCAAGCCACTCTAATATAACTTGGCTGGAACTCTAGTAGCTTGTTTTCATTTGCACCGAGTGTGCTCTGAAAGACAGGACTGGGGCCCTGGACGGATCAAAGCTGGGCCTCTGTGTCACTGGATCACTTCAGCTTGTGCCCAGGATTTAATTAAAGGAAGGAAAACATAAACACAATCAACCCTCTGGACCAGCAAGGTGCTATTTGCCAAGACCTGCTCTCACAAAACCCATCTTTTCCAAAGGCATTTGAGGAACTGCACAAGCATTGACATACCCCAAAACCAACAGGGAAGCTGCTCCCCACCTAAGATAGACATACAGACCTCCCCAGGTCTTGGGGAGAAAACCAACAGCCTCTCCTGGTGTTAAACACATTGGGTTAATTCATCCCAGTCCAATGTCGCAAGACAAGCACTGACAGATGTGGGCTTGGGTTCAGATTGCCTGTCGCTCATCTTTAGCCCTACTTTAAGCAGCTCCAGCTCCCCTAACCGGGTTTGGGTGGATGAGCATCAGGTGTGAGCTGCTTCCAAAGATGCACACCCTAGTGAATGTAAAGCTACTGGCCCAAGGAAGGCTTGATTTAACCCTCCTCTCGTACAGCAGATCACTGCAGTATGTGGTAGCCTCACAACTATTAATACTGTATAGATTAAAATCACTGGTGCAAAAGGCACAGTAGAAATGGATATGTGTGTCTCAAGGATCAGGGAAAGAAGAAAAAAGACAAAACTTTGGAGGCTGTGTTTCTGCTAGTACAGACATGTTTTACCATGGAAAATACAAGCTTAGTCAATAACCTGGTTTTCCTTCCCAGGACGACAAAAATTTTCCTTCCTTCTGTCTTGAATCCTAATAGGTATAGGATATAATCAAGACAGACAGATTACTGTTCTGCCAATGACAATATTTAGCTCCTTCACCTGCAAGTCAAGTCTGCATGCATCCCAGACTGAAAAACAGCACAGGAGCTTACCTCTCCCCCAGTGGTAAGCTACCACTTAACCTCTGCCTCTCACACAACAAAAATGTCTTTCTTGGGTTTTAATATCATTATTTAGATCTCGGATGAAATACAGACTTGTGTCAGGAGTCTAAAAGATGCTACGTGTACTGCCACAGCTGTGTATGTTTGCCATCCAAATCCACCAGTGTTTTTCCTGTGCTCTGCACATAGAGAATATCACGACATCAGTGAGGACAGGACTACAGTCTATGCGGTCTAAGACTCAGCCCAAAATATTTTTGGTATGCCCATCCAAGTGTATACTCTAGGATCCCTCAGCACTATGCAAGGCTGCATGTTCAAGGACATGGTTGTCTTTTTCTAGTACTCTGAAACACTTTCTCTCTCCACAAAACCAAATACATGCATGTTCAGTCTGGGTCTCAGCTGATTAGACAAAATTAAAGCTATGAACATTAAATTCCCTGTCATCCCTGCAAAAACACCGAAGATGATATGAAAACAGCAGTTGCCAGTATCAGAGAAAACCCTAGGATATTTTGTATAATTCAGCATACTGCTTTTGGCTCTTCAACAAATCTCTGAGGAAAAAGATCCTTTTCACCTACTGGCTCACTGGATTTGCTAACAACAAAACATTAAGTCTGCAGAACAATGGGATGTCTTATTTTCTGAAAACCTGTTTAGCCAGTACATCAGTACTTTGTGTGCTTGTTTAAACCCCATCTCTTTTACAAGATACCTCTTTAAATACATCTACTTCAGTCTTCTTCTGGCATCCAGGTTTTTATGACATCATGAATCTGTTCATGCTGCAAATGATAATGTCATCAAATCTGAAGGGAGGAACTGATGGATGATTTGATAAGAGGCAGGATTCTCCTGTCATACACGTTTTAGCCATCAACAGAGCAACACAAAAAAGAACACACCCCCACAGTGATTGTGTTTTCTCCCTCAGTCCTTGCAGAAATGGTAACAAGTTAAACGCACTACAACATGCAAATGAGACTTTTGTTGGTAACTTATTTTAGGTCTTTAGCCTCTTTTTTTTTCCGGTGCAGGTGACCGCAGTGCTGAGTACCTCCAAACTGCAGGTTTATTTTTTGAGGTAGCCAGAATAGGTGGGAGCAGGGTTGTTCTGTCATGTAAGTAGGAAGAGATCAGGCATCAAATACAAAAAAGAGAAGAGAATAATGCAGAAGGAGACAGTGTGATTTATGAATGACATGTATGCAAACTGTTATTACAGAAGTTAAAAGCAATGATCTCTTTTGATGCCATGTCACTCCCCAAGGCACAGCCCCCTCACTTGAAGTAGGCTGTTAATCCAGTCAATGCTGAAACTTATCCTGAATTTAATTCTGCTGCTTGAATAACAGTGACTGGTGCCCTGGGGAAACCACCATGCTCACAACAAAGCTGGCAGGTGAGGCACCAGGCACGTTGGTGTCATAGATCTGCATCCCTCTGGCCAAGCGACCAGAGGGGCAGCAGGATACCCAAGGGCATTTCAAACTGCACCAGGATGCCTGTCTTCAGGATCATACCAAAACGCACCCTCATGGGTCTATTTTTAAACTCTCTGGAGAAGACATTTCTAAAGTAGAAGTTTGCTTTTGCCTAAATATCGAGGATGTGCATTTACTGGCTATAGTCACAGAGATTCTTGAACAGATACCCAGCTGTATTTATTCAATTAAATCAGGCACATCCCTCCAACTGTTATTAATAAACATATAAATGGTTGGGCATCTATGTAGAAAAATCCTGGGCATAAGTTTTTCTTTATGATAACAGAAATCATTTAATTGGCAACTACTGGCATGTAGGATGGGGTAAGTTGCATGGAGATGACAGCTATGGAAAATTACAACAATGTGCAACTGGTTTTAGTTACATACCAGTCCCAAGAACAAAGCAGACATGAAATCCCCGTTTCTTTTTTTAATTTTCCATTCAAGAAGGTATTTTTGCTTTATGTTTGCAAACTGACTAGAAAAAAAAACAACTGTAAAGGTGTGAGTATGGTGAATGAAACCCTGACTCACAGCAACTGCAGATGCTGAGAAGCTGGAGCGCATCTGAAATCAAATACCTTTCGGTCAGAGCTCCTTAGTGCTCTGGATGCAATTTGCAGAGCAGCTAGGCACACGGCTCCTGCCAGCTGTGCTGGGTCTGCATGTCCAGGGCTGCTAATGGCTGGCAAGCCTGCCACAAGACTGAGTTGCCCCTGCCACCAGCTGAGGAAGTGTACAGTCCAAGGCGGCTGTAATTTAGAGCAACACACCTTGTAGCATCTTTTCTGTCATCCCACTCCCCAGTGAGAGACAGATGCGTTGTCTCTAATTATTCACTGATTGGTATCGGGAGATACATTAACATAATTGGCACATTTGTTCTAATTAACAGAGGTAACCTGCCACATGCCACCCAACATGAAAAGCAAGACCATCAAGCAAGAACAGAAAACCCGCAACCACCACCTCAGCTATATCTCGGAGCTGCAGCCAGACCTGCGCTGCTGGAGGGTGGTTCCAGCAGCAGCCTGAAATAAGGCAGCACACGCAGAAACTAAGACTTGCAAAGCCAGGCCAGGCTTCTGTGCAGACTAAATGAATACAAGGAGCATAAATCACACAAGCGATTACATACACAGGAAAACCTATTACAGAATCTAATTGCTGACACAAATTTAGCCAGACCAAGTTACTAGCATTACTAGACACTTAAATCTCTTGGCACACTTGCATATGAATGATGGTTTTGAAACTGGTAGAGCAGAAGCACATCTGTTCCAAAAGAAGCGCAAGAATGGCGAAAGGGATATGAACTCATCTAGATCCCCCCCTTCTTTTCGTACCACTTGCTCCTTACACCTCCGCAATCTCAAGAGGAAAGTCAGCAGGATGTGAGTTCTGGATCCTGGTCTCTCATTCCCTTCTCTGCACCAACCTGCCTTATAGTCACTTTACAGCAGGGAGCACCTGCCAAAACCAGTAAGTCTTCTACCCTCTAGACGCTAGCAAAGCCCTCTGGTGCAATTCTCCCTAAGAAATAAGATGCAAACGGCTGGGAACAGTAAGAGATTTAAATTGACAAAAGCCAATTTAGGATTCTGGAGGTGTGACTATTTAGAATTAGGAGCTGAGACTATTGCACCCTGTGCCTTCCCTGTGCCTGGCTGACACAGCAGGATCGCTTTCCATCTGGTCCCCCACTGAGCAAGCATTGCTGCTGGTGTCCTCTGCAGCTGTGCTGACCAGTCACAGGGGCACTGCTCAGCTTGCATCAGCTCCTGCTGAGCTCGCATTGCCTTCAAGAGCAACAAGGGAACCATAGCTCCCCTGCTTCCCCTGAATTGTAACAACAGACACGCACCCCATCCCATATGGATAGTAAGGGCACACATACACATGCCAGTAAGAATGAAACACTTGTGAAGCTAACTACTGAGTTGGGCACAGTACAAGATGCCTGAGTGAGACTGAGAAAACTTTAGCAGTTTTAATATGGGTTATTTAGCCAGCAGCTATTTCAGGTACCTTGAGACTCGAGTGCCTCTTTGAAGACTGTTACTTGATTTTGGGATTTGGTTTCAAATGTACACTTTCTTCCCAGTGACTGCACGCTGAAAAGGATGCTGTCCTCTGTTTTATATTACTTGCTTGAAATAGATTTCACACCCATTTAAGGTTAAAAAAAAAAAGGGGAAAAAAAAAAAAGGTGGTCTCCAAAGGGGCTGAAATTACAGCTATCAGGGACTGCAAAACACATATTGAGAATGAGATGGTAAAGAAACCACCACGACATTTTGTTCAGTTGTTGTTATTGCGCTTCTGCTGCCAATAAGTGGAATTTGTGTTCCTGCTGTGGAAACACTTCCTTCATTGCACATATATCCAGCTTTCTGTTTGAGTACTAAAATCTACACAGGGTGTATGTGCAGCTGCTGGATGTCTCTGGCCCTACTACAGCTTTGCTTTACATAGAACAGGCAAGTTCAGCCCCACAGAATATACTTCAAAGGCCAAGGTGGACTGGTAGCAGCAGATGGAGAGCTTCATTTCATAGGTCTCAAATTCAAATAGAGATCATGGCACTATTAACCAAAACCCATGGAGGCTGCTTTGTGGCCACTAGGAGTTGCTGGGCTTCCTTTCTCACATGAAAAAGGGGCTTGAACTGAATGTCTCATGGCTCGTGTATTAGTAGGCACTTTTGGCACCATGAGGGCATGTGGATTCCTCAGTCCCGGAAGTAAAGGGGAGGGGCCTATTTGGAAACAGCTTTAAATGAGTTACCAATGTGATGCCTGCGGTTCTTTGGTTGGAGGGATAGGTGAAACCCATTCTTCGCAGCACAGAGCTATATTCCCTCCAGGATCGTTACATTCAGTAACGGAACAGGATATTGTAATACTGATGGGTGGCTGCAGTCCCTGAGGAGAGGCCCTTTCCCTTTCTTCCTGAAAGTTGCAAAGTGCCTGCTCTTGTACAGACCACTCCTCCTACCAGTTTCAAATGCCATATAGGATTTTGTCCAGGTTACACTTTTTAATGAAAGAAAAGTATCAGTTCTACAAGCACATGGAAATTCCTCAGCAAAACTCAGCAAAACTTGATTAAACAATGCTTGAGTGACAGCTGATGTGCTGTCTGCAGACTGCATTTTGGAAAAATCTCCATTAAAACATGGGAGCATCATGATTCTTCATGCCTAACGCGAGCACTGCATCTGAAGTTACTGACAGAGGAGCTGATGAAGGCAAGCGCTACCAGTGAGTGACTCAGGGTGCTGATAAGAACTGGGGGCTCTGAAAAGCCCTGATGGGGGTAACTCTCACACTTCAGGTACTATGAGGCCTGTTGGCTATAGGGAGCAAAAATCAGTTGGTGCCAAATTAGGACCTGATGGATTAATCGTAGAATCATAGAATCATAGAATAGTTAGGGCTGGAAAGGACCATAAGATCATCCAGTTCCAACCCCCCTGCCATGGGCAGGGACACCTCACACTAAACCATGTCACCCAAGGCTCTGTCCAACCTGGCCTTGAACACTGCCAGGGATGGAGCATTCACAACTTCTTTGGGCAAACCATTCCAGTGCCTCACCACTCTCACAGTAAAGAACTTCTTCCTTATATCCAACCTGAACTTTCAGTGCATACACATGAACTCCCAATTAAGGGATAACTGCAAAACATAAGTGGCTCTCATGAAATAAAGCAAACAGCAGTCATATTAATAATCAATTAGATGGAGCAGCCACCTGATGCTGCCTATCTGGAAAAGTCCCCAGCTTCCACCAGATTTTGCCCAGGCAAAAGCAGCTGAATGAAGTCTGTTTCACAGTCAACTTAACAAAACACCCTCTTCTGCCTCTTGACTCAGGGATGCTTTTCCCTTTGCCCTAGTTTCTAATTAAAGCCATGAATGTAGATAAATACCACATTCAGTTTTAAATCCAACTGGGTCACCAAACTGTACATTACATCCTGTTCTGCATTTAAACTACTCTGTGAAACACCTCAATTATAATTAAAGAAGCAATTATCCCCCTGTTAAAGGTGCCACAAATCACACATTTCAATGCAAAAGTTTGTCTGGCAGCTTATGGCGTATTAACCAATCTTACATCTCATTTATGTTTTGATCTATAACCTATTGCAATGAGCTAACTTGATTTGACTCCGTGTCTTTAACTGTATTTTATCATGTGCAGTATGATGCTGGCATCTTTCAAAGAACAAATTAAATGAGCTAAGGGTTTAATTGCTAATAACTCTGCCATTACTATTGGAGTGTTGCAGAGTGGGATCCTTCCTGCCTTCTCAGGTTAGGTTTGAAAACATGTATACAGAGTAGAGAGTGGATTGAAATGGATGTTTCCACTGATGCTGTGGAGCTGTCTGATTTCTACTGAACACTGGCAGCTCCCACCGAGTCTGGCGGGTCAGACTGCTTATCTCACCTCCTTACCCTATTTCTCCGTGTCGAGGAAAAGCAGGAGACAGGGAGCTACGGAAGGGCATTGTTCGGTTTTATGTCCCTTCCTTTTTGACTTTGGTTGTTTTTTTGGGTTTGGCGGGTTTTTTTGCCCATAGTATATAAAAATATAAATATATAAAAAAAGTATATTTGCCCAGGTATATGTAAGTTTGTCCCTTCACCACTTGGCTATGTGTGGAAATCTCAGTGTAACAGTGTCTGCATTGGTCCTTCTGCTGCTTGCTGGGGCCATGCACTTGAAAAGACATAATATTTACCCAGGTGTTTCAGAACCTGCAGGTAGGCTCAGCTTGATATATAAGACTGGGAGTGGGGAGCGCGCCATGGTGCAGCTAGTGCCGATGGTGGTCAGGGCTGGTGGACCAGGGTATATGGCTGCAGAGGAGGTGATCTAGTTTTCCCAGAAACCAAGCAAACCCTGGGTTCCTTACTTTGTCCCAGGTGAACAAGTAAGACTTCAGACTGGTGTACTTTAACATACCTTCTTCTATTTGGACCTTGGGCTTTTTCTTTTTTTCTGGTGGCCATGATCTGAGCCTACTCTGATGCTTGTCGTGTCCTAGTGGATCGGAAGGACTAGAAAGTGCTGCCTTAAAAGCTTTGCCTGCCATCTCTGTCTTTGTCCTTCTTGCCCTCTGGAGCAGCTGTATGCTGTTATGTGGTTCAGCTTTTCAGTAGCAGTAAGATCTGCTCTAGCATTGATCCGTAAGAGCTTGACACAGTTAATTGCAGTTAAATATGCTGGGAATGATAAGACTAAACTCCCCAGGTACTGAAAAGAAGACAGAATGTATCTCTGAGCATGGTTGTTCCCACCACTTTGAAATACCAGGAAAAAAATAAAATGAAGGGGGAGAATAAAATCAAACAGAAAAAGCAAGTGGAAAATGCTGGGACTCTGGACTTCAGCACTGCATTACACTGAACGTGTATGCTGTGCAGTTTCACAGCCTAAGCTTTTCTCCCTCTGTTTTGGTGCTAAATCCCGTGACTATTTCAGAGGCCAATAAGTGGTAAAAAAAACCCAAAACAACACACAATGCCCAGAGTAGGAAGAGTCTGAGGTACGTGCTCACAAGTGTTTAGAAATGCTGCTCACAGCTGCAAAAATGCATTATCTCACTCGAAGTTGTCTTTCAAGAAAACAGGAAATAGCCTCAGCCTGCTGCCAACCTTCTCCTAAGTCCTTTTTTACTTAGTTACCTGTGCCATCATATCAGAAACTTCTGTGAACAAATAAACGAAGTCTTAAACAAAGAACTCATTCATCTTTAAATTCAAATAATCATGTAATCCTTCAGCCCACCAAGTTACCTTTCATCTTCCCATTTTTTAAAATTTATCTTACCAGCTTCAGCAAGTGGCTGTAATAAAGTGTCACATTAAGGTATTCGTATTCATTAGTGCTTGGGTCTTTGTTCTTTTAATAGTGTTGGAAAGAATCTACAAAGAGGCTGTATTAGGCGGCTGTCCAATCTGGGTGTTTGATCTCCTCCTGACTTCAAAAGTCAGAAGAGGAAAAAACCAACATTGAGAACAGTTCTTTTGAATGTCAGACAGGGAGTATACGATTTCTGAACCTGCCAAGTGTTAATTGGTGTCTGCCCTGACCACAGTACAAGTAAGATTCAGAGCCAGTTAATGTACAGTCATGAATTTCAGCTATTGACAGACCGAGCCAGAATACTAGAAGGCAGGAAAAAGTGCAATTATTACGAGAGCAGCTCACAGAGGATCTTTTCAGAGATCACTTCCACACAGCATGTCAAACCATACTGTTTTAGTCCCAGCCACACAATGGGGCATTACAGACCTTTATGAGGGAATAACCAGACTGGCTGCTGAAATTTCAGGGGAGCCTGTAACATGGCATTCAAACTATCCGTCATCATCAATCTCTGTTTCTAGCAAAGGTAATGAAGTTCCCCAGTACTACTCTGCACTACCTGAACAACATATCCCACTGCAAACACTCCTGTCATAGCACAACAGCAAGTTGATTTGATGTAAAGAAGCATCAGAAAGGAAAATAAAAAATTGCTGCTAAGTTCCTGAGGAAAGCAAACTGATTATTATTACAGTTGTCAGGAAGCTGGCTCTGCAGACCTAAATGGTCTCTACTGTTTTGGGGATCTTAACAGGGAAAGAAAACAGCCTATGGAACATGAAAATGGGGAAAATCTTCCATGCTAATTATTCCTTCTGATGTTTGTGGGCACGTTTTTGCAATTCCGATTAAATCTAGACTTGGATTAGACGGGGAGGTAACACTTTAAGCTTCACCTCCTCTGAGAAATCAGTCATCAGCACTGAGTGACAACCACTTTGCTACTTAGCCATGACAGTCACAACTTATCCTAATGCAAATTGGCAACAGCTTCTTCTGTAGCGTGGTGGAGGAAAACAGATGAGAATTCAGATCGGGGAACTACCATCATTAACTATCAATTTTTCTCTTAACAGCCACAGCAGATTTAGGATTTCAGAGGCCTCCTATGACTCAGATACCCCTTTCTTGTGAGCAATGTATCTGAAGCCGGAGTCACCATTGCACTCAGGGAAACTGCTGTTTCACAAGGACACCCGCTTCTGTTGGTGAGCACAGATTCTGATAAAGTGTAGGCTTGCTCCTGCAGGTGGGGGGCAGACTACCCGCTGTGGGTTTACTTAAAAGCAAGGGGGAAAACCAGATAAGCCCCTGAAGATGGATTATTAGGCAGATACATCCTTTACTTGTCCCCATCTCATGCTGCTTCACCTGGGAGCCCATATTGGACCATGGCACATCCTCTTCTCCCAAGCTGGTTGGCTGGTGAACACATGAGCACATGCATAAACATGGGAAAGAAATACAATCTGGCAATCTAAAAATTAAATACTATGATTGAAAGGTGCCTCTCAGAATAAGTGATTCTTTTTTTCTCTAAAAGGAAAAGGAAAGATAGCAGGCTGTTATTGATACGCTCGACAAACTACATGTCCTTTGGATGCCAGATATAACTGTGATCTTTGAAAGGGAAGAAAAAACTGAAACCAAACTGCCTGCAGCTCTTTCCAGCAAGGCGCTATAATCCAAAACCATTAATCAGTTCCCTATCAATCTTGTCTATGAAAAGCAGTCAGTCAGCTCTCCATTACCACCCATTCATCATGTCATGCCCCATTACTGCACCATTAGCCACCGATCAGGCCTTAGAATGTCCAAGTGCCAGGACACTAGTGTTACTGCTCACCTCAGCTACTGGGATGCCTTCAGGGGGACGGCACTGGAGCAGGACCTCTTGCTCCAGGGACACTTCTTTCCCCAAGGGCTCCTGCTCAAAAGTTTTCCGGAGATCTGGGGAGGAAGAAAGAGAAGAAGAAGAAGCAGTAATGTTACTAGCTGGTTGTTTAAATTACATTTGATTGCCATAGTGCATAAACACAAGAGTACTTTCTAAACAGAAAAAAAAAAAAAAAAAAAATAGCATTTCTGTTTCCCAGAAAGTGAAGCACTTAAAAAAGACTGGGACATGTTTCCAGTTCATTCCAACATAAAGTGGTTAAAGGTTTCATAGTGGTTTTAGTATTTGTGTTGTGGTAGAGCATGTGAACCCAGCAAGGATCCACGGTCTCACTGGGGAAAGTCACATCCAGACACAGAACAAAAATCACAACAGGTCCCCTTTTCAGATAATTTGGTAACCTATGCCAGTGATGTACTAAAGAAAGCTACAGAGAATTAAAAAAATCCCTAGAACTACAGCACATAAGCTGAACTGCCTTAAACTCATGGATGAAAGTGCTCGTGCTGCGATTTAATGTACTTTTAGTTTATAAGCATTAACTTTACAGCTTTAGCTATTTGTCTTCACTTTCTCAACATCTGTGTAGCACTAAATAAATATTATAATAAATGGTTATTTTTATTAGTGTTATTATCATTAATGTGGAGCTGAACTGTGCTTGGATCCCTGAACAGCACCACAGAAATGTGGCAGGCAGAGAAGGCATGGAATGTGCCTCCAAACATCAGACCAATTCCATTATACTGGACAGCTGTGCGCTCCAGCTTCCTTTGTACACTTCTGTAGTATCTTTGCATTGGTGGTAAAATGGACTTGATAAGTCCCTCCTTACACTCCATATTTCTGCCACAGACTGCCATCCTCTCCACTGTGCTTGGGAGGACATGGTTCTGGAGAACCAAACATCCAGCCCCAGTAGCAACTGGAAATATTTCTCCCTGCTGCTGGTTCCATGTACAAATGGACATGCGGCCATGTTCAAAGTCACACCAAAGAGCTGGCCTGACTTCAAAAACACTTGCAATAAAGTTGGTTTTATTTTACTTTTTGTTCTGAATTCAGAACATTTCCCTGTGCCAGTGCATGGTGAGATTGCACAAATACTTGTGTCATATTGGAAACAAGTCACATAGGGACAACTTAAAAGTCAAATATTTCATATTTTGAAGCCGTAACATGCAGCTGTGCTAGAAAACAGGTCACTGAATTGAACCAGTTTACAAATACGCCATGCAAAGAGTTATATTTTATCTAGATTAACTCCATTACCATTTGCAACTGATCCCACAAAGGAAATTTCGACCAAAGGGCCAAAAAGGGCCAGGCGAATGCACAGATGCAAAAGGTGATGTGATGTCTGCCACTGAAATCAGCTTCTCTGAAACTCTCCTTTAGATAGTATGAGACCTCTGTCTCTCAGCCTACATGGGGAAAATGTGGTTGTTAACTACCTGGAATTAAATGTGAATCTAAACATGACATGGACAACCTCTGCCATAACCGGAGATGCTGATTTTAACTTAAGTTGATAACATGGTAAACTTCTAATGTCCTTAAACCTATTAATTTCCCTAGTGAAACTGAGGCATCTCTGTTCTTCCCCTGCACCACAGGCCCGAGAGGAGTGACCTCAAACCCAGCTCTCTCCCCACCATTGGCATTCCTGCTCCCTCCAACACACAAGGCAGGGATGCTGAGAGCCTCTCTGATGGGATTTACGGCAACAGTTTAGGGCACAGAAAGATAAGCCCTGGCAGATCTTATCCTGGCAATAGAAGAGCTTATTGCCTCCATCTGTCTCCTTGTTTGGGGTTTACCCTCTGCTGAAAGGAAACACACACTAATATTACAGCTACCTCCATACAAAATCCACCACTTTAACCTTAGTTGTTGACGAAGGGTGCTTTAACTTACAACACTGGATAACTTCCATTAAAGAAAAGAAGCAAACATCTGGAAGTGATCATTTCTTAGGATCACATGCCAAGCTTCACCAGACTATGCCTGTCAGCATCTTTGTCACATGGGATTTATTCCAGGCTAGCAAGACTTGTTTATGTGAGAGTGAGTGACCACAGCAAGACAAACAGCCAGATTAAGGCTGTCTAAGGATGCCTGTACATAGCTCCCACTGCATTGCCAGCTCCAACATCACCAGCCCACTGACTTCAACCTACCCTCTCTAACAGGGTAACCAGCGGACATTTGGGTTGTACAGGTCAATTTGAGCTGTACAACCAATACCTTTCAGGTGCCCTGTGGGGGTAGGAGTCATTCCAAGGACAAAATGCTGAGTTTTGGAGTGATGTGCTTCTTCATAGAACCGTCAGGGTTGGAAAGGACCCCAAGATCATGAAGTTACACACCATCACCACCCTCCCCACACACTCCCATCTAAATGTTAAACATGGAGATGAGCAAGTGCTGGTGGATTTCTCAGGATGTGGCATTCTTCCTGTGGCCCAGGCTTCCCATACATCCTGTAGGCTCAGTAGGTATCCTGGGCACATATCATGGCAGGTTAATACAGTCTGCCTTAAGTTAGCAAATAACTAGAGTTATAGTTTTAGCAGTACCCTTAGGTTTGTATTAACGCTATTTACACAGGTATTACCTCTACATCAGGTACACCTTAGTGCATCTAGTAGGTATGCATATGTGCACGGTGTAGACAATTACAACAGAAGTATCATGCTCTGATATCATGGCTGAGGATAAGTGAGAAAGTTACCATGCTGGTAATAGAAGTGTATAAGCACAGTAATAAACAGTATATTGATAATAGCTTTCAGGTGTCTGGATATAGAAGGATGAAGACAGTAGAGGGAGATTAGATAGACAATAGTCTGAGTTTTTTTCCTTGACATGTTGATTTACTGTCCTACCTACCTTCCTGAAACATTAACAGCTCTGAAGTTCGCCATAGCCTCATGTGTACAATGATCACCCATCTCATATAGCTCTTGCCTTAAAAAAAACCCCAAATTTTAGCACATACAAAATAAAATAGCATTAGTTTAGCAATGCATAATAACATTAAAAATATGCCACTTTAACCTCTTTGGTATCAACAGCTGGAATTTCTGGGTATGAACAGACCCTTTTTCTCGGGAGCTATTGCAGTGGGGCTGCTGCAGGTGCCTCAAACTCTGCAGGACCCCGGCTCCCCCTGCCCCCAGAGCCTTGCTGCATGTGCCTTTTAATGGTGCCATTGGATTTGAGCAGGTCAATGATCCACAAACTAAAATTACACTAAGTAGGGGCCTTGACATAATAGCCAGTAATGTTCTCAAAGGAACCATTAGACACTATTGAGTAAATGATACTAATTTCGGGGGAGGGGGAGAAGCAAAGTACATAATTGTGTATTTACAAGATTTAGAGCTCTTATACTCTATTGGGTTGGCTCTCTCCCACACGTGCATAGCTTTATCCCACCAGAACTATCTCCCCACCTCCTGCTGCAGCCATGCCACCTACAAAGAGCTACAGATGGCGGCTGTGCAGGGCAGGTTTTACCTAACCAAGCACCAGGTTTGCCATTTGTAACAGACAAACAAGTGAACAAGGTGTTTCTTTAAGTGATGAAAAAGCAGAAGGCCTGGACAAACAACTCTGTCACCTGCTCTAACGATCATAAAACAGCATTGGGTTTTGAAATGACTGCTTTCCTTTTCTATGACCCTTGCTATGACTTCTGTAACAACACTGTCCTTATAATCCTTCAATCTTCAGCTTCCTTTGCCATTTAAACATTATAGTCATCATGGCAACTTCACACTGTCAGCCGGGAATGGGTGAGCTTGCTAATGTATTGAGGGACTTTGGATCTTTCCCAAGCAGACTATGTTCAATAACAGTTGTCACTTTTTTGAAGTGTCATGGAAGTTACAGTTCCTTACAAGCAAGGACAGAAGGGACACATTTTCTCGTAAAAATGGCAACAGACAAACAAAATACATCCCATAAAAAAAAAAAAAACAACAAACCCAAAAAAACAAAAACAGGAGAAAAAATGAGTTTTAACAATCTTCAGAAAATATGCCTGAAAAAAGCAAAACAATAAAACAAATAAAACATTTGATCCATTCTGGATCAGGACCTCTTTGCTTGTGAAGAGGCAGTATGAATTATTAAAGCCTCAGGTTGGCAGCAGCCCTGTTATTGCAACAGTGAGAGAGAGCCTTCTCTACCTTCACCTTCAATAGGGAGAGACACAAGAGAGAAGTAGTTGCAGTTTCTTTCCATTATTATTTGGGTAATGAGGAATAATCCCTGATTGTCTGTGTTAGTGATACTCCTCCTCCCCTCATACAGGTAACACTGCTGCCACAGCTCATGTCCCGTGGAAAGGAGCAAACCCTGGTGGACAGTGATGCTGAAGGGTACATCTTGTTTTTATCACCAGCTCTCTCACATATTTCACCCAGCTGCAGGTGAGGATATCACCACCAGACTCAGGGCACAGCCCGCACCCACATCACCCACCTATAATTTCCCTTGAAGGCTGTCTTCATAAAAAGAAACTAAGAAGAATTAAAATTCAGATCTGCCAGCTTGAGCCAGACTTATTTTCTTTACTAATGTACAGTCTTACTAAATTCAGAGGGGGCTCTTGTGGCATATATTGTAGCACATTTACAGCATACTTAAGATGAGACTTCCCTCCAAGACTCCTGAAATACTCCTGCACAACCCTCTCTGGTAAGGACAGATGGCTGCATTCAGACCTGCATTGAAATGAGAGCATTTTCGCAAGCATAAAACTGAAATAGAGTAATAATCTCAGTGTACATCATATTGTTACATTTATTTCTGAATCACTATGCTTTTTGGGGAGAGGGGCATTAGATCTTAATTTTGATGCACTGCTAAATGACTTCCTTTCATGTTTAATGAAATTTTAGCTTATAAGCCACTCAGAAGTTGCATTTTCACTTGCTAAAGATAATAGTTTCTATAGGAATTCATGGCATTTCCCCACTTCCTTTTCTACCTGTCAGCTTCTAAGAAAGAGTAAAGAATGACCCTATTCTTTTTTTTTTAATCCAATGTATTTTATCTCTTCGCTGTTCGTGGTTTTACTGTGATGGGTGGGTGGGCAAAACTTTGAGGATATCTTTTATCATTTCTGAGAAATGTGATAAGAGGAAGACCAGATGCCTTCAAGGCAGTGCTAATGCAAAGGTGACTAATGAATGAGCATGAAAAACGGACACTTGTCAGCCAGGAATTAGATGTAAACCAGAAACGAACAGAACAATGCAGCATTACTGTCAGGGAAAGATGGATTTCTGCCCTTGATAGACCTTAGACTCAGTGTGCCTTCTAGTAACTTCAACGTCAACTTTTCTTCTATAGCAAACAATTCAAACACATAAGCAAGCTTTAAGAGCACAAGAAGAAAAAACACATTATTTTCTGCCCAACTTTCATAGTAGCTATGCCCATAGAGAGAACTACCTTTGCTGTGTGCTTTCAGAAAACTAAGGTTTTAAGTATGTGAAAAGACCTTCACAAAACATATGTATTTCCATATAAAGACAGCTTGTTTTATATGGGTTAAGTATACACAGGTTTTATATATATATATCTATAAAACCAAACATGTCATAAGCAAAACTGCAATTAAAACACTAGGAAAAAAGGGAATACGGTTTCATATTATTTTAACCATTATTAAAGGATCAATATGTAGCCAAGCTCTCCACTTCAAGTATACTTCCTAATGCTGAGTGTTCTCAAGAGGCAAAGTTCAATGCTGACTTAATTTTACCTAGCCTAGTAAGAAATACCCAAACAGAAAAATAATCGTGGAAAAAGAGCGAAAAAACATTCTCCAAAATGAAGGGTGATCTACATACTTATGAAAACAGATCTCACTGCATTTATTCCCAAACTTGGATGACTGATGCTGAGTTAGAGAGACATAACTAACACTGTAAAACTGGCCTGTTCCTCTTCCATCACTTTCCATGATGCCAATGGAGTTAAGAGACACCTTTTTCTGCAAAAAAGGCATTAGAGACTGAATTGCAATTGTGAATGTAAGAAACCAGGTGCTATCAGGCATACTTTGGCCTCTCTTTTCTGTTCACAGCTGAGTCTATGGCCTCTATGCAGGGATCAATCACACTGGTGAGTAAGTAATGGAAAGGTTAGGTACAAAAAACTTCTTTTTTTCACTTTGTCCTTGTGTGGTTCCAGCTCTCTGATGTTAATTAGATCAAACCAGATTTCCACTGAGACAGCCACAGGAGTGTCTGTAACCCAGAGGATCCCTCTGAAACCTCTATGCATTGCTGTTTTAAGTATGGTGCCTTGCCCTGTGGAGTTTCCGGCTCTACCAGCCACATGCTGGGTGTTGATCAAAGCCTCCTGCCCTCCTTCAGTGTGCTGCTGCTCACGGGATGAGACCACAGCTGGACAGGGCTGTGCTCTCATCTGGCCCAAGCATCAGCAGCTGGACCTGACAACAGAGACAATAAGTCAAAAGCTCAAAACCCCATTTTTATGCTCAACACACAACTCTGTGCCACTCTTCCTTTCTCTGGAGGGAATGTTTCACATCTGGCCAGCTCTAAAGACAAATGCTACAGCACAGTGAGGCCCTTTGCTTGCAAGGATACGATCTGCAAGACACTTTGCCTGAGCCCAAGACCTTCTCTCCTCTTTTATTTGCTACGTGCCAGAGTAAATGGGAGGTGCATGTCTGTCAGGCCCACATTCTGCCAACGGCATCTTCAACAAGCTGGGGATAACGCTGCACCTTGATGACTCCTCAGAGACTCGCTGCCTGCACATCTGTAGATGAGCCTTTTCTTCCCTTCCTCCCTTCAGCTCTAAGCTAGTTCAGACAGCTGATGGTAAGACAAAACACTCTTTGCATCACAGCTTCCACGGGGGCTACGCTTACGGAAGTAGTGTACTTACTTTCATAGTACATACGGAACTTGCTACACGTTTGGTGCAGTGATAAAAACCAAAACAATAAAACAAGTAAAATATTTGATCCATTCTGGGTCAGGACCTCTTTGTCTGTGAAAAGGCAGTATGAATTATTAAAGTGTCAGATTGGCAGCAGTCCTGCCAACATATTTGGTATTGATACCAGCATCAAAAATACAAACAAGCAAACTGAAGAATTCACTGAGCAGATGTGTTCCCAGGTGTACATAGATACTCCTCTTATATTTTTACTTGATAATCGGTATTTCTTGGTTTGTTTTTTGTTTTTCTTTTCTTTTTTTTTTTTTTTTTTTAAGCTGAACCTGCACACTAACGTATAAATTTAATTCTATTTGTTATTTTATTTGGTGACTGAAGATGGAATCCAAAGTTCTTGCTTTTCAAAAAAATCTGAATATAAAGTTCAAATGATCTAATCTCAACAGCTGGCTTTTTAGACAACAGATATACCAAAGGTACTAAAGATAGACATTGAAGCATCAGGTTAACACAGCAATTCATATGTAGAATTGAATTTACAACACACTGAAACACTAAAACAGAAAATAATTTGTATAAACTGGTATTTCGCTATTGTTGCTCTGCCAATACACTAATCTGACTCACACAGCTGGTCACTACCAAAACATACTCAACATTTTGCTAATTTCCTGACTGTATCTATGCTTCACCATCAGGCACTAAGCAGACTTGACTGAAAGACAATAATTTCTTAGGTATGACAGTGTAGGTAGGATATTCTCAAGGCTCCTACTAAGGGATTAAATTCACATAAATTCAGTAAAGTAATTTCCTTTTGTTTTTTAAGCAACACTAACACTTAAGTCAAGTCCACCTTAATTTATAAAGTCTTAGTTCTGTATTAAAAAGCAATGTGATTTGTATTTATTACTGTTGCAACCACATCCTTTAGCTTGGGAGCCAGTTATGCCCATGTTAACTTGAGAAGCAGTACAGAAACATTCCTGTCAGAAGCAAAAGCAGAGTGGTAGTATCAAATACGTTAAATGCTCAGTTAACTTCTCTGCTCCCCTTTCCATGGTCTGCTGTTCTCTCTTCAGTCATCTCAGCTCAAGACCACATGCCTCAGTTATTCCTTTATTAACTACAAGCAACAGATATTGATTAGTGGCAGCTTAAATGGTACACAAGGAAGGAATTCAGCTCCTATCTCTGCTAACTCTCATACACTTTTACCAAAGCGCACAAAACACATTTTTGAGTTATTTTTAAATACTGCATATCCTAGACATACCTTCCTATCAACATTTTCACATGATGTCCTTCTCAGCTCTCTCTCTCTATCTTGACATCCACCCAACTTTGCATTTGTTGCAATGCGCTCTAATGCTTTGGTGGCTACAGGAACATGCCCTCACAGCATTGCCTGGATTAGGTGTGAGAGGAGAGGGAAGAAAGGCACGCAGTACTAGAACATGGAGCATGGGCCCCAGTACTAAAAGGTGAGATAACTGAGAGCCAGTAAAGAATCTGTGATTTTTTTTGTATCTGTTTCTTTGTGTGACTGCATACCTTTTAAGTGGAGATAAGTCATCAGATGAAATAGTCTACTTTTCTGAACTGCATTTATCTTATCAGTATACACTATCTGACATGCATATATTAGCTACATGCCTTTGAAAAAATGTCTGGGGGAAAAAAGGCTTTTAGATAAGTACATAGGAAACCAGGATCAAATTATACAAAAGATTAAGCACAATTCTTTACTACATCAGGGCCTTTAAAAATGTTTTATTTAAAATTCATATTTTAATATAATGAACAAAGGAAAAGAAGAGACTATCCACATTCATTACACCCTGAAAGACCAGGTAACAGAAATCACAGAAAAAGATGCTTTCTTTTTGCTTTCAACAAATCCAAATCCTGGCAGCAGATTTAAGGTTTATATTCTTACTAGAGTTTCTCAAGGACAGCATGGGTTAACATCATGAAGTCAGTGAAGCTACAGCAGCACTAAACTGGAGCAAATGAAAAGTGAGGTTGCTCTATGCACATGGGCTCAAAGCAATTTGTCTTAGCCACCCTTTTATTATCTGATCTAAAATTAGGTCAAATGCTGCAGCTATTGTTTAGTCTTTATCAGATGTATTTTCCAGCGAGTTTAACTCTACTCTTGGTTACACAGGCTTAGACCTCATTCATCCTTTTAACAGGAATTTTGCCCTGTTAGGTTTTATCTGCTTAATGACATCAGTCTTGTTACATGAAATTCACACTAAAACTTTGTATTGGGCTTGTTTTTTTTCAGCCAAAGGTAAAACTACTCCCAATCTCCCTGCTTCCTCCTTCTGTACTACACAAAAGTAACAGAAAAAACTGTATCGAAACATATTAGTGACTCTAGTGCTCTTGATAGGATGTGCCTAGAATAAATAAAAATGTGTGAATAAATAGGAAATGTGTTTTAGCACTTTCATAGGCAAATATCTCAGAAAAATTACTGTATCTTTCCAGCTCCACCAAGATATACATTTGGCATCCCTACTTTGTTGCTTACTGAGATCTCTAGAATGGCAAAGTCAAAATTAATCACAACAAATCTGCTAGTTTAAGAGGACAAAATGCTCAGCTCTGTTCTCATGGGGAGACCAATGCCTCAGGAAGCTGAATTCCACGAAATAGGAGAAAAAAAAAGCTCCTTTTCAGAAACAGCCTGCACAGAAGGGAGTGATTTCCTAGCATACTCATGGTCCAGAAGTGCAACGGTGAGATGTCATTAAATTCCCTGAACACTTAAGAGAAGCCAGGATGTTGTCTTTAGACTCATACTCTTTTCCTGTTTATATTGCTAACATGGGCAGCCTTTAAAAACCAGCAGCATCTTCACTCCATATTTATAGATTACTCCCTTCCTGAATAACTGAAGCTCTTGGCCAGAGTGATGTTGCAATTGATTTTCACAGAGAACATTCATTGACTGGGTTGTTATGTACTTTCTGACACATGCCTGACCCTGCATTAAACAAATACAAGCCGCTTTTCCAGGATGCACATTCTTCACACTTTCAAATTACTTTTCACTTAATTCTATTACACGCTCAGTGAACAGAGATGTTGCATGCTATTTTTTTTGTTTGTTTGTTTTAATGGAGTGCAGCTCCAGCCCTTGAGAGGACAAAGAATTCCAGAATTAAGACTAATGGTCATAAGAGAGAAAAAAGAGAAAGAGTAGAAGGAGAAAGGAAGGAGAAAGAGGAGAAGGAGGAAGAAGACAAGGAGAAGAAAGAGAAGGAAAGGAGAGAAGCTTTTCTTACTGTATGGCTAATTATGATACAGTTTGCACTTGTAGAAATGGAATCACCAGGTACGGGTATTAAGATACATAATAATGTAACTTAAGCAGAGCACTTTATATGCTCAATTTACCCCTTACCTTTCCCAAAGGTGTCAGTGCTTACTTTTTGTACCAGTTAAAAGTGAGTACTATGTCAAATATGCAACTATAACTGCAGACAGAGCTGGAGAGGTGGACTGTTCTGTCCCTTTTCAATTTTGGACATCCTTGATTTTCTGGATTAATAAATACTGCATGGACCCTACCTTGCATCCCAGAATGGCACATTGTATAAACATAAGAAGACTTACCAGCTGGGCTTAAAGTTTATTAGGAAACAACTATTATATTGCCAATTCATATCCAGTCCTCTGAAGTCAAGGCTGTGAATATAGACGAGTCTCGGTATATCAATCTTAAGGTCCTTTCCAACCCTAAATATTCTATGATTCTATCACAGTTTAAAACAGTGATCTTGTGGACAAAATAACATCACAAAATAAGACGTATACTCCACATTGTATGTCTGAGCCCCTGAAAAAACCATCCTGAGTTACCTGAGAAATTTATAGAAATCTGTGAAATTGGAAATGGACAATTTTGCAGAGAGTGTTCTTTTGCTGATGTTTGAAAATCTGCAATTTGAAGGCCTTCAGACCTTAATCCCAAGGAGTCTAAGTGATTTGCTTGCCCCACAGCTGCCCTAGAACCCCAAAGTGACGAACAACAGGTAAAAAAAACTTTCGTTAAACACAAAGTCACATTTGAGTTACAGGCACATGAAACTCCTTGGAATTTATTTAATTTGACTGTTCTAAAAAGGCCCACCAAGACTCTAGAAAAATCACTGAATTCATTGTTCCTCTCTCTCCAAGACATGCTTAGTAAAAGAAACAAATTATATTTTGAGTGCCTTCAACAGAAATTTGGACACCTGGGAAGAAATGCCAATTGATATAAAATAACTTGCATACACATACAGTGATTATGTGTTATATAGAAATTAAGTGCATAGGTATGGCAGTACACAAAAGTCACTTAACCATCAAGTGAAATATACTCGGACTGCCTAAACTGGGTTAATTTCATGATCATCTGTCAAGGGCTAACTGGCAGGACATGAAAATTGACTTAATGAGTTAACTTAGGAGTCATAATCTAAAAAACCTGCTTAGAAGAAAAATGAAATAGCGCTTTTTTGTTTCAGTACAGAAAAAGAAAATCCTCCAAGTCTTGAAAAGTTTCCTGCCATGGGAAAGCACTGTGCACATATGTAATGGCATTTCTAACTTTGCAGAAAGACAGTCTGTACAATAATTTCAACTTCCCTTAATGAGGTTAATTCTGTACTCAAAAGTACAGGTCCTCTATTTCCAGTCAACTACTCAGACCAAAAACATTCAAAAATGAGTATTTAAATTGAACCTTTGAGATTTGTATCCGGATGTTTACATAGAAGGTAACTCCTCTTCAAAGATTTAATAAGATAATACTTTATCAAGAACAAAAGGAAAACCAAGCTCTCAACTGAGAGTTTTAAATGACAGAGAGTCCTCCCTCTAACATGTCTGTGAGAAGCTTTATTTGGCTGGAATCATAGAATTGTGGAAACATAGAATCATAGAAGAACTCTCCTATCTCATTATAAATTGTTAGACACAAAAGTGCAGGATATATAAATATGCTGCAAACCCAGCTTCCAATGACCTTTTCTCACAAATTGTGCTTTTGCTGAGGGGAAAACAGCGGAAGAGATATAATTCCAGATGATATATTTTTTTCCCATCGTACAAAGCAGGATTTCATCATGTGAAACAGAAATGGGAGTCCCCAGTGTAACTACTCTATTACAAAGAAAAGCATCTCTTTGAAAATTAACGAACATTAAATATTTGTACAGTCAGATGAAGATCTGTTTTCAAGGAACTGGTTGCCTTGTGTTCTTGGGGTCTAAGCTGGGAATGGTTCAAAATAAATACCGAGGTTAGTAGTCATGAGTAACAATGATGAATTATTAAGGCTGAGATGACCACTTTCAAACTTGTACTACCAATCTGATTACATGATATGCTAAACAGACACTTCTTTCTTTGTTAAGGAACAGCAACTTTATTATATGGATGCAGAGATACATATTTTATTTGCAGAAAAGGACCTGGGGCTCCTGATGGACACCAAGTTGACCAAGAGTCAGCAATGGGCCCTTGTGGTAAATAAGGCTAATGGTATCCTGGGCTGCATTAGAGAAAAGTATTGCCAGCAGGTCGACGAAGGGGAACCTTCCCCTGTGCTCAGCACTGAGGAATTCATGCCTGGAGTGCTGCGTCCAGTTCCACTTTTTCACTGTGAGGGTGACCAAGCATTAATATAGGTTGCCCAGAGAGGTGGTGGGGTCTCCTCCCTTGGAAATATTAAAAAGCTGCCTGGGATAAGTCCTGGCCAACTGGCTCCAGGTGAACTTATTTGAGCAGGGTTTTGGACCAGATGACCTCCAGAAGTGCCTTCCAACCTCAGACATTCTGTGACTCCATGAAAGGAACAGCTGTCACCTCATTTTATAGCTTACTTTGGTAATATTCCTATTAACTGGCTTCAGACATTTTTCTTGAGAAATATAGCTGCTGTACTCAAAAAACAGTGGGTTTGATGCTTCCCCCACGCACAAAGGAGAAGAATGAGATTTTGCTCTTAAGAACAGTATAAACTGAAATCCTTAACTGAAAGTCTAGTACGCATCCGTAACTGCAGAAAATACAAAGCCTAACTGGTTGGAAATAAAATCTCTCTCCCAAAGGGAGACTCCCCTTGTCCTCACCCAAACATCATCAACTCAACACACAGAGCAAAGACACTCACATGCAATGCGGACGTAGGCTTTCCGGCTCTTGGTGGTGCCTGCAGAGCTCCAGGCAACGCACTGGCACCAGTAATCTTCGGGCCCAAACAGCTCCTCCACTTGCTGGCGGGAAATCTCAATGCTGACCTCTCGGACAATCAGACCTGTCAGGGTGCAAGCAATGCTGGTCAATATTAGGCTTAGAAAGGATAGAAAGAAAAAAGAGTAGGTACACAAGCCTGCTTGCAAAGTTGTTGTGAGACCTTATAGCTCTCTACCAAAATCTATTCAGCAACGCAGACTGTGATAAGGATGTGAAGGAAAAAACCCACTACTTTATCTGCATAACAGAAGTGGGCGAATGAATAACTGATCAGTGTGATTTTTACTTTTATTTCATACTGTGTGTATGTTAAATAAGAGGAACAGCACCTCAGCTGATATAAATTGTACCAAGTCCCTGGGACAATTTACAGGAAGCAACAATCCAGCCCACTTTTAGTTCAATTTATATGACTTCCATAACCCTCTGGTATTTCATCTCCTTTTCCTAGACAGATATAGCACAGGAAGAAGTCCTGTTCACTCGGACACTGAACTGCCCAGGAAAATGGATTTTACCATTGCAGAAAACGTCCCAATACTCTGTAAGGACGAGGACATGGGCTGCAGTACAGTTATTGCAAACTGCAGTTTGGGGACTATTATCGTCATATATACTGCAAACAGTGTGGTATTTTTCAGGTGATTTTATAATACAGTGCCTGACAGTCTCCCTGGCCCTGCCCTCCGTAACGCATCTCAGCACAACCCCTCCCCAAACCCATAGTTGCACCAATGATGACAGTGACCCACTCACTATCCTTCCAAGCAGACCAATCTTTGCCCATATATCCCACACTGTGCTCTCTGTTGGGAAGCTGTTTTGCATCTTCTAAGTACAAGGAAATATTGTGGTGCCTCAGACACCACTGCAAGGATCATTGGTAATGTGTTGATACTCTAAAGGCAACGACTGTATTTCATACTGACACTACTCCTTTCTCTGCCTCAAAATGCACTGCTCATTCCAAATGCTCTTAATTCCAGCCAAGATTCTGGGCAGGGGTAAGAGAGCGTGCTTACATCCTTGTCAGCGTATTTGGTCTTTGTTGCCAATGCCAAAGTATCAGTAAACTTCTACTGTGTCTGACAGCAGAAAGCACCATTGCCATTTCAAAAACACTCTCTTGCAAAAAGCCTTGAATATATAAATCCACATACAAATATTTTGTGTAGTGAGGCTGATTTCTTTTTTCCTTCCAGAACAGCCAGGAAACCCAGCTGAAAGATCCTTGGACCACAGCATGCACAGTTTGTCCCCATCACCAAACACCAAAGGGCAGGTCCTTCTGTTGAGCGCTGACTTCAGCCCGTGGAGACCAGCTACCCTCAGCCTCCTGCTACACAGCTTACAAGGTGATATTCATAACATGAATGTTCCCAATTGTACAGCATGGCATGTTCCTCAAGTGCTGGAAACCAGGCCAGCGCTTTGATTTGCTTCAGCCTCACAGAGGCTCCATTCAGGGAGCCAACGATTAATTACTGTTTGTACACAATTGTGCACAGTCACTGAGGCAGCACGCTGTTTGCATCCAAAACTTGGTTAACAACAGCAGAAAGGAATTAATGCACGTAATACCATAGACTTCTCTGGTGGGAATGCCTTCTAATGAGATGCATTTTCCTGCTATAGACTATCATAGCCTAGCTCCCTTTTCACTTCATTATCTTTGACATCTTTTGCCATTGAATAATCAGCTACTTTGGGGGAAAAACTTAATAGCTTTCCTCCTTGAAATGGAATACTCATAATATGGCAACTGCATTCCACTCCAAAAAATGGAAATCAAAGTGGTGCACGGGCATTTGATATGCAGTGAACACTGTGCTACAAACTTGTTCTGCTTTGATGAGCAAATTTAGCTCCAAAAGGGGTCTGAGGGATAGCTTTTGTCCTGTTGAGAAGAGCATGAAGAGGGTGGGAAGGGAGGATGTACATTACATGCATAAAAATAGTTGTATTTTCCCATTACAACTGCTGCTAGCCTAAAGATTACTTCAGCTCACTCCCAGTTTTTATAGCACTAGCCCAGGGAGCCCTTGAAGGTTACGATATTATGTTTTTATAATAAGGCTGATTATGACAGAGCTTGGTGGAGCAGTGAACTTTGTTACCTGAGGGCTAAAGCAAGCAGGCTCATAATAACAGTACCAGTTAAGAAGGATTATGAAATAGTCTTAACATTCAGGACACAAACACCGTTTTCTGATAGTCTGATGAAGATACAAAACCATACGATAAGTAGTTCTCATTGCACCAGCAGAACTTTTTATCTCTGACTTCCTGAGATACTTTCTAATCCAAAGTAACAAGCTGCTCTAGGTAATGTGTTCTGGGACAGCTGTGAAGTACTGATAGGTTTCAGTTTATTCAAAGTAATTTGGCCTTTGATCTTTGAGTAATATCAATAGTTGTACTATGACCAAAGAGATGCACACCATCTTTACACACCAAATAGATGTCCCCTCTGTTTACAAGCAAAAAATATTGTGTCTTTGTCTCCAATGTAAACATTTTTTCCTTGAGTTCAAAAAGTATCAAACCAGTTGTTGATGCCATGAACCATTCCTTCCCAGCACTGCCACTGCCACCTCATTGCACAAGCAGCCATACTGATTTAGGAGAAACCTCTCATCAGCTGCAATGCACTCAGCTTCAGGCTCTGGGGTAAGCTCAAAGGGATGTGTTCCCTTCTTGTACCAACTCCTTCTGATACCACACTTCAATATAACCCCTAACAGAAAAACCCTTTCTAGGTTAGATTACAGAAAACACTGTTTGCTGAGATACCTCAGACAGCAACTGCCTTGTTACTAGCTGACACACTACTTACTGTGCGTCAGATTTCACAGGGGAGCTGGTACAATCTCTGTGCTTTCATTCAAGACTGTATCGCTTATCTACCTCAGGTGGGCATCAAATGCAGGACAACCCTCATACAAAAACAGAGATCTTCGTCTTATCCTTGTCAAAGCTGCTTCTGCTTTTACATCAAAGAACAGTAACTGGAGTCATTAAAAAGAAAAAAAAACCCGAACAACCCATGTCTCAATATTTCCAAACAATGTGATATGCTGTGCCTCTAGTTCAGGCAACTGTTTATCGAACTGTTTGAATACACGTGAGTCTGCAACCTCTGAGTGAAAAATTAGAAGTCACTTTATAAAATGAGTCCCTATATTTTGCTTAAATATATGTAAAACAAAACAGATTAAGAGATTAGCAGTAATTTACAGAGCATATAGCCTAGCTGGTTTTGGCCAATTCTACTTTGCCACAGAGCAAAGTAACGAATTGTCACCTTCTCACAGAGAATATCTCCTCATTCTTTGTTAGAAATAGACTGAATTTTTCAATCTAATTCCTCATACGGCTAAGCTATCCAACTGGTGAAGACATACAGCACAAATGTTTTCTTACAACACCTGAGTAAGCTGCATATTTTCAGAATTTATACAATCACATAGATGGTGGCACAATCCACCAGAAGTCAGCATTTTCCTGTTTCTAAGCAATGCAATAACAAACACAGTGGCAACTAGAATGCTTGATAGGTCCTTTCTAATGGGTATAAGTACATAAAGAGCTGGCCAAAGGGATATTCCAAACCATATGACGTCATGCTCAGTATATAAATCTGGGGGAAGAAGGAAGTGGGGGTATATTTGGAGTTATGATGTTTTGTCTTCCCAAGTACAAGTTACATGTGATGGATCTCTACTTTCCTGGAGATGACTGAACACCTGCCTGTCCATGGAAGTGGTGAATGAATTCCTTGCTGTGCTTTGCTTGTGTGTGTGGCTTTTGCTTTACCTCTTACACTGTCTTTATCTCAATCCATGAGTATTCTCTCCCCCATCCCACACAGGGGACTGAGCAAGTGGCTGCATGGGGCTTAGTTGCTAGCTGGGGTTAAACCATGACAACCAGTTTAAGATACCTTTTTGCCCCTAATAGTTTTCTGTCCAGTTGAGGACGGAGAAAAGCTCACAAGAAGACTCAAGACATTTGGAGTAATCAGCCTGCAGTTATGTCCCAGTCCCATGAATTAAATAAGTTCTCCATAAATGACAAATTTTGCATATTTAGTAGCACAGCATATACAATCACTCATTTCAATAAAATAAATTTATCTCTGGGACTAATACTACTTGGGCTCTGCAAAGGAGTATGAAGGAACCAGAACTTTACGTATTTCTGTATTTGCACATTAATGAAGGATTAATGGGGGGAGAGAGAGAGGCAGAGGGAGCCTTGTTCAGTCTGCCTACTGCTAGTGTGTGCAGCCAAACAAACACTGGGGAGAGGCACTGGCTGATGGTATATATCAAAATAAAATTACTACCCCTCCTGGAGCAAAAGGAAGTGTGAAGGGGGAATTGTGCCTTATATACATGGTCTTTTATTATAAGCTGTATCCTAGAAACATAATCAAGCAAAGACACACTTCATTCACACGGTCCCCAAGTGCTTAACTTAGCTGGCTATACAAATTGTAAGGTAGATTATCTGGTCTTCAGAGGCAGAAATGTTATCTTTTTTTAATGTATGCAAATGTACTGTAATTGTCTGATATTATGGTAGATTATTAGTTACTGCAGTAATAACTCATGGATTCCACATTGCATCCTTCAAAGTAACTGGCAAATTTCCCAATGATTTTAATAGGAGCAGATTTGCCAATCAGACATTTCTTTCTAGAGGGAAACAAAAATGCCTTACAACGTTCTGCAACCGTATGTGACTACGCAAGACAATAGATGATCACAGCAAACATCTGAAAACAGAAGATTATTATCAATTAATCAAACGCAACTATCCAGCCTAGAGTCAGTCTAGGTCACAGAGTTAGTAGCTACACCTCACTTGGGCATCACCCTGTCAATTATTTTGATGTGTTATGGCTGCCGTAAATGTTCACCGTTTGATATTAATACCCCACATGTGTGAAAATATTCCTCAGGATTTTGATAGAGCAACTTTTGTGGAAGTATTATATTGGCATGTGTTTGACCCTCTGGCACAACACTAAACAGGAGCTATTTAGTTGCAAGACTAAACTGTGCTTACAAACTCTAAGAAACTGCATGGATAATTTGCTTATTTTCTCTGTAAGCAGAAGTTCAAACAATTTCTGTGCCTTTGTGGTTTCATTTGCCCAAAAGGTGTTTCATTAATTAGTAATCACATATGCCATAGAACACATTTCTCAAGGAGACGGAACTTTATGACCTACTGGTCTGGAAAAAGACATTACTGTAATACATGCATATAGATTGCAGGTATATTGCAGCCACTGTAAATAAGTATGGAGATACAGCCCATTTTCACGCAGATAACTTGCAACCCTTTACAAGTTCAGTTTCTTGAAATCAGTACCCAGAGCACCTTCCCAAACCTGATATTCAGTGTTGTTGGCTCCTTCTCTGCTTAAGACAGGCACAGACTACACCCGCCACATGCACCCCAAACCTCCCTTCCTGCAGCGCAGTGGAGACAAAGAGGGTAGGGATGGTGTTTCTTGATGAGGTAAAAGAGGCTTTGGGGAGTCAGCAGCAAAACAGCTCTGGGGGACGGGGATTCCTCTGTGTGTCCATTCAACTCATGCTGATTATAGAATTGATTCTATAATCAAATTATACAGCATGTAACTTAGAAAACCACAGTGCATCCCTATTCAGATCTTCAACTCGGACATTGAGAAAAATATGGTGGCTTGCTTAGTCCTAAAAGAAATCAGTGCCAGTCTGAAAGTCCATGTTTCTGACCCACAGTTTCTTTTCCTCGCTATTAGGAGAGTGTAGTGAAGAAACACTTTATGAATGTTGCTCAGTCAGGACAGGTTTGAATGACATAAGTATACATATTTTTAAATGAAGATGAGAGTGGAAGGAGAATCCTGATACCAAGAAAAGAAAACTGGAGTTTCACAGTAATTTCAGGAGGGCCTGAGTTATCTCCATAGTATTTGGCAAAAAGGATGAAAGCATTTTCAGTTCTCATAGTCCCCATCTGTCTTACATTTCATACAGAGCTTCATCCAAAAATCCTTAAATCAGCATCATATTTTTTGCTTCCTGAAAGTGGCCAAGACCATACTCCAAAGTGGTATGACTGTAAACAGACTTAATGAAAAGTAAACAGATTGCTTTCTTATTATGCAGTCCTTTGACATTAGATTGTTCTCTGATAGTAAAACTTAAGTGACCAAAGTCAAGAATTACGATCTTTCTGCTTACTGACAGTCCAGAATAACCTGTCCATTTTATTTAATCGCTCATCATGGGTGCTATAAACAACCTGTCTCTGTAGCAGAAAGCTGATCACTTTATTTGGTGAAATGACTTTTATACAGAGGTAAAAATAAAATCAGTGCTATGTTGGAATTGGAATTTATTTACCCTCTTGCAGAGATGTATCCCTCACAGTCAGAGAGTTATTCCACTCAAATATATCAGAGTACTTAAGCTATGGAATCTGGTGTTTAAAAAATGAATAAATAGGCTATGCACAAGAAGAACAGCTTCAAATATTGAAGTTCTTGCTGAGAAAAATGTACTCTGTGCATCTTAATGGGACAGAGATGATTGCATAACGGCACACTTTGCCTATAGCTTATTTTCTATACAGAGTATCTGTAATCTTAACAAAAGATAGATAGATAGATAGATAGATAGATATCTAGAAGTAGTTTAAAAGAGCAAACAGCTTTATCACCCAGTAATCCCTCACGCTGTGATTGCATGCACCTGGTTTTGCCTCAATACTGCTTTTCGGTAAATTGTGGCTGGCTGGTGACATGAAATGATTGCAGGAAGATCACAAAAAAGTTTTCACAAACATTAGCTTACGTATTTAAATTAAAGGCTTCCAGCTATTTCTGCTGTCTTCATAATTTTCTCTTTAGGAAATAGACACATTCTTAACTCAAATTAATACAGATGAAGGCAACAGCCTAATAAAGTCAAGTCTGCATTAAAACTGATGTCAAGCCCACACTGGTTTGCATTAGTTAGCTATGGTATCCAATTACAAGCTAATAGCAGTGAGCTAAGCTAAAATCCCAGCTCCCCTACTATTTTTAACTGACTTACACAAAAATTACAAAGGGCTGTCTTCAGAGGGATTTTACTTTGAACTGGAATTAAAGAACATGCATTCTGTTTGCATTTTATTTTCTTTTAATGAAAAACAAGTCCTTTTTGTTCTTTCCCCATTAACACCTGAAGGACCAAGCTGCATAAGATGCACAGATCTTGCATGCTGGTGGAAAACAAACCACATGCCCTGGTCCCTGCCAGCATGGTGGAGGTGGGCAGTACAGCCTTGTGGGAAGGTAAAATAGCCCCTCTGCTATCACCTCCTCCAGTCAAGCTAGGCAGCTTTACATCACCCTTGAACTATTACTGTTTAATACCTCACTTAGAACAGCATTGAGTTGCTTGTTCTCAGCCTATAAACAGTTCAGAGACAAAGGAAAAACACCTCCTTTCTGTTTTTTTTTTTTTGTTTTGTTTTGTTGTGTTTTGTGAATGGAAGGTATTTTCTGGCTGATGGCATTTTTTTGCTAATATGCACAAATTGTTCCAAAACGCTTTGTTCTCTTCCACATGTAACAACGTGTGCCTATTGTCACTGCTTTCTTTTTTCAGTTTTCCTGGTACAATAGTAATAATCATGCTGCAGTACAGCAGAACTCTAAAGAAAACCTCATCAAGAGCATGTATTTGCGTTCAACCACAGGTGTCATCATTTCTGTACCCACATCAGCTGAGGTCTGGGGGCAGAAACAAATGTGAGTTGCCACATCTTGACCCAAGCCATCCCAACACTAAGCAATCCTGAGTGGTGGTACCCGAGGAGTTATACGCCAAGCTGGTGCTACTTACATGAATCAGGACGAAGAGAGATCATCTTCATAGCAAAACATGAATAAGAGCTCTTAGCAGCTCCAGCTTTTGAGTCACAGCCCAATCTTCCTTTCTTTTGGTTGAGGCACGTGCAGCCAAGAAAAGATGTTGGTTTTGTTTGTGGGTTTTTTTTTCAAGGGCCAAGAATAAAACATGCCCATGGTTCAAGTTTTACTTCAAGCTGCAGTTGAGACTTCACAAAGAAAATCAGTGCACTGTTTATTTCTGGTTCAGAGGATTTACATGCACTTTCTAATGATCTGGGCCTTCAGCAGTGGGTAATGCTTCCCAGTCCCCAGCTTAGTGCTCATGCAAAATTGAAGCACTTTTGAGGCAGTTTAGATCCTACAGATGAATCTCAATGTGCAGGCAAAAAGAAATAATGGTTGTTTAGCACTTCACTAGAAGAAGACATGAAAATCATGAGAAAAAAAATATCTATTGATCTTAAAATGTCTGGGAAGCCAACTGAGAGCATCTGAATTTTGAACAGTGTGTTTACGTTCCAGTTTTGGAGGGGAAGGGGAGGAGGCAGGGAAATGAACAATAGATGGGTTTGTGAATTTTTATATAAAAATAAACACCAAGTCCTTTATGTTCTTGACTTACTGACATAAACATGTGTGTGTGTATATATATATAAAAAACATGTATCTGCACGTGTACTTATATACCGCACCCATTCTGTATGGTTCTGGGAAGCAGAGACAATGTGAAAATGCCTTACTTCTGTGAAGCTGACGCGATCACAGTTCTTTGGTGGGAACGAGGACAGTCGCAATGTGACACAAGGGGTCACTCGGGAGCCTTCCTCAGCAGCTGTTTTCCTATTTTTCAGTTCAGAACAGCAGGTTGCGGGAGAAGTGTAAAAGCCCCACCGTTTTTTGCTGTTGTTGTTGTTCAGCATGCTAGAGATGGCATTTCACAGCCGCCTTAGGTATCTTAAAAAGAAAACCAGAAAAAGGCAAGCAGCTGCTTTCAAAAGAGCTTTGTCCAGTGTGCTGTCAAGTGAAGTGACTTTCTCCAAACAGAGATGAAGCTCTGGGAATTTACTGTCTGCTCCCTCATTCAGCATGTTTTCAGGACTATTGCCAGGGCAGCAGTGAAAACATCAGATCCTGAACACTATGAGATTTTTCTTAGTGTGTAGTGAATAAAAGAATCATTGCAGGAAGGCATGTGAAAAGGCAGCCTGGGGGTCACAGAAGTAATTTGGTGTCCACATGTTTCTGGATACAGCACAGCTCATGATCCCCGTCAGCTACAGTGAGGCACCAGGGATGTGAGCAAGTTGCTCTGCAAATCCATGTGACTGGGGCATGTAAAAAGATCTTTCTCATTATGTTAAGTAAATGCCATCAACAGTATCCCTGTAGTTCTGTCTGCCTCTACTTTTTATTATTATTTTTGTTTTTCCTGGGTACCCACTTTGACTGAATTCCAGTACTGGTTTCCATCTTAGCTGAAGAACAAAATGATTAAAACTAAGCCCCAAAGCAAGCCTGATCCACCTCTAGGCATCATTATTCTTCAGGCTTGGCAATCCTTACTCCTCTTCAGAAGAGGGCATGGCAACCGAGCCAGGTGCAGTGTCAGCACTCGTTACAGAAACACCATTATACAAGTCACTGGGAAGCCAAAAGCAGCAATCAACTAACCAAGATCCTCTCTCAAATCAAAACCTGGGAGCAAACAATAGAAGGCATTGCGAGAGCTTAAAGATCAGTATTCAGGGGAAAGAAGAGAGACACAAGAGTCTGACAAAAGACTTCTTTTCTGCTCTCACAATCAAAATATGAAGATGGATGAGGGATGAGAAGTTATGAGGAATTGTGAAAGGCATCCCATCAAAACCTGATGAGAAAGAGCTGTACATAACCTTGCAGATGAATGGCAGTCCTGCTGGTACCTACCATATCATGCTGCTCATTTATGTACAAATCAGGAATGCATGGGAATGACAAAATGAATACAGGCAGTGAACCCACAAAGGCAGCACAAAATCAGATCCTGTATGGGTCAGAGCTGCATGTGACAGCTACCTCTCTTTCCCTTACACATCAGCGATGATTTGGTACCCTACCTGCGCAGTGAAAAAAGCCTGACTAAATCTAATCTATGTGCAGCCGTTGTTCCATACAAATGGCTTTATATTTTTTTTAAGGGAAAAAAAAAAAAAAAAGTATTTCTCCAATGTAGTTTTAAGCTATAGGAATTCTTCTTCGGAGAATTATTCAATTATTCCACTGTCTAAGGAGATATGGGGAAAAACGTAGAAGATACTACACAGGTGATTGAGATATGAGCTTACACAGACATCAAGGGACTCAAGACAATAACACTTAACTGTCTTGTGCTGTCAAGACCCCAATGTCTCTAAACAGCATTAGCCACATTTCCACTGGCTGCATCAGCCTATAACTTGTTCTCACTGAAGAAAAAGTAAGGTAAAGTTTTTAACTTCTACTTCTCTGAATATTTTCAGGGATTTTTGCAAACAAACTACAGACCTATAAATCCTACTCATTCTCATATTTAAGTAACTGAAAAAAACCTACATTTATAGGATGCAAGTGCAAGGGCACTTGCACTGCTGGGGTGCTACCAACTGCAGCACTTTGACAGCAGAACAAGACCTTACCTCTGCTCTTCTTTTCCGCTGTTCCTGTATCCAAAAAACAGTTGTTTTCCATTTAGACTAGCAGATGCAGGATGGAGACTAACCTTTGGGACTCACTTCCAAACCAAGTTAACATTTATTAGCTTTTCAGGCACCAGACCACCCTCACTACAGGGACTCCAGATCCCACATGAAGAGCGTTTGGCTTCAAAAGAGCCAGAGGACATAGATGGAAAAAGCACTTTGCACTGTGGTGCAGAGACATGGTTAATCTGAAGCTGTGGTGGGTGGACTAATATCTGAAGATGTCTTTTGGGGAATTAATGGGATTACGAATGTGTAACAAAGGGTTTAATGAAGGAAAAACTTGGAGAGAGATAAGGTAAAGGCTGGAAATATTCAGAAGGGTATCCTCAAATGATTCAGATGAGTTCACTAAGCATCCATATGCCTCCTCTTATTATTTTAAATAATGTTATTTCCTGTCTCAGATTTGTTTTTCTAGAAGCCCACAGGAAACCTTCAGGACAATGAGGCGAACAGCTGCAGATAGGAAGTTAAAGCTGCAATAAGAAATTAATAAATATCCTAAAGCTTTTATCTTTTGGTCCCAAAGCACTTTGCAGAGGTAAATAACAGAGATATTGAGTGATTTGCACAGAGATACATGGTGAATATACACAAAATTTGGAATAGGCAAATGACTCTTCCCATAGCCACGTCATTACTCAGAGGAAGAGCTTGAGCAGGATTAACTTGCAGGAAGAATACCTCCCTCTGGGCCCCTCTGTTGGCACCCCTGAAACCCTGAAGGACAGAGCAAGTGCTAAGGCTGGAAGAGCCCACCTTGGTCAGTTTAGCAGCATGAGGGCAGAGGGTTTGTGAGGCTGCTGTCTATAAAGGCAGCTGGGCATGAATCCCTGCAAGGCAAAGAGCTGCTGGTAACTGGGGCATTAGAAGAACTGGCAGCTGTCAATGACTGTGAACATGTAAAGAAGGTGTCTAGGTCTAAGAGCTAGAAGTGCCTTCCACAAAGACTTAATGGGACAAACCCCTCACATACAACAGTTTGATTAAATAAGGAATTAATGATATGTTAGTACGTGTATTATAAGTGCATACTATACTCAGTAGTAAAACTCAAAAAACTCCAAAGTCTTTTGCAGTCTTCTATACAAAAAGATAATCTCCCTGGGTTTCGGGGGTGGTTTTGTGTTGCCTGTAAGCAGATTTCCCCTCTGGAAGTAAGTATCTGACCCAGTGTTCTTATGCTGTATACAAAAAGATTATTTCTTTTCTTTAGGTCAGGACTGACCTCAGTGATTTCTCCACTCACATCAACAAAACTAACCACCATTTTGAAGTTACATACCAGAAATTTTTGATTCTCTGCCTCTTTGTTTCTTCTGAAACTTCCAAAACAGCTTTTTCCCTATAAAAATATACTAATTACTCAAGATAAAAGTGGAAACTTTGTCTGCTTCCAAGAAACATCTGCAGCAGCTTTGCTGTCAGGTATTCCCTTGATCTGGGTGTGCTGGGGATCATGTCCTCAGGAGCTGATTTTGAAGACACAAACTGCAAGAAGAGAGTCGTGATGGGCACGCTAGATGCCTAGGAAGCTGTCCTAGGGAAGAGGATGTCTAGAACAGCTGCCCGCCAGGCCACGGGGAGTGATAAGCAGAGAAGAGACTGTCTGAGTAACTTCAAAAATGGCTGCAAAACCAGGAAAAAATAGGAAAAAAAGTGTGGGTTCTTTCATATACTTTTATGTAAGAAAACAGCCTGTATTTCCCCAGAGAATTCTGGTTCTTTGGAGAAATAGAGTTGTCTGCTCCTTTCTGTACCAGCTGCAGCCTTTCAGATCATACATACAAACATGTTTTGCTCACACCATCCTTTCAAAGATGGGACATACTTCAAATTACTAAAGAAACTGGACTGCAGTATCGATTCTAACCCACATCTCAAAACTATTAATAGAAGCATTTGAGAAGAGATACACAGACCCATTTTTAAGTTTTCTTGAAATGAGTTGGATTAGGGCAAAGTACTGAAGAAACAGAGCTAAAAACTGGAACATGCTGCTGAGAAATAATTATTTTGAATTGGGTTGCTTGATGTTTGTAATGGATTTGATCCAATGATAAACAGAAAATAGAATGACTTCTGACAACAGTGGAATGAAAACAGTCCTTATTTATGATATGTGGCTACCCTTACTAACGTAACTCTAAGGTATTCTACCCCAGAGAGTCAAAATGTTGCAGGCTAAGTATAACTGCAGCATTCAGCATCACTTGTCGTCTCCTTACTGAAGTTAACAGGGATACTGGCCATATTTGCTCAGAAAAATAGCTTTTTTTCCTTATCTTTTGGACTCTTGAAAAATAATACTGAGAATTAGGAAGCTACAGCACGTCAAGAAGCAAAAAGACATTAAAGAAGGAAGATGGGCAGAGAAGGAAAACAGCAGTAAGGAGAGGAAGATCTGTGGCTCAGAGAAAACAAGTAAAACATTACCCCTCCACAGTCCTCTCTCTGAGCTGTGCTTACATGGTGGTGGGGGACACTTGAATTTTGTATTTGGGGTCCCAAATTAGGTCGTTCAACACTGGTACTCAAAAAAGTGCTATACTTAGAAACAATAGCTTTTCTTCTTTATAGAACATAGTAAGACAAATGAGCACAACTTCCCGAAATGAGTGGCCGTACAGTGAACTTAGCTATATAATCAAAAGTCCCAGCTTAAACAACTTTCAAACAAGTTGATATGGCTTTTGTCATGAGGGCAATGCAGCCTTCTAAACTCTGGTGTCACAAACACCAAAATAAATGGCTATCATGGGATGTAGACACAGAGAGGAAGATAAAGCGGCATACCATTATGTGTTAAAAGTGATTTTCCTAACTCTATACGTGGTACCAGAAGAGCAGAAACAGTCACTGTGAAGGTTTCCCCACTGTTGTCTTGGCTGCAGCTTTTGTAAGAGCTGTTTTAAAGGCAAAAGGGCAGACATCAATCTTTGATCTTTCTGTTGAGAGGGTGATCTATTAAAGGCTTAGCTAGCTGGGTACCTACTCCCTCGACAGGCTGCCAAACCCATTGCTTAAGGTAACAGCCTTCTATTTGCCAGATCAATGCCGATCCTATGTCAAAAGCTCAGTCTCCTTTCATCAAATCTGTAAGTCATCCAAAAATACTTTGTTCATGAGGAAAGGTAATGGTAGGAGGCAAGAACAGGAATCAAAGCAGTGGCTATGTAAAGAAACTGAAACAAATAAATCTAAGATTTCTGTCTGAAAAGAAGAGCACATTCATCCACCCCAGTATAGTTTGATAAACACTCTTAATCAGACAAAAATCTCATTCTGAGTCAGATTCTAATTTTGCCATTTTCATTGATTTGTGGGTAGGCAGAAAGTTGAACAGCTGAAAGGAAAGTCCCTGGAGCCACCATCCTTGTGGAAGTCTGGGTGGCACCATGGATGGTCTTGGGGGACGTTAGGTTTTCTAAGAGCATGCCTCTGAAGGCAGGACATGGGAAAAAGGATTGGCAACTTCACCTGCTCCTTAAGTGAGCCTCCCTCAGCATGCCTTTCTTCTCAGATTGCACACATAAGCCTGTTCATTTTGCATTAACTGGGGCCTCAGGCCAGGCTCAAGAGTCCTTATTCCATCTTGTTTCTATTTGGGAACACAGAGGAGGTCATCAGCAAATTCCCTGTGCCCTCTTCTCCCTGTGCATCTAGCAAAAGAAGACAGAAAGTGTAGGCAAACAATAATGCCAGCTGAATTGCCCAATATGTCTATTTAATTAGCACTTAGAAGAGTCCCAAATGTTGTTTTCTCCTTGCTTGAAGGAGAGAGAAGAAGAATATGTCATTGGCATTGCATAGGGCAAGAGGGTTTTATAGATCATTTCACCTTAGCAGTCATGGAGAAACTATTAGAATGCATATCCAAATTGGAAAGACAAAAACAAGGTCCCTGTAGTCCTGATTTTTCTCTATTGTACATCACAGGATGTGGGGTTTGATTTAGCATTTAATCCCTCTGGACAAATGAAAAGGGTGCAGGACACTGATTTTGTATGCATCTGCAAGTCACCCCCCACTGCAGGACTGGGGTATGTGTGTCTGAAAATACGTCTCCATAAAAAGCGGACAAAGTAACTTCTTTTGCCATAGTCATTTTCAGAAGTACAGTAATTTAGAAAATGTGAACAAATTGCTCTAATAATTATTGATGCTACTGAACTTCCTGCCTTATGACAATGGAATTTTCTTGCCCCCAAAAGAATCAATTCTGCAGGGTTCCTTTTACTTTTGTTGCTGTTATCTTCTATGACAGTCAGCCATAAAATCAAACGTGTTCCCTCAAAACAACTTTCACCTTTGTTTTTTAAAACCAGTGTTCTTATTCTTTACATACATTTTTCCACATTAATGGGAAAATATTCCACAAAAACATAAAAATGACCATGCCCTGCCCTGACTTCACATATATAGGGAATGAAAGAGTCAATGATGTGCACTAAAGGTTTTCAAAGCATCTGACTTCCTTATGAAAATGCTTAGTTTTTTTTCGTAAAGATGAAAAATTCCAGTGAGTCTGAGGATTAAGAAACAGAACACAATGATCTTCTGTGTAAAGCTTCTGGCTTCTCAAACTCAACCATTGCAATTTTCTTTTGCAAGGCTCTCTCTTCAGGCTAATTTAATTAAATGAAGTGGTGCTAGAACACACTGTCACTATTACTATTCTCATCCTCTCCAACCAGAAGGCAACAGCTCCCACAGAGTCCCCATGCATGTTCTTTGCAGCAATGCTTTACCTACTGTTTAAAAATACCTCACAGTGCAAATTGCATATAACTCTTATTTTGTATATTCTCTCTGTTACAAAGAAAAAAACATAAAAGTAGGAAAAATACATGAATATTTCTTTTCCTATCTTAAAAAATAACCTTCTTAATATATTTAACATTTCTATCTAGAAGTTCTTTTCAATGAGAGCTTGCTGCACTCTCACTGCATTCTCTGGTGCCATGGCTATTGCTGTGCTGTTGTCTCTGGTTTTATCAATGACAGAAACAAATTTGCCTCATAAGAGTTAATCATCTATACATAGATTTCATCCCTGAGCACAGGCTCAAAGTCCATGAACACGTAATCTTTTGTAAATCAAAACCTATTTCTCTCTTTCATGCATCATTTACAATCCCAAGATGATGTAGCGCTAGCATCACACCTGTATTTTAGTCCTCTTTCTTCCTGATTACCTGTCCTTTAGAAAAGAAAGCATAGGTGACCTTTACTTTTTTCCTGTCATATATTTTATTGTCTGTTTGTCTTGTTTTCCTTTGCTTTGCTTTTCTACCTAAAGCACTGTAAGAGAAAGCCTGGTTCAAAAACAGAAGCAGCAGACCACCTCAGCATGGTGCTTTTTTTTTGTATTTAGGCAGAACAGACCTTAAGAACAGTAAAATATCAGGAAAAAAGAAAGCACCCAGCTTTCAGTTGCTGGGATTACATGACTGACCCATCAGACACACTGTGTAACCGAGACCCCTTTGAGCACTGGGTTACCAGTATAAAGGCTAGACTTAATTTGGTTTGCAGGAGGATTTCACCAGCCTCTCTGGATAAAAGCCTGAAGCCAATAGCAGTGTAGACTTGGGCTGCCATCCTTACATCATCCTCTGAGCAACTCAGTCACTATGGGTGTGCCCTCAGTTACAACTACTGCACTAGCCAGCCAAAAATAGCAAAAGAAACAAAAATAGCCTCAAAAATGATAGAGCCAAAAGTCTTTGCCAGCCTGACTGGTGCAAGTTGTCGAGCTGATGCCTCCTTCTTTGGGCACCAGAATGAATCCTCACAGTCAGTGTCTCCTGCAACTTTTCCTCCAGCTCCATCTGCACTGGATATATTTTCCTGAGCTTCCATTGCTTTGAAGAAGATATTCCTTTGCCACTGCCTTAAATAAATTATTTACCCATTTCCATACTAACTATGTGCTATGAGCCCCAGATTCTCAATCTGCTTACCAGAAGGTGCACAATCACTTCAACCATGCTCTAACCAACCTTTCGGCAACAACCAGGTTGAGTAACAAATGTAGGTTCTGATGACAGTTTCATTTTAACAAGCTATTAATGTGATGGGTTTTGTAGATTTTGTGCTAAAAATCTAATATGCACAGTTTTTGACATCCTCCTCTCCCTCCCTCTCCCCCTCCCCCCCCAAGATGCCAGTAGATTATGTTAATCTGTAACTGCATATGGGTTTTGTTTGCGTATAATTGCTGCTGTTTGTTATGCAAAACATTTGTCCTCAATATATTCAGATGCAACTCTTTTCAAGGCTGGCCTTTGACATTTGTAGGATGCAATTTGCTTTATGGCATCATGAAGTTTTTGTACAGTTAAGTTTTGTGAGAAAAACAGAACGAATATTCCACCTGCAGTGAAAAATTTCACCTGCAGTGAAGCATTTCCATGTTTCTGAATGCTGATATTAATAAAAGTTTAAAAATTAACACTAGTTAATTTAAATTAACACTAGTGAATTTTTTGAACTAGTGATAGCTGCCCTCCTGCCTTTCATTCCAGTGGACTCCCATGGATGAAGAAAAATGAAGATGTCTTAAGTAAACATGAATTTCTTTTTTTGACTTTTTTTGCTGCAGTCGACTTGTTGGAAAAGCCAATTCTTACAAACAAACAAACAGGCTCGAAGTTTAATACAGCCTTTTTTCTACAGCTTTTCTTCCTACACCCACCTTCCCTTTTTCAAGCTGAGTGTACCACAGTACCATTAAAAGCTTATGCTTTTGATCTCTGTGCAAATAAATGAGCTGAAACAAATAAAACCCAGTTCACAGGAGACTTCCAAGACATCTGGTGGAGTTATTTTTCTAAGTAATTAGACCAAATAGTGGCGTAATTCCAATATGAAAGGTACCTTCTTGCTTGGTATCCAGTTATTTCTTACAGCCATCAAAACAGCAGTAAGTCCTGCTTCTCTCCTTGCATATGACACAAACTCTATTGATTACCAGCCTTCCAAAATAGGAACAATCGTATTTTTGATCTATGCTGGTTTGTTACTGTAGTTTTCAAACCTCATTCTGCTATTGACTGAGGAAGGATGAGGCTCTTGGCTTCCTTTTTTTTTTTTCTTTATTTTCCTTGCTAACCTACTGTAGTCTTCCTCCATACAGGGACAATGGAACAGGCAGAAGAGGGTAATGGAATAACACCCAAGTGGTTGCTCTGGATCAACACACTTCTAAACCGTGCCTAGGTGTGCTTTCTGCTTCTTTCTTGCTGAAAGCTTATTAAAATTCTCCTATTTTTTTCTTGAATCTCCCCAGGAAGACATCATTCTAGGAACAACCCAACTGCTCTTTGGCAGTTTGGGGAAAAAGTGGTTCTCGGTCTGTGACTATGATACAGTGCAACCACTGAAATTTGTGATGCTGGGGAAGGGAACAGGGAGTAGACCTCGCTGAGAAAGTAATTGTATTTTGTTTGTGCATGGTCTCCTGGTTTATTGTTTCAAACTCGGGCTAGGTACTCTACAATCATGTTTTACTAACTGATCTAAATGCAGAAACCACCTCTGTGCTATGACAGCAAATGTTCAGTAAAGCCAGATACAGAATTCACAGCTGAATCAAAAGTGAATTAAAGTAGCTGCCATACGAAGTATCTGCTAGACTACAACAATGGGCTTGATATTAATGCCCTCCATCTCAGAACCTCCATGACATAATACAAACTCACCAGAGGTTTCATCTACTCTCTCGTCCACCACATGGTCCTTCTGATGAACCCATTCACTGTTGCACTTAAAATAGATCTGTGTGGCTGGGCTTGCCTTGCAGTACAAATTCACAGGCTTGTTCTTCACAATGTAAGCCTCTTCGGGTTCAATGAGGAAGTGGGGCAATGGCTCTGGAGGATCAGATGGAAAAGTTTCTGGAAGCTCATGAAAGAAATCATCATCTGTAGAAGAAAGGAAAAGAAAAAAGACAAATAAAACAACTAAAATTCAGCTGGCAAATACTTAAAAGCACTTTCTGAAAGTTTCAAAAGGAGCAGCTTCTTTAGAAAATGTTATCTTAGGAGCATTCCTAGACCAAGGCTTAAATGCACTGGTGTTTTCAGACTAGCAGAAATTATTCTTCGCATCCTGAGCTCTCTTTCCTCTGTGAGATGTGACAGGGATGTGCACATTCACATGTCTGGGAATGGTCCTTTGTTATCATCAGCAGCAATACCAGCAATAAAACATTATGTTAGCACTTGGGAGAGCTGCCTGCAAAACCGTAAAAAGAAATAATAGAAACTTTTGAAGGCTTCAAGGTCACACTTTCCACACACACTTATCTCACTGTTTAATCAAGTGCATGCACATAGCTAGCACCGGCTGAGGCTGGTATAAATAGGAAATGTGCCTTTCATTTCAGATCAGCAATTTGAAATCTGCTGTAAGGGCAAACAACTAAATGTAAGTTTGGTTTGTGCCTCTTTGTTCGTACCCTGACTCTCTTGCTAAGACTGCTGATGAAGGTACCAAGCTATGCTTTATTTAATTCCTTTGTGGCACACTGGTCTGTGCAGTCCTTACTATGGAGAGGAATCAGAGTTGGGACATGGTGCAAAGCAGCTGTGAGATGTTGACATTTTTAGCCAACACAGATGCATGCTATTGATGTAAGGAACCTCTGCACCTCTCTAGTGCTGCTGGTAATCAATAAAGTCAATGTAAGAAGTCTAGAGAAGGAGGAAAAGAATCCAGTGAACTGGAGGCAACCCTGAAAACACCTAACACACATACTTCCCTTCCTCTCTCCCTCCCTCTTCACAAATTCCCCTTTATATCCAACCCCTCTCCCCCTTTCTACAGAGGAAGTCTGCCACATCAGAAAGCACCAATTCAGCAGAGAAATAATCTTCTTCCATCCACCCCCCCCCCGCCATCAATGCACAAGAACATCCAAGAAGCTCCCAGTGGCAAAGCAGAGAGGGTCACCAACTACTGACACCACCAGTAGCAAGCTGACAGTCCTGAAGACCTTATTCAATCTCCCCCTTTCTGCCTCTAAAGCCGGTAATGTTATACAGTACTGGCCACTGCTGATGATCAATAAAACACTACAGAACACCAAACTAAAGATACTGTGGATGGCTGGCTATCTTCTCCCTGCCAGTATTCATGAAGATGAAATATCAGACAGCTACATCCCCCTACCCGAGACATGCCTGTGCAGGCTGTGTCCAGAATTACAAGGGGTATGAAAGGCTCTCCGTCCAGCTGCTGCTCTTCCAGGAAGAAAGAACAGGGACAGATGAAGAAGATGGGGGAAGAACTTAATAGGGTACCCATCCATGCAGCTACATGGAGGTAGACTGTACATCTTCATCAGTGATAGAAATACCTTACACAGGAAAAGATTTTTTTGAAACTTTTTCTGAAGAGAACATGCATTCGCCAACTTATTCATTTTTTTTTCCCTTCATATTGATTTAAAAATACTCCTGCCCTTTTGGATGTCTCATTCTACAAAGAGTAACAGGCCTGACTCATTACCACATCACTCCCTGAGAATTAGTAGAAGTGAACTGGTTCAATGATAGAATTTTTATCACTTTCCCATCATTTCTTTTTTTCTGCAGTTTCCTTTTCATTCTGCCCACACCAGCCTCCTTTTCTGCAATACCATTTCCTCTCCCCATTAGGTACTTCTTCCTTGCTCCACTTTGCTCCCCATTTTTTTCAAAAGACAAAGACAAGTTAAGGTAAGTTAATGGGAATTCACATTTTGTTTCATGACAACAAAACATGTTTGAGACAAAGCAAGAGGCTTTTCAGCGTTCCTCATACCCTTCTATCCATATCTCTCTCTCTTCACCACTCCCTCTGTCTCTCTCTCGCACATGCTGCTCCATAGACATCCACTACATAGAACCATTAGAGATGAATCATTTCCTCTGAATTGCCATAGGACGTATCTTTTTCTTCTGGTCATTTAATTGCAAATCAGTGAGCAGACAGATGGAAACTAACAAAGCACACATATGTTTCATAATTAAACAAGTATTGCTTCACTAATTTCTGGTGACTGGAAGAACAAATGCATTTATTCTCACCACTAGATTTCTGCACATTATCAATGACAATACTTACACTACCTGACCAATTAACTGCATCTTATCAAAGATGTAACTAGAAGGTCTAAAAGGAAGGTTTAGCAAGCTGCAGAGAAGAAAAAAGGTGGGATTTAAAATAATTTCTTTCATCAGCCTGGAGAACGTGTGTGGGCTTTGGCTTTTCTTCCTGAAGGTAACTGCTTCTGCAGTTTAAATACTGTTTTTATTTTAAAGTGGATTCACAGTACTGCCCAGTACAACCTAATCTCATGTTTTGATTGTGGTGATCGCTGTTTCTCTTCACCAGCCTGGCATCCTGCAGTCAGGTACAAACCAGTTTTGTTACAGGCTTGTTTCTATAATTCCACCTTACTCTTTTTAAGCAATAATAAAGCCTAGCTTTATTTTTCCATGTTCTTTCTCATTGCTATTGAGAGGCATCTGAACTGCTCTTAAATGTTAGGGACATAGACGGAAACCATTCACAAAGTGTCACACAAACAGAGCATGAAGAACCTGCCTTGACCCTAGAAACTGGCTTTTGAAATCTGCCCTTTTAGAATAAATATAAGATAGTAGCTAAGAAAGGTCTTTTTTTTTTTTTTTTTTTCAAACTGGAGTATGTTCATTCAATCCTTGCATTCGTACTGTTGCTTTCAGTAGCAACACTGGAGTGATTGCTTTTTATAGAGCAGATTCTCAAGAGAAGCATCCGGAATATGATCACAACTGGGTTTGGCAGAAAAACCCCAATCACACTGCAAAGTTAGTCCTACCTCCATTAGCATTCAGGGCCCCTCGCTCCTTCTATTCACTGCTGAAGGGTAACAGGAGGCTTAATCAGCCTGAGTGAATCACAGTGGGAAGTCACTTGGTGTTCCCTGCGTTCCCCAAAGAGATGTGATCGGCTGCCCAAGCACACCAGCCATCACCAACAGAAGTTGCAGGGTGGTTATTTACAGGTATACAGGGTGTGCAGCCATGGCTCCCTGTGCCAGGCTGTGGTATTCGCCTCTCAGGATGAGGATGGGTCGAGGAGAAAGAACCTTAAATCTCCCAATGATGGCCTGCCTATCACAACAGGCATGGCTGCAACATGGTTTAGGATGCTGATTTGGGGCAAGTTTTGAACCAACACACGTAGAATCGTAGAATCAACCAGGCTATAAAAGACCTTTAAGAGCATCAAGTCCAACCATTACCCCACGACTGCCAAGACCACCACTAAACCGTGTCACTGGGGGCCTCATCTATACATCTTGGATCCAAGTCTTGCATTTTGTTTTTTTAATTAGATTAATAGGCTGTTATGCTTCCACTGTAATGCTTGCAGGAGCATGTGAGCATAATTATAATGTCAGTGTAATTATAAACCACAATATTCTTAAAAAAAACCCCAACAAACCCACAGATATTTACCTCTGAAAATGACAACATAGGACATTCGACCACACTGAGACTTCTTGTAAATCTCTATAAAACAAACTTCTGGTACCACCAAAGCAATCTCATGAATCCATGTTTTGATGAGGCCATTGTTTCTAACAATCTAATAAATACTTAAATCAAGGTTTCTCCTGACCAGCTCTAGTTAAAGACAGGTCATTCTTCTGTCCATACAAAGACCAAACTCTGACTTTAGGCTTTTCACAGATGACTTTGTTACAACTGTGTGGTCTGCTGGGCCTTTTTCTGTAATGGATGGGGGTTGCCTCTCATTGTGCACTCCATCACTATACGAGGGTATAAATCTTGCCTGAGACTTTGATCTGAATCTTCCTGACAGTTATCACTGGTTATTAAAAATGTTCATCTCCCAGTGGTGTGACAAAGCAGCAAACTTTATAACTCTCTTATTTAACTCTCCTAAATAAACAGACATTTTTTCCTTCTGTCTGGAGGAAGAAAGCTATTTAAACCATTTGGGAGTGATCTGGGAGTGTAGATACAAACACTAAAAATTCACATACTTGATTTCCAATCATTATGCCAATACCATGTGCAGCAAGTTCCCCTTACAACCTTGATCAAACACAAATGCAAGGCACACATCGTTCTCTCCTGTTGTAACAAATCCCCTTCTGTGCTCAGTAACTTTGAGCTGCAAGTTTACTTCTGCAGCATGTCACATTCATCTTTATTTTCACATAATAAAGTGTACAGCCCATCTGTTGTTATTGACTGATTTATATTAGCAAGACAAAAGACCTGACTAATGGTACCATTAAACTAGTTTTACTCCCGCAATTCATTCATATTATAAAAATAAATTATAAAAAGGCATTTTAATCTATAAAATTAATTTAGAATCTTTTATTTTAGTTGCTGGCCCAAATACAGATATGCTCTTTTATTTACCTTCTGTAATATCTGACAACTACATATATTTTTTTAACCACAAGTCAAATGTAAAATCTATAGGAACAGGTGAAGTGTCACTGAAATCAGTATTGATAAAAGCTTGTATGGACTGTCACGCATAGGAATTGTAGTTTAATATTAGATCAGTTTTATTTTAAGGTAAAACAAACCTTTGCCTAAGCTAGGCAAAGATCTGATGTTAGGAAAGGTTTTGTTCTTTTCATGCATTTGTTTGTAGAACTGTACATATTATAGCTCTTCATGCATAACAAGTGAAAAAGGAGATTTTATGGTATACTTCCCTTTTTATGGACTAGTATCCCTGCTCTAATCTGTGGCAGGAAAATATTTTGCTCCGTACACCAATCTATTCATCTCTAGATCACTAGTTTTATTACTATATATCAAGCTTTAATTCTCATCAACCCAGCATATAACTCACTATATCTCTGAACTGTGAGACTTGAACTATTACTGCTTAGATCATAATATATTGGACCATTATCTCTTTGTGTAAGACCTGAAGCAAATTCTTCTCAAATGGAGTTTACTTCAGAATGATTCAAGAGCAATTTAAAATGAATGGCTGCAAAGCTAATTCCATTTGCATTTGGATGCCCATCACTCGGCAAGATCATTCCCCATGCACTGCAAGAAAGGCAGCTCCAGTTGACTGTATGGATGGGACTTCTGTTCAGGTTTTTTCCATGTTATGGTTAAAAAGCTTTCTAGAGCAACAAGTACTGTTTACTGTGAAATTAACAGCAGGTGCTAGCTCAGTAGAACAGCTTATCAGGATGGAGACAAGGGTCTGTATTACACTGCACACGTTTTCAGGAAAGGAAAATTGCTCAGCTGGAAGTCCTTTGGTCTCAGGGTTTTCTGTCCTCCTAGGAAGGGTATGCACTATCACAGTGCCACCAAATGGAAAGCAAGGAAGCAAAACATCCTGTATGCCACACAGCCCACCTCTACGTTATAGCCCCATAACACCGGTGGAGCTATGAATGCAAAATTAGGCCAAGCTTAATGAGAAATGGAAGAAAACAGGTTTTCTATTAATTACTACTGAGTAGTTCCCGTATCAGAGGGCCTTCTCACCCCCACCTCAGCCCTGAAGAACATGCAGGACATGGGCACAGCAAAGTGCAGCCCATGCCTTGAAGAAGAAAGCACATTTTCCTGCCCTGCCCTGCCCTGGATAAAAAGGAGGAAGAGGGTGGCTTTCTCAGCACTTGTTCTCTGTCACAGCTACCTCCAGCTGATTGCAAGGTAGGCATGCAATAAGGCAATCATATGTTATTCTTGAGCATCTCAAAAGTAGATGATTTCACCATCTAGCCCAGGAAGATTGCAAATTTATAACAGCATAGTATTTGGCCAGCTTGAAAGGCTGGGTGAATTCACTGCAGGGCTTTACACCCCTAAAGAGGAGGCTTGGTTTTGTGGCAGCCCACAAACCAGATGCTTGCTGAACCTTGCTGAACTCTTGTGAAAACAAGGTCAGGGGAAATTCAGACTCGAATTTACTGAGCACCCACAACATTAAATGCTCTTTTTGGCAGGGAAAGCAGAGTGCAGGAAAAGTCACAGAGTCTGAGAAAAGTCATAGAGAAATCAATAGGACATATAATGTTAATCTTTTTGGGGTGACTTCAGTATACAAACAAAATAAATAAAGACCATAAAGAGGAATGCACTTCCCCTGCACCTGCATAGCTCAGTGAAGACCCTCCTAGCACATCTCAGCTAAACAACACATCCCCAGGAGGTTAACCCAAGCTTTGCATGCACTTTGGAAACAAGGAACATATCCACCGAGTGCCTGTCTGTAGATCAGAAGGCTGCTGGCAAAAGCCTATCCCCCACGCCAAACACACGCTCGGCAAACAAAACCCAAACACATTCTTTCCTGTCCTCCTGCACCCCTACCAAAACTACAACGTCCACAGAGGCATGGAAATCAATATATGAGACACTGCCAGCCACAGGCACCAACCTGAAGCCCTTTCAAAAATCGAATTGATGCGATTCTTATATAAGAAATACTGGATTTTTGGTTCAACTAAAGAGTCAAGGAAGAAAGTTTCCATTATTCAATGACAGGTCTACATGGAACACCCTGAGAAGGTAGGCTATGAAATGTCTAATACACTAATAGTATTCATTATGCCTGTTCTACCCCAACTAGCTTTTTCCAGAAAGCTTGAAAGGGCTGAAGGGGAGAAAAAACTGCCATGCTTTTCCTTGCAACAGCAGTGCATGGCCTGGCATTAGACAAGGTGCCTGCTAAGACTGGGAGCTGTGGTTCCAAAGCAGGAATGCTTCATTGGCAGCACCATGCTCAGCAGGTACCTCTCGTCTTGTGCACTCCTTTCCATGCTCCTACCTCATGTGAATGCTGCACAGTCAGATATAGAGGAAGATAAAAGAGAAAACAGTTACCACTTGGCCAGGGCCAATGCGGCCACTGTGCAACTGTGTTACCTACAAGCAGTCAGCTTGTGCTCCATATCCCCTGCTTCGATAGCACCATTTTCCCTTCTCTCAGGTCAATGCTTGGAATGTATTTTGCCTGGCTTACCCTGATAAACTGCACTGCTCGTAATCAGCAATTAATTCAGCTGGAGTCAGATCTAATTTGCATCATATTAAGCCAAAGAAGAATCAGGTCTAGATGAGGAAAACACTGACTGTGCCAGTATAAAGCAGCTTGCAAGTTATATATTACTGTCTGGGAAAAAAAACATCTTCTCCTAGTTTGTTTACCTCATAATTATAATTAAAGTTTCTGCTTCTCTTGAGGTTAATGGCAGTTTTATGATCAATCAGATCAGAGGAAAACTAAAGACAAAACATGCGTCCTCAAAACAACTCCCACAGTCGTCTGCAGGGGAGAGAGGTTTCTTTATACACCCCATTGCTAATCAAAGACAAAAATTGCAGGTATATAAACAGACATGACATTTAAGGTTCTACATCCAGAACTTTACCACTGCCCTGAGACAAACTGTTAGACCACCAGCTGCTGCCTAAACATGCAAGAGATGGTACAGATACTAGTTGCCACTGGACTTGGTGTAGGAAAAGGCCAGAATATGGTAAGATCTCAAGAAATGCAACAAAATTATTCTCTGTTGTATATAAAAAGCGCCAAGCTGTTCTCTGGGCAATGAGGTTTATGCTAATTGCTGTTAGTATAAGAAATCTAATCCAGTGATTTGAAAGTGCTATTTATAATGAGGGTGCCTAACCATATAAATGCATACAACACGATGGAGGCAAATCATTGGGGATCAGGCTGATTTATGAGCATTAACAGTGTGAAATGTCAAGTGAAGACACAAAGGCCCTGTTTCTTTGCTGCCCTGTCTTGTGTGCCAGCAGCCAGCATCCCTCTTTACAACACTTTCATTAATTCTCAGCTACTATAAGGTTGGCTCGGTTACTGTGCCATGGGTATCACAAGTATAGCACCTGAAAATAAAACAAGAGGGTTTGTACAAACAGCAAATCACATCGGTGACATCTCTTGGAAATTATTATCCTGTGGATGATTTCTCTCTTTGTCCTGTTGCTTTCTCTTTCTACTTCCAGGGTTGTCAAGCACTAGAACAGGCTGCCCTGTGAGAGAAGTGGCTGAGTTGCCATCCTTGGAGGTATTTAAAAGACATGTAGATGTGGCACTTAGGGACATGGTTTAGTGGTGGACTTGGCTGAATTAATGGTTGGACATGATGATCTTAAAGGTCTTTTCCAACCTAGACAATTAAGTGATTCTGTGATTTGTTTAAAACTAGCAAAATATTCATGCTTTGAAACAAAAACATAAAAGCAAAAGTGGGTTTCAGGCTGTCTCTGAAACTTAATCTCTTTTACTCTGTCATATAACAAAACCACAGAGAATAACATGCGAGTGTTACTTTGCCAAGCACACACACTGTATTCGTTAAGTGTGAGCTCTAGGCATTTAGTCTGATTAGAGAATGAACACAACTCCTGTTAGACACGGTTTGCTGGTAGTGTTCTAACAGTCTGGCTGCATGTTATTGTTAGTCCTGTTTTCTCTGATACTAATACAATGTACGAACAGTGGAGAAACTTCCAGTGTCAGACCATGAGTCCTGCCTGTAAAACTGAAATGTATTTTTCCTTTTGGATTCTAGCTTGTGATGGGTCTGCATGATGGCATGAGATCACCTCCTTTGCCTGCAAAGCAAAGTCTAATTCAAAACATTTCTGCCCCAGCTACCATTAGTAGTCATAATGGTTGACATGGGGTCAAAAAATTATTAAACCTCTGAGGAGCATCACTTCCTCTCCAGTGTTAGGCTTCACTTTCTTTTGACACATTAGTCCTAAAGCAGCTCCAGGCTCTTGACCCCTCCTTTAACCCTGATAACTAATTAAAGATGGACAAGGCTTAGGCTAAAATACTTTGTGTTAAACCTATTCATTCTCAAGTCCCCTTCGGGCACTCTTTGTCACACTGGACAGAGCCTGTTGTATATACATGAACATGAAAGTAGGTGCCTGTTACAATAATATGAAAAGTCTTTTTACAAGACCTAACTTAACCTTTGTGGTTAGATGGTAGGATGCATTTTACAGCACAGAAAATACACTCTCAACACCTATCAGAAACAAGTTTCCTGGGTATAGTCCAAAGCATACTGTTCAGGAAAAATCCAAGGATAATTAATTCTGTATCTATTTTTAGAATCAGAAGTTCAGATTCAGGTTCCTCATCTGACTGCTACATCAACAGTCCAAATGCAGTGTCCCAAATGCAATGAACAAATGAAGAATTGAGCCTACCTTTTCTCATGCAAGGATTTCTTAAGGCTTTATCATATACTAGAAGCAACAACAGAGCTCAGGCTGCAGAGTCATCCACTGTGGGCAGATGGATTTTAGGGCCAGCGGTAAATCATATTACACAGCACAAGTTGGTTTAATATAGATAAATCTGTGTGCAACCTATTGTTGATGGCTCAGGCACAATGAAAGGAGTCCCATACTGCTAGCTTGAGAAAGGATCTGTAACTGAACATGGTACTTTGCAAACATTTTCTTAGTGTTTTATGTTGTTTCACATTAATAATTGAGCTTGCTTCTTGCGTCATTATGTTAGGATTAAAATGTCAATCCTTTGGTTCTAGCAAGAATTGCTATTTTTCTTCTTACTTTTCCCATTATTAAAATTGCTGCAGAGCTCTGCTCACAGATTTCTAAAGCTTTCAATGCAAGCATCTTTCTCAGCAAAGAGTGATGATCCCACATCTTGTAATTAATAGAACTGAGATTTAGTGGGATGCCATGGATCCTGATTTCATGAGCTATCTGAAGTGTACAGTTAATCTAGTTACTGCAGTCACTCCATACCTGAAAAACACAGGACACTTGCCTATACCTAATATAATATCTCAGTTGTATGGCCACCTGGTTAAGGCACTGAGCTGAGACCCAAGTGATAGATATTTTTGTGTGACCTTGGGGTAATCTACTCTCTCAGGTTCAGAGTCCCATCCGCAAAATGGAGGTAGCAGACTAATAGGCAGCACTCTCATTTGAACTGAGTAAACAACTCAGTACTCCTATAGTCCCTTCAAAATTTTTTCCAAAATACCTGTCAGCATCATTTATTAAACAGCCAACAACTGTTACAGAAAGGACCACAAACAAATCTATGTTTATGAAATAATCAGGGAACAAAGTCTGGTTATCTTGGAACTGACGCAAGTTTTGCTGCTTGTCTTCCTCTGTATTAACGGAGCAGTTGAGGAGCAGGATTTGGAGCAGCAGCCTGATGCTGGGTGCTCTGAAGGACCCTCTCCACAGGCTAGGGGCAAACTGGTAAGACTGCTGTCCAGAGACTAACATTAGTCCTCATGAATATCTACCTACTCACTACTTTTTCCATGGACCTTAATGAGATTATTATTTGCCTGGTGCTAGTTACCTAATTTCATCCACAGCCAATTTTTCAAGAACCATAAATTATTTTGTATGAGGTTGATTTATCCCAGCAGAAGTCCAAATTGAATTAGAAATCCATTAGCTAAATTCTAAGCTGGAGCTTCTGGGGAGATAGGGAAAGGGAGGGGGCAACCTGGGAATGTGAGCACCAGATGTGGAAAAGGGGAAAAATATCCTTAAAAGAAGTAGAAAAGGAATAAAAAAGATAAATGTCTTCTTATTGAATTAAACACCCAGGTATTCAGGAAGCCAGATGGAAGAACACAGATTATTGCCTAGGATCAGAAATATGATTCAGATATTTATTTATTTATTTAGACTAGCAATTGGTTTTGTAAATACATGAGACTTTTTAAGCAGATGAAAAGCACTGGACCGCTTCAGTATCACAGTTGCATTCCTGAAAATAACAGATTGTGTGTACCATATATATTAATAAAGCTAATAATAAGGTACCAAATCTTAGTACCAAATAATGAAATATATTCCTCCCTCTGAAGGAAAATTAAAGCAAGAAAGGCTTATTTACTTTGGAAACATGCAGGATGATTTAATCAGCTATCATCCTCCATGCAGAGCCTGCTTATTTGAGGAGACACATGGACAATGTACCTCTTTAAGCACACATTTATTTACAGCAGAGCACATCCTCTCCTCTTGCCACTCTAGCCCACCATTAGTAGACTCAGCAAATGAAGGATGGTGGAAGGAGAATGCAGCTGGTTCATTGACATTAACACCCACCCTATTGTTTTCTAAAGCTGGAACCTATGATGGACAGATCCCAAGGCCCACATAAGGAAACGAAGTACAGTCCCTCTCACGTGAGTTACAGAAGCAGACTACACTCACACAGTTATTTCAGGAGTCCATGAATGGTCTGAAGTATTTAGTTACAGACTGGGAATTTCCCCCTGCAGTGATTAATTTCATTCATACTTTCCAGATTTTCATTCACTTTTTCACAGGTTTCCAAAGTCTTGCTGATTTCTTATTCCCAAACTTTGTAACAATTAAATAAATAAATAAATCTTAAAATTCAAAGAGCATCCTGAGACAGCAGGGTCCTGACTTTGTTTTACCTGCAACTCAACCTTTAGCCCAAGTGCTTGTGAAGTATTATTCTCTCCATCACGAAGAGAACCCAAGATAGCTCAAATAGAAGTTATTGAGACCTGATAACAAATGTGCAGTGCCTATGGGAAGCTCCGACATGTGCCATCAGACTTCTTCTAGATCCTTCCATGTAAAACTCCAGTACCAGCAAAGAGCATGGTTATCTCTCCTAGCCACCAACCTACCCTTTATCTCCAAATCTTTTAAAGTTCATTCCATGGTCACTAGCAGGAAGAACAAGGGAAGAAAAGGAAAATGAAACCTTCTGAATACTCAGGAATCACAGTTACAATTGGCAATGGTAATTAAAGTGGAGAAATCTCCAGAAAATGCTGAGAACAGATCCAGCACTGATGTTTTGTGGAAAGATGTGCTGATGTTCAAAGACTGGCAGCTGAAGTTTAACTCCTGAATCCATCACACACTGACTTACTTCCCTTCCTTAACTATGAATAGTTTCTTGTCTGCCACATCCATTTTTAATGTGAGGTTCCCATGGGGAATGATACCTCTTAATATGCCAAAAGAAAATGCTGCTGGAATGGGGGCTTCAGATGCTGAGAAGCAAAAGCCTTGCTACCAAGTTACATTGTTGTTTCTCAATGGCGCTGTGAATTGGTTTGAACTAAGTCAAAAGCACTCTGAAACTGGAACTATAGGCCAGATAATAACAGTATAGTGTTTCAGTAGCTGAAAGCACATAGGCAGAAACAGAGCAAAAAGTGACTTGAAGTGTTTCTAGCTTGACCGCCTCTAGCAGCAGGGCTAGGAAACGTTGAGAGATCTACCTGTGTCTTGTAGATACCACAGGGGTTAACAGACTGTGTAGCACACAGGATGATACCACTTAGCCAGGGTTAAGCTTTCCCTTAGATGTGCACTACCTGTATTTGGACACATAGTCATTTATACCTCCCTCGTGTCTAAAGAAAGTGGTATCGTTCAATAACACCTCACATTATTCCAAGAAATCACATTTCTCTGTATCTCACTCTAGTCCAAGCCCATAAATCTTTGAGCCCTCCACTCCCTGCACAAGTAACTCTGCTGCCTGTGCCAGAGCCCTTGCCCTAACCAGAAGCAAATAGACTCCTTTGGTTCTGATTTTTAAAGTACAGACCTGCACTCAAAAAGTCAGCACAGCAGTGTTAATGAATCAAACCAAAACATAAAGCAGCACTGTAGAGGAACTATAGAAAAACAATTTGCAAGATTTGCTTAATGTGTTTGGTATTGCTGTATCGTATTTATTTACTCAGCACTCCTTAGCAGGTCAGCTTGAAGCTGGGGAGCAATGAATCAGTGCTCTAATCTCCCTCCCTATCATCCCCAGCCTTTCTGAGGAAACCAATATCTAGCCCCAGCTGAATCTATTGAGGCCTGATCATAAACACTGTCACTAGAGAAACACAGACCTACTCTGACAGATTCAAGCATGAAACATATGTATTTCAATCCTATTTTCTAATTTCTCATATCTGACCTTCTTCATCCCTTTTCCTGGGTCTTCTGTCCTATCTTTTACTCCCCATTTTTATCCTCCTCTTTCTTGCCTCTAGGCTCTCTACCCCCTTTTAATTTCACGCCCCTCCCATCCTTTTTTCCTCATGTTCAGCAAACTCAGCTGGTCAGGAATCTCCCTGTGTCGTTACAAATGGATGAAGATTAATAGCCAAGAAGGGGAGACAGAGGATAACTGAGGACAGAAATCTTGCAAAAGCCAACATCAAACCAAAACAGTTGTACTTACTCTTATAACTCTCAGAATAATTAACTACAGATTACTCATTCATGCAAAATCCATCCATCCATGTAACAGCAATAATATTCCAATATTTAAATAAAGCAAGAGGTAATCCTGCTTTATTTTCGTGTTTAACTAGAGACTACAGTTTAAAGTGGTTCTCTGGTTAGTATGAACAGCTTTTTTTCTGCTTTTCATTTGGCAAAATTAGCTTGAATAGCACAAGTTCATTTTGACATTAGGTAGCCTCACTCGGTAGGTTTCTAATTTGTGATCAGCAGAGCACAGTGGTATTAAATTAAACATCTGTAAATATACGGTAGAAGGTCACATCATGTGATTGTACAAGGTTTGGGGCAGAAAGGGTAGAAAACACATAAATTAACTATTAGCCATAGTATGCAAGGGTTTTACACCAAAAGGTAATTTGCAATGGCTTCATTTCATTCTCTAAGCTACATTTCCTTTTAAGTGGCAAAATCCCAGCACATGAGCAAATTAATATCTAAATCGAAGCAGCAGCTGTTCATTTGGGTAATAATTGTATGCAAGAAACCTCAGAAGCTTATTGCTAATACCTAAAGCAAGGGGTGTGTTTTGGTTGGATTCCCACTGTACTCGGAGCTGATGCCAAAATGCATTACAGCACAGCTGAAAACAGGTATTGTACGAGCAAGACAGTCAGCATTTTGCCTTGGGAGTCTGGGCTGTAGCTTCCTGTTAATGAACAAAATCTCTGTTAGCTGAGCTGCTTCTTTCCCTAGTCCAACTCTGCTGTTTGGTAACATGTAGTACACTGTCACCCTATCAACACAGCACTTCCCACCACTGTAAATTAACCTGAATTAGTCTCCCCCCAAGAAAAAGAAGAAAAACAACACTAATACTACTATATAATTAACTATTACGTTAATCTCTGGCAAGATGCTGAAGTTAGACTGCTCTGCACGATTTAGTCACAGCTGGAGGTAGTTTTTGAGTGACTTGTTCTCTTCAGGATCCTTGTTCCCATGTAGAACAGTCTAGGCTTTGGCCAGGTGAGCAGAAACCCAAACAGTTTGGAAGTTGAGTGGGAAAGGACTATTTTACACATAAGCCAGGCAGCAAATAGGCCAGGATACTGGGGACACACTCTAATGTATCACACACACTTCAGTGATAAATTACCATCCAGTTTCTTCACTGCCTCCCCCACAGCAGCTTCTTTCAAGTCCTGAGGATTCCCCCATAGTACCCCTCAAACCCTGTGACCTTCAGGCTTGGAGACGAGATGTCCTGTGTCATCCCCACTTGCCACAACCACCACTACTACCTGCCCCCAATGACTGCAGCACCTCCTGACTTCATATTCCCCCATCCTGCTACTCTGAGGTGGAAAAATGTCATTACCCCAAGAATATGCTTAATATATGCAAAGGTAATCTTGGACGCAGGAGAAGGACTAGGCAGCAGCATAGAACAAGTTGCTGTACATGACAGTTCATTTCTGGATAGCTAAGGAGATTAATGCCTTCACCTGCTGCTCGTGCATTACTGTCCCCAGCCATACAGAGATGAAACGCTGTCATGTACAGCAACATGCTTTTCACTGCTCAAGCAGAGCAAACTCATGCAGTGACTGCTCTCTTGAACCCCACGCCACGGTGCAGAATGTTTAATTAAGGAAAGCATGAATATGAAGCATGCTTTGTATTTAAATAATGTTCTGTAAATGCTACAGCCCCAAACAACTTGAGGAAAAGTATGAAAAATGGTGCAGCCATAAACTGTCTTAGCACAGATCACAGCAGTCAGCTATAAAACCAGTCTTCTCTATCTTTGTTAAATGAATAACAAAGAATATCACTCAAATCCTTCTTCATATTTGTCCCACTTTCTCTGTATTACTGCCCTTACCATTTGCCATTTCTAGTATCTCCTTACAAACCTGAAAATAATGGTTCCCCAGGTAATTTTTTTTTTTTAATTTGCATTTGTATCATGAATAAACACTAGAAAAAATGCTAGGCTGTTTGCTTTAACACCCAGAAACACACACATTGAGGAGTTCCTGCAAGTGCACAGTAATCCTGCCCTCCTGCCAGAGAACTTGCCCATTTCCCCCCCCAACAGTGATCTCGTGCACCTTGGAGACAAAGAGGTGTAGGGTTTTTATTTTCCCTTTTTGTTTACAGCATGGGGACCCTGTCAGACTGACAACTGGTTGAATCAGGAATCAAACCTACTCTTCTGAAATCTCAGCCTAGTCTTCACCCTTCTAGATATCCCTAGTCTTATTTCTATGGGTAAGGTTGTCACTCTGAGTAGATATTTTTGACATAGCCTAGAGAATTAGACTCGATTCTTCCTTTAAAGCATTTTTTCCAGTTTTACTAGACTGTTTTAAGACAGCAAGCCTTATCTCTGAAGCAATCTAACACATGGGCTCTCTGCTGAGGCTGCAAATTATGACCAACCTAGGTGCTGAGATCCATGCAACAGAAAAGCTCTCATTAGAAAGCCAGCGGGAGCACAAATTAACTTCACAACTCTCAGGTTATCATTTGACTTCTACAATAAGAACTTTCATCTTCAGCAATTTCAGACCAGAAACCAAAAATAAACCATATTGCTGTCCCCAAATCTTCCAAACAAATCCTGTTCAGCTGTCCACCTGCACTCTGCAAGTCAGAATACACCTGTAACTGAACTAAAGTAATGTTTGTCAACAAAGTTCATAAAACTACCTGAATATCTTGATCTCAGTCCATACACATCAACCTTTTCTACCATTAAGCTACAGCAGGGTACAGGATTTTGATTAGTACATCAGCATCATGATAGGGCCCCAGCTTATGTTCCCACTGTAACTGCAGTCAGAACAACTCACATTACAGCTGACAGTTTGGAAACTTGGGGAGACTAAATATATTTGGGGAGTATATATCTATTTAGATTTATATAGATAAAAGAGATGCTTTTCTTTAGAAAGAATAACTGTTTCCTTCTGGAAAATAAAAACTTGCACCAAAATGGGCATTCTTGAGCTTGTATTTACTGGTCTTGCAGCTGCTTCCACTAATGTCATATGAAAACTATTGCCTTCATCAAGAGTAGCACTGATCTCATTATTTGGTACAATTTTCTCAAATTATTTACTTCTAGCCTTATTGTCTCATCAGCTATATCCATTCATTTCACTCCCTCCCCTGCTTCAGGGCTTCCTGATCTTATTTCTGGGATGACCCAGGTTTCAACTGCTTAGATATATATATTAGTCAGTCTGACACACTCTGTAAATACCCCTGTTTATGTATATGAGCAACCTTACTGAGATGGTGAAGAAGGGAAAGCATCTTAATTCAGGAACACCCGTATAGATCTTGATAGTCTGCGGGCTAGGAAAATAAAAGCCTTTTCATGTTGTGGATGTTATTGTTCCTATGAACAAGAACTTGCAGCATCTTCTGTTTCCTCTAGAGGGATAATGTAGGTGTGACATCATGAGACTTTTGAAGACATGTGAGCCAAGAGATTTTATGCTCTCTTGGCCATTCTATTCATCTTATCCTTTGCCTATAAACTTAAAGGACTGTAACAGGGTAAATGTAATCTGAAAGAGCCATCAAGGGTAACAGCTCTTGTGCTAAATCCATCTGCCTGAGCTTGATCCTTGTTGAGAAAAACACATCATTGCAATAATTTATTGTACAGAATTCCTCCCCATTTTCAGTTTTCTGACCATGATTCTCCACAGAAGTGACCCAATTGAATTTAAAAAGAGAACCAGGACAGAGAGAGAGAATATGAAAGCTGGAGAAAATTAGCATGCAATAAGCCACTTCTTCCTGTCAATTTTGTTGTCTCCTTTTATTAACAGATTTGTTTTTGAAGCAATTATACACGTGCAATCCATTTGTGGCATCTCTTTACTTGCCTCCTGACATAACCATTATTAGGGCTGTCACAGCTGATTGGCTAACAACTAGAGAAAGACAGTTCCGCAGTGTCCTGGTACTGCCAGTCAATACCAGCCAAATAATAACAACACAGCCTGTGAGCTGCCTATTATTTTTCTCTCCAGTAGCGGTGCTGAGAACATTTCCTGCAGAATTTTGACAGAAGCAGGGGAGATGGAGGATGGTCTTCATGTGCTCCACAAATCACGTGCTAGCTGCACCCACTGCTGTTTCACGTACCCTTACAAGCAGGCACCAACCATGTTTTGTGCTAAGCTCTCAGCAACCCTCATTACATCCCCAGCCTGTAGCCCATGCGCTTCAGGAATGATTCAGGAATATTCCCATGAACGTATGGAACTGCTGGTCCTGTTGCTCCAGAGCAAGCTGAGTATGCCCTGAGGTTTGCAAAACTAAATGCAACCCAGCTGCTTGGATGAATTTCCACCCTCCGGTAGAGAGGGAAAATTGGCAAAGATATCCATTAATATGAAGAACCTGCGAAAGCAGGGCCGGGAGTGCCAGCACTTTTTTTTAATCATACATCATTATGAAACATTTGATTACCATTGCTGTAAAGCATGCTGTGTGCTGACTGTATCAGTTTTGCCAGGAAGTTTGCAAGCACACTGTATTACAGCTACCAACAGCTGTGTTCCATGCTCCAATGATACCTCAGTTCTCTGTGCAAGGATGTGCCAGTCAGGAGGGAGCACAACTTTGTGTCTGATGCATGTCTTTTACTGTCTTTCCCTGTGCTCTCAGTGTCCTAAGCGAGGGCAATATGAACCATGCTCTTGCCAGGCATGGAAAGGAGGATTTCACATCTCACATGGGAAGCAAGTCCAGCCCAATTAACATAAACCCCGTGGTCCTGGAGGGAAGGAAGCCAAGCTACATACAGATGTGTGTGTACACAGGGATTATGAGGTCAATCCCATTGACATTCCCATCTCATTCCAATTGAGTGACCATGGGCAAGCCATCTGTAGGATAGTACCAGTAATCTTTATTCCTTCCACCCTTATTTTACCCATTAATATTTTGAAGCTTGTCAGGGGCAAAGATGCCCTTTCACTGCATTCATTCGGCATCTAGAACACAGTGAGCTTAGCCTTGAAGTTAAAGGCATGGCTATGTGTCTACAATAGCTTTCCCAAAATTACAGAATTTAGGCACAGATGCGACAAAATATTTACACTTCTAGATGGAAGACACTTGACCTTCTACCAATAATGAGCTTATGACTTTGATCAAAGAAATGTTTCTCTGGGAGACAATACAAATAAACTGATTAACATATGAGTTTACTTTAAAATAAGCTCTTCAAGAAATTTGGCCTGTGGGTGTCAGACCATTTCCTTCTCATTACTGAATAAGATGGATGCATTATGCTTCCCTTTGAGTTAAATCTGGGTCTACATCACAATTTGAATTGTATTTGCAGGAACTGAGCCACTTTAATCTTTATGGCTTGGATAATAAAAGCGATGAATATGTGACAGGTTTCCCTTTAGTACATTGTGTGCCAGTCCACCTGGGACTCTGGATATTTAGCTTCCATCGCAACCTGCAGTGCTGGATCTTCAACAGCATTTTTACCAGTGGTAGAAAGATAAATGCAAGCTGCTGTCTAGATAGTCTGCAGTCAGAAATAGCCAGGGGCTCACAGAAATAGCATGTAGAAGCTGGGCATGTGTCAAGGGAGAGAACCTTTCAGTATTTTTCCAGTGATTCTTTTAACATTGAGCATATTTTTTTAAATTATTTTTTCCAGGATTAGCACCTGGTTGTACCATAGGGAATTTAATGTAGAATTGCCATCTTTCCAAATGGTTCAAATTTCCTATTGCTTTGAAAGGGGCAGGGGTCATAATTTACCTATTGCTATGTGGCTATTTTGAGAATATTTATCTCCCATTATTCACAAGGGAACTACAAGGGACTACAGCTAGTTCCAAAAAAGACCACTTCTTTTAAAATAATGAAGGACACAACCATGTAAAGAGAAGCCACCAAAGCACAGCTCTGTCACTTGTCTCTGGATACTAAGAGGAGATGGCAGCAGTCTTGAAAAAAAGGAAAGCAGGCATTTACAGCTGTGGGGTGGGAGGCCCTAGCAGAAGATGGGGATACTGCAGACAGAGGGAGCATAGGTGCACGTGGGAATGTGTGTGTCTAAGGAAAGGCTAAACGCGTGGGAACACATCATAATCACACAGCCACAGAAGAGAAAAAAACTGCCATTCAAGATTATCTTAACCTTGATTTAGCACCAGAAAGGTTAAATACCTCAATTGTAATAAAAGGGCTGTTAAATGGGGGTAGTGAGCATTTAGCTTGTTTAGATAGTGAGCACTTGCCTACCTTGATAAGCATGCATCTCTGAACTGAAGTCTAAATATCCTGCATTTATAACCCTGATTAGGAATAATTGGATTGTGTTTTGATCAAAATTATAGACATCTACATTGCAACATTGCTCCATTTTAACACAGGCCTTTCCTCCTACTGATGGTATTCCATGAAAAATAATACCAGTCCTATTCCAAAATAGAGTTACACAATATAGAGAATCTTTATTGACTTTCTCTGGTATTTTCAAACAGCTCATGCCCTATACCGTCAACAGAAACGGGCTTCTGTGCAGTCAGATAAATCCTTACCCAACTCTTGCCTACTGTCAGGCACTGCCTTGTACCAACTGTCAAGCTGTTCCAGTGTGCCAGAGTAATATGTGCTTCAGTCTGCTGGGACTGAAGGATTTGGCCTAATGCATGAATGTACATGCAAATGGAAGCAGAACCCCTGTTCTGCAATTACCCAAACACACAATTAGTTTTCCCAATAGCAAGCAGCCTTTGTGACCTTTGCTTGTGCAACACATTCCACAGACCTGGTACAACTGGTTGGGGTCTCTAGTAAAATTGTCATTTAAACAATAATACTGGTTTTGCAAATTCTGCAAGTTGAAGGAGCCTGGGCTTATGAAGAAATAAATGTCAATTTGCCTCTTTAGGTGTCTGTGTGCTCTAGATTAAATAGCAACTGGACACTGCTTGCGATGAGGATGATGATCATGGGATTGTGCAGATGTGTGAAGCCAGGAAGTCAAAACACCAGTTTTTGCCCTATGCCTTTAACACAAGCAGTGCAGAGCACAATTTCAGGTCTGCCTGAGCTGCCTCTGAACCAGGCTGCTATCGCAACGCCGACTGAATGAACGACATGAGTAATTCTCTGCCTAGTTATTCATGAAGTCATGGCTGACCAAGAACAAAGCTTTTACTGACAGGCAGTGCATATCTTTGCAGCACAGCCTTTGTGTAACATCAGAGAATGAGACTGAATATGTAATAAAGTTGTGCTCCCTGTAAAAGGAACTGTGGAATGAATCAGGCAGAAGAAAATTTTATCCTAACAATTTCCTTTGCTGGGTGAATTGGAAGTCTATCAAGAATAAAATCAAGACTTCAGTAAACTATCCATGCCTTAAAATGTCTATCAAACAACGGCTCTGAAAGTATGTAATACAAGCACTAAGATACTTTTCTCATCAAAGAAACAAATACATGAAAGCATGGGTCTTTGAAACAAATAAAAAAGTGACTGTTCACTGTGCCATTGTACAAAAACCCCTGTTTTTTTCTCCTGCTATTCAAATAGTATTTTTGCTTATTATATTAATTTTATTCTAAGAGATTTTCTCAAGATGTTAAGAGGTGAAACACTAGTCTTTAAAAGCAACACATTAAACAGGCATTACCTTCATAGTCCCTTATAGCTTACAGCCTCAGACAGTATCTGGAAGAGTTTCTAAGATATTCTCCCCTGTTTTACTCAGCCTCTCTGCCTCTCTTGCTGTTATTTAGATGCAAAGAAATAATGCTTTGGAATTATGATGAATAAAGGCCCTTGGCACAACCTCATCTGAGCCATATTAAAAATGTTCCTTCATTCCTCAGTCTGCCAATAGTTGAGTTCCTCACCTGTCCCAAATCAATACTATGATATAGATTGTGCAAACTTAGGTATTGACTTCACGAGACTTCTATTTTACTGTGAAAAATCAAGAAGAGCTTTAGAAGGATCACATTGAAAACAAGGAGTTAAAAACAAACAGGTGACAAACAAGACACAACCAAGCCTCTCAGACTGTTAACATTTCCTACATAGATTAATGAAATCAGTTGGATTCCCATCTCTTACATCTCAGAGCTTACATGTGACTCTCAGTCACAAGTTAAAAGCTAATTTGACATAAAGAATAAACAAGAGTAAGCAAAGGCTGGAGGTGCTTAATGATCCCAGGGCTGGTTATTTTTACATGTGTTTACAAAACTGTTCTAGGTATAGGTCAACCTTTTGCTCCTTAGAAAATTGACGAATATGCTTTGGCTCAGATTTTTTAAGTTAAAACCAAGATGTGTTTGAGGCAGGTGACCATTTTCCATCACTGCCTCTGTTGCTACTTGCACCTGCACCAAAATCACTGCCTCCACCTCTCATAGTTAGGTCCCAGTGATTTCATTCAATGGAGAGACTTTCTTCAGCATCTGTGGGATTTTGACCTGAAACTTGCAGTATAATATTAATTTCATATAGGTAAACAGCCTCAGTTAATGCTTTAGGTTACATCGTTTCAATGCTGAGGAAACAAGGGCCAGATCTTCAGCATCTCCAAGTGACATTTCAATCACGATCAGTAGAGCAAAACTTCTCTATACCAACTAAAGGTCTTTTCTTCGAAGGACTGTAGGTAAAAAATGTGCAATTTTGCCATAGTAACCGAGGCAAAAAAGTTCACGTTTTTAGGGTGAGAATGGTATTCGTGAAGGAACTGTGTCAAGAAATCATTTCAGCCTTTTTTCTGCAGCAAAACATCTTAAGACATACAATGCATAACATAAACACTGTAGAAAACATGCCTACTTTTGCACACACAGATACAAATATTTGTACATTTGTTGCCAACTTTAGACACCTTTTTTGGTGATGCATCTCCTGTCATCAGGGATATAATTAAGCTTCTTCCTATCTATTAAGTAATAGCAGCATGCTACCTCCTACTGCTGTTTCCTAAAGACTGTAGCAGTTCCAACCACATAATCACATAAAACTTTCACCACTGATGGCTGTTGTTTAATGCTAATTTCTTTGTGCTTACTAAGAGAAATTGCTATTGACTGCTTTCATTAGGAAACTATTGACCCTTATCCACTGGAACATCCTGGAAAAGAAATTCACTAAATATGCCCATATTTCATTCTCTGAACATCAAGGTAGAAGAGTCATGCTGAAGGATACGGCTTATTTAATCCAAAATTAAAATTTTATAGGCTACATTACCTAAAGTAAATTGCTTAATACACTCAGATGAACAGCTGCTTTCTAAGTGTTTGGCTACCATGTTTTCAAGGCCTAAATTAAGCTGAACAATAGAACATCACTGCTAGCATCACAGACTTTCAGGAGATGAGATATGCTATACCCAAACTTAAGAGGCAGAATTTACATTCAGCTTTCCTAGTTTAATTTTCCTTCCAGTAATAGCTTTTTCAATATACATTTCACATACTCATGAACTGTACAGCAAAAAGAAGTGTAACAATTGTAGTCATATTTGTCACTTCCTAGCCATTACATAGAAAACCACTGAAGTACAAAGATCCAATATGCCCTTAAGACTTTGGTAGCTGAACCCAACATCCATTCAGTTACTTTCATGTCCCAGGTAAATACATCTCACCAATGCAGAACATTGTGGCACAGTATGAGGATAGGCTGAGAAAGTTGGGGCTGTTCAGCCTTGGAGAAGAGAAGGCTGCATGGAGACCTCATAGCAGCCTTCCAGTATCTGAAGGGGGCCTACAAGGATGCTGGGGATGGACTATTCATCAGGGGATGTAGTGACAGGACAAGGGGTAACGGGTTCAAACTTAAACAGGGGAAGTTTAGATTGGATATAAGGAAGAAATTCTTTACTGTGAGGGTGGTGAGGCACGGGAATGGGTTGCCCAGGGAGGTTGTGAATGCTCCATCCTTGGCGGTGTTCAAGGGAGGTTGGATGAAGCCTTGGGTGGCATGGTTTAGTGTGAGATGTCCCTGCCCATGGAAGGGGGGTTGGAACTAAATGATCTTAAGGTCCTTTCCAGCCTTAACTGTTCTATGATTCTATGAATTAACCCAGTCAGATCTCTCTTTGCACGTGACATTGTCCTGCTTCTGCAAAGAACCACTTGAAACGTGTGCCAAGAGTCAAACATTTAAGGAAAAGCCCTGTCCAGGCCCATATTTTATGGGCTAGGGGTACCTGTGCCACTGGCTGGGAGACTTCTCCAGCTGCAGCCCTTCCATGAAAGTCACTGATGGAAAGTGACAATTCTGGACTTTATATGGTAGTTCAGTCTTCATTTTGGCTAATGCAGAGTACCACTTCAGAAAGTCAGGACCTAGTAATATCACCATAAAAACCACCAGGCTCATTTGCATCCCTGCCATCAATAACCTGCACAGCTCTGCAGACTCCCTGCAAGCCAAGCTGAAGGACACAAAATCAAATTCACAAAGAAATCCCAGTGGTACATGACATCTGCTAGCTCCTCATAACTGAACCTAAATGTAACTTTCAAAACCATGTCAACAAATTTATTTGTCATAGTTTTGACCATTTACCTGTTTTCTCCCAACTGATCTATCTCCTTGAATACAAGCCCAAGGAGAAGACACAAATGCTCACTCCAAGATACTGACCTACTTCCATCAGTTGCTCTTCTAAGTTAATTTATTCTCCTTTTCAACAAATATGTAAGTGGAAAGCACTAAGAGAACACTATGTGTGGAGTGGAAAGCCATGCCATAAAATCTGAGGCATATGAGAATATATAACACCTTTGATAAACTCCCTTGCAGTCTGTCTCCTACCACATCCATACCCTTAAGACTTCTAATATTAAAAAACATGCAAAGAGTTGTAAATAGTCACCATTGGGTTTTATTAATTCATTTGGAATTGTGGAATTGTTTTGTTGAAATTATGGCAATCCAACAAAAAAATGTCCATTTTTATGTTGCACTGATATATGAATATGTATAGAAAAATGGTACAGCAAAACTATTTTATATGCCGGACTTGTGACAAGGATTTTTATGTGATCAGCAGAGGCACATTTCAAAAAAACAGTGACATTTACTATAAGCCTGATTATATACCTTACCCACAAATTAATCTCATTAAGATTTATTTCAGCATTCTAAACTTCTATACATATGTCTGTGTGCCTCTATTATTGATATAATTATTGTTTATTAGTTCTGTTCTGATAGTATTCAAATACTACAATTAGAAAGAAGGCCAAACATGCAGTACAAACACCTATTAAATCTTCCTGCACTGGCAAGCATAGTGTCTAGAAAAACACAAAAGAAGATGGGAGAAAAACAGAACAAAACAATGAAAAAAGCAGACCAGCTTCTGATCACTGCCTCTTCGTCCTTCCAAACTGTTGTGCCATTTCCTTTAGCATGAATCTTTGAAAGCTTAAGCACAACACTCCTTACAATAAACTAAACCACTACCTTTCACTATCACATCATTAGTTTTGACTCTTCCTTGTCGCTGCCATTATGTAAAGGCACAAAGCCTTCTGGGATCTTTAAAATCAACATTAGCGATCTCCATACCTATTCAGCTTCATAATGATCTTTATTCATCACATCTCTGTTCTCAACATTCATTAAATAAATGCGCTTATCCCTGCCTCCTCACTCCTGCTGTCAAAACAGACACCAGCTGCTACAGGTTTGGACCCATTCATGACTGTCCCGACTACAGCCCACTGTGCCAATACGCTTCTCGCACTGTGAGCCATAGGAGGTGTGCATCCCTATGTGTGCATGCTGCACCTCCACGTACCTTGAGCATTGTGTAAATAAATAATAAGCAGACTAAATTACTAATTACTATCCCAAAACTCAAAGGGACAAAAATATATGAAGTTCAAATTAACAAATGATAGGCAGCAGCCTGGAAAGTGCTGACTGAGCTACAGGGGACCAGGACTGGATCACACATTCTGAAAGAAAGAGAGCTGAACATAGGGCACAGACATTTATTAAGTTGATTCCATCCATTTGTTAAGGTGCCTCTTTTCACTTGCAACCTTCCCTTGAAAACTGTCATAATACATTTTTACACCCACCAGACTGACCTGGCAGGAGTGCAGTGAGGATTAAGTAATTAATGGTTATGTGTTTCTTTGAGACCCTTCTGAGAAAGCTACTTCATGTATTACTAGAAGTAATCATGATTACTGGTGTGTTACTTCCAATAGAGACTTGAACAAAACCTGTACAGATTTGAACAGAGTAACCAGAAGAGGTCCAGCTCTTGCATAACTTTTGATAAACGATTTGCAAGCTCCTGGCAACTGATTTAGAAGACTCTGCTTTCACTGTTTTGTAAGATAAGCCACCAAGAAAAGGATTTATTTTCACTTTTTCAAATGTCTTTACAAGAAAGCCTCACGCTGTAAAAGGAGTAATCTGGCCCTGCATTCACACATTTCCAAGGCTTGTCAAAAAGTTCCATTTGCTTACATCAGAGTTTCTACATTCTTCTGCAAAACACACCGTCACTCTGGACGTAACGACATTACAAGGGCAAACAAGATAAAACAGCAGCAGATGTTTCTGTGACCCTCTGCAAGAATTCCTGCCAGCTTGCTTCTCCGCCTCAAAATCTGCAGAAGTTGGGGCTCTGATGTCACCTTGCCTAGACAGCTCTGGGCCTTTTATGCTGTCTAGCATTATTACCAGTGATATAATAAGCATAGCTACATCTTCATCTAATGCTATTCACTGCATGTACTTAGTGTCTGCCTGTATTATGCCATTATAAGTGGTGGAGGAAGAAAAGGGTAAGCAGGAGGAATAACAAACAGGATTTTCTTGGAGTAATGTTTCTCAGCCTTGGACTGATAATGGGCTGCAGTCAAATATATTCCCGTCATCACTGACACACAAAGCTGTCTAACTTTATAACATTTGTTTTGCTAATTGAACAATCAATTATTAACATAGATTATTTTCATATTTGCAAACAGCACTGCATACAGACACATACTTGATCTAACAGAGCCTCGGGTCCAATTTATACCCCTCAAGCAACTCAATAGCCTTTGATTTCCATTAACACTATGCTCTCTTGTACTGTTTCAGCTCCTTGGGTTTTGCTTCTGCCCCTAAACACCACCCAGCCTAGTAACTCTAACACCTACGTTCCTTAATCTCTTCATCTGCAAAATCCCCCAAATCCTTCTTTCCTTATCAGCACACTGACAGGGTAAGCTAAAATGCAAGTACTCTTTGCACTGCTTTTTGGCATTAGAGTACAGTTCACTTGGTCACAACAAAATGCTTTGAATCTCACCAGAGGTAATGGCCTTAAGCTGCATCAGAAGAGGTTTAGATTGGATATTAGTAAAAATTTCTTCACAGGGAGGGATTGGAACAGGCTGCCAGTGAAATGGTGGAATTCCCGGAAGTGTTCGAAAACCATGTAGATGAGGCCCTCAATGACATGGCTTAGTGGTGGTCTTGGCAGTCCTGAGGTAACGATTGGACTTGATGATCTTAAAGGTCTTTTCCAACCTGATTCCATTATTTGACTCCAAAACCAATGTTTCTCAGTGGGTGAACACTGCAAACTGTGGAGTACCCACCTGACAGATGAGAATTGTCCATCCTCATCATTTTGTAACCTCATCTAGCTGTTCCTGCTCCGATGATCTTTTGAGGTCCCTTCCAATTCCTAATATTCTGTGATTCTGTGATCCCTGATCTTCAGTGCTCCAAGATCATCACAAATTTGAGTTTACAACCATTAATTACACCACAGCCACCAGAAAACCTTGCTGCTTTGCCTTCCAAGCAATTGCTCTGATGGAGCAGCCAGCCAACTGGCCCTGAGCTTTAGCTGCTCAACCCAGGCTGAAGGTCAGCCTGTGGAAGTATTTGTGCCATTGTGTAAAACCTCACACCAAAGCTGAGCCCATGGGCTGTATACATTATATGTAAGCAGGCACCAGTTCGCACAGATAATGATTTTCAAAGCAAGATTCTTCTGTTATCAGCACACTGTTTCTGAAAGACAAACCCCACATTTTTAGTAATCTTAGCGCAGTTTCAGTCCCACCCGGGAGCCAAACAGGGATGTTATGTAAATTATCTGAGCCACTTCACCTGGATCAAATGCACTTATCTGCTGCCCTACCTTGCTCTCTTTCAGTGATCACAGAATCATAGAATAGTTTGGGTTGGAAGAGACCTTTAAAAGTCCTCTAATCCAACCTCCCAGCAATGAGCAGGGGCATCTTCAACCAGATCAGGTTGCTCAAAACCCCATTCAGCCTGGCCTTAAATGTCCCCAGGGGTGGCGCATTGACCACCTCTCTGGGCAACCTGTGCCAGTATTTTATCACCCTCATTGTAAAAATTTTTGCATGAAAACAACCAAGCTGGAAGAAGTATCAGACTTGCATGTAGAGAGGCTTGAACAGATTATTGCTGCGAGATCACTGAATGCAAATTTCACATCCTAAAATCCTTGTTAATCCTACCTTCCTGCTAAGTAAATAAGTAAAAGAAACAACAAACTGCCTTGGCATTAGGCTTAAGGCACAAAACTTTAATGGTCTCCCCTTTTCTCCCAACCTACAATGACATTTTAAAAATCATTCTTAGATTTCTGCTTTGCATTTGGCCTGAGAATCCTTGAAATGCCTTGCTCATACTGAGGTTTGTAGGAAAACCATGGTTTGACTGTTTCTCCTGCTTGTGCATGCACACACACAAACACATTTTTGAGAAGTCACTTCATAAAGGTTTTAGAAAATCAATCCTGAGTATGGATTAAGGAAAAAAAAAAGGGGGGGGGAGCTCAAAAAAGGCAAAAAAAGGCATATTGATTCTTTGCTGGTTTGGTTGAGAATTCAAGGTGAAGAAACCATAAAGAATTTAATCCACACGTAGGCTGCTGTCCCCTGACCACAAGCAGGCAGGCACGCAGACATCCTTTGCAACATGCCACAGGCACTTTCAGAGGTGCCCCCACAGAGGGAGTTGCACTTGGTAGCAAATGAAGAAAGGGAAGCCAGGATGGGTATAAACTAAATCCAGAGCCAAGTGTTCCCCCAGAATCGCTGAAGGCCATAAACACGAAGAACATTGATGCTAGGCTGAGTTTGACGTGTTTGAGGCAGCTTGACCTAGCAGTCTACACTGATGCTGGTAAACGCAACTCTGCTACGTGAACCCCATTTCCAAACTTCAGAGCAACTGTCCTTCAAAAATAATGCCCAGCCTGGAGGAAAGCAGAAGACAAAGCATAGGAAGACACTGAATATGCAGGAAAACCATCAAGAATCAAGGGCCCCATCCAGCAATTCAATTCATTAATGTTCAGAACAACAGCCCAACGACACAGCTTTTTGTTTCAAAGTAAGGCAGGGCTTTAAGGGACCGAGAGTAATTAATCACTGCTCTGAACATCCATGCACTCACACCAGGGGAGCTCTGGAAATACCCAAATACCTCCCCACAATAAGTCTATTTCCTTACTCAGGTGAACAAGCCTGGTTGCTCACCACAGCAATCCAAATGAGTTTGGGTTGGATGGTTATAAATGCAGGATTAGCAAAATTTGCAACAAGTCCCAAAATTATTTTCCCTTCCTTTTCTACAAATTCATACAGGAGTTTTTGCCTCAAAGTAGCACCCCCTCCCCCCCCCCCAGTTTCCCCCCGCCACTGGAATATATACTCCAATTAAACTAAGGATGAGAAAAATAAACCATTTTTTTCTGCATCTTTCTGTTTCTGTTTCACTTTTCTTAACCCTAATACGTACAGAGGAATTCAAGCATTCCCTATGCCTAAGCAGCTGTTGGTAATATGATTAGCTATGTTCCTGCTCTTTTCTTTCAATATATACTTTTATCATGATTGAGTGTTCCGGAGTTTTAGATGATTAAGGAGACAAAAAGACAGAGAGTGACAAGCAAGGAAAAAAACAGATAAGGAATGGATTACTCTCTCAGAAACTGAAAACTCCTCTAGAGACTCCAGACCTTCAAGTTCATTTAAACATTAACAAACTTTACATTTCAAATCATATCTAGGAGGACAAGCGATAGGATTACACGGTTAAATCTATAAGCATTGATTTTCTCTCAGTCACAGATGCACACTGTGCAGTATTGGAAAATCTGCTAAGAAGATAAGGTTATGACACATGGCAAATAGCATGCAGCCATGGCTTAAATAAACCTGTGTCTTTAAAAAAAAACTACCACAAGAGTCACGTTGTCTGAAAAATAGAAATGCTTCTAGATGCATGTGTAGACCTTTCCCAGTGTTGGCATTTCTTTTAGAGGTTGCTACAGAACCTGTGTGAATCACTGTTACCAGAAAAAATGTGTTTTGATTGATTGCTTTCTAAAAATCACCCTGCACTTCTACATGTTAAAATCACCATATTGTTTTGTACAATATGCATGTATATCTCAAGACAGTCTTGCCATGCTCCCAGCTCAAACAAGCTTATCAGTCCCCAGTGCATCGTTAGTTTTAAGGCAATATGTTTATGTTCCTTAGATTCTTGGCTTCTATGGAAACCACTCTCAAGTTTCTTAAGTGATGGATATATGAATTCACAAAGCATCTCAAGACATATCGTAACTCAATTTCTTCTTCCATACTTACCCCCAAACAAGAGATCTTCAAGAGCCCTTGAATTAGAGTGGCAAAGATGGGAAACAGACAATGTTTCATCATTCCCATTTAACTTTCTTCCTTCAGGTCTTTATCATAGGCTTCTTCAGCATAACCAAGAATTGACATAGGCTATGCAGTTAAGGGAATAAAGCAGGGAAGACACCTTCCTAAAGATTTAGGGCTGAAAATTTGGATCTCATTCTGAAAACCTCCAAAGGACTCCAAAGGTGGCTGCCAGCTGACTCTAATTTAAACAAGTCCTATTTTATTTGAGCTACAAAGGCAGTAAGGCATTACTCCTACCACATCCATTTGCAACTGCTGGTCCATAAACTGCTCCCCTTTAACTGTACTAGAAAGGTGCACAACTACGTATTTTAATGCAGCTGACCTTCTTCTTTTTCAGTTGGGGGTTGGTTTGGATTTTTTTTTTCATTCTAAAAGAAGACCTGTATGCTACATCCTAACATTGCATTATGCTACATAACATCACTCTAACAGAAAATCATAGAATGGATTGTTTTGGAAGGGACCTTGAAATCATCTATTTCCAATCCCCCTGCCATGGGCAGGGACACCTTCCACTAGAGCAGGTTGCTCAAAGCCCCATCCAACCCGGCCTTTAACACTTCCAGGGATGGGGCTGCCACAGCTTTTCTGGGCAATGTTCCAGTGCCTCACCACTCACAGTAAATAGCTTTCTCCTTATATCTATTTTAAATCTACCTTTTTCCAATTTAATGCCATGCCACTCTGTCCTATCACTACATGCCTTTTTAAAAGGCTTTTTAAAGCCCCTCTCCAGCTTTCTTGTAGGCCCCATTCAGGTACTGGAAGGATGCTATAAGGTCTCCCCGGAGCCTTCTCTTCTACAGAGCAACTCTCTCAGCCTGTCTTCACAGGAAGTGTGTTACCAGAAGAGAATTCTCACTGGCACCTTTTATTTAGATCTGGTTAAGTACATGTCATTAACACAAGCAGAACCTAAAGTGTACAGTGTAGTATGAGCATCTGCTATGTTACACAACTATGTAACACTTTGGTTTAGCCAGCCCTGTAAAAAGGTTGATGCTACTTAACCATTAAACTTAATTTTCTATCTTCTGGTACAAAGCAAATTTAAGAAAATTAACTTCTTATAGAAAATACTGGGATGTATTACAAAGACCCTGGGACCAAATGTTATCATTGCAAGTCTCCCACGTATGTACTTCGTGTCATCTGCGCCGAGGATTACTAAGTGTAGGGACAATTCAACAGCAGGCAGAACATGGTTTGGTCTTTTCCTGGCAGACATGCTGCTTAAATCACAACCAGTAAGTATAATGCTGTTGTGGTTGTTTCCCCTGATCCTTTCTCCCTCTTCCACTCACATAGGTTTGGACTTGGAGGTCTGTCTCTCCTGGCTCCCTACTCCTGTCCCACCTGCATGTTTCTTGGCTCCTGACCTTGAACAAAGTGATATTGAGGGGACAGGTGCTATCAGTGCAAAGCATCAACCTCCAGATCCTGATGCTGCAAGCCATTCACTGCCACATTTACTAACTTGTGAGTGGGCATTCAAGACCAAATATATGTTTTCCTTCCCCAGCACTGGGATAGGCAACAGTACAGCTTTATTCAGCCCACTAGAGTCCACAGCTGATCTGTGATCTTAGATCTGTAGCATAACCCAAACATAATATTTAGGTCTTGCTTGTAAAAACCAGACACAAAACTGGTGAAAAATACACTTAGTTATAACTTCAAAAATGGGTCATCTCAGCAAAAGAAGCAGGTGCCTGTGTTAACATGCAGGCATATTTTAGAGAGTGTGGAGGAAAACAGGAAGTAGGACAGGTTTTAGAGTTTTCATTTTTCAATGTAATATGAAAAATTAGAGGGAAGGATTTAGAGCGAAGGATTATTTCCAGTGTCTTTACATACTCTGAGCTGAAATTTTAAGCACTGAAATCAATGATCTTGAAGAGCCCCATGACATCTGATGGACACATACGATCTTTGGCAACCCCCAGTTATTATAGTAAAACATGAGCTCTGAGTAGTATCAGACAAAGCATTATGATGCTGAAGTATTCAGTCCCTGAGATGCACAATTTGATTCAAGAAATAACTCAGTGAAAATGTCATAGATTTCCAAATTTTACTTAGAAAGACCCCTCATAATTTTGATTGAATTTCTGATATTCTGATATATACCCCCAACTGGAAATGGGCAGAAATTAAGATGGAATTTTAAGACAAACACTGATTGTGAACACAGGTAACAACCCACACTTGGGTTAAGAACTAAAGTAAAACCAATTTGAATACTTGAACCTGATCACTTTTAGGTTACAGGTCTGGCTGCAGTGATCCAAGAGAGACACAACTGAACGAGAGCTGCATTAAAGCACAAGGAGACAACACCCTGGAGAAAAGCTAGATGAGCAACAGAGGTACAGTATCCCTAAAAGTTGTTGGATCAGCAAATCTCAGTGATCAGGGCATCTGGTCTCAGAAATGTTAATATACAATTTCATAATTAAAGATTTTAAAAATAATTCTGTGCACATGTACAGGCATAATGAGCCAAATTCTGCTTTCAATGTGCCTGGGTATAAATCTGAAACAGATCTATCAATTTCAGTAGAAATGCAGTGAATCCGTATCACTGTAAATTAAAGGCTTTTTTTAATGCAATTTATCCAAAAGATTTGTGCTTAGTGAAGAAAACACAGGTTTAGGCATGAAAGTAAGTGGCTGGCTGCAGAACTTCAGGACTAAAAGAAAATTGCAAGTGTCTGCAAAAAGTTGCCAATGAACACTGGAGGAAGATGAATTGGTCTCTGACTGCTGTAAGCTCCTAAACTACCACTTTTCAAACTATGTATTATCTTTATTTTTGAAGAAATACTTAAAAAATACTTATTGTATAGAAACTGCATTTCCCCTGCTCCCCTTTCAGATAACACTGTTTGAGTTTGTCTTTGCTTGTAGGATTTTCCTGGTAGTTTTCGAAGACAAGTGCTTCTGCACTGAGTAGAGATCATGCACTTTATGTAAAAGAAATAGCTATATTAAGACCTGGCTAATTCCAATAGCCATTCCTTGTAAAATCATAGTTCTACTTTGGATTTTAAATCCCTCAGGAAGTTTAGATTAATGCCTCAACAGCACATGCATAACACTGTTTACTCTGCTTACAGGTCACTCTTTAAGCTACTTGAATACTCCAACATCTGGACAAATCAAGCACTGATTAACCAGGTCAGCGCATATACATACATTCTTTGTCTCATCACTTTCTTTTATTAAATATTGCCAAGATCCCCTTTACATGGCTGCACAGAACCTGCATAGTTTTCCCAGTATCTGTCATCCTGCCACCTTGCATTAATGAATGCAATGAGACCATACATCAGCAAAGACTTTTACCATTTTCCTTATCTCCTAGGCCATTTATTTAAAAAGAAAAAAGAGAAAAGGAAAAGCCTAACAGCACCTGATGCATAAAGAATATCCAGCCAAGCACAGGGCTTACTTGAATAAACATGCCAAACAAATGTCCTCCAGGCAGCGAGGTTTGACAAGAGAACCTTTTGGCAACGGGTTAAATAGCCATGCTGCTGTTTGATCGGAAAATGTTTCTCCTATTTAGCCCCTGCTTCATCAGCATTTGGCTGGATGCAAACCCAAGGGTGAGCAGCTCCCACGGGGTGTGCCATGCATGACAGGTTCACTGTCAAGTGGTCTGTCATCCAAATTACGCTGCTACCCACACTTCCCACAAAGAAGAAACAATTTACTGAGGTGTCGTGCCATCACTCTTCCAGACACTAGTACAGTTAGTTTGCAGGTATCACAAGCTGATTAACTTACTAGGGGTATCCAAACACTTGCTTGAATTGCCTGTCACATATTCACTACATTTTCTATTCATGTCTTTTTTCTATATCTTGTCAGCATGGTATGGTAATGGGATATAAACACTGAGTGTAGCACATACAAAAGAATCACTCTACAATACAGTGTAGTATCAAAGCTGGAATGCAAGTAGTTTGATAATTAGACAAAAAAAAAGGAACTTATAAACCTTACTGGTGCGTTGTTTTTAAAGGGTGCAGATGCAAGGCCATGACTTACTTAGAAAAGAAGCACTTTTCACTTGCTAAATGTTTTTATTACAGGCAGCAACCAAAGCAAGGTACAGATTGGCCAAAAACATACACTGGACCCCAGGCTACAGACACCTTTCTATAGTGTCTAGGGGCATTATAGAGGGGATGAGCTTAGCAGTTGCTAGCTGCACTCTTGGCTGGCATTCAGAGACCCGCTTGAGGGACCCTTGGAGCCAACAGGCAATATTCAGAGGTTAAAGAGGTTGCCCCACTTTCCAAGCTGGCAGAGGCCATACTGGGATATGAGGGCCCCACATGTCCTGGCTGGTAGGCCGGGCAGCTTCGGGGAAACTCAGTGCCTCTGGCACCTATAATCCTATATAATAACCCTATGCCAGCCTGCGGGACTGGGCCGTACCCTGTTACTCCAGGTAAATCATTCTAAAGCCGGACTTTCAGGAGTGCCTGGCTTTGGCCAAGAATTCATCCCACAGATGGTAGCAGGCAACCCCACTCTCAAACAGCTTATCCATCCCCAGGATATGCACAGCAAAGCCTGACACCTCTGACGTGGTCTCTGCACTTAACTGTGCCTAAAGCACCTCCATTCTTTACACTTCACGTATGGCAAAGCAGGAAAACATACTCACTACCCACCTGACATTTACTTGCCTTTTCTTTTAATTTAGGATAACTACCTCGAGCTGACGTGCCTCTACATGTTCCTTGACAGGAGATGGCTTTTTTCTGTGGCCACCCAAGGCAGATACTTGGGCACCACAGCAAGAATACCTGGTAGCCATCATCAGGCAGTAACTGAAGGGAAAAGTTAGATTTTCTTACATAGAAAAATTGTGAAAAATTATTATCTATATAGTTAATATCTGAAAGGGGCTTACGAGGATGCTGGAGAGGGACTCTTCATCAGGGACTGTAGTGACAGGACAAGGGGTTATGTGTTCAAAATTAAACAAAGGAAGTTCAGGTTAGATATAAAGAAGTTCTTTATTGTGAGGGTGGTGAGGAACTGGAACAGGTTGCCCAAAGAAGTGGCAAATGCCCCATCCCTGGCAGTGTTCAAGGCCAGGGTGGACAGAGCCTTGGGTGACATGGTCTAGTGAGAGTCATCCCTCTCCATGGCAGGGGGGTTGGAACTAGATGGTCTTAAAGACCTTTCCAACCCTAACCATTCTCTGATTCTATGTTTATCACATCAATTTAAAATTATTCCATTAACTTCCATTACCTGTTCAGTTAATTTATCAGCTTCCTATATTTACACAAAATACTGCTCTAAGTTCTTTGTTACCAACTGGAATTTTGATTATTTTTAACCACAACAAATATTAAATTTTTGTAAGTCCCTCTCCAATTGCATACCTACACTTGTACTGCCTCTTTTTGTACAGCTTGGTGAGAAAGCTACAAAAATTCTCACTGTGTCATGTAGGTATAAAAAAGCTCCATCAAAGAATTAAAAACAATAACCTGGGGTGTGCCACTGACATAATGGCTTCATCTATAGCCTACCTAGCTCCAAACCTTACTCTGTACATGAAGCACAAATGCTTGCAGTCACAGCTTCTGGCTGGCAGTGCTCTGTGGCTCAGAATGAGCCAGAGTGGCACCGGGGTGATAAAAACGGCTGGCATTTCTAGCATGCCTTCAAACCATGTTTTTATGTATTGTATTTTGTTCATTTATATTTTCATTATTTTAACATCTGGACTAGCTAATCTCTTGTAAAACTTCAGGTTTTCTAAGATCAATGGTTGAAAAATACATGAAAATTGACAATGATTACAAGGCAGTCCTACAACTGACCAAAACTCACTGGAGTCCTACTTCACTTTACTGTGAGTACAAAACCAGTGCCAGTACCCAATATTCAGTAAGCAAATGCAGATACTTTTCAATGAAGACTGCATACTCTTGGTGACCTATTTTTAAATAAACATGGCAGACTTACACGTGACGTTACCTAAAAGCATGCTCTGAGAAACAAGCAACCTGGTGAATAGCAGATTTAAAGGAGGCAAATAATAAGATAGCAAAAGCAATCAGTACAGAACCATTGTTGTGGTTTTTTTTAATGTGCAATTGTATTACATAATATTATTGTGCAATGATTTTGTAGCTATGAAGACCACTTCTTGATTAAAAGCTCAATGCACTATTCGTTATAGTATTTTAGTGGATTAGTTACATAAATCCAGGTTTCGAACAGACTTCTGCTGTATAATACTCTGGAAATCTCAGCAAACCACAGACCATATCAATGCAAACTAGATGTGCTTAAAGGGATAGTTCAGTTTACCTGCAGCTGCCTTTACATCCTCTAGAAAAGCACCAGCCACTCAAGAAAGGCTTTGGTAATTGCTAGCTTCTGCCTTTGCATTTTCCAGCAAGTCCATAAACCATTTCCCAGCCCCAGAGTAGCACACACTTCACCCTCCTGCCCAAACACACTGCTATGCTTTCCTCCCAGAGTTAAACTGAACCCCTGTTTGGGGCACGGCAATGGACAGACTGACAACCAAATAGCTGAAAAATTCAGTCTGGCCTGGATCTGAAGCAAATCCCAAGAAAAAAAACTCAGCAATCAATTAAGAAGGGAGTTAGGGCACGTTAACAGGCAATGTGAGGAGCATTGTGCTACTGCTATTCCTGTTTTAGGGCCTCTGGTGACAAAGAAGAGTCTTCCCTCTCCACCACTTGTCCATCTGGCACCTTCTCCGAGCACTAAAACTTCATGTCCAATTTCTTAATATATTAATTCCCTTTAGTTATTAAATTACGCCTTAAAATGTAACATATGGGGAGCAATCTGCAGATGGGAGGGTGAGGAATGCGCAGTGTTTTACTCTGCGCATGCGCTTACCGGAATTCAAAGAGAGTGATATTTTGCATCTGGGAAAGAAGGATCAACGCTATATTTTAAACCTGTCACTTTAGGATGCGGCAACACAAGAGCTGATAAATTTCAAAATAACAGCAACGGGGAAATTTAGTGCTGAGCTCCTCAATCTGCTGAGTTGGAGGACACTTTATCACATTGAAATATATACAAATAGAAATACAAGGCAGATCTACTACTACCCCAGCAGAATTTTTTGCCACAACTGGTAGTTCCAGATTACTCCTTGGGCAGCATGGTGGCTTTACTTCTTTTTAATGGCTCACCACCCCCAGTAAAAGTCACTAGAAATCACCCCAAGAAGGTGGTTCCCTCACAGCGCTAGAACAACCCTATTAGCAAGTCTCTGCCTCACTTGACCAGTGGCTTTGGAAAAGCAGGTTGTTAAGATGAAGGAAACCACAATATGTGGTTGACTTGCTGGCTGGAGCCAATAGAAGAAGGAAAATAAAATTTCATCAGAACTATAATAGGAAAATCAGAGTTTAGATATGAAATAATTCTGAATGACATCTTTGACATGTTGCACACCTTCTGCGCACTCTCCAGACTGAAGAGGTTTAATTAAGGAGCTGAGCAAGTCCTGTGCAATGGCATGAGATGCTCCACAAAAGCACATTTCACTGGCAGTTGTTGATAGCAGAAGCTTCATTTTCAAGAGACTAAAGCCTCCAATTTTGTAGGAAGTTAGCTAATAAACTGAAACAGATGTTGCATGGCCTGATAAGGGAGGAAGGTTGCTGTCTTTTCATTGAGCAAAGACAAACTGACAGCTGAGACTGCAGAGTTTTAGGCTGTTTGGGAGCAATAAATATGTGTTACCTTGACACCGTCAGCCCTTGCTGGGCCAGGGGAGTGTAAATCACACCCAGGCACACTGGGCTGTCTCCTGTGTTGAACAACACTGACGCCAGGGTGGCGTGGGGTAGAGCTATCATTCCCATTACTCATCTCCTTCAATTTGACCATCTTTAGATGGTGGGTGTTTATGGGTAGTCTTCTGAAGCAGTCTCATGTTCTCCAGCTTGTGTGGCTCCAATGTGCTATCAATTCAATAGGCTGTGGCCAACTCTAAGGTGTGCAGACTTTGGTCAGGTACTCAGCACAAAAAAGAGAATCATAGAATCAACTAGGTTGGAAAACACCTTTAAGATCATCAAATCAAACCTTTACCCCAGTACTGCCAAGTCCATCACTAACCCATGTCACTAAGGGCCTCACCTACATAGCTTTTGAATGCTTCCAGGGACAGTGATTTCGCTTCTTCCCTAGGAAGCCTGTTCCAATGCCTCATCACCATTTCAGTGAAGAAATTGTTCCTAATATTCAATCTAAACCTCCCCTGGTGCAGCTTGAGGCCGTTACTTTTTGTCCTATCGTTTTTTACTGGGGAGAAGAGACTAGCCATCTCCTCTTTCCATCCTCCTTTCAGGTACCTGTAGAGAGGGAGATTACCTACCTTATGCTATACTGCCCTTTCCCCTTGAAGACTCTCTGCCCTGAGGGCCTCTGCATCAAAGCTTTCACTAACTTTTACCACTGATATGATTTAATAAATGGAGCTTTTGGCAAATTCATCTTAACTGCTAGAGCTGCAGAGAGGACAAAAAGGAGGCACATATCTGAAATATCTAATCTGAAAATCAGAAAAATGTCAGATGTACTGATTTATTGAATTTAACAAAATAAAAACAAGCTACTGTGAATATTACTGGTTTAGAAAAAGCAACTGCTTAGCACTACCTCTCATATGCCACAGAGAGAACTGCGTCCATGAGCAAGGCATCAGCTTGCTTTCAGGATAATGCTGGAGAAAAGGCAAGGGGCAACATCCACCAAAATCTACCCAGTTTAGAAGAGAAAAAAATCAGCAGCCATGATGCTTTTTAGAAAACAGTATGAAACACTTAAAACCCCAAACTGACAGTCCTGAATCCCTTTATCAGTATAGGGGACTACTCACAAGTGGAAGCTATATCCTTTTCAACCTTCTCTTTCTGTCTGTGTTTATCAAGAATAGATAGCTAAAACTATCCTGAAAGCCAGGAAGAGTTGCTGCACTTATTCAATAGCCAAACCCACTGTTGAGCACCTCTTCCCAAGCATGACTTAATCTTTCCTGGCAGAGCCACCTTTAGGGATATCCTTTCACACATGAGAACACAAAACACATCTGTATCTCTGGCCAGACTCTATGCTTCCTTTCCCAAACTCTTTCTCCCCCCGCCCATCACTCATTCTTTCTTCCCGTTAGCTTTCTTCCCTTATCCAATATAATGTATTACATTTTTAAGGAAGTAACAGCTTAAATTGTGATTATGATAAAGGTGAAGATTTGAGATCAGATGATAACTAAGAAAATACTAATGAGAAATAAAAACAGAAGGGGGAAACAACTGAAATAATTACTGAAGTTATTTAGTTGGTTAAGCATAAGCACGAGGGGTGTTTTTTGCACAGGATATCTCTTGTTCACATTCCTTACTTTTTTTAATCTTAACTCCTGTGGCTTGGGACATTCCTCCTTACTCCCACACTCCCAAGTCTGCTCACTGGTAGGGGACACATACCAGAGCCTTGGACTAGGTCATAGGGAGTTGGTGTATATGGTGTGCTGAGCATTTTTTGTTTACTTAGAATGAAAATCTTTCTACTCCGCTGTTCATTTACTGAATTCAGTATTTGCTGATGTAAAAAGCTGTTTTGAAATCTGACCTTAATAGATCTTCTTGTTGCTTTTTGAATGAAGGAGTTGCTGTAGCTCTTCAGTATGATTAAACATACTTTTTCAACTAGTAAAGGAAACACAACTCCTACTCTCCAGAAAGCTATGCTTTTCATTGCAACACTCTTCAATGCATGCTAAGAAAACTAAGGGATTCCTAAAATATCCACTATGTCTTCCTGTCTCATCTATTTATTAACACTGTGCAGAAGAAACAAACCTATCTCTCTGTAAATATATAACATGAAGTCCTTATAAAAAGACATAAGAACCATTTTCTCTCATCATTCTCATTTGATGAGACAAAAGCAAGACAACATAGTTTAAGTAACCCTATGTTTTATATAGAGGCCAGCGCATGTTGCAAATTCTACATCATATCATCAGGTATCCAAACCTACTGCAATCCAATCACTGTGAAGTTAGTATACAACCAGTCACTGTGTCAGAAAAGAAGTACAAGATTTCAAATTGTAAAATGAAAAGAGGGCTGGAACAGTTTTGCCACCAAAGTCTCGTAGTCTATTTTTTCCTTTCGAAGTACCATTATATGGAGTTTCTGCTGAGCCCACATTAACTTGAATGCTAACTGCTGGTTTGCTTTTCAAGAAGTGATCTTCCCATGGTGGGCAAGCTTACCATAGCCACCATTTCAGTCTCCACAAAAAATCTGAGCTGGTTTCCTTAGAGGACCTAGGAAAATTGTTTAAAATGGAAGTCTATACTGGAGAATCCCAGAAAGAGCATCAGAAGGAGCAAATTTGTTCCCAAAGGAAGTAAAAGCTCTTCTCTAAAAAAAAAAAAAAAATAAAAAAATCTGTCTTCAGGTTATTTTGTTTCCCATCCTACTACGTGTCCTAGACTCTGTCAGTAAATTATGGATGGGTCTGTGATGCTGAAGTAAGTTTAAGGTCTTCAGGGAACAAAAGTGGTAGAGAAACAGGCATCAATATTGTTTTAACTGGCACCTGACATTACAGGAAATCTCATCTCAAAAAAGCATATCTGTAAGTTATGAAGACATTTACGTGGGATCAGTATCATGAATGCTATATTTCTAAACAGCCATGGGATGAAAAGGCTCCATTTGTCCGCTTCATGGCCAACATATGCTAAGTGACCACCTATTACATTGAAATGTTACAGCAACTCCCCTCTCAACCTCGAAAAGATCCTGTAAGAACAGCAAAAAAGAAGAATAACTTAAAAATCTGAAGGTCAACGATTTAACAAAACCTGCATTTAGAAATGCTTTCTCTCTCTCAAATTCATTAGAGGTCACACATTTTTTCTAGAAGCCAGAGTGGATGATCTTTGACCATTCGGATGCTCTTCTGCGGATTTTTATTGGCTATTATTTAATCTGGCATCCTTTTCAAACATGTTACCTTAAGACTTTTTAGCAGTAAAAAGACAAAACACTTATAGTTGGCACCTGCACCTTTCTAAATGTGTTCCCTGTGATTGTATTTTTCTACATTGTGTTTATTTCAGTTTAAGGACTCAAAGTAGAGCTTTTCTGATGTTTTATTATGGACAGATGTTCTGTAAGTTACAAAGGATTTTATAGACTATAAGAAGTGATTCACAGGCAATCTGCTTTCTTAAGATAACTGACTAAAGGTCTTTTCTCTAGGCCTTGAGGCTTGCAGGAAGAATTTTGAATTTAAACAAGATAAAAGTTATGATAATAGTGTCCCATTTTGAAACCTGTTCCTGGCAAGTTCTGTTGAGAAGGAAGAATAAGGAAGGCTGGGGTTTTTTTTCCTTTCAATTTGTATGTCCCTTAATTCATGTAGCTGATGACAGTGAAATGACACAACAAATAACAATATCCCTCTCTAGATGCATTATTTAGTTCTTTGTTGAAAAAAGGTTGCTGGCATTTGGTCAATTTTTCTTTTAAGTCAATAATCAAGATTTGAAACCATGATCAATGCCAGTTGCCTAAGAAGCATTTACTTAACAAACTGAGGTTCTTTTCATGTAACTTTCAGTTGTGTGGAACTAACATTTTTCATGTTCCTTTCACAGCCAGAAACCTGGGAATTACTTTCCAGAAAAAGAAATCCAAAACACAAAACCAGCCAAGACAACTTGTTTAACCTCCATGCTCATTGCCGCTTACTCCTGCCCCAAAAAATGAAAGCAGAGATTGTCAGCAAACAGCCAAGGAATGGTACATCAAAAGATACAATGACACCTCCCTTGGCTTACTTAGCAAAACTAAACCTGTTATCTTCTAATGAAATAAAAATGCAGTGGCTGTTGATTGGCAACAAAAATCAAAAGTCATTGTTTACCACGACTGCTAGCAAGAGACAAAGCAACACCTTCAAAAGCAATCAGCCCTGCATCTGTGCAGTCATTAAGCCAGTAGTCAACTCTAGAGTCTCTTTCATTGTCCAGAGTAGTGGATAGTAAGTGCAATTCTGTGAAATTAAGTGCCCAAATATATGGAGACTCAGGATCTCACCACTTGGTACCACATTTGCAATGAAAGAGCCTCAGCGGGGGAATGTGCATGTATGTGCTGTGATGGGAGATGAGAGATACTGCACTTTCCTCAGGACAGAAGACAATATGGAACAGCAATCTCGTTCAGTATCTTAAGTCCTCTGTGTCTGAGCTAAGGGCAGAGAGTAAATTAATAGCTATTTCTCACAGTTACTTAAGTGCATCCCATCATACATACATACTGTGTCTAAAGGCTCAAATGCCAATGCTCCACAGAAGTTTAAAGCCAGAGTAAGATGCTCCTCAAGTCTGCTTGCATATGACTCACAGGCAAAGACAGAAATATTCGGTTATGTCTCCTGTAAGAGATATTTTTTCTTAATCAATGGTTATATTTTTACACTGCTTTTATCTGCTGTGAAAACAATCCTGCTGAGCCAAGAGTGAGGAACAGGGAGTGCACTGTGAACACACAGTTAAAAGCAACCGCATGGCACTGGAAACCCTGAAGAAACAGGACATAGAATATGAACCAAAAAATAACCTCACTCTCCTCCACTTTCAACACCTAAAACAACAGGCTGAGAAAATGGTTTCATTAAAAAATAACAAGCGCACGCTCACCAGGGGATATATCAGGGCAAACTGAATAAAAAATTCTTCAATCATTGCTGAAGTAGGTCAACCAGAATTAATTCAAAGGGCAAACATTCAAACTGAGCCTGCCATCCCCCCGCCACCTCCCTGCTGCATGTCTCTCTGCCTGCCCTTTGACAAGGCCAAGTGGAGACCCAGACTGACTTATTACTTAATTTTGTACAATGCACTCGCCGCAGTGGGTCTCTTTCTCTTCTTAGCGTAAACCGATAGGCCATGGATTTCCTTCTGATTTACACCAGCGTGAAAGACAGCAGTGCCTGGTGGCGTATGGGAACACAAAACCCAGAGCAGTTTGGCTCCCTAGCTCGGAAGACAAGCCCTAAGGACACTCTGGATAAGGCAGTGGTCATGCCAATTTCTGCCAAAGAGATATTTACACCAGCTTAGAAGCTAGAAAATGTGCAGAAAGTAAACAACAGGACACAGAATGAAAATGTCTATGCAGTAGCCAGCAGCAAACCACAAAGACCTGGACTGCTCAACTAGGATCCACATCCTACTCTGTACTGCTGTGACGGGATGCAATGTCTTAGCCAAGTACATCAGCTGGATCAGGTCATCATTCCCTTGAGCTGACCTTCTGTCAGCATGAACTAGCTCTGATGTATTGTACAGTATTAATTGACTTAATGGCTTTCAGCTATAACACTTTTGCATGCAGTGAAGCTGACCTAGCACTAGATGTTCTTCTAAACTTATTTATCTTGTGGCAATGGATTTTATTGAATCGGTATTTAGTTTTAAATCCCCTTTCTCTTCCTTCAGGTGAGCTATCATTTCATTTACAGTAACAGAGAATAATTCAGGTCATCATGGAATAAAAGCTTATTTTTTTTCCTTAGCTGACTCTAATAAAATACATTAACCTCCCCTTCCTCACCCCATCAGCCTTTTCAAACCTAACCTCACGACTGAGCTTTGAAATGCAGGCAGAAAAGGTTAACTCTGGGAGGTGCAGTCTCCTAACTGTTTTATTCAACATCCCATCTAATGAAACAGCTGTCACACTTTCCCTCCTTTCTCTCCCACTGCCCTAAAAAGCCAATTAACCCTATCCCTAGAAGAGCGCATCCTGATGGTATCACAAAGATGCATCACTTTTCCTTCACCGCCAGCAATGACATAGCCAGATAAGGGGCAAGAGCATTAAGTTATGCCCAGATTTCCAGCTTGTGGAGGGCACTGCCCCAGCCAGAAGGGAATCGTGGCATTTTGGGCAACAACCAGGCTTCCCCCAAGCATTAAAAGGAGCTGCTTTTTTACTGCAGCCACAAATACCAGAGTCAGCCCTTTTATTCAAGAGGCAAGAGAAATAACACAAAGCTTTGGTGCACTTGGCGTTCCTCCAGAAAACACTTAAGGGAGGTGTGATGGTTATAATACCTGTTTCAGATGGCCTGTAAGAGGAATGCAACCAAGCTTTAAAAAGTTAGAAGTTTTCTTCTCTGGGACAGAGACCTCTCCTTATACACACCACTTAAATCACAAAAGCTGGATTCTGCTTCCACTGGTATCAATAGGGATTTTGTCCTTGATTTTAGTGAGAGATTTATCCGCTCCTGAGAGAGAAAATCAATGCCCTATAAAGCAACGCAGACATGAGATTGGGTTGCTAGCGGCCCTCTGTTGGGAGACAGATTGGGGCTGTAGTTTCTGCCGTGCTTTTTTGTGAAGCCAACATCAACAGATAAGGGAGCAATTCCACGCTGTGGCGCCGTGCAATCTTCCTGTGTATAATTTCCAAGAGACGCATTTAAAAGCCTTACTGGATTACTCAAAACAAGAGAGACAGAAACAAGTCTGGCAGCGTTTGCCTTACAGACCCCTCATAACAAGCTCTTTCCTCCTGTTCCTGCCAAGAGCATCACCTACCCTGCAGTGGGTGTTTCCTTGCATCCCATCAGCGCACAGCGCTGGGCTCCTCCAATGTGTCCTGCCAAAGGAGGCAGAAACTTCTAGTGGCAGCACCATTCACACTCATTTTGCATTACAGCCACGGTCATGCCAATGCAATATAGAGCTGGGATGGCCCCCAGCTAAATTCAGCACTTAGGATAAATGGGAATCAAAATTTGTCAATGTGCTCAGGAAATGATGACTGACATTACGGTGTACATCGAATACCTAAGCCTGGTCTTGAGGGAATAGAGGACATTTAAATGAGCTCTTCTGTGCAAGACAAGGAGTGTAGATCACTTTATTGTGCCATTACAAAAAGATTATTATCAAAAACATTATCTTAAACTCTCCTTTATATTTAAAAGCAATTTTCCTATTAATTGTCTGGGCTCCCCTTACTCCATAATTCAGCATGTCCAAGCCTGTTTCAGTTTCATGAAACAGGCATCTTTATTACAGCCTTGGGCTACAATTTTCCAATGAGAATTGTCTAAATGCAGTTTTTTCCTCTCTTCCTATGTAAAATGCTACTCTCAATTACCTGCAAACTCACTCCCAAGGGGCAGGAGAGGAATTTGTACTAATGAGTATCTGTAAACTGAAACAAAAGTGTCTGTGTCCATCATCAACATCTCCCATCCAGGACTTCAGACAGCCTGGCTAACTGGGAGGTAGTCTTTCCCACCCTTGCTCATGGACAGGAATTCCCCCCTGCTGAGGACCTGAAAGAATATTTATCTCCCCATTAACCCTAGAATTAATGAAGCCAACAATTGGATGTGATTTCTCACATTTCTGGCATCTTGATTTCTTTCCAACATTATGCTCTCTTAAAGAGTCTTCATAACATCTCCTATCCATTAGAGCGTCCTTTAGTTTTGTTCCTGCAACTTAGGCTTATGAAGTCTTTTTGGCATGTCATGCAATCCATGCTTTTGTTCAGATCTCTACCTGGAGGCAAGACAATAACACCACAGTTGTTAATTTAAAACAAAAGAGCAGAACTATCACTCTTTTATACTTATCTTTCTCCTGCCAATTATATGTATCTGGAAGACTTTACTGTACTGGTTTTAAAACACACATAAACAGAGAATCTGGACTTTGTCTTCATGAGATAAAGTTTGGTCTACACTTTCTCAGCAGAATTATCTTTACTGTATAATTGGTAGCAATGATTTCAGAAGTGAGTCCTCATTTTGCCAACAGCACGCTCTGTGAGGAAATGAGGGAGCTGGGGAAGGCAAGCTTTCCTTCCGAGGGAAAGCTGGCTTTTGTCTAATTAGAAAAAACATCACAGCAGAAGAAAGTCCTGTTCTGTTGACCTCTCAAATTCTCTGAAAACTACAAAATAAAACACATCCTCTTTTGAAACTCCAAACAGCAAGATACTTGTTTTTAGAGATGAACATTGTAACATCAGGCACAGAAGCCTTCCTTCCCTTTCCTTTAGGATGCTCTGATACAAAATTCTTGGCAATGATCAGAAGCTAATACTTTATCCCCATTGCACTGAATTATCAATCCAACTCTTAAAACAGGCAGACTTCCTATTGCTGAGAATTTGGAAGAGATGCCTATAAATCTTCAGTGAAAAATCCAGACTTTTGATCCCATGAAGGAAACCAGATCTCAGTCTGCTTTTAAAAAACAGTCTCTAGATGTTTTCTTTGCAAAGCTAGGCTTGAGAATGTCAATGACGCAGACTTCTTGCTGGATGTGAAAGGAGTATGAGTAGGACTTTATTGCTACCCTGAGTAGAGCAGATAAAGTAGACTTTTCCCCTACCTAGACTTTGAAGTGAAATGGATCAATTATTTGGCGTTTGTAGAAAGTGCCTCTTTCAGAAACGTTCTCCAAATCATTAGTTACAGCCTGTGCATAGGAAGGGAGGCAAATTGATTTCCCAGGACTGCTTCGAACCTTCACCGCCGTATCTCTTTTCTCACTTCTGTCTACCACTCCTCTAATTTTTGGTGAGCCTTCACTCACTCTTTTCTTTGCTATCCTTTCCTTTTTCTTTTTCGTCAGAATAAAATGAGTGACAGTGAATCCCTTAATAAAGGTGAAAAAGTATAATAGACAATATTATCTTCTCCTTAACAGAGTGCAACATTTCGGTATTCCACTCATCGTCTCTCTCTGCCACGCGAGTATCTTTAGTCATCTTTATTCAGTGCCACTTGACTCTGTAAGGTTAATTATGCTTGTTACACATTTGCACAGGGATGGGGAAGGGACGCTGCCTGGATGCCTGCACAAAGCTAAGGAACGTGTTGCGTAAATGCACTAGGAGACACAGAGACAGGGGTACTGTTATGTCTGGGGCAAAAAAAAGGCAGGCACTGGTCATCTGGTGTTGCTTTGAGTGGCACTCACCTCAGACACCCCCAAAACATGGGACGCTTGTCTCCCTCCCCTCCAGCCACAGGGCTGAATTTATTCTACAAGGACGCGGACGTGCTTTGATGTAGAAGGGAGAGGATTTTACCTCCCATCCCTTTATCTCCTCCAGAGGTGGCCTGGGTTAATCCAAAACTTGTCTGAGTGCTTGTCATGGTTTAAACCCAGCCACACAGCTCGTTCACTCACTCCTCCCTTTCTTCCCTCCCCCCCCCGCCCCAAACTCCCAGAGGGATGGGGAGGAGAATCAAAAGAATGTAACTCCCACGGGTTGAGATAAGAACAGTTTAATAACTAAGGTATAACACAAACCAGTACTGTTACCACCAACAATAAAAATGACAAAGAAAATAACAAGGGAAGAGAAGATAACACCTCACGACCCATCAACTGATACCTTGCCCCCACCCAGCAGTGAGCTAGCCCTTCTGGGTAACTCCCGGTTACATCCTGGGCATGACGTGCTGTGCTATGGAATACCTCTTTGGCTAGTTTTGGTCGGGTGTCCTGTCCCTGCTTCCTCCTGGCTTCCCCTCCTCCCTGGCAGAGCATGAGGCTCAGAAAGTCCTTGGTCAGACTAAACATTCTGACCAGCAACTAAAAACATCGGTTTTATCAGTGCTGTTCCCAGGCTGAAAGTCAAAACCACAGTGCTGCACCAGCTACTAAGAAGGAGAAAAAATGACTACTACTGCTGAACCCAGGACAGTGCTTGCCAGGTTTCTCATTCCAGTATATATTTCATTGCACCTGCCTATCTTGAATTACATTGCCTGAGTTTCTAGCTTTCAGTGCACTGTGTGGCTGCACAAATAAGTTCCCGTTGTGCCAGCAGTCACCTTTTTCCTCCCCCTCCTATTCTAAACACGTTTAAAAACCCGCTCTAGGTTTGAACCCTGTGGCTATGTATTAATAACCTCCTTCTGAGCTGAGGCTTAGGTATCAGTCCTTGCGCTCTTTCTCCTCATCTGTAATCTAGGTAATCTAATTCCCGCTCTTAATCTCTGTACAGATCTAACGTTGCCCTCACCCTCCGTTTAATAAATTTCAGTAACAGACTTTGTAAAAAGAACTTCATAACAAGACATTTGGGGGGGAGAGAAGGAAGTCATATCTATTTCCTATTAACACAGGGTTTTTTTCTGCATTGTTTTAAATATTTTTTTTAAGACAGTCAAAGACTGTAGGACGTCAAAAGTAATGGTAGGTTAATTTATTAAAACATTATACATCTATTTTTCTACTATGGAGATTAAAATTCACTGGCCACAATGCTATTCCTGCCACTATTCTTGTCTTTTAAAAAGTCTTTTCAATTGACAACTGTTCACATTTAATAGATGAGGTTGTTTTCAGTGATAATCTATACATATTTTGACAGTAATTCTGCTACTGCATTTTTAGGTAATCTCAGAAGAATGCCATCTGGTCCCAGTGATTTACTGACATTTAATTTCCTGAGTTCTTCCACTTTGAACACACACACACACACACACACACATACACACACACACACATATATCCATATATATAGAGAGAGAGGTATATATAGAGAAATTTTCTTGATACATCTGTTGAAGGGAGCACTGCACCTTTACTCTCTGGAATTCTCCCCCTCCAAATTGATTCATCATTCTCAGTAGCAAAGGCCAAGGAAAATACAATCTTGGAAATTATCTGCGACATTCTTATCTTCTGCGATTACTGCCTAATATCTTAAGGGACCTGCTGATTTCTATGGCTTCCTGCTCCCGATATGCTTCAGCATTGGCTTGTTATTTCCCATTGACCATAAAGATCTCCCCAATTCTCACAGCCTCTGATGAGCACTCATTTAAAATTTACCTGCCAACAAATTTTACTTTGCACCATAATTGTACAAAGAGAACTTAAGATGAATTTCCATCTTTAACAGCCTTGAAAGCTCTACTTTCAAGGTCAATTGGATATAAGGAAGAAATTCTTTACTGAGAGGGTGGTGAGGCACTGGAATGGGTTGCCCAGGGAGGTTGTGAATGCTCCATCCTTGGCGGTGTTCAAGGCCAGGTTGGATGAGGCCTTGGGTGGCATGGTTTAGTGTGAGATGTCCCTGCCCATGGCAAGAGGGTTGGAACTGGATGATCTTAAGGTCCTTTCCAACCCTAACTATTCTATGATTCTATAATATATCTTATAATACAACTTTGCTTCTTTTGCATTAGCCGATACACCTGATGTGCTAAGAAGTTAAAAATACTTTTATGTGTCCTGCATATATGTGAACACGTATAAGTTAATCTTGAAGTCTTTTTAGCACCAGGTCTTTCTACTAACACTAAACAATACGAATGTCAATTTTCTTTACGGTATGAATTGCTTATGCATATTTTATTAGGTAGTATGAATTAATAATAAGGTCATCACCATACGAAGGGCTTAAATCAGTTGCCTAAGTGTAGATATCTAATGTAATTTGAGATGTGCTCTTTCAGAACTCATGCATCCACTAAGCTGGCAAGAGTTAATAACTTAGTGGAAAATACTCCAGTTTTGTTTTACGTAGTATTTTGAATATCATTTTTGAAGCAGCAAGATTTACCCATTAAAAAGAAAATTACTAGAAAGGAAGCTTTCTGGATGTATTTAGCAGATAAAAGCAGAAAGTTAGTTGTTGGTATTGTTTCGTTTGATTTTTGGATTTTTTGGTGGTTTTGATTTGGTTTTTTTTCCCCTTTGTTATCAATGAGCACAATAAATAGGACTCAAAGGAAGAAATCTTTAAGCTCAAAACCAGCTGAATTCTTTCTCTCTCTGGAATTTAATTCACAGAATGTGATGCTCCCCCACCACCATCACCATATGTTATATTAAATCTGAATTAGACAATGAAAATGGTCTTCACTGAGGTATTAGCTCTAGACAGGCTCAGGAGACCCTTCTAAAGGCAGGAGAGAAGAATAATTTTTTAAAAACAGCTCTGAAGCTAGTACAGCTTCAGGCTCACACATGTTCACACATGTCCTTCTGGTATAAATATCACACCCCTATCCTTAGGAGTGATCACACTGGATCATGACCTAATTACAATAATACTTTAGCACTAATAAGGATTTTTCATGTCCCTATCAAACCCTTACAACTCACCCTGAACTAAGTAGCTATTATTTCTTACTCAAGGCTAAAATTCACCAAACCTTTAGGTCTTTGTAATTCAATTAATTTCCCATTCAGTGACACTTGTGATGCCAGGAGATACAGACATATGCACAGGCTTTTTTGGGAAATGGTTCTTTATAAAGGTGGTAATTAGTGCCCCAAACCAAGAAGTGGATTTCTGGAAGGAAAGACTGCAGTGAAGGACCAAAATGAAACCTTGAGAATGACTCTGTTGTGAGACTCTTATTTGTAGACATCTTAATACGATTGCGAGGTTGAATTCATTTTCAACTCTTATCTAACTTTTCTCTCAAATAGCTAGAGGTCATCAAGACAAAGGCTGCTCATGCTTTAAATGACATAATAATATTATTAGGAAAACCTGAGGGTTTAAAAGCTAACCCATTAATTCCCGCAAACAGTACCACTGAGGTTCCTCAGACCAACAAGATGCACAAATTAACCAACTTTATATAAAGGAAAAATAACTTTAAAAGTTCATCATAGCTGCTGTTTCTATTATTTTGTTTTGTATTCAGCTGAACCAGTGAAATAAGGAACATTATATACCCCTTATAGTGTCTATTAGGATCAAGATTTTAACTTACAAGTGCTGTATGAACATCTATGTAGCAAAAAGCACTTCAAACCCAGCTCTCAGAAGCACAAGACTTGATGTTTGCTCAAAAGCAAAAAAAATCCAAAACAAAACAAAAAATCCCTGTGAAAAACATAGACCTGTTTTGTCTCATAATTTGGCCCCATCTTATCCCTTTTATTCTCCTCTGCAATGTGGCTTCTGTGCAGTGACAGCTCAGGGCTGCCCAATCTCTGCATGGGCAGGAGCTTCCGTGAGGATGTAGTATTTACTGCTGGCTTACAGCTCTTGCAGCATGCCTGGGGACTCTGCTCCCATGTACTCAGGTCTTATTCTAATGAAGATTTGGGATACCGTCAAGTTGCATTCCCAAGCCTCAGACATGATCAGTGCATCTAAAACTTAGCTGCATCCAGTTAAACCTTCTAAGTAATCACCAAAGCAAATTAAAGGTTCACGTAGTCTTTAGCAAAACAGTGCAGGAGAACAGAGCACTGCCACTGAAGCCAGCACTCCTCCTGTGAGCAGAAGAGTTTCACAGGTAAAAGAAGGTGATCAGGAATGCAGGGTTGCTAGCCACGGCTATGATCCCTGAAAATACTTTAGGAATTCGGTGCCTGCACCGTTAATAGCAGTGAGGACTGTAGCCTCAGCAGACGGCTGACAACCACTGCCCTACCAAGCACCACAGCATCTCGCTGATCTCATGGTTCAAGATGGTGCTTAAAATTGTTGTGTCAGCTGGCTGTGCAGTTATGCTAACACACCTCATCTGGGGTCCCAGTGGAGATAAACTACATTATCCAATTGCAGTAATTTTTCTGTTGCAGACAGAGGCTGATTATCTGCAGTGATCATTACAGGAAGGTACTGAGATTCCCAGCGAAGCATCTGTACTAAGTAACACACTGTCTGCAGCAAAGACAGAAAGAGAAGCGAAAGAACAAATCTTGCTATGCATTAACTCTTTAACCACTTTGATTTGGGTGCTTCCACCTAGACTCCATATAAATGCTAGTAGCAGAAATCTGCATAAGATTGGTGTGTTAGCATATGCATTTTGTCCACAGCAGATGCAAATATTACAAATACCAAGACAATCTAAAAACTCCTAGGAAGCAAGAACATCAAACAAATTACCTGCTTCACTGAGAGACTGAAGCATCTGTTTTCCAGTGGTAACAATTACCACTACAGCTGTGCTTACAAGTCCAGATGCTAAACTGAAGTGCAGAGTAAGTTAAATCAGTCTAACACACCAAAAGTGTATATTCACCAAGGTGCAGTGCCATGTGAAGGTGACACACATGAAGGGGGTACCATGTACATGCTGTTTCTGGGGTGAACATTTCTGAGGAAAGAAAGCAAACAGAAAGGCCCTCACAAACGATAAAATGCCAGCCTTCAGTGTTTTTAAAGTAATCTGAGAAAAGGCCAGAGACTTTCATGTTTATCTCTCAAAGCACAATGATTCTCTTCCATTCCTCCCCAAGCAGGCTATTTAGATTAACAGAAATATCTATATAGTAGGAAATACATAATTCATCATCACTTCTGTCTAAATGTCAAAAAGTGAATTGGGAACATCCATATTATTGAAAAACCCCATGAGTTCAGAAGGCTTAAGCAAGGGACCTGGAGACCCACATCAGCCCTGGGGTAAGGGCTGGTTACCTAAAGATTAGGTGAGAATTGTAAACTGGCCTCTTCAGGAATTTTGCAGCTAGATGTTTGGGATCAGGAGCTGATCAAGGGGAGTTTCAAGTCAAGATAAGGCTAGAATTATCGATCTCTTAATACTTTCCTGTCCCTCTCCTGTTAGTGTTTCAAAGAGAGGACACCCTCCATAGCTCCTTTTAACGTAATAAACAGTTCAAGGATGTATTTGCTCCTGTGACCTCAGTGATGCCCCACACAGAGAGGGCCTAACTGCTTCCTGTGCAGTGCCTGACATGAAGCTAAAAATCTCAGGCCATTTTCTGCTATGCAAACCTCAAAACCTCAGCTAGACCATGACATTAGCTATCTTTCCTGGCTGTGCTGCCAGCGAGGCCAAAGCCTGAAACTAACCCAAAAAAGGCGGAAAAAAACCCCCAAACAAACAAGCAAGAACACCAAAACCCACACAAAAGGCAAAGAAAAAAGGGGTATTTCAGTGAAATGGCATGGTTTCTAGGTGCTACTCATGTTTAAGTGACTGCCTATGCTTTTTAAGTGACTTGCCAAATGCTTTGGGAAGAGCAAGAAGCACATGGAAAAGGCTCCCTCCCTGGTGGGAGGATATGTAGGGAGGGCAGTGGGTGCAGCACTGCAAAGCTAATACAGAAGCAAGCTCTAGTCAGGGAAGGTGGTAGTGGATACAGTGTGCTCTGCCTAGCTGGCAGCTCAGACGTACAGGCACCCAAATGGGCTCCTTTTTTGCCTTCTTGTGCTTGTCCTCTCTTGCGGCTGCCTGTACCTAGGGGTGAGTCACGATCTCCTCCTTGCTTCCCTGGCCACTAATGGTCTGTGGCCACAGGAATAATGCAATTTGTCAGGAAGAGGACAAATGCTGCAATAACAATGTCCACCAAAACTCAGGCAAAGATACGGTGTAATCGTTTCTGCAAGACACCCTCAGTAGAACTAAGCTGGGGAAAGCCTGGTCGAGAAAGACATTATTTGCCTGTCTTTTATTGAAATTCTCAAGAAAACCAAATGTTACTGTCCCTAGAGACTTCAGCAAGGAAACAAAGTGACAGGGAAGATAAATGCTTCTTACTGCCAGTGACATACCCGACACAGAAATATAGAGAATATTTTCATAACTTTGTGCTTTAAATGCCTTTATTAGAGAAACAAGATTTATGCTTCTGGCTCTGAGGGAGGGCAAGAGAAACAAACTGTAAAAGTAGTTGTGTGCATATGGATGTGTGCCTGTACATATCGCACCAGGGGCAAGGAAGGGAAAAGGATTAATGATAAAGTAATCTACCTCTGAATAGAAAGGCCCTCCCTGCTGTTCTCAATTTCCCTGACTTTTGTTCTCGTTAGAACCTCTGAAATAAAGTAAGTTACAATGCAATATCCTATGATCGAAGTCATAGCCTCACAGAGGAACAAACCTAGCTTTTTCTTTTACAGCTATATCATAACTAAGGTCAATAGAGGACACAAAAAGTAGGTATAATTCTTCAAGTAGGCAAATATCTAAAAACATTGCATATATTAAAAAGAAACACACAAAAGAATTTTTAGCAGGCGTAAGCCTCTGATGACAACTTCAGACCAGCATAATTATTTTAACTTCACAGTGACCCTTTGACTGGTAAAGAGAAGAGAAGAGAATGAGGGCAATGATATTCATTCTGTGTGTTAGTTTAGGCATTATAGGTTAAGCACAATCACTGCCAAAAAAATTACTTAAAATGAGGAAAAGTAGCACTATCCAAATCCCGTATTTCAAAATAAGCCCCCCTGAAATATGCAAACCGTGCAAAGATGAATACACAGAGAAGAATACAGGAAGCATTTTTAAATCCCTTATTTGTTTTCTAGAATCAGTAAAAACACAATAAGGATGGAGCGAACTACTTATCTTTCTAAAAACTTCCATATGCTTTATGTCTGTCTTTATATCCTTTGGGGATTTTTTAAAGGTGTTTTTTTTTAATCCTAGCAGGCATACAGGCAGAAATAGCAGCTTGATAAATGAGCATTTGCTAAATGAAAAAAAAAACAATCATGTAATATAGGGCAGACTCTGTGTCCTATATTCCAACAGGCTTCCCACCCACGTTGTAACAAATACACACTTATTATGTGGTTGACATCAGGCCAGCCTGGAGAGGATGCTGCTATCTTCAAAAACAAGCCCGCAAGGCAAGCTAGCCTTTAGTTCTGTGATCTGCTGGGAGAAAGGGGCAAGGAGCAGCGGGGCTATGTGGGCAGCAAACCGGAGAACAAATGGTGCTTCAGACCAGGTCTCAGCTCCCTCTCAGTTCTCATCTCATTTTAAAGGAGTCATTAAAATCTGTAGTCATTGAAAGTTGCAGTGCTTTCCCCTCTTCCACAGCCACTTACTTTTTCTACCTCTAAATGCAGATCCAGATGGTTCTCCCACCTACTGCTTGCAAAATGGCCACAGGTACTTTTAGACATTCTCCAAAAGGTAAGCTGTTTCCAGCATGGTCTCTAGATGCAGCAGGCTCAATTCAGTGAATATTACAAGATTAGTCAAATGTTGGGGATTTGGGGATTAGGCAATAACCTAGGCCCACATACCAAAGTTGGATTTGGAGTTCCCTGCAAATTTGGCTATATTTGGCTGCGGCTCTTCTCTGTGAAAAAGAGGCCGAAAAAAGAACCGTAGGCAATTTCCTGATCTCTCTGTAATACGTGCATGAAGTCACACACATATACAGATTTGCCTAGACCCCTGTACAGAGCTGAATTCAGCACAAGATTACCTGAAACTGCACCAAAGTCTCCTGAAAGACTTGTAAACTGGAGAAAAATGTTCTTCATTTTTGAGCTGACAAGAAAACCAGAAAATGAGGCAGTTTCTCGTTTGATTTTGAAATCAATCTACCCATCCATTCTCCCTCTTTGACATTTCTGGAGAACAAATCAGCGAGTACCCACTTGCTAACCTGTCAATTATACTGTTGCCATAACCAAATTCCAGCATACTGTGTCATTCTCCCTTTCCAACATCCTTGTAGATAAAACATTCAGCTCAGGCATACTGAGCAGCCTGTAGTACTCGCTACATGCTGAAGTGAAGGTCAGTGATGAAAATGCAAGGACTTAATCTGGCTCTAGCCTCGCAAATGAAACAAGGTACCTGTCCTAAAACCAGAGGGCAACTTGAACTTCCCATCCTGCTTTGCTGCCTCTGCCCGGCGCTCAACTGAACCAGCACTTTTCTTTGGGAGTCTTGAACAAATCCCCTTCTTTGCCAATTCACAAAACTTTGCTGGTTTCCAGCAGTGGAAACCGAAAGTGAGTCTGTCTGAAGGAATCATAGAAATGGATTTGGCTCCATGTAACTACACAAGGCATTAGGGCTTCATTTGCTATTCTTAATGTTCCCTTCATTTTACTCTCATGCGAATTGTAAGGCTACTGTGAAGCACTTCATCTCTTCAATATACCAAGTTAGAAGACATTATACCTTTAAACACAATCACATTCACATAGTATGTGCTTCTCTATTTAAACGTCAAACTCTGTCTTATGTGAACATGCTATCTCTTTAAGGTTTCTTCCAGAATTTACTTGGGAATTTATGTTATTACTTACACTTTTTTTCCTGCTAAGATTTAGAGCTGGTCACAGACAGATCAATCAACAGATAAGGAGAAAAAGAGATTAAATGTGATTTCTTTTTCAGAGGAGTGAAGTCTGTATGAAAAATATAATGTACCTCAGACATTCTGGTGACCAAAAGAATTACACAGATTATATAGCAGCATGAAGATAAAATTAATTGGGTCTCTTTGCATGGTATCTGCTATGAAAGCAGTTTAAATAGTTTTGTATATTTTGGGCAAGTTAAGAAAATGTCACTTTCATGATTTTTTTTCCCCTCTCCTTTCAATCAGTGTCCTTTTATTTTCATACACCTGCTAAGTGCATCCCACTGTACTCACAGTTCAGCATGACGGGTTTCATACTTAGTGGAAAATGAACAATTCGTACCCTGAAGATTCCAATTATTCGGTTCCCTCAAAGATTCATCTTCAGAGTACCAATGAAAAGAATGGAAAGTCAAGCCAGGAAAAAGTGAGAAAATATCTTTTTTTCCAATAAAATGTTGCTTCAGGGGATGGGGGGTTTTAAAATCAACAGCTTGACAGCCTTTAAGAAACAAACTAAGAGCAAAAGGTTGTTGAAGGAGATCTTCGATTTCACACATTTGCATCATTATCAGGACAGTTTTACTGCAGTTCTAATTCTGCCAGATATGCTTGAAGAAGAAAAAATAACATTAAAAGGAGGTTGTGATTCTTCTTCACACTGAACAAATGACTCTGTACCTTGAGGAAAGTATCAGAAAACCCGCAATGCCACCCTGTTCTTGTTCCTGTGACCTTTTCGTGAGGACTGTAAATTTAACTGTCTAACAGGGGAGGACTTCCTCCAGCAGCTCGATCTGACTGAATCTGAACACAATTTTAATCTCATATGTGCATTTGTTAAACCACAGTCAAATACAACCCTGACCACAGGGTATGCCCAGATCCTATGGGACACTTAATTCCCTCTTACAGATTTGGAGACTTTGAGATGTTAACTGGAGGACAGTTCAAGCCTCTGTATTCCTGGGCTTTCTGCCAGTTGTTCACCAGAAGTAAAATATCAGATGTTCAGATTTACTGCATGAAGAGTTAAGGGCAGAGCTTGTTCTTACTTGGAAAGCTTGGGCTCAGAGTTTGATGAGCCTATGAATCTCTCTGAGGTTCAAAGTGTTTACATTTTCCTTTCTTCCTTCAAATACATTCTCCTTCTGGATTCAGATGCTTTCATATCTGGGATGGATTTGACTCCTAGGTATCATTAAGCGCAACCTATATGTCAGGTGTGTTCAGAGCACTTCCTATTCCCAATTACGCCACACTGGCACTTCCAGCAAAGCAGACTGGCACCTATGGGTTATGGGCAAGGCAAAAGAGGGGGCACAATCCACTGACATGAGAGAATCATGACCATGAAGTATCCAAGACAAGGAAATGTTAGGTCCCATTTACTGCCAAAGTCCTGCTCATAATCTTCCAAGTCTTGCTGCAAACTCCAACTTCTACATACTAGAGTCTCAAACTGAAGCAGAAATGAAACAGTCAAAATACCACAAGACAGGTTATTTTTGTAATATCAGTATATGTGAAATGCAAACAAACATGAACTTTTGTATAGAAAATACAGTTCTACAAAAATGATTCCCAAAAGCCACTCTACAGCTTTGGAAATTCAAACGAGTACCTGCTGAGCTTTGGGATCTCTACTAATCCTGTAAATTACCTAGTATTCCTCTATATCTACAAGAACAACCATCATAGGTGTAAAATGAGGACAGACAGACAAGAAATAGTCCAGCTGTTCAAGTTTTCTTCTGGCCATCCAGCTGACTACAAAATCCCATGCACTCTCTAACCAGCATTGTTCCCTTTCTAACCCCCCACAATGCAGATGTGCAATCAACTTTGGAAAACAGGTTAAGGTCTGCTGTTTTCACTTCACAATTTCTCATGCAGATAGAAGCATTTTGCAGTAGTGGTATCCACTAAATGGATGTTCATTATTGTCTTTGTCACATTATTCAAGTAAAACGGGAGCACTGATGGTTTGCAAATGACAACGGTACAGACTGCGATGACAACTGTTCTATACAGCAAATTTTGTTTCCTTCTGAAAGGGTTATTACATGAATTACTTGGTTTGGTCTTGTTTCAGTGTAATAACCTGGTGGCAGAGACGGAGGGAGAAATGTAATGAAAAAGAAAGAAACTGGAGAGCAAACAACCAAAGGTCTGAAATGTACCTTTTAGACAGAGGTATGATGCATGGGAACAGAGTGTACTTACAGCCCACTGAGGCCTGTCTTTTACTACAATAACAGGGACATCATTTACTAAACAAACACCAGCTGCCTATAGATCTCTGACACCTGACCATTTAGGCAGTTCAAAAACCTTCATCAAACACAGTCATCTATTAAAGAGTAAAGGCAGAGCTTTCAGCATTAAGAACCAAGGGAAAAATAATATGGCTTGTTTCCCTCAAAGATATGGGAAATAATTTTTGGACAGGCATTTCTTTTCTTCCTGGGCACACTACATCAATCTGCCAGAGCTCTGTGCAGCAGGTAAGAGAACAGTTCTCTTGTTTCACATCGGAAACAACACCTAAAATAAGGATGGCTGTTTTGAAAATAAACACACGCATGGGTGCACTTCCTCAGTTTCCTCAACTGACAGTCCAACCCTGACTCTCAAGGAACCTTTCATTTGGGTGCAAAGCTGGAGGAAAAAACCATGAAGCATCTGAAAACATACCTTTCCTTGCTTGGTTTTCCATTCTTACCTGCACATATTAATTTCATCTGCAGCGTGGACTGCTTAGCAGTACCATAGCACAACTGAAAGCCAATAATCACTCACATTCAAAGGTCCATGCTCACAGGATGGCACCGCTGCATTTGGGCTGCTGAACAGCCTTCCCGTCAGACAGATGGGCCATGTGTGATTATCAGTGTTTGACCCCAATGCATTCTTAGCCAAGGCACTAGAACCGCTTCTTCAATATTTCACAGTGAAATAGCTGATGACAGCAGGACAAGAGAACTGCCTCCTTCTCTCTTTGTTTTTCCAGAGATGCCTTGATGGCAACATCTACTGGGAGAAAAGCTGCAAGACCAGTGCTCTGTAATCCCCTTCACCTGTTCGTTACAGCATACCATTCAGGGTGGAGGCTGATCACTTTTTAAAGGAACCTTACAGTAAGTAGAGTATGGAAGAGTTGTGAACCACACTGTCTGATCTTGGAGGACACTCTGTATGCACCAGTGTCAATGGAGTGCTAAGGTCTCTGCAGTCATTCATCACCACTCTGTAAATCTACCTACTTTCCAGAGCTGTTATTTATTTGGGAATGAGATCCTAAAATTTCTGCTCACAACTGCTTAAGGTTCAACAGGAAAGCAATGTTGAAAGAGAAGAGCATTACAGTTTAAACAACATCAGAAGGGCATTTGCCCACTGGTTTATTCTCTCTGCTTTGCTTAAATTTAACTGTTGTTGTTTGCCGAAAGCTTACTCCTCTCTGGACCATACATCTTTCCACTTAACTCTGAAATAAGGTCATTCACATTTCCTTGCAATTATGTTGTGTTTCCAAATAAGTGCACTGCCACCAATACAGCACTGTTAGGGGGGATTATAAACCTCTAATCCCACAATCCATCTTGGACAAGGAGAGGTAAATCCAGGCAGAACAGTAGTACCTGGTGTAAAACCTGCTGTCTTTTCCTTGGTTCTTGGGAATCACTGAAAACCGATGCCACCCTTCAGTTCAGAGGCAAGATCCACTCAACTTTGGTCACGCTTATGACATGCATTCTGTTTTTAAACCTGCAGGCCTGACCACTTCTCCAGGCAACTATCCCAGTTCTTAATTACTCTTCTCCTTTGAAAGATTTTCAGGAGATCTACCCAAATCTCCTTTCCTGTAATCTCAGCCCACTCATCCTTGTCCTGTGAGAACACAGGAAGATGTCTGATCCCTTCTTCCTTCTTCCTACCATTTTTTAATCTACTTAAACACAAATATCTCATATGAATTTTTAAAATCTCCTAAATATAAGCAGTCCCTGATTATGGAATGGCATAGTTGCAAGGACAAAAGTATGAGCTACTCAAACAAAGATTTTATGTCTAAAGAAAACTGCCTAAGGTGTGAGACCCATGTGGCCTGTATCACCTGCATCATCTTATCATTCTTTCAGTTCAGGCTTATATTGCAAGGGACAGAAATATACAGGATATATTGAAGTTTGAGAGCAGTCAAGTGCATGTGCCATAAGCCATACACCAACATAAGGTAAGCAGAAAGATGTGGGATGATTTCTTGCTTTAGATAGCCATCTCCAGTGGAGATACAATTCACATTTTGAGAGAATGGCCATATGAACCATCAAAGAGAAGATATAAAATCCACAAACGATTGTTTGGAGGTGACGGTGGCAATTGTTTTGGAGGTTACATTGCATAACTAGAGTAACTGGCAATAGATTTCATTTGTAAGCAACTAGCATGGGAGACAGTAGTTCCTTTTAATATTGCACTCTGAGCTAACATACAGCATCCCTGTCTCAAAGTGTGTATTCTTCAGGACAGATAATGTCTCCTGTAGGTTATTCTACATTACCAGTCATAAACGCAAGCATGGTCTCGACCGCAGTTACTGCAATATTAAAACAACTCCTGTGACCCTTACTTCACTCTGTAACTTGAACTCCAGGCTCAGCTTAAACTGCAGACAGTTTTAACATTTTCCATTTGCACAATTTTCTTTCCTTTTGCCTAGTTCATTTTATCAGGTTAAAAACTTGGCGAGCCCCAGATGCTAAAGCTGTGTGGCAGTGAAAGGCCACGCACCATCCAAGCACCAGCTTTGCCGTACAGGCTCATTTTCAGCCTGCTTGCACCCCACCTATTCTTTCACTCAGCACCCAATTAGGATGTTCAAAGTAAAAGCACGGCCAAGACTTCAAGCCATTTTATAAACTCTCAAGCTGAAAGCTTGACATATCTCTGTGTCATCTCATGACTGAGCCAAATTCTTTAATTTTATGTGCCTGGAGGTGTAACAGATTTGCTTTCATGTGTTTTGTGTCTTCAGAAGAACTCTTAAAAAAGTGGAATTTCTTTTACTGACTTACCTCTTTGTGGCTGCAATCCCCAGCAACAGTCAAATTCCTCCCTTTGTGCCCAGAGATCTTCCCTCACAAAAGTCCACACCAGAGATGCAGTTAAAAATGACAGTCATTTATCTGCAGCCACTTCAATTGGAAGTCCTGTGCCCTCACCTGTCAAAACTAAGCCTCTTTACCACAGTTCCCTCAGAGACTTTCCAATGCTTCTCTAAGCCACAAGGTTTTCTTTCACAAACACATCACCTCCAGCAATAGAAGATCTGTAGGTGCAGGCACCCACCAGCACCTCAGTGTCTGCTCTCCCCCCATGGTGCCAGGCACAGCCAACATCACTGAGGGATGCTGAGCATTCTTCCAGTCTGCTGCTATCGCCTCAGCTGCCTTTTGCTACTTGCTTCTGCAGCGCACAAACACACACAACAGAAAAGCCCTTTTATCCACCTTCAAGCATTTCATCTTCTCTACAGAACCACACAAGGCTTTACCCCTTGGCTTCATCACTAGAGCTTTCTTTTTTAAATAAACTTCACAGACTCATCCTCAGTCTCCCCTGACCCCTGTCTCTGCCAACCTTTCCATCTGGTACCTTTCTGGCTGCCCAGTCCCATCAAGAAACCCTCACTCACACACATTTGCTGGCCCCCTAAAAGAAGTATGAGTGAATAAATAAATGATTTAAAGGAATTTGGGCAGCCAGAAAACTGCCCGTTGCCCTCTGATGTTTCCCAGCGCACAACTAGTTTTTCCTTAACAGCAAAATGACCTGGAGTAAAACACTGCAGTTTTAAAGGAGAGAGAAGATGGTGAAGGGCTGAGGTGTGACTTTACCAGCACGTAGCAGAGAAAGTTAGGATTTCCTTTTAATCAAGACTGATTTCTGGAACTAAGGATGGCTGGAAGATAATTCTTTAATGGCAGCAAAAAACCTATGTGAATCTGCTACTAGAAATTTTGGCAGAGATATTTTGCCTTAATTTATTTATACGTGTATAAAATCAGAAAGCCATTCACTGGAGGCTAGTGACCAGGGCACACTGAAAAGAAAATAATCATAGCTGCCGAATGCTGACACACGACCACTCTCCTTAAATTACTCATTTGGAAGCATTTCAGTTTGCCTGTGTATTTTACAAAGTGCAGGTGGATCAAGAGCTATTGCAGTCAAAAAATGGAGGAAAAGAGAAAAAAAAATTAGGGAGAAACTCTGGCTTATTTTAGAAGTCCCTATTCAAAACCACTCATGTGATCCCCCTCCAGAAGGCAGGGCAGACCTCTAGATAAGGAGTTAATATGAGGGGAGGGCTGACAAAAGTTGGAACACAGCCGAAGCAATTAGTAGACTGTCAGTAATTGGAATTAAGTAATCAACTTCAACCACTACGAGAATGTACTATGGAGAACACTCTTCATTGGCAAAGAGATGAATGGGATAATTGTACGGCTTTTCCATCTCTAGCTGCTATGATTCAATGGCAGAATAATCCACAGGCAATTGAATGTCTGCAATTCAACAATGAAATACCAGGATCAATATTTAATTCACAATTCTCTTACCTTTTCTTCAAATCTACTTTAAGCTTATTAATGCTCTGAACACATTAAGAGGCTCTTACTCCTTCTGGGTGAGTGCATCTGAAGCACTATACCTCCTGCGTGGTCTCAGGTTGCGGTATGTATTGACTCACACTTTTTGCCTTGCATATGTATTGTGATAAGTGTTCATTAAAATCACAGTAAAGAAAAGAGCAAGTGAGCACTTGAATCCTGAGACCCATCCTGAAGTCCTGCACAGTCCTCCGTTACTATGGCTGGGCTGTTTCACAACAACAGCGTGCCTGCTGAGCAAGTGGTTCAGCAGTATTTGCTCAGCACAGCATACTGCAAGGCTTAACGAAGGTGAAACTACAGTTGCACCCTTTAAAGTAGATGAGGAAGAGAGAAGAGGGGTAGGACCCAGCCATAACTTGGTACTGGCTGCTGGTATTGGTACCCATGAACAGGTGGCCAAGAGAGGTGGTGGATGTGCCACCCCTGGAGACATCCAAGGCCAGGTTGGATGTGGTTCTGGGCAACCTGATCTAGCTGAAGATGCCCCTGCTCATTGCAGGGAGGTTGGACTAGATGACCTTTGAAGGTCCTTTCCAAGCCAAACTGTTCTGTGACTTCCAATCACATGAGGCTTTTTTTTTTTTTTTCCTGGGGAGGATGTGCAGCACGTTGTTATGGGCTTGGAAAGTGGCACACATAGTGTTGCGCACACCCAGAAGCCCTGCTCCTCTTGTGGCTGACAGCCCTCAGGACAGCCCACCCAACAGAACACAGCCAGTCCCCTGACTGGTTCCCAGATAACAGTCAGCAAGAAACAAAAGTAAGTTTTAAGACCCTGCTTGTGACAACAGCCCTCACAGCCAGCTGACCTCACAGCCAGGGAACTGCGCCTGTAATCGAAACATGCCTTGTGAAGAGAGGCACGCATGAAATATTCATCTCCTAGATTGCCAGCATTTGCATAGTAATAAAAAGTTCATCCTCATGGCCCTCTCTGGCCCCCATTAATGTTTTTATTGTTGTACCTGAGGTTTGGGGGAGGAAGGAAGAGTTAAAGCCATGGAGAAGTCTCCTTTGGAAATGACAGCCTTAATGGAGCTTATCTCTACCAACAGTAATTTAATCCGAAACACTGAGGTAGAGGGTTGCAGCACTCTGCTAAGAAAACATTCTCTAAAGTAAGATCACTTCTAACTTCAGTTAGGCCTTATCCTTTTTTTTTCCTCCCCTGCTTTTTCCCTTTTCTTCTTTTTAGCCTTCGCTTCTCCCTGCCCCTATATCTGAAGTCAAAGGCCTTGCAGCGAGGCCAGGATTTTCTCAGGAGAAAGCTGTTTTGTCAGTTGTTGATTTCACAATGGAGATGTATCTGACCATCTTAACTGATGCACTCCTTATGACAGTTCAATTAGCCCAGGCGAAGACCCAGTGTTCCTATGATAAAGCCCTAGTATTTCTGTCTCCCCAGGGCCTCAGGAGAGTGTGCAATCTGGCTTAACTTTGTGCATGTTAAGATATTAAGTTCTTTAATTACTTTTACAGCAAGGATGAGTGGTCATTTTCTGACTTTGCAGGCTTCCCCGGTGTTGCAGAAAGATAAACAACCCCTATCAGTAGCTGAAGAGAAGTGTAAGCAGAAATATGTTGTAGACAAATCCTAAGATTAGACTGGACAGTTTGTAAGACATTCAGATCTTTGAGTTACTGCTGGTAAGACGAGAAGATCCCCTCTGCTGGGAGGCAGCAAATCAAAGCCGTCTGCTCCCTGCACATTCCCAAGGACCTAAAAGTACTGCAGGAGACTACAAAGAATCATAATTTTTGTTTTTAACATACAAAATCAGCTACTTGAAAGCACGCACTGCTGCTGATCACCACAGATAAGGCAGATCGCACATACAGCCTGATACCCTGCAAATATTGAGTAATGACGTATTTCTGGCAGCAGTCAGTCAAAAGTTATCTTCCTGCTTCAGTAACTTTTCTGGTTGGGATTTGTGTTGGTGCAGCTAAGCAAACCGACAAAAAACCCTAGACAAATATAGAAGCATTATTGACTTCTTGGAGGGCAAGTTCCTTTTGGGATAAACTTGCACAAAAAGAAACAAGCAATCTCAGCACATACTTTGAAGCGTTCAGCAAAGGGCACCCTCAGTGCCCAGCTGCTCTCATGAGATAAAGCCATTTGCATACGTGACAGCCAGGTACTTGTTACTACAAGACAATTCATAATGGAGTTTCAGGGGATTAAACTGTAATAACCTCATAAGTGAGAATTTCAGTGTAATCTGTGTAAAACAAAAGCATTACAGAATGCCAGAGGCAGGCCCCTGTTTTCATTAAAACACAAAGAGCAATGGAAGAAATCCCTGGCCATGGCAGGAGTGTTAGAACTTCACAATATTTAAGGTCTTTGGGAGCTTAATGGTAACTGACTTGCACAGAACAAACAAAATCACTAGACTGAAAAAAAAGACCACTTTTGAACTGAGAACATTGAATGAAGCCACCATTCAGCCATGTCACGCATCTGATGGCTTGTATGGCTCTTAGGTTTTCATCTCCACAATGGCATTGCAGTACCAAAGTCTGCTCTCAAAACTAAGTCTTACACCAGCATAAATGAGAAAAAAAGGCGCTCTGCAGCTTTGCATTGGGGTTCCTGGGTTCCTTGTCAGTTTTGTTACTGCCACGATATTTGTCACTGCATTTACCTGTTCATATAGAAAATCTTAGGCACTATTGAGCACAACAAAGCTTGCAGCTTTCATGCACACCCCAAATACTCCAAAACAGATTTCTGTAGCCAGTCTACAGGATCACACCTAAGGCTTTACAAATTCAAAATCTGCATCCCTCCCATAATTCCTCCTCAAGTTTTGCAGTCACTTCACTAGTTATTTAAAACAACTTAATATTCCTCAGCGGGAAACAAGTTCAGCAAATGCAGAAACACAGAAGTTTCTTTTTATTCCCATTAAACTGTGGGGGATTTTTAAACACATATTTACACAAGACTTCATATAGCAGGATTTCAAAGACTCTCTGAAGGCAAATAAACAGAGGGGCCCAAAAGAAACAGCAGCCGCCAGCCTCCGAACTCAACACAGCCCTGTGAGAATCAGCAGAGAAAATGGCTTCTTTGCAAAGCTCTTTGACAGCCCCCGAAGCCCATCTTCTCCCACCAGAGGCAAAGTGGGAAAGCCCAGCAGTTCTCCCTCTGTGACAAAGCTGCTCCAGTATCCCTCTCCCACAAAGCCATCTCTTAGGTGTCTGGTTTTCAGGCACAACCCAGACCTTTAGCTTCCAACCAGCTTTCTCCTTCATCAGCTGCTTTATCAGCTCCTTCTAATGGCTCTTGGAAAGACAGATAAAAGCTTTAACCCCCTTGCTTTGTTTATTTAAGGCAGTGTGATTTAAGTGGCAGTAGCTGGGGAGGATGAGTAAGCTTTTCCTGATGATGGAGACTGATAGCAACCACCCAGCTCCCCGGTCCACGGGGCACTGCACCCTGCTTGCTACCCCAAGCCTGGCTCTTGAGGCGTCCCAGGGACAGTATCACAGTATCACAGTATGTTAGAGATTGGAAGGGACCTCAAAAGATCATCTAGTCCAATCCCCCTGCCAGAGCAGGAACACCTAGATGAGGTTACACAGGAATGTGTCCAGGCGGGTTTTGAATGTCTCCAGAGAAGGAGACTCCACAACCTCCCTGGGCAGCCTGTTCCAGTGTTCTGTCACCCTCACTGAGAAGAAGTTTCTTCTCAAGTTTAAGTGGAACCTCTTGTGTTCCAGTTTGTACCCATTGCCCCTTGTCCTATCATTGTTTGCCACTGAGAAGAGCCTGGCTCCATCCCCATGACACTCCCCCTTTATATATTTATATACACTAATAAGGTCACCCCTCAGTCTCCTCTTCTCCAAACTATAGAGACCCAGCTCCCTCAGCCTTTCCTCATAAGGGAGATGCTCCACTCCCTTAATCATCTTAGTTGCCCTAGTACTTTCTCCACCAAGCAGCCCAGCCTTATCTTGCCCTGCAAAATGGTGACTGACTCCTCCTGAGCCCTTCTTTGCATTTTGAATGTGGCAGAGCCTGCTGATGTCAAGTTGAGGCTGACAACCTCAGGAAGAGATGAAGTCTTCCCACGCTTAAAGCCTAACCTCCTATATGTGCACCTCTTGATTTGTACTTTGTTACCTGATCTTTAGCTGTGCGTCTGGACTCTCACACAGTTTCAAATGGAGAGGAACAAATGAGACACAGAGATGCCTACATGTGAAAGTGAAAAGCAACATTTTCAGGTGCTGATGGGGTGCACAAAGACTAGCCAGCATGGAGACGCTCCAAGAGCTGGACAGAAAGGAGAAAGGCAGTGCCCATCCTACTGGAATTGTGCAATGTATATTGAAATGTAAATAAATTAAGTTATCCCCAAAAAAAATTAGATTCAAGTGAAGACAGCTTAGAAACGGCAAAGACCCTTGAGGTTAGTCCTGCAATCTGTATTTGCACTTCTTCTACTTTTTTATTATTATGTTTTTATTATTCCTTGGATTTAACTAGCTGCAGGGCACCCTGGAAAGAGTCTTAGAAATTCCTAACATTTTCTGGACTCTTTCCAGTCATTAGAGTAGCTTGCCTCCATTACGAATTGATCTGAGTATGGTTCTGAATGTAAACAGCATTCTAACTGCACCCTGAGCCCACTGCTAGTCAGATAGATAGAAGAAAATTCTTCCTTTTACAAACTGCTGGGTTATTCCAAAGAAACATGCATATCCCTTCTATTGAAGACACTCTAAGATCACATGTGGGTTTTCTTCCCTAATGTGAAACACATATTGTTTCATATTGTTATATTCTCTAATATATTACATTTATATGTAGTATATTATATACATTTATATTGTTATATTCTCTAATATACTATATTTGGCCTTCTGCCCACAGCACGAAAAAAAGGGCAATTTGTAATTCGAAAAGGCATTCTCTGATTGACTATCTTATCTCTGCTGTCCCTCCTGTCTCCTGCTTGGAAAAACAGACATCACAGTGGTTGGTCAAAGCAGAATTTTTTCCAATGAAACATGACCAAACCCATACTGAAATTACAGAAGCCAATTAAATGTCTGATTTACAGACTAATAAGGGAACCCTGTCTCCTGACTAGAAAAGGTCAGCAAAAACAAGGGTCAGGAAAGGGAAAATGTTTGCACATAAAATGTATGGGGATTTTAAACGACCAAATGCTGGGAACCCACTACGATTATCTGATACTCTTGACTGAACTCCACAGCCTCCACATCTTTGCTCACAATCAATTCAATGTTAGCAGAAGCAGTTTATAAACTAAGTTATAAAATTAGCACAGAGCATTTCACAGGCTCTCAGTAAAACTCTTCATTTCTATAATCCAATCTGACATTCACCATCATACCTTGAGGACGATAAAATTGATAAAATAGAATTTCTTAGCCTAAATTGTAGACTGAAAGCTTTAATGGGCTCCATGGAGAAGGGCCAACTGTGGAACCAGATGCAGAACTCCCACATGCCCAGCTAATACCTGACCTATCTGTGAATCACCAGGGAAAATGCAGCCCCACTGCAACTCCACTGCAGAAGACAAAGTGAAGCCAGAATAAACGGATGGAACAAGTTCTCAGGCTGGATCAGTCTTTGCTGGGGAAAAGGTGCATTTTGATGTAAATATTAGGAGCTGCGTCAAAAAGCAACTTTTATGTAGGCTCCAGCAGGAAGAAAATCAGCACTTATACATCAGCAGGGATACTCCTTAGTTTTAAGACCCTGCATGCAGAGGTGTTCTCCAGGAGGATTCCCAGCATGGCCTCCTCTCTCGAGGGAGATCTAGCAGAAGGCAAAGGCAGGAAATACGTTAAAAGCCTTCCCATTATCTTTATTTCTGGCCTGATTTTCATTTCCTAACACAGCAATGGCAGTTCTGTCACATTGTCCATTGTGGCCAGGCAAGCAGAGGTAATTTACTGCTTGGTTTAACTCAGTAAATAAGTGCTGAGCCACCAGGACAAGAGGCGCTTAATAAATCCACAGAAGAAATTAAAATAATTTATAATGAGGATGCAAAGGCAGCCAAAAAGAGTTACGGTTACTTGTGTGAATACTGCTCTGCAGAGCTGGTCTCACCAGCTTCCCACCATGACAAGTATTTCTCTTGCTGTCTCCCCACCAGCCCAACCTCACCTCTGCCTTGTTCATCCCCTCAATTATTAAAACTGGCATCTCCGGAGCCTATAGCCACCTTGATGAAAAGCAGCGATGCTCCCTATGGGGGAGGCGTGCTCCCTCACTTGCCTCCCAAACCCCGAACTGCTCACTGAGCCTCCTAGACCCTCGCCAAGGACAGTGGGGACTTTGCTGCACCACCAGCAGGTAACAGAAAACACCATTTAGCTGACTGTAACCCATGGAGACACTGCTGGGATTTGGACCATAAAGGTCCCAGTGCTCGGATTCACAGAGAGAACAACTGCTTGAGCAGGGAGGTAACTCTCAACCTATGCTTCCTGTACAACCCTATGTTTTCTGCACAAGAGGATGGACCTGGTCCTCTTCTAGATAACCCCAAATACTGTCTGGACACTAGTGAAGCCTGCCTTGCTCCCACGTTGTTTGACACAGACTAGATGCAAGCAAAATGTAACAAATTGTAAATGCCAATAACAATTTATCATCAGACAGCCCCCAAACCAAAGAAAGGCAAAGCACAAAAAGTCATTGCTGAATGCAAGGAGAGATCTGCCTTTTGGTCACACTGACTTTTCCAGCAAGCCTGACAGAAATGAGTATTTGTTTAATTTGAGGTTCAGGTTCAGAATCATGCTAAGGGAAAAACAGAGCATACCAGGGAGAATGAGCATTTTTTGCTATTCGTAATTTCACAGTTAAGAGGAATGGATTTACATGGATGGATGGCTAGATGGATGGATGGGTGGACAGATACATATAGACAGACATGTATTATTTATTATCTTATTATGTTATAATATATACAACTACTTTTTAAACATGACCGTCATTGTTACATCCACAAGCTTGCTTTTAAATATGAAACAAACAGCCTTTTTTACCAAACACACCTCACAGTTCACATCTGAACCAAAAGTGACATGGGAAAATGTCTACTGGGGGAAAGTCAGCCTCTCTTTGAAGTATCTGTAACTCTGAATCCAAACCCCTAGTCTTAATTGGTTAGACTTCTGATTTTTCTTCTTTCTAAGGATTAAGTACAAAGACATCAGATCTCCAGTGCTGTCATTATAAACTTAAGCTAGTGAGGCAATAGAATAAGAAAGCCATCTTAGAACACACACAACTTTGGCTGAATGCTTTGTATTTGCCATTTACTTTTGTGATTCATATTAATAAATGACACAGCCCTAAGTTTCAGGTTTCTGACAACAATCTCGCTGATAACTGCGATAGTCTTATTGCATTTTATTAAGCAAACTGATTAAAACATAAAATTCCCATGGATGAAATTTTAGATGTGAGTTTTATTTTTCTTTTTCTGTAGTGAAACTCATCTTTGTAGTAATTTAGCATTCCCATAGCTCAAAAGACACATTATCTAAAAAAAAAAAAAAAAAAAAGGATGTCTATTAAAGATTTATTGATCTGCACTCTACATAAAAATAGAGAAATCCTTTTAGCCATTGTCAAATGGTAGGTTAGTGAGTCTCCAAGCCACACACATTTTCTGACCATTTTCTCCTGGGTAGATTTGCAAAGAAGAAGTTTACCAACAGAGGTGAACTAAGTGCAGCTTGACAAACCTGGGAGCCTGATGTGTAGCTGCTGTGAGCAGTCATGTTGATTTGAGTAGGAAGAATAAAATGGAAACAGATTATTCCCCTGTGCAAGGGCCTGAAGGAATAAATCAAAGGGGAAGAAATGGGTTGCTCAAATGCACAGACAAGGGATGTTGTGGGCCAGACCTACTGCTGAGCATCCTGTATGTTTTCCATGCTCCATAAGCACGGGTGACCGCACTCCCCTGCTCCTGGATGGGAAAGGGAGCAGGATGATCAGAGGAGCTCCCACGAGCAGGGCCAGGGGTTAAATTCTGCAAAGTTACACCAGCAGCAAACCGCAGTGATGCAGAAAAAGTTATTCTGCATTTCTACTGCTGTGACAGTCAGGAGAGCCCAGACATCTCATCCACCCTGTGTCTGGCACTCTGCATGACCACCACTCACTCCATGTTTGGCATCTGAATGCAGGCATTTGGATACTGCAGTAGATGACAGACATCTGGCTCCACAGAAATGCCTCCAAAGAGGATGAGAATCTGTTTTTTCACTTTGGTTTTGGTTGTACTCAGCTAATTAGCTGCTTCCAGATCTACTAGATATGGACGAGTGTCTGAGTGTTTATATTATTGTATAAAATTGACAGTCAACCAAGAGCAAAAGCAGAGCATGCTAAGGTACCCGTGAGGGCACAAAATGGGAACAATGACCCCTCCAGCTCACACACGTACAGCTACCTTTGATGACACATCCCTGATGTCAGTGAGGGTTCTACATGCAAAGAGCAAGGGCACCTCGCCCAACCAACGCTGCACAGGCACAGAGAACAGCATCACAAAACACAGAGCAGCATTAAAAGTGTGTTGAAAACACAGGTATTTCAAGGGGCACAGCAGAAGCTTCATTTCTAAAGTCATTTCTGAATACAGGAGGTCACATCTGCCAGCTACATCCACCACCTTCAGGTTGTGGATGGCTGAAGTTCAGGCTCTACCCATCTTACCACTGTGGCCCTCCTCCTCCTCTGACAATCCTGAGCTGAAGTGGCCTGTGGAGCGTCACACTAAAAGTGTTACTTCAGCACACAGTCTGTATTAGTCTAGAAGCAAACTGAATTCTAACAACATTGCTGTCTCCCATGGGCAGCCCCAAGAAGTTCCTGAAATTCCGTATGTCCTATCATTAACTTAAAAGTTGTTTGTGTCAATGCTATCGAACCCAGATGAGCTAAGCCATTTCCAACCACAGCAAAGAACACGGGGCTGGTTGGGCACAGGCTGCAGGCAGTGCTTCTGCACACAAGCCATGAGAATGGAAGTGCTGAACTAGAGAAAGAATGTGTCTGGCTGCAGGCGCCCTTTGAACATTTTAACTTGACACTGAACATCAGAAATTATCAAGACAGAAGTGTGGAAATTTCTGTGCAGCTCACCGAGTTAAATTACCTTCCAGATTCTCATCCCAAACCTATCCTTCTTAGTTTGCCACCTCAACAGCTTTAAAAAAAAAAGAAAAGAAAAAAGGAAAAAAGAAATCTTTCTCCTTCAGACGTTTAGTGGCACAGCTCCATTTTGCAGTCTTAATGGCTTCAAAAGGGCCCTATCTCAGGGTACTGTTTGGTCTTGAGGTCCAAAATCTGCAAAAAATGTACATGCACGCTTTAGTTTATGGAGCCTAGGTGAAATCCTTGCTGGCCATAGGATGCCAAGATTTCATCTTCCAAAGATTTTCCTTGATGTCAAGCCAGTACAGCTAAGCACAAGCAGAATCAGTCCATAACACAGATCATACCTTTCTCTGCTTGTTGAAAGCAGGCAGAGAGGTATTGTCCTTCCAAAGCAGCTAGAGAGAAACCTGTAATTGGAACAGCCTTAATGTTTACACTTATAAAACATGTATGTCCTTATTATGGGGTAATATTTTACAATTAAGATCTCACTGATGTTAAGGGACCATGAATGCTGTGGATAGTAACATGCTTATTGTATTAGTGTCTGAAAGCACACTGTAAAAGAACTTATTTCCCCATTAGTGTCAGAAATAACAATCTGAAAATAGGCACTTAAACTCACTTGAAGCAGTGGGTGTCCTTTACCATATATATATATGCACACATGCACACAGAGACAGCTCCCCCATTCCCCCCTTACTCTCAACCACTGGATTGTATGATGCACAGACAGCAGGGCTCTTCTGCACTAATCCAGTTAAAAGAACCCTAAAATGGGCTATTGCCTTCTAGCTTACCTGTGAAACTTGTATTTAGCCAGGGTTTTTTTTACCCTAAAAGTTAAAAATCCAGTTTCAAACAACTTAAGGAAGAAACAAAGAGACCTCACTGGAGCTTATTAGCTACCCAGCCAATACTGCACATCATTCAGCAGCTATTTTACAACCGTGGAAAGCATCTTGAAATACACTTTCTATGAAAGACACTTTGTACCAGAAGAGCTAAACTCTAAGATTTTGGCTCCTAAGATTTCAAAGTACAATGTTTCAGTATAGCTGCTGAATGCTTCTGTATAGCAAGCTCTGCTGACCGTCTTTACTTTTTGCTATGGAGCAGTACAGAAGTGAGATCTGGAGCTAAAAATATTCAAAAATTAGTTTCCCAGATTTCTTCCAAGTTTTCCAAGTCATACTGTTGTGTAGGCATTTACAAGTGCCTAAATATGAGGTCATTTTTACTCTTGGTGCTGAGCTACCCAAAAGCTCAGATTTGTTAAGATCTAGTCTTTTGGCTTGGCTGAATCGCCTACATAATGCATCTATATGTTTTAGCGTCTTTCTAGTTGCTCAGCTATTAAAATGTACAAATACTCGTATACTGGACCTTCAAATTGCCTGAACATGCCTGCACTAGACTGGCTTAAATCCACAGGGACAGTGAAATGCCTAGTTAAGTCCTGCATTTTGCTATTAACACATCCTGTTAGGACAATACATTGCAATTCATATAGTCTTCTCTCATGCAGAAATAGAGCCATGTGTAGCCAACACATCTGCTGATAGCAGCATGAATTCAGAATGGACTGAAGTTTTAAGTGGATTTTCCTCATTTTTTTAGGTTTCAGTCAAACCATAGCTTAGTTTCAGAATAACCAGCAAAATGCTGCATGCATCAGAAGAGCACTGCTTTGGGACCTTGCCTAGCATGTTTTTAGTGTGAAATATTCTCAAAGATTTCCCTACTTCAACTGAAAGCTAAGATGTACCTTTCAAATTAATATGTCTGCATTAAGATGAGAGGGAGATGAAGAGCATTTTCCCAGTACAAGAGTTAATGGGTCCAGTCATAAATCTTGTCTCATGGATTAAACCTAGAGGATCAAATGCAGAGATTTATTACTTCATTTATTACTCCATCCAACTTAATCACTTTCAGGAAATAGTTCATTCAGTGGAACTAGAATGATTTTTTTATAATCAGGTCAGGGTTTCCTCAGACATACTTGTTATTTTTTATGACTATGGTTTATAACATTTATAGTACTGAGTGGGCTTGTACATACAGCAAACCTACCAATGCCCTGTAGAGGATGTGGCTTCAGGTTTGGAGCCTACCCCAATTTGCATGATTTGTTAGGCTGCATTCCTTCCTGCCTCCACGATTTCCTCATCCCAGCTCCAGCACAGCTTCCTTCAACTCCTTCTGCTAAAAGCAGTGAGTTTCTTCTGTTCCTACCACCTCCAGTCTTTCCTGAATTACAGATTCTGGTGGTCTGTGGTTTAGCAATCCTCGCAGGCCTGGGTAAGGCAGTCAACAGACCAAGCAATGTTATAAATCAGATACGGAACCTAGGCCCTTCTCAATTTTCAGCATGGTATATAAAAAAAAGATTCTGGATCTTTTGGCAAACAGCTGCTGCCACCTCTGTCTGCAGGTCTATATCCCAGAGACATCTGACTGCCATTTCCCCCCAAAACCTACATTTCGTGGAGCCCCCAACCTCTACAGTATAAAAGAAAATTGTCAGGGCTTGTAGCTCTCAGAGTGCATTTCTTTTGTGTGGGTAGTCTGGATAACAGGAAACTTTCCTCCATAGCAAAGGTGTAATTAGCTTTTCTGTCCTAGTTCATTTAGCAGTGGAGTTGAAGAAGGTGGATATAATCACTGGAATGATGCTTAGACGCACTAATGCAGGAGCAATGATAAGATCTAATGTAATGCTCTAGGATGCTGAAATGAAAGCAAACTGCACATCCAGAGGAACTCAGCTAAATTGTTTTCCGGGCTCAATATAAATAAAAATAGAGTGGCATTTTCCTTATCAGAACCAAAAATTTAATGTGATTAATTCTGCAATTTAGCTGTAGTTTATTTGTGCGTTAGAGATAACGGCAGGGCTATGCGTAAAAGCCAGCTCACTTGTGCTCCTGACTATTAATAATGCGTGCAGATCTTACTCATGGAAACCAAACCAAACCAAACCGAGAAAAAAGAAACCAATAAAGAAGCTTTGCTGCATGGAAAATGCATTTAATGCTTTTGCCTTCTTCTTCCCAGAGAGCATCCCTCCAGCATTTTTGTTAGCACTGCAGGTAAATCAGATTTATCTTGCTAGTCAGTGCCACTTTTCCCTCCAGTTTTAGAAAAAGATTATCTCAGACATGTAAAGCAACAGAAATGCAGCACAGAAAATATGAGTGTAATAGGCATAAGAAACACACACTACCCAGATAGATTTACATAGATTACATAAAAAGATCCCAGAATGGTTTTTAACTTTTTCCTACTGATAATTTGAGTTATTCAGTGCCTAGATAAGACAGTCAAAATGGAGCTCCCCTCGTTCCGGTTATTGCATATAGATGTAGCAGGGGAGATGCAAGAGCTAGTTAGCAAGAATTCATGCAATGCTTGCACGCTTTGTTACTTTCCTATCTCCTTGCCTAGGCATGTGGTTTGCTCTCCTGGATTTCTAGGCTTGAAGGAGCCCATATATCTTATGATTCTTGCATATTTCCTATGTGCTTTTACCATGCAGTATCTGTGGCCCCACATATAGAATCATAGAATCATAGAATAGTTAGGGTTGGAAAGGACCTTGAGATCATCTAGTTCCAACCCCCCTGCCATGGGCAGGGACACCCCACACTGAACCATGTCACCCAAGGCCTCATCCAACCTGGCCTTGAACATCGCCAAGGATGGAGCATTCACAACCTCCCTGGGCAACCCATTCCAGTGCCTCACCACCCTCTCAGTAAAGAATTTCTTCCTTATATCCAATCTAAACCATGTCTTTTTATTAAGTCTCAGGAGGATCACTTGCATGCCACCAGTTCCATAAGATGCCTCTCTGAATCTAACCTTCATTGCCTGATCCCTGCATGTGACAGGTAAACAAAGATCTCTTCCACTTCTGCATGCTGCAGAACGCACTGGTCCTTGACTTTCCAGGCAAAACTGCAAGCATTTACAGAAATTAGATTACTACTGATCCCTAACAAAATAAGATGAGTATGCAAATCAAGACTAAAAAGAGGTGCATTGCAAAGCTGTAATACCTCTATGCTACATCCACAGCACAAAGCCCAGCTGGGTGCAGAAAAAAAGCTCCTAAGCTTCCAAACTTCTAATCTCAGTATCCTTAGTCCCACGCTGTGGCATTCTCAATGCCAGATCTCATCCTCCTGATTTCTTTTATCCCAGATCATGGCCCATGTAGGCATAAGTAAGTACAGAGCTGCACAACATCTGACATCATGGAGCAGCTTCTCATTTCATACATTTTGCCGCCGACAAGCAGTCTGCCCCCTGACCTCAGTGGGTTTGTGCAAGGTTTGCATCTGCACAGCAAAGGTGAGTCTCCAGCATCTGTGTGTGCTGGACATGGGATGCTTTCTGCCAGATAAAGCACTCATGATCATGTTCTGTTTGGTCAAACACTATAGCGCAAGGCACTTTACAAGCACATTGATCTGCACGTGATCTGGACAGCTACGCTTCCACTTCTTTGGTACTGTCGGCAAGGGCCTTCTGCATAGTGATTGCTAATGCTCTGCCACATCTATCAGAGATATTTGTGAGCTCATATGCAGATTGAGAACCTCGGAGTATTATGCCACTCCTTAGTTGTATCTGCTGCATAAGCCACGGCCAAGGGTAAGAAAAAATAGGACAATTCTCAGCAGTGAAAAGAAGATATCAGATTAGGCCTGGCAAAATATCCAGAGGATTAGGTTTTCTGCACATTGCCAGCTCAGCTACGAAAACTTCTACTTGTATCACAGTATTGGTGGATAATGTTTTTCTTGCTCTTCTTCCACTTCTCTTACGTATAAAGCATTATCACATATTTACTAACACACATTATTTTTCCCTTCATTTCTGAGGTACTCTTGCACAGGCACAGCAGGACAAAAAGGGCCTCCAGATGTGCACTATGCTCAAAGCAAAATATCCTCCTGCATCTCATTTTTATCACCTTATTTATATAAGAATCCTTGTCAAGATCTGCAGGCAAACACAGGTAAATAACTGTGGTTAAAACAGATGTGCAGGGGAAGCAGGAGGGAATAAAATCCTGCTACTACCCCATGGAGGGCAGAGCACTACTGCCTCTTTTACTAGCAAAAGTAGAGGGTACAAATTAAGTTTTCTGAGGATAATGTGCTCTTTAGGAAATACAAAAGCTTTGCTTTGTCTTGGCTCCAAGAGTGCTGCATCAAATCAAGCTTAACTAAGGCTTTCTCAATCCACATAAAGCCTCAGGGGACCTCAGAAGCTCAAAACTGCAGTACGTCAAAAGGAAATCACATAGAAATTGCAACAGCATCAACCCTGAAACTCCAGCAGTGTTCAAGTGCCCTGCCACGCAATTCAATGGGACTGTGTCTACTGCAGTTTTAGCCTTTAACTACTCAAGAAATACTGCTTTTGTTTGCTCTTCCTTTTTTGCCCCCCCCTCAAAATACCAGGGGACCAGAGATGAAAAAGTGCTGATCATCTTCTGTAGCAAAAATATGAAACATGGAAACTCCTTTAACCGCACACAGGGTAAGTGGTAACAAGTCAGAGTATCTGATGAAGAGCAGCAGTGGTAGTTTTCTTTAAGTATCTTAAATTTGACCATCACCTAGAAAAACTTATTTACTCAACAAGAATTAATCCACTTCCGTACCAAACAAGTACATTTTCTTCAGAAAGTCAATGGGACCCTACCGTTCTGCTGCTTGGTTTTAATCAACCCGTACTTTTATGCTAATTTTCTATGTTTGCAGAGAAATTTGATACTGTAGAACAAAAGAAAACAAACAGCAAGAGGAAAGGGAATGGTAAACTGGCTGGCTCACCTCACCCACCAGAGCACTTTTTAAAGGAAGGGAATTACATTGCATTTCACTGCTTCTGGACCCCAGCACCTGACAGTTAAGAAATGCCCCGGTTATCGCACCAAAAGAAACCTAATTTGTACCCTCATGTGCTGCTGTATCTCCCAGCCTTGCCTTCTCTGGCAAAGACTCTCTTTGGCTCCTCTGACTGCTGTGATCTCTGTCCAGTGTTTAGCAGAGCTCTCCATGAAGGTGTGTGGTGTCCTCCCTGAGGTGCCAGGTCCCAGTGGGGGAAGGATCTGGAGCGGCAGGAATACCTGTCAGCAGGTCTTTTCAAAAAAACATGGCAGGGTAGTAGGAAGGCTGACATCCAGGTACAATAGTAAAGCCACCAGGGCTGGAAGGTTCGTGGAGCTCAGGTTCCCTGCTTACTTAAAACAAACTTCCAGGAAACTTTGGACTCGGAAAATTTGAGAGAGAGAAAAGTGGGGCAAGAGCGGGAGTGATTAACTCCTCTTCTGGGTCCTTGAGTACATCAATGTGTCGCAAGCAGATGGGCACATCTGACAGGGTTGCTCCCTTGCAGAAGCTCCACAGGATTTGAAAGCAGTTTGAGGAGGGAAGGTGACAGTTTGGAAAATGAAGTACTGAGTATGTCAGTCATGAAGACAAAGAGGAAAAATACCAAAACAAAAAAAAAAGACAAAGCTTCTGCCTCATTCCCAGTTTGCTGTGATTTTTGTCATGCTTTGGGGCAAAGGAAAGAGCCTGAAGAAAACAGAACATTACAGTGAAATTTCCAGAAGCCTTTTGTCCTACTGCTTCTTCTTTCTTTCTTGCAGTCTGAAAGGCACTTGAGGAAAAAAACTATTTACTAAATGAATTGTGCAGGATTCCCATTTATCTTTTCAGTATTGTTTATTTTCCACTTCTTTCTTAATTTTCCTTTGATCACATAAACCCATCAGGAACCAGATCAGAGAAGCAGATTATTTTAAATTCTAACCACAGTAGACATTATTTGTACTAAATATTTCTATAGAAAGGCTCAGGTCACCTATTAAGTTAACCTACACAGACACCCCTTAATAAGGCATGCTCTTCATTATAGCCCTTGATCATCCCTAGAGATACACAATGCCCCATCAAAGCTCACTGACATCCAATAAGTGGATGTGGAGTAAGACCTCTTTTGCAGTAGGGCTGCGATTGTACAAAGCCAACACAAAATCAATACAGCTGACTAATGAAGGACCCCTTTGCTTATGCAGCCAGACCCTGAAGTGGCTAAAAGCCATCAATGTAGTGGGCTACACCAACTGCTCTGGGATCTATCCTAGTGATGGGCAAAGATGCAGGTGGAACACAAGCTAAAGGAATTCTCCCCAAATCAATGGTGGCCACCCAGTTTTCTATTGAACACATAGCTGGTACAAATCAGACCAGTCTCCATAGCCCCAGCCCTGCACAAACTGTGCAGGAACCGAGGGACACAAGGATGCTACAGTCCGAACATGGATGAGATTTTGTATTTCCAAAGCAAGGCGAAACAAAACAAACAAACAAAAAAAAAGGAATTACAAACCTGACACACTGATTGGAAACAGTTTACTAACTGTAGCACTCTGGGTTAAATCTTCAAGTCCCTGAGTTTCTTAGCAATTTGGAAGGATTAATTTTGCCTAGTACATATTCCGGACTGTCCTAAGAACTGCCGTTAGCAAGTGGTTTTGGTTAATCTTTTGATTAATCTCTTTTCAACACGGGGAATTGTTTGTGCCACTCAATTACTGTACGGCAGGCTAAATTCTTTTCTCATCATTTGACATATAAATCTCCCTGTTATTCTTCTTCCTCGCCTTTTTTTTTCTCCTTGCCTTTCTAGAAACATGCTATCAATAAACAACAGAGAAGAAAACTAATTCAAAACTCAAATTCTTACTATAAAAACCCATGCAGATAACAGCATATAGGTCACCAGCTGCAGCACAGCATAATACAAAATTTGCAGGAAATCTGTACAACAATTTCAGCAAAGAGGAATACATGATAGCATAAACAATTTCACACAACGATCACAAAATGAATCTGCCCTTCCATTGCCCTTCTATTCTTCTACTGCTGTTTCAGATTTGCCTCTTTATTACAAGAAAATATACCTCTCGGTTGTATTAGAACGTGTGTGAAGGGAATGTTCTGTGTGATAGATAGCATAGATCAAAGCAAGACAGAAGTATGACTCAAGGCATGTAACAAGCCTTATCTTGTAAAACCCCAAGCAGCCGTCACTGAGGATGCAACAGTCCTGTGTTACTCACCATATAATGGTGAATTTTTCACTCTGAACACAGTTACCTGCTCTTATCCAAAAGCTTTATGTCCAAATTCAGATGTAATTTCCAAGGTTTTCAGATAGATACGCAAAGCATAGAAGAAAAACGAGCAATACATTATCCATCCAAGAAACGTTGCATAGCACTAGGGACACAAGGGAAATTCTGAACAATGACACCAAGACAAATCCCTCTGCGGCAAAAGGATCCTCAAAGAATGACATGTAGCCAACCAAACATCCATTTTTAAGATGAAGCCTGAAAATCTACCCAGTGAACAGCCTGAAACCCTTTGATCCAGTATCAGTGGTGTTACCTGAGCAAAAATCCTCCTGCAACCAGACAGTAAGACCAAATGATCTGTCTTGAAAATAAAGGTATAAACAAAGCTTGCCTAAATTTGAGTTGATGGCCCAAGGGAAAGCAGATACTTCAGACCAGATGCTTAGCATTAGGCCATCTGCTCTAGAAGTGTATGAAAAGCCAACTGCTACCATGGAATTCTTCTCCCTCTCTCATTTTCTCCTTAAATCAATAGATCTCTTTACATAAAGTATTTACACCCAGTATTTTACTTTTTCAACTCCTTTATTTGTAAATCCTAAGGACTTCTTTCCCCAATGGGTTGTGAGGAGAAAAGGAGTTTTAGTTGTTTCCCACCAGGCAATGGTATCTCTTCTTTCAAATTATAAAAGCAGACTGTTTATTAAGGATCATTCACTTTTCAAAATATACGATTAATTTGTGCAAGATCATGTCAAAATATTGTCAAAATCATGTGTTATGAAAATGGATTTCTTATATAACCCTGCTGCAAATGAAAATAGTCTGTACCTCAATCTTGAATTTGGGGATATAAGTTACTTTGAAAAATAACTTAGACGAACCAGTCATTTAAATTGTATAGGAATGTTTTTTTCTTTGCTAATTCACTTACTGAAATATTCTTTTTTTAAAAAAAAAAAAAAAAAAAAGAACAATCAAAATCAAGAAATAACATACAGCAGGTAGGAAGCAACACACTGGATGCTAAACTTCATGCGCTCTAAGTGCTTTGGGAACCCATTAGTTTCCTGAGGTCATTCCAATCTGAGTAACTTCAGTCTTTTGATGCTAGGTCTCACAGTGCACAGAAGCCCCTGTCCCTTTATCAGTGCTTTTGTTTTACTTCTCTCTCTCTCAAACATTAGGCAATTAACCTAATGTCAACCAGCAAAAATAAATTAAATGGTTTCATGCTCATTTAGAAACGTCTGACTTGCAAAGCTGCCCAGGTCAGTCCTTCTGCATTTTGTGCAGCTGTAATCAAGACCTAACCAAAACAATACCTTTTCATTTGTTGCTCTCAAAGCAACTGGAAAAAGAAAAGGGGGAAAATACCAATCAGATAGTGAAGCATGAATAGCCCTATTTATACATGATGTGAGTACTAAGTACATGGAATTGAAATAAGGCATCTCTGCAGTGCTGTGGTCTGCAAGAGGAGGCAGAGATTTATCATATCAGCAGTCAAGAGTTTATTTCTCCCTGCCCTGATAACCACATCTGGGTAAAAAGGACGGCTACTGTATGGGCTAAGTTGGGAAGTGTCAAGAACACTGGCCAGAAGAAAGCCTTGAAATAAGAAGAGCTCATTCTAACCTATCTCACCTTTCTGAAGCAAGAGAAAGACAACCCGTCATAAGAGCTTGCCTGGACCTACAGCACTGACCAACAGCTTCTATCCAGGGCCCAGCAGTTCATGGGGCAGCAAAACTGAATGTGCCTTTATGCCAAGCTCCTCATGTACAAGCAACCTAGCAGTATCCTCAAACAGGGCAGGCTGCTGAAATGGTTGAATATTACTCATCGTTATTTGAAGCGCTTGCACATTGAGCTAATGTGCACCAGATCAGATCAAACCTCAACTTTTTGCAACTGTTCATGAGAATACTTTATCATTTGTTGGTTTTTTTTTTTTTTTTTTTTCCTGCTCTGGAAAATATTTATCATAATATTCAAGAAATTACTCCCTATGTTTTAAAACCCTAAAACAGTAGATACATTTAAATACCATTGTAAAGCAGACATAAATGTAAAAACTAAAAAATGAAAAAAATTCTCTCTTTCCCCAAATCTATATTTTGCAAAGGACACAACATCTGAATGGTTTTGTTTTCAGCAGGACTTACTACAAATCCAGAACCCAGATCCACATAGCCTGAAGGCTGAGGAGGTTGAGCTACATTTAACGTTGCAGTTCATTATTTACTCATCTTAAGCATCTATATGAAGAAAAATCTTCCTCAACCTTCCAATACCCTCAAAAAGGATTTAGGACTCCAGCTGCCCAGTTTCACTTTGACTCCCATCCCATTTTTCTCTGCTCACCTTGCTCAGGCTATTGAAGCATCTTCTTTTAGTTTTTTATATGACTTCTCATAATGTCCTGCAAATATACTGGTCCTTCTGACCATCTGCACAAGGGCTTTCTATTAAAAAAACTCACTGCCTATTTGCAGTAGGCTTGGCATAAAAAACAGAAATCTGGAATGAACATGGTGATTAAATAACAAAATCTGAATGTGGGTAGTTTTTTTTCTATTTCAGATAAAATGCAGTTGGGATTTGAGAGAACATTTGCTCCTCATTCTTAGTTAGGATTTTCTGTGTGTGTTAAGTCAATTAAATCTTAATAGGGTGATTCCCTGGTTCTTTATTTAGAACAAGCAAAAAGACAGAATACAAATAGTATGGAAAGGTTGGACTTTACATTTTATTTGCACCCATATGGCAAGCAGGGTTGCTCATTTCAATAATAACGATTTTTAATTAAAAAACCCTCCGTAACTCCAACAACAGGCAAGCAGTATCTGCTGAAAAGAAGATGGTTATTATCCTGGCAAGTTTCCCCATGCCTCAAACTGGCACGTCTATCTCCTGCACCCCAGTTGCAACCAGCCACAGCTAATGATGCTCCCTGCATCCCAGCACGTCTCTGCAGAGAAGGGAAGCAGGAATGACGTGGGTGTGGGTAGCACTTTTCTGTCCTGAGAAATGAATTCAGCACACTGTAAAAACATGATTAGTTACGATGCCTCAGCCTTGTTGATGCTGAAGTTCTTTCAAGGCTTTTTTTTTTACCAGTTTGCAAAGCGATGAGTAATACTGAATTTTCCTAAATGTTTCCATTGTCATAACGGCATCATAGCTGAGCAATTTCCAAATTAGTCACAGTTATGTCACAACAACTCTACTGAGAAAGTGTGTTTACTTCTCATTAAAAAATGAAGAACCAAGTCATGGAGAAATCACATGTCTGGACCTACAGAAGAAGTCTCTTTAGATCCACAGCTAGCACCTAGGCTCCCTAAACCCGAGCCTAATCTATTATCTACACAACTCACAGCATATTACAGTAACGATAGCTTCAAAATGGTGGCTTGCATTAATATTTAAACATTGCAGGTTGTGGGCAAGACAGCAGAAACAATGCACAACACTGAGTAAGGCAGCCTCATACAAAGTTGAATGAGAGGCCAACTGGAGGCATGAAACTGCACCAGCATCTTGCAACACATGGCCCATTAGTCTGCTTGCTGCAAGACTCACCTGCAAGTGAAATGATGAAGACATATGAACATATGAAGACTTTGCTGAATATCTCATTCAAAAATGCAGAGCACACAAGGAAAGGCAAAATCCCTTTTGTATGCATGGAAATACCCTTAAGCAGAGTGCTCTTGCTCCTAGCCTCAGCATTTGCACAGAAGAGACTAAGTAGAAGGCAAGACCTCTTCCAAAACACTCATGAAATCTCTGGGTCAATGGGAATCAGAATAGCAGCCAGTCCTAAGTGTTTTAAATGATGTAAGAACACGAGAAATTAATAAAGCCAAGCTGCAAGAACCAATTTTATCTAATACTGCTTGTAATCACTACCAAGACAACGCAGAAAGTCTGCAGACAGAGTTTGGTGAAAGGCCAGGAAGCTAATTTTCCATTTGCATAAGTCATTTAGAAGAAGAAACTATTCAAAATTACGTATCCATGACACATTACACGTGAATAGATGAACAGTAATCTTGAATAATAGTTTGGTGTGTATGTGCAGAGGAGGGCGAAGGGAGCTGCCTTGATGAAAGAGCATAATTTGCAGGTATTAGAGCAGAGGATGAAACTCCCCAGGTTACAGACTATAAGATATGAAGGAAAGCAATTTGAAGATGCTGCTTCAGGGCAGACATTTTGGTTTGTCCCTAACATAAAGGGAGAAGGGAAGTAGCAGCCTTGCCTTCACTGCAGCAGTGATTCTGATGGCACCATACTATCATCCAGGATAACTTGTTGCTCTTCATACTATTTCATGTCACTGTCTTTTAAAATATCACTACTGAGCACAGTGTTTCTGTCATACATATGTGTAAAAAGAGAGCTGTTTTGCCCAACGTTTGAATTTGACGGGAGGGGGAAAAGGAGGGGGAGAGACACACACACACACTTCATTTTCCCTGAAGAGCAGTGTGAGATTTCCAATCCTCAGCTTTAACACATAAAATATTAAAAGCCAATTTTCAGCTGCACCTCTGTCACTTCCATTATCATTCTACACGTCCAGAGGTGATAATGGACTCAGTAAATTGCAGCCTCTTTCCATCTCCGACCACGAGGGCTTTCACCTGGGGACAGCTCTGCACAAGGGGCGGCCCAGATATATGCTAATGGCATCCAGCAGCAAGACTCTAGGGAAGGCAATAGGATATGTTCAAAAAAACCAAGGTACTGTGTAACAAAGGCAAAACAAAATCAAAAAGGAGTGAGCTTGCTCCCCAGTTATGCATGTATTGGTGTCCTCACCAACTTTGGCTGAAAATATGCTGGGCAACCAAACTCTGGGACACATCCTACCTGAGCCTCCCACTGCTTCCGTTCAGCCATGGTATCAAACATTACTGACAGCAATGACTTCTTTTTTTCTTTGTCACATTGTGATGTGACAGCAAAATGGACCTCAGCATGGGTGGTGACAGAGCTGCAACTGGTGTTAAGCATGTCCACTGAGTTCATGGGCATGATTCAAAGCCAGGCAAACAGAAACTATTCACAATGAAACATTGCAGCTGATGGCTGCAGCTTTCGCATGGTACAAGCTCTGCTTGAGAGCATGGGACATCACACTTTTAGTGACATGCAGTGAATTCTGAAGGAAATCATCCCAAAAGTCAACAATTTTTTAAATTATGACAGTGTAAAACAGTATTACAGAATCACAGAATGGTCTGGGTTGGAAAGGATCATAAGATCACCTAGTTCCAGTCCCCCTGCCATGTGCAGGGACATCTCCCGGTAGACCACACCACTCTATCCAAGCTGGCCTTGATGGATCATAAGCATAAAAGATAACTCTTTCTTTTCCCATGGGTGCAACAAAACTAAATCTCAAATCCAGCAAGTAGGTGTAAAGTCTCCAATTGGTATTAATGAAATTGGAATCACACCCAATACACTGCAGGGCTTTTCTGTTTTAACAAGCAGCCTTCAAGGAATAAACTGCAAAAATTAAGAACCAGACCACAAGGATGCCAGTCACTACTTGAAAACCCTAAGTAGCTACCTTTATCAGGGCTGAGCAACCTGGTGTACTGAGGTAATGGGGACACCTTCCTTCCTACTTAGGCCCCATGAGCATCGCATTTTACTTCCCTGAATTGAAAATCGAACAAGTGACATCTGTTAAAGCCTCCATCCTGCCAAACTGCTGAAGGAGCAAGGGCTCACTTTGCTACTACATGCTGTAAATTTCTGGTTATCATTTAATTATGTTTTCCCCGAGCGAAATATTCTTCACATATAACGGGAAAGTGAGACAACATAGAACAAAACATAGAACGGTTAGCACCCAAACATACTTTATCCCACAATGCAAAACCAAGCTTTACAGCTTAGATGGCCAGTACAAGGGGAAAAAAACTTCTGGACTAACAAATTCTTAGAATTCAAGAAGTCACACCTGATGTGAGCTTCAAGTTAACAGCACCACAGCTAATTAACCATACAGACTGGATATGCAGCCAAGAGCTCTATGCAGCCCATTAACAGTGGCAAAGCATTACTATCTCACTATCCCAACTATCCCACTCAGGCACTGCATTCTGTTAGAGCACGTATCATCGTATCAGCATTTAACAGTCTTTTAACAGTCTTGTCTCTGCAAAGCTATGTATCAGTTTTACCTGCACTTACTGTACGTGCTTACAGGTATATCATGCACAGGATGATATTATTTTAGGAAGTCAAACAGCAACACTTGATCCAAGTTGTAAGGTGGCGGCAATTAGCTCTCATGAGAATTACAATTTCCAAAGTTCACAAGGTTGGATTCCTCCAGCTGCATTTCAACAAGTACTAATTCTGCATGTGACAGTCTCCTCACAAAAATTTCATTTCTATGAATTTTTAATGACGCAAAGTAATTTTTTCAAGGTCACTGAGAGACCGAGCAGTTATTCAGACATTAAATTTGCTCACAGTTCCTCGGCAGCTTTGCAAGAGAGTGAGCAAGGATGGTGTGTGGTGGCAGTTGGGGGAGGGAAGAATGACGGAGGAAAACAGCAGAAAGTTAAAAGAAAAAAACAGGCAACAAACTTGACAAGGAACTGACTCTGAAAACAAACGCATTGTTTTTATTCATGTCCTAAAAGAAGAAAGGAGTGAAACTCCTGCCTTGGGCACATATGTGATCATTTAAATCTCCTTAGCATTTTATTTTATTCAAATAAAGGGGAGGGGAGGAATAGTTAAAAGACATATTTTTTTTTTATTTTGGCTTTTTTTAAAGTCCCTTTATGTCAGGCAGATTTTCCAGCACCATAAATGTGGCAATATAGGAATGACTGCTTTACCTCATTAACCAGATCTGTTAAAAAGCTGGCATGACATTGACAGAAATTAACAGTTCAAATGGTTCTGGCAGCCACAAGAGTGCCCGCTTCCAGATACTTCACCTCCTAACACCACCAAAATCTTACTGCTACGGGAGCTTAGTGCCTGACAGCCGTGTTGCACCACCACCCTCTCTGCTGTTCCGGACAAGACAGAGCACTGCTTTTCTATTCATCAAGTATTTCCTTTTCTAGCGTTCAAACTGCAATAATTTAGCAAAGAAAATAATTCCCAGGAAGAGTGTCCACAGAACTCCTCTACCTCACTATTACAGCATGTGCTGGGGGAGCCCGTACTACATCAATGTACAGAATAAATGTAGGAACATCACAGATGAAGCTTGGTGCTGGAAAGGTAATGCAGCCCAGCCTGAGGTCCTGATTTACCTCAACACAGTCACCCATGTCACCAAGCCTTCATGGTCACAGGCTTGGCAGTGGCAGCTGCCGCTGCACGAGAACACGTGTTTTTGCCTTAGCTGGGTTACATGCTTTCTGGCAGTGACTTTGCGTTGCCTGAACAACCCACGCTGCCTGTTAAATCTCATCAGACAGACAGCTTTCACTATCAAAAGAAGGGCTGTTTCAATAACTGCCATCCTCATCATCCCTGTCACTCTTCATTTGGGCGAGCAGAGGAGACTCCCTGCCGGCAGCAGCGACACAGGGAGCGGGTGAGCTCCAAGAAAACTGCCTGGAGGAATCTTTGGCCTGTGCACACATTTCTGATTCACCTGCATTTAATGCCGTTAATATTTCAGCAGCTGCAGTGCCAGGGTCAAACTGGGATTTTGTACTCTCTGTTTCACTCGGAAATGTCAGCCTCAGATCTTCTGCTGGCTTTTTCTCTTTTTTTTTTAACACTGGTGAACAACGAATAAAAATGAAAAGAGTGAGTAGCAAAAAGTTTACAGAAAGGTCAGAATACTCATTCTCATGACCTGTAATTTAAATATTGTTTCATACAGAACCTGATATTGCCATCTGCCTAAGGCAGGCAACATTTCCAGGCAACATAAATTGAGCTGTAAGCCCAGCATCACTGCTGGATTCTCTCCTCTCCAGCAAATTCCACAACTTCACAGAGAGCAGGCTACACAAATCGTCCTGCACCTGGTGCCTAAAAGGAAACCTCCCCATCCTCCGAATGCTTGTTGCAGGTCTGAGACCAGCAGTGCTACATATCCTGTGCAGTACCAACCCTGAGAAACACTAGAGATGGAAGCTCCCAGACACAGCCTGAGGCACAGTGACAGTGTAATCTGTGAGGGACACAAAGGGCAGCAGATGGGATACCTCACCTCTACCTGCGTGACCCTGAGCATTCACACAAGACCATCCACAGACCATCTAGAGGATCAAATGGAAGCACAAAAACACTCTTATTGAGTGCACTGTAGGAACAGATGAAAACCTGACATCTGAATAAAGGTTAATATTCATACAGATAACCCATGACACCACAGCACTCAGGTTGACTGTATGCTGTAGCTGTCCCTACTTAGCACAGGGCCAGGGCCCTTATTCCTACAAGCTTTAAGGTGAGGAAATGATTCAGTGTCCAATTCTGTTTAGCTTTGCTACATTGCAGAAACACTGAATAAAGTTGTCAATAAACATGTGACTCATATTCACACATGTTCATTCATACAACTAGAATGTATACTCCTAAGTATATTGAAGGTGATCCTCATATGTATTTATACTGTAGCTTTGTTTTCCATTTCTTTCAGAGAGGTAAATTTTAAGCCCTCAGATTTCCCTAGAGATTTCTCAAATCAAAGTCACTCACTTGTGAGACTTGAGCCTTTACTGTCAATGTCATTTATTTAGGTGGGAAAAAAAACCCAAAACTCATCACCTTAGATTTTTCTTAGAAACTACAAGTTAAACAAAGAAAATCAACTCTGAAGGAAGCCTCTCAGTTTCCTCTCAACCTTGACACACTTTGAAGACATAGAAAAGAAGAATTGAGAAAACCAACCCCACCAGCATGATTTTCACAGACATATCAAAGTGAAGATTAACTGACCATCTAGCTCCTCTCATTGATTATGTATGTGGAAGCCCTTCCTTGCCTCAAACCAGACAGAAACACTCAACAGAGGGATGCCACACTACCTTCAGAGATTAGGTGCAGGACTTATGGTTTCAAAGGGACTCACAGCTGGGAAGCACTGCTGCAAAGGCATAGCTATTTCTGAACACCCATCCTTGCAGCTGGGTCACACTGCGAGATGCCTCAGGCCACAGCAACTGACTGCAGGAGGATCGAATCCATGGCTAGGTCTGGTCTGTGCTTCCCACACTATTCCTGATGGCACAACCTCCTCCGATCATTAGGGACTCTGTGGGACATTTGTGGGTGTCAGCAAGTCACAAAAAAGCTTAGCAAAAGCAGTTCAGATAAGGAAGTGCTTAATGAACTCGATACCCAGAGAGGACTTCGTATTTCAATGTAAATGTTGGGGGGGGGTGGGGGGGTGGTTTTTTTGAGCTGACTCATCCTCAGAAAGGCAGTTTGGAGCAAAATCCTGGACTCTTTTCATCCATACATCACCTTTTCCCCAGTCATCTACCAGCAGTCCAGCTGACCTGACTATACCCCTTTTATCTCCTTCAACATATGGGATCAAATTTACCACTTACAACTGAGCTTTTTAGCTATGGTCTGCAGATAGTTACTGGGCCAGTAAGTGTTCAAACATCGCCTACTTGCCTCCCGCAGATGCAAAACCCTTAGACAAAGGAGTACTAAGATGGACCTCTAATTTCTCTGAAGACTGATGATTCATCTTGTGTAGGTCAGCTATAAATTTAACAAGATTCCCAGAAGCATCCTTATTTTCCCTCTAGATCCAGGTACACCAGGAGCAGTATTAAAAATTAAAACATTAGCTGTTAGCTTTAATGAAAGAAAATTAAACGAATAAATATTAATAATTATATTCCCAAACCAGTCCTGTAAGCTGAAGAATTACATTTTAAGTATTTCACGCAAAGAATAAACACTATAAAATTCTGGCTGATTGGAAGAGGTTTGCGTTTTACTGCAAAACATGAATGAAATGGAACGAAAGAGATGTGTCTGTCTATACAACGTCTGAGCACTCTAGTAAGCACTCCAGGCTCATTTTCCCATTTGAAAGGTGGAAAATAACCTTTCTTTCCTTCTCGTCTCCCCCACCCCAGTGTAAAATAAGCAAAAAAACGGCAAGGGGATCTGCTGATCAATGTTGAAAGTCTTGCCCTTCCTCAAGGTTTCTCTTAATTTGAAACTCAACTGAAATTGGTTCTACAGTATTAATAAGACTGAGGAGCAAGTCACGTATGTGACAAATCACAGGTGTAAAGCTTTCCTGGCAGCTGACCCTGTGTGCAACAGGATGGCACAGCAGACCTGATCAGAGGGATTTTAGCCACCAAAGTGCAAATGCTACCTTGAAAACCAACAACAAAAATTACTTAAGAGTTGGGTAACTTTAGATTCCCTTTCCCCCTTTGTTGGTCTTTTGGGGATGGGAGAAAGAGCTGCCCAATGGGGGCTTTATTAATTTTTATTGTCCCAACTGATTCCCCATCAATTGGCTAATGAATTTTATAATATAGACTCCATAGCTGAAAAATAATCATGCTATCGAATGAGGGATACATTCATAAGAGAAAAAATGCTGGGGTTTAGCATCCTTGCCCATGGCAGGGGGGTTGGAACTAGATGATCTTAAGGTCCTTTCCAACCCTAACTATTCTATGATTCTATGATTCATATAAACAATAGAAGCATGACGAGATTATCAACACCAGGAATACTTTCTGACCACCGAGCTTGCTTTTCAAGGCTTAAAATGTTTTCCTTTCCCCTTCTTGATGAAGAGAGGATTGTCAGCTTCACACTTGTCTGCAGTCATTTCCTACCCAATTTTACTTTCATAGCATCCTGTCTGAATTTCAAATGCTTAAGCAGAATTCCAATAATCATCAGTGATAATGCATGATCTGTCTAATGTGAATAGATAGGTTAGATTAAATTCACATCCACCAAAAGTTAATATCCCTTTAACAAAGGAACTTCAATCATTCTGTGTCTTGGAGTGGGCAGTTAGCTCTGAAGCAGCAGTAACCTGTCTATAGAAAAACCTTTCCAAACTGTAACTTTCTGAAAGACAAATGATGGGTCTACTTTTTTTCCCCTCCCCTAAATATACCAGTTCTGATCTTGCAAGCCAATACAAACCCTGTCCTGGTTTAGCAGAACTCTACTTGAGGGTAGGGCTCTGGCAGCCTGCAGGCATCCATTTGCAAGATCTAGCACTTAAGAAATAAAGCTTTTCCCCTTCCTCATTTGCATAACGATTTGCCACATTTTATTCTGACTCACAGTCCACAGTTACAAAGCTAAGGGAGGTACAGCTCCATTTAGAATAAAATTCATGCCGGTGCCATACCATTTACATCTTTAGCTTCCCATTGCACTCAGAAGGGCAGGCAGAGCAGCTGCAGAGATGAAGTCTGCATCAGCCCCATGTGCTTGGAAGAGTGCTTTGCAGCAGCCACCTGGCAGGTAGTACCTACCCTAGGAGAAAGTTTAAACCATGGTTTGAAAAATGAGCAAAATGCAAAGACCACATAGTACGGCTGCACCGGGACTATAGGTGTCTGCCATCTGCACCCAGATCATATGAATAAAAAAGAAATGTTTCTCTGCTGCACAGATGGGGCTAAAAGATACAAGCGAAACAGATGTAGGGCTGGCTTTTTATTCAAGCACTTTTGCCCATGTTTGCTCCTGAGATACTCAGCTCCATTTTACAATATCTAAGCCTTTTTCTTTCACTAGTAGCCTATACAGCTTCTGTGCTTGAGCAGGGCCTTTGTGAAGGTGATCCACCATGCACAAGCCCCTGACTCCCCTTTAGACCTTACGGAACCTTTGCTGTGCTATTACCAGCAAAACTTTGCCTTAATAACAAAGGCTTGCAAGGAGAAAGAGAAAAGCAAGTAGGAGGCACAGGATGGCTTCACAAAGTCCTTCTGAAAAGCAACACTCACCCACTGGCTTCTCTTTCCCGGCACACAGCTGTAGGGAAGCACAAGCCACCACAAAAACCCTGCTTGTTTGTCACTGAGCTTTTCTCGGCATTACTATTCTCTTGCCTGATGCCTTCCTGAGCTGCAGCTTCAAGTTCAAATTAAAACGTTAATGAATTTGGTTGTTCTTCGTAACTTCTACTTCATGAGATAGCACTCTCGCTTCTCCCACTTTCTAGAAGAAAACCTGAATCCTGCCTTCCTTCAGTTGTTCCAAAGACTGAGGCACAGCAGAAACGCTGTTTTCTTTTTGATTTCCTAAAGGATCATGTTTAGAAGGCACTGAGCAGTGAATACCAGCAGTAATCAGTGTGGTAATGAGCCTGTTTTGTTAACCTTCATACCATTATAATGGATGTATTTTACTTAGACATTGTTACAAGCTTCACTTGAAGAAACCAGTACCACATATTGGCAAGCACTGGAAATAACTGGACTGAGTACCTCTTTCTGCTGGCAATGCAGGACTCCAAATACATGATCGCACTAGACATAGGTAGTGCAATCCTGACCATATGACCACATGCCAGCCAGCCACACACACCACTAGGGTTTCAGCTTCTTGGAGACTTTTAGCATTGCAGGGGTTAATAATTGCCCTTGAACCCCTGGGAAGTGGACTTGAGAAGTTCCAGAGTTCAAACGAGATGCCATAAACAAGGTGCTAAATAATTAAAAGAGCAGCCTTGTACAAAGCTCCCTGGCAGGGGATGAGCCAGCCAGAAGCTCCGCCCGGGCTGATGGTCCAGACTGCGACGCCGGCAGCATAATTTCTACAGGGTGTCAGAAAATGCATTACTACTAAGTGGCATCACTCTGAATGAAATCTGTATGGGTCAACTGCAGGTTAAGCTAACAAAACAATAAAAAATTTAAAATCCAGCAATCGCAGAGCCCCCTCGAGCACTCCAGAAGGAGCAATGGGTGGTTTCTCACTTGGACAAAGGAACGAGTCCCCACCCCATTTTTATATTCCCAAGTGATAGTGACACATTTGTCCTAAATGGGTTTCACCAGTTTATTGTCTTGAAAACTGGTTCATGATCTTCCCTTTCATTACTGAGAAGAATCTCAACCAATAATGTTTGAGAACATGGCCTACATGTAAGTGCTCACTATGAACCTGAATAACGTCTACCAGTGGTAAGATCCCAGTGAAAGGACTCTTGCTTTCTCTACTACTATTGTACATAGAAAGCACATGGAGGATTTGACACAATTTGTTGATCATAGAATCATAGAATAGTTAGGGTTGGAAAGGACCTTAAGATCATCTAGTTCAAACACCTCTGCCATGGGTAAGGACACCTCACACTAGACCATGTAGTGGTGCTGTACATTTGTGACCATATTGTGCTGTTGCAGGCAGGTTTAGAAAATGGAAAACTTCATGGGATACATAAGGGAGACATTTTGGTGAGGAGACCATGGGCAGCTGGACATCTCACAGCCTCCCTGAAGAAAAACCTTGCTGTAAGAAGCAAGAACAGGGGAAGGAGCAGAAAGCCACAAAGGGATGTTTGTTTCAAGGGAGGGTGTGCTCAGGGTAAAGATGGGGCTTCTGGGTGAGGTGTGCCACAGCCTGGGGCATGAAGAGCTCCAGAAGTCCGGAAAACCAAATTGAGGCACTTGAGGAGCAAATGGCACAAATGGGTTCTTACTCTGGATAAATGGTCTTATTCCTCTTGAAGACCCTTCCTAAGCAGTAATACTTTCATGTGAACAGAGTCATGCTATTTTATGCATTAAACGAATAATGAGGCTGGGGACATGTTGCTCTCATGGTCAGTTGGACATATAAGTAGGAAATGTATTTCATCTCACAGCAAGTTTCAAAGTATTTCTGTGCAATCCCCAAATGTATTTTGTCTGACATGTTTACATATATCACTTTATACAGGCTCATTAGCAACAAATTTTGGTTGCGTTTTGACTTCAAACCTCATGCTTTTTCCCTCTTAAAGCCCAAAGGACTGCTATCTATATACATTCTGCTAATGGACTTTACAAATGATTGTACTGTTTCTAAGACTTCTTTATATTTTTTTAACATTTGTATTTGTATGAAAAACTATTCTGAGCCAAAGACACATTAAGCTAAACCTATACATATCTATGTATACATTCTAATGAAATGGCTTCAACCGTCTCTTAAAATATATATATTTAAAAAAGTTAAAACGGGAATAATTTTTTTCATGATCTCTTCCCTTTAACAGCTACTCATTTTATTTTTTTTTTTTTTTTAAGTAATTGAACTGGAACAATGGCTTTATTTAAGTACAAATGAAATAAATAAGCATCAGAACAGAGGAATGGAAATCCAAGCTGCAGAGTGCTGTACGGGTTCACAACAATGTTTCCTCAGTGATCGCAAACTAGGAATGGAAACCCATCAGAAACAGAAAAAGCCTCAATCAGTTCAGATTTATATAGGTTTTAGTTATTAAAGTGGAAATAGGAGAAGGTCACTGCCTTACCCCTGTTCGAGTGAAATGCAAAAAACTGAATACATTTGTCGCAGTAACTTTTTTCTAAATTAAGCAATATAGAAAATAATAAATACCCCTGAAATATGACTCAGTTTTCTCTTTGAGGGAAAAACAAACAAAAAAAGGGCAAAATTAATAGCACTGCCTTTTCTTAATTCTCAAATATATTACCATGTATATTTTCTTCATCAACATCACAATTCAACTAACAGGCTACACCACCGCTCCAGGCTCTCCTTAACAATTTCTTAAACTTCATAATTATTTCTCCTTTATTTTTCTCTGCTGCCAGCCCTGCTTCCATTGGGTGACATGAAGGTACTTGCTTGTTAGTGAGTGGAAATTACATGGTGTCCAGACAGTGCTTTTCAGTTAACAAAAACACGTGCACACACAAAAATTAAAAGATATTTCTGTTTTAAAATGTTTTTGGAGGGCTGACAGCAAGTAGTAATTTTGGTTTTTATAAATATGGAAAAACTCCAAATTTTGTACAATTGGATTTCTTTTTTTAAACTTAAAATTGTCCCAGCATCTATCTATTCATCCATCAATCCATCCACCCGTCTATCCATGCCTATAACCCCCCCCACTTTTCATGAACAGCTCTGCTAATTAACTCCCATATTGTAGCAATCTTTCCATTACAGAAAAAGGAGAGAGAGATTGAATTTATCTATACATGATGAACAAATGCCCTGGAGAAGCTCTTGTAATCTATCATGTCAATGTAGATGAACTCCTCGGGATTTCTTTTCTTTGTTTTACCATCCAATAACAGTAAAAATAACACACAGAAGAATCCCAGTACTTAGGCTATACAGCTAATCAACGTCTGGAAAGACATTCAAGGTTGCTCTGCATTTATCCTTTTTTGAGCAATAAAATGTAGGGGTGACTGCTCCTGGGCTTGAGGTTTAATGACTATAACAATTAGGCTCATCAGTGCATTTATTGTTATTAAGGAATGATGACAGAAAACTGATCTCTATCTGATTTAAAAAAATAAAGCACTAATTGAGAAGAACAGCAAGTCCATTATTTTTCAAGACCCTGAAAAAGGGCTACACTTCATAAATGAAGACAGAACTAATCCTTAATACAAGGAAAAGGGATAAGAAGGGACATCTTTATAAAGAGATGTGGGACAAGCAATGTCTCAACACAGCGCATAAAGCAGCACCAGCAGGCGCTTCTCCACACTCCAATCCTGGATACACGAGCCTGTCACCATGATTTTCAGAAGTCATTTATTACCACGACACCTCTCATTTAAGACAAGCACTGCACTTGGCTTTGGAATGATTTGTTAATGTCACAGTCTTCACTTACACCTTTTTTTTTTTTCATGTAATTATTTTCTCAGTTTTTTGGGCACCAGCTCGCACTGCGTGGTAATGGGGGTAAAGCTCTCGCAGTGGGCTTTTTGGCTGCAGATTGAGCAGGAACCCTGAGCCACTAATGTAGGGAATAAAATCCCCATTCACTAGGTTTTTTAAAACGTTTTCAACACTGCGGTACGTCAAAGGAAGATTATCACAGTATGTCACACTCCTCTGTCCTTTGTGAAGCACATGCAAAAGAGCTAAGGCGGTTTTTTGCCTTTTTAAACAAATGCACCAGTATTTCAAAACTACCAAAGAACCATCAAAAAAAACCCCAGAAGAGCAATTACTTCAAGCCTCAAACTTTGATGTAAGACCGAACACGAAGAGGTCAAACCAGGAGAGATGTAAAATAACCTCACTCTCCTCTTTTCCCTCCCCACCTTTGTACGTTTTCAGTAAGTAAGAAACTGTTTTGCTTTGTGGGTTTGTATCTCCTTCCATGCCTGAACAGGTCATAGCAAACTCCATTTCATCTCTAAAATCCACCTAAATTAGAAGACTGTGGCTTTTACTTGGTAAACTTCCCTTAAAAATGTTTGCAGTCAATGTTGTTTGTGCAAATATCATGAGATGTGAAGCATTAAGCAGTCTTCAACCAGTTATTTAACCCAAAACAAACAGTGATGGTTCCACTTTGGGAGAGAAAACAAGACTTACTCAATTTCAGTGGAGAAGGAAGTATGCTGTAGTAAGTAATCTACTTGCATGCAAACACATACACTTTCTTGATCAATAAGAAAAAAAAACATCAGCTCTGCATTTCTCACACCAATCTCCTCCTTTCGAAAAATGCAGTATTGCAAAGCATATATAATGCAGCTGCCAAAATATCTGATGTGGTTTGAATGCTGATGAGTAAACCAATCGTAAGCTTTTAACAGGAATTATAAAAACTATGGATTTCTAATGTTGTTGAACAGACAGCTAACAAACAAACATTCACACAAGCAACTTTGTGACAGCATTTTACCATAATCACAACGGGACACCCCTCTAACGAAAAAAGCCACCAAGAGTTAGGGATGTGCTTTCTCAGATGCGTCATTCGTTTTACCCTGTACAGCACTGTTTCAGAGGGCACCAGATTAATCCCGAGCACTGCCTGTTCTCAGCAGCATGATGCAAATATAAATTCACCTTTCAATCACTTCCGTGGGTTAATGACACTGAGTAATAGCACATTAGCAAAGTGCCACTCCAGACACCAGTCAGGCATGCCAAACGGATAATCTGACAAACGTTTCAGATTCATTTTCCATGAACAGAAACACCGTTCGGGCTTATTAAGTAGCAAATCTGCATACAGTGCAGTGCAGAGCACAGAGGCTCCATTACAAGTAGCAATCTATCTCATTTATGTAATATATAATGGTATTTGGCCTCTTCTATTGTTGCAAAATTAAGAAAAGAAAAAATGCTCGTTCTCTGTAATGCTGTAATATGTTTGCACTAATTGCTTCATAAACTCCGGTCAAGTTCTTGATGTAGAGGAATTCCCCACTGGTTTATGTTTTCAGTTACTATCACCTTCAAGAGTGCAAATAATTCAGGTAGTCTTCCCAAACTACTTGCTGCACTCCATTTTTCCTGTTTCCATTAAATGCTACCCTTGCAAAAGCAGTGCCTGTGTATCTGGTCTTCCCATCTGTTACAGCATCTCTGCTTTTACAGATGTTATTTGAGCATGCAGAGGAGTAGAGTTACAGAGGCTGATTGCTCACTTAGTCCAAAATCAATAGGAGATGAACAGTATTTGTCTTCTTATCTCCAGTGTATTGATAACCAAATGAGAAAAAGAGCAAATAAAAAAGAAGAGTTCCTTAAAATGTTAATTCAAAATTGTAAATAAAATTACTTGAATGTTTTCACAGCCTTTGAATATCAATCTTAACAGAATGTTAGAAAACAAGAATGTTGCTAAAACAATACATTAAAAGGAAACTTCCCAGCAGGTTTATCCGAACCCTATTCTAACAGCACACACATGTACTGAAAGCCCAATTAAAAGCATCATTCCCATCCAGAAATCAGAAACTATGCTGTGTTATCCATATGTCAGTTCAATTCAAGATTTTTTTCTAACAGCTGGGATTTGGAAAACTATCTATTGACATTTCCTTTGTTGCCTAAATCTTAACCACCTTCCTTTGCCTTAGCTTGCTTGTCACTTTCAGTTCTTTAGATCTTGATACAGTAGCACTTTTTTAATCTGATTTTTCCCACGTAAAGACCTGGGGGTAGGGCGCAACGTTTTTGGCTTTGCCTCAAGCGCGCTAACACATAATTTCTAGCCACAGAATCACTCCCTTGCAGTGTTCTGCCTTTAGGACCAGGAGTCACGGTTTACTATCATTTAAAACAAAAGGCAGGTGGAAAATTAGCTTTCTGACCCTTTGTTGGTCACCCTGTGGCATTCTCTTCCTTCAAAGCTTTTGTTTGAAAATGTGGCTGCAGGTGATTATTCCAGTGGACCACAGCTTGCTTAGACATGCTTAATTTTTTCTTTAAAGCTGAATTTGGAATTTCAAAGCTGCAATCTGCCATTCTGGATTTCCTTTTCTATGTAATGCCACCCCATTTGAGGGTGTCAGGGGCAACAGAGGCATGTTCTTGCTCTTGGTCTCAGATCAAGGTAGCCCAAGTCTAATTTTTTCCTTTTTAATCTTGTGTTCCATTTTGCATCCACGTTACAGAGCTATGCACAGTAGTAAAGAGGACGTGCCATGGGGGTGTGACACTGCCAGGCTTTCTCCAGATTAATTCAAGAAGGATTTCAGGTTTGCATTGCTGGGTAATCAAGTATTTTGCTTTATTGCAGTTATATTGAACGGCTCACACACTATTTCCTTTAAAAATGCCTCAAGTGCCTGCGTTGGTTACAATTCTTAAATAACCTAGTTTTTAATGGCACTGCAGGGTATTTAACAACAAAATACTGCTGCAATTATGGGATGGCAAATAAACGTGTTATCGATTAGTTCAGAATTTCTGATGATGTACCAGACAGGACTCGGGAGATTCAATCGCCAGCACAATCATGAAGACCCTGGGAGATTACAGGCAACTCTGCTCATTTTTCAGTCCACCTTTCCAGTGGAATAAGGATGAAAATACCCCCTTCTCTCCAAACTTTTTGCCTGCTCAGACAAAGAAAACCCCTTTCTGCAGGAATGGCTATGGCGTGTGCAGCAGTCCAGCCAAGTGAGCCCTCATCTTGTGCGAGTTCCCTAGGCACTGCACTGCTATACAGCAAATCTTCTGCTATAACATATTAAATTATAGTAAGAACAAAAGATTTAAGTTATGACTAGTTTAGGATTTAGTTCAACAGACAGTGAGTTTCTTTAATACATAATTTACAGCATTCCACATATTGGTATGTATAGTAAGGCAGTGAAACCCTTGCTTTTTCTTGAATCATGCATATTGTTTTACATACATTACACCCCACAGAGGCTCAGCAACAGAGAGCAATTAGAAAAACAAACTGTAGCAATGTACCATATAAGGAAGAAAAGCAGAAATGTCACCACCAGCCTTCAAACATATGGCTCTCCAAGGCCCTCCTTGCGCCATGCAACTTCCCCTGCTCCATCAGGCCCAGATGCCTGATTATTCTGAAGGAGAATTTGCTTGGAAAATGTCGCATGGCCAACATGATTTCATACCTCATTAACGTTGTCCTGATGCAAGTAATGGAAATAAAAGTCCTGAAAGCCAGCAATTTTGTACACATGCAGAAGCTGTTTGCATATCAGACTCTTAAGGAAGGTGATGGATACTGAAAGGAGAATAATGTGGCCAGTGGTAGGATAGAGGAACTATCAAAAAGAGGGAGATCAGAGGGGAAAACAGCAAACTGTTTGCCCAGCTACACAGGTTATATTCAATGTGTATTACAAACTGCTATGGGAAAGTGATATGGGTTAAAAAATAAAACAACCCAACAACTCTGAATCTCTTCTAAGTCTTTCTTTCTCAACTCAGATCACGTCAATAAGGTTACAGCACTGCCCCACAAACACTAGTGTGGGCACAGGCAAAAGGGAAGAATCTGGTGAAGTGGGTAACAGTGAGCAAAGAAAGGATGGAGAACACAGAAAAACCCTATAAGTCAACTTTGCTGCCAAGGAAGGGCACACAAATCAGACACAAGCCATTACTCAGGTTATTTGGTAACATATGTAAGAAAACACTCAGCAATTTCACTTAATTTGCACATATTAGCAATTTGCAGACTTCTACATTAGACATCTAGAGTCAAAAATTTTCCAGATAACCTTGAGCAGGTTATCTTTTTGCACATGCAATGGAAACAAACTAGGCATTTAAAAGGAGAGCAGAGTTTTTAGTGTCCAATTTACATTAGGGTACTGGGTATCTTGAATTTGGGTCTGTGGCCACTGGCCATCACTTGAGTAAACAAGCAAACTCTGACTTGCTGTCAAAATCTACAGTATTTTAAGATATTCTGTCATTCATACAGAAGAGAGTGCCAACAGTTTCCCATGGCACATAATATGAAAACATCCAGTGAAAGAATGTGATGTTAAAATGAACAGGAAAGCCATTCTGTCAGAATTCTTTAGTCTTTCAGCTGAGCACCACTTTAACACTAGCTAAGTTACCTTACTGCATTATAACTAAATGTCATGTCTGTTGATTACTGCAAAACTCAATTGCATTTTTCAAGTTGCCAGCCACAGAAACATTAAAACAGAAGAAAAAACCAGCACTGTAGCCAGCATCCTGTTTTAGTCAAATTGGCTGGCCATTATCAGTAGTAAAATGCTCAATTTGCTCTTTCTTTCTTCATTATTGAAACAACTTGAGTTTGTGCAGAATGGCCTAGTGATTTCTAAGCAGCATCTTACTGATCTGGCAAAAATGTTTACAGATTAACAGTGACAGAAATGATGTCTCTAATCATGGACAACATGGAAAGTATTTTGAGAATGAACAGGATCACATACGGTCTTAAAGCAGGAGTGTAAATGCACATAGACCCACCAGGCAGGAATATTTTGATCCTGGGAGTGGGGAGGAACAGAGAAAAAACAGAAGAGGGAAGGTTAACAAATAAACTTGCCACAAACACCACTGCCTGAGAAGGATTGCCCCACAATGCCCTGCCACCACAACCTGGACTTGTTTCCCACAGCCCCACACAATAACCCTAGGGTTATTTAACACAAGCAGCAGTACCTCGATCATCTCTGAATTTGATTGAGTAGGAAAGCGAAGGCTGATCACACAACAAATCCATTAACATTAAACATCATCACGAAAAGTCCAGCAAGGAGACATTGTTATGCTAGGAACTTGTGCCAAAACTAACTGCAGCACACCTCATTGCATGCTGGGACTGGCAGTGCCTCACTGCCATGCCCTGAGCAAGAACAGGGCATTTCCAAGTGATCCCGGTGTGCCTCCAGTTCAACAGCAGAGCTCAGGCTCTCCCCATAGCCAACTGTTGGCAGCCTACTGCAAGCAAAACTCTTTCACTGCCTCTCCTTCAGGACCCCCTGTCAGAAAGCAAAAGCCCAGGCCTCCCCTGATGTACCAGGACATCCACTAGCAAGTGACTCTGGCTCCATCAAGTATAAGAAGTCATCAGTCTCATAGCTGCCACATAACTCACTCTGCCACTTCCTCTCTTGTTTGGCAGCTGACCTTTGGAGGCGGCTGAAAGGGGCATTAATGGTTTTTGTCAGCCCACTTTGTTTAGCTGCTATCAAAATGAAATCAATGCCTCCTCCATTGTCTTCACTTTCTCCTTTGCAGGTTTTTCCCGTACTTCACCTCGTCATCGCTGTGGGCTTTGGACCATGATTTATCACCGGGTTCGCAAGGCTGCTGCTTCATGGGAGCAATAAGCAAAAGTGTAATTCCAGCAAGTTTACTTTTCAGCATGTTCTTGCTGAAGGCAACAGCTATATCTGTGCTACCTTTAAACATAACTCATGCCCCAGTGTTCCCAGAAGGAAGAAACAGAAAAAAGATTCCACAAAAAAAAAATCTTTTGCCTTTCCTAACTCTTCCTTCCATTTTTGTTCCTGCATCTCCAGGCTCCAGAGCCCAGAGGCTGGCTGCAGGGAGACCACAAGCTTCTGCAAGGTTGCCAGCTGCAGAAGAAGGATGGGTCTTGAGGCTGTGGGTCCTTGCACAGCAGAAAGACAAGGCACGATGGTGAGGGCATGCTCACAGGAGGCAGTAGAGAGTGCTGGTTCCTCCTTGCCCCAGGCTGAGTGTGCCTCCACACCCCATGTAGACCACCTCTGGTTTGGCATCTTGGTCACTGCTTAGTGACCCAGGAAATGCTAAGAGTAGGTCTGGCAGAAGCAGAGTAGCAGGGAGGAAAAAAGTCGTAAAATAAATTGATTCAAGAAAATCCTATTTTATGCTCACCAAAGACAAAGATTATGAAATAACCAATATTGAATTACTCACTGAGCTCTGATCTTACAGTCCTAATACAAGATCTGTCCTGCAGCAGCATACAGAATACACTCCATCATTCTCAGAAGTACTAAACCCCCTTACTTTTATATAGGCGGTTACTGATCTTGTTTATACATAAAATGCATTTAATGCATTTATAAAAGTAAATTCCAAAGCAAATGTAACTCTTCAGAGCCATCATTACCCAGTGGTTTATAGCCAGGCTTGCTAACTCTCCTGGTAAACACTAGGTTTAGCTGCTCTGCTCAGTCATGACTCTTCTTCAGGGGCTGGTAAGGTTTATTTTAGTGCCTGAGACCCAAGGAATCATAGAATCATAGAATGGTTTGGGTTGGAAGGAAACTTAAAGCTCATCCAGTTCCAAACCCCTGCCACGGGCAGGGACACCTTCCACTAGAGCAGGCTGCTCAAAGCTCCATCCAACTTGGCCTTGAGCACTGCCAGAGACGGGGCATCCACAGCTCCTTTGGGCAACCTGTTCCAGTGCCTCACCACCCTCACAGTAAAGAATTTCTTCCCAATATCTAAGTATGCTTTCTTTAGTTTCTGCATATATTTACAGTATGGCAAACTTGCTCCTCTGTTTTATCTTGCACCTTTTCTCCTCTGTATCCACCTCATGTATCAGTTTGATTCGTGGTCAGTGAAGGTGTTTTATTAACAAGCGTCTTCAGGATGATGCCTTTTTTCCTACCACATTTGAAATGCACCTAGTGCAATCAAGCCCTGATCTTTACATACAGCCTCTAAGAACTACAGTAATAGAAATAATAAATCATTATAAACAATGATGTCACAGGGAAAGTTGCATTCTCTTTTCTTTTACCCCAAGGCCCCCGGCAGGGTGTGTGGATTAAGGGTGGGAGGTAAGAAGTGAATAGCTTTTCGATTTAGGGACCTGCAGCAGCACCATTTTGACATGCTTTCAGCAGAATGTGGGAAATAACAAACCGAACAGAGAAAGAGCACCACAGCATGCCAGTACAGATGTTTCCTCTTGCACTGGGTCCCTTGGTTAACTCTGCAACACTTGAATGAAAAATACCAAGTATTTCTTCCAGGTGATGCAACACTGTACTAGGATACTGCAGGAAGACTGAGTCAATGAAACATTTCAAAGGCATAAATAAATCCTGAACTTCCTTTTTAAAGCTTAAGGAATGGTGCAACACTTCTTTTTTTCCTCCTTCCTTTTGGCAAACCGGATACTCTAAAGAAAATCAGTCAAAAGGTCTAAAACGAACCTGCCTCTCCAATGCATACAGTTCTGCATGAGCAAATTTCTGCACAGAAAGACAACTGTGGAAGTAACAGTTTCAGTATGTGTCAGTAGGTAAACAAGATCAATCCACCCCCAGGCTGTTTCTCTGCACTGAAGCTGTATTTCAAATGAATCTGGTCGTCTCAAAACAGTTTGGAATATCTGACAATCATAATTCTACCCCCTTCCATCAAAGCAGGCATTTCAACTGTGTAAAATTTATATTCCGCTTACATACAGAGCTAGCCTATTACTGATGTGTCTCTGGGTGAAAGTTCTTATGGGAAGCAGCGAAAAATTCATTAACTCACTGCCACTAGCCCAACATTGGGGAAAACTGGGCATCTTCAGGGAAAACGTTTTCTCCAAGAGAGATGAAAACCAAAATTCTCTTTCAAAAGGTATATCCGTCGTGCACATACACACACACACATGGAGAGGAGCAGGGGAAATAAAAACCATAAAATATTAATTTTAGGGAATGCAGCAACAGTAACACAAAAGCTTTTATCCTAATTGTGTAATACACAGTATTCATTTATTAAAGGAGCTCAGGAGGGCTAAAGCAGACCAGACGGTCTGAAATATAAGAATTAGTACTTTTCTTAACATCATCAGTTGCTTAATGTTGCATTGCCAGTATCATGTTTGTTTTGCTTATTATGGCTTTTCCACAGAGTACAGAGTTGCAGCAGATTTTTGAGATCATAGGAGGGCATGCGAGCAAATGAGCCAGACAGATAGCCTTATGATGTCTCCAGTATCTCTTGATCTTACACATTGACAGCATCTTCTGCTTTCTACTCACCGCTTGAAGAACAGCACCGTGCTGATCAATGAGAAGTAATTAGTACAGGGTTGTCAAAGAACTTGGAATCGAGTTTTACCTTCTGGATAATGTATTCTATCAAGCAAGTGAAGCTGAATCTTACTTCCATGGATATCAGTGAGTGTTTCCCCCAGGAAACATCTGTTCTTGCAGGAACAGCTACGGTTCACTGAAGCTTTCCTGTTCACTCTATGCATGCACCACACAGGAGGAAACAAATGCTTTGGAGTGAGTTACTTGGGCTGAAGAGCATAAGATGTCTAAAGGGACGTTACCAACATAAACACAGACCAAACCCTCAACCAAAGCCCAGCCAGAAAGAGGCAGGCAGAGGCCAGCAAAGAGTTCTGTCCTCTTTATGTCATCTTATGCTCTGTACCTGCTCTTTTTTTATTTTTCAATTGCTCTAAAATCACTGTAGCTAAAATAAATTTTAAAGCCATGCAGTTTATACTGTATAAGATATGCTGTTAAGTCAACATTCCTTAAGATGTCCTCAGCATCAATTTCCCTCTCAAAAGCATGAATCAGTGTCCGTGCCTGAGTTTGGGAACACATTAGACTGGTTGTTATTTCTGCAGCCCTACATTTACATGCCTCTGATATCCTGCTCTGGTTCCAGGACATCCTTAGAGGGATGAGGCCTTTCTCCATACCATAGGTCAGAAGATATTCTTGCTTTCACCCTTCTACCAAGGTCAAGGATCCAGAATACAACTGGCCAGTACTACTAGCCAGCAGCTCCAGCAGCTACCCCAGATTGCTTCTTCCTCTCTTGTCCAAGCTCTGAGGACAGTGAGAGTGCCCAAACTCTGTTCTATCTGCAACATGGGACATGCCAAAGATGTGATGGCCTGCAGTGATCTCACATTAACTACTTGGCGGAACATCTTTATTTGTGCTATCACTCAATCCTTTACAAAAATTTAGACCTCATGTACTGTTGGGAACTGAAGTTTTAATTGTGTCTAAAAGTCCAACTCCTACATAGTGTTATGTGGAACAGACCGTGACTTGACTGGAGACTTAAATCACATGGAGGCTTAGTTGATATATTGAAATGTATTCCCCATGTTTTATCTCAGCTTGGATAATGAAACTAAGCTGGTTAGCTTCATTATCCATGAAATACCCTTAAGAAACAATTGTGCCATATTACAGCATGCAGAGTTGACTCCCATTTTAACACTCTTTATCTGCTCTGGCCTGTGTCATCTTCTCTGTGCCTATACAAAGCTGGAGAGCTCTGCAGTGGAGGAATCATGCCTTCTTGGTACCTGTCCTACAGCACACTGGATATTCCAGTATAAACAGCAAATTATAGTAATTCACCAGTATCAAATTTTATGTTTCTAATTTTCCATGTTACAGCATACAGAAATGTTTTCCACCCTGCCACTTTTTTAAAAAGTCAAAACTAAAAAACCTTTGCAAAATAAAGGCAAATATAAAAAAAAAAAAGGCAAACCAAAACACTGGGAACAAATCTTTAGCCTACAAAAAGTGCAGTTTATTTCAGAGGCAAACCATGATCAGAAGTGAGCTAAAGGCAGTTTCACCACAACAGGTCTGAACCCTCAGGAGGAAACCCCTAACTTTATTTCACTGCTAGTTTCATGGTCTTTACCTCACTGTTCTCTTGTGATCAGCCCAAGTAGACGACTCCCAACAATTGTAAAAGGAGCATTAAGTTCTCTACAAAAGGTCTTAAAATGGCCAGAGGTACTGTCACATTGCCTCCTTTTCGCCTTAGCTCAGCACACAACATCAGTCATATGAAAGCAATTTAAGACAGATAAACCCCCACAAGGAACTGACTGATATTATCTTTATCTGATACATATAACAGGTTTTACTTTTACTGAGACAGTGTCACCAGCCTTATAGCTGCCACAGGCCAACCAAACAAAAAACTAAGCATCAGCTAGTAGACAGAAATAGGCAAACCAGAAATGAGCTCTCAAAATTCCCTATGCTATCATACCTAATGTAGAGTGGACAAACCTGAGCATCTTAATTATTGAGGGAGTGCAAGACTTTGGGATATGCTTAGCTCTTCACAGGCTTGAGCCCTTTCTTTTTGTCTCATCAACCTTTGACAAGCAGATGAAGGTAGGTTTCTACCTTAGATAGAGGAAGATGTTAATGTGTCATGGGGTGCCCAAGGGGTGAGGTTGCAGTGCATCACTGAGCATCTCCCCTGAGCAGCATATCAGTGCAGCGAACAAAGAGGTGACATGGACAGTGGGATTGAGTGCACCCTCAGCAAGTTTGCTGATGACACCAAGCTGTGTGGTTCAGCTGACATGCTGGAGGGAAGGGATGCCATCCAGAGGGACCTCAACACGCTTGTGAGGTGGGCTGATGCCAACCTTACGAAGTTTAACCATGACAAGTGCAAGGTCCTACACCTGGGTCAGAACAATCCCAGGCACGGCTACAGGTTGGGCAGAGAAGAGATTCAGAGCAGCCCTGCGGAGAAGGACTTGGGGGTGTTGGTTGATGAAATAATGAACATGAGCTGGCTTCAGTGTGCGCTCGCAGCCCAGAAAGCCAACCGTATCCTGGGCTGCATCAAGAGGAGCGTGACCAGCAGGTCGAAGGAGGTGATCCTGCCTCTCTACTCTGCTCTCCTGAGACCTCACTTGCAGTATTGTGTGCAGTTCTGGTGTCCTCAACATAGAAAGGACAAGTCCAGAGGAAGGCTACGAGGATGATCAGGGGACTGGAGCACCTCCCCTATGAAGACAGGCTGAGAAAGTTGGGGCTGTTCAGTCTGGAGAAGAGAAGGCTGCATGGAGACCTCCTAGCAGCCTTCCAGTATCTGAAGGGGGCCTACAAGGATGCTGGGGATGGACTCTTCATCAGGGACTGTAGTAACAGGACAAGGGTAACGGATTAAAACTGAAACAGGGGAAGTTTAGATTGGATCTAAGGAAGAAATTCTTTACTGTGAGGGTGGTGAGGCACTGGAATGGGTTGCCCAGGGAGGTTGTGAATGCTCCATCCTTGGCGGTGTTCAAGGCCAGGTTGGATGAGGCCTTGGGTGACATGGTTTAGTGTGGGGTGTCCTTGCCTATGGCAGGGGGGTTGGAACTAGATGATCTTAAGATCCTTTCCAACCTTAACTATTCTATGATTCTATATGCTGAGTGGCTGCAATTCATCTCAATCCTAAAGCAAGCTTGTCAGTTTCAAAACACTAAACTCTCCCGTTACTTCTGTTTAAGTCATGTAGAAGAGCTTACTTCATTGCACCATTTGTTTAGGTAAGGAATAAATGTGATGTCCATTGTTTAAAATGCAGTAAATGCAAAATGCAAGAAGCAGTTTCAGCCATTCAACAACAACATGAGCTTGTAGGAGAGAGCTCACTTTTTACATCTACTGGTTGAATGACTTCACAAAAATTATTTACTAGGTAGGGATAGATTTAACTTTAGTGCAAGGGCTTTCTGCTGGCCTGACAGAACCTAATAAGTAACTCTTCAACAATAAATCATGAACAAGCTGGACTTGATTGGTCTTTTAGTCCACAGATTATATTGAAGATAGAAGTAGTTATTGATGTTTTGTAGTAAGTACAAAGCTGGATTAAAAAAAGCTCCAGAGTTTTATATGCTGTAAAGTGATGAATGACTGTCAAGAAGGAAAACTTGTGGGGAGGTGGTGGTGGTAATTTTATACTTTCAGCTCATTTCTGTCACCTACAAAAATACTCAACACTTGAAAAAGTTACAAGATTCTCAGAAACCTTCTATACATATCTATGGCATCTAACTCAAAAAGCATGTATTTTTAAGAAAAAAAATCAAGTATTACTCTTTATCCAGCCCACAGAAATGAAGCTGATGCCCACTGATACAAATCATCATACATAAAAATATGATTCAACTATTCCTTTCTGTAGATATAACAAATAGAAATATCTAATACAAAGTCTAATTTAGCCTGGAATTTATATCTGAGTGAATTATAATAAAAGTTCCACAGTAATTGAGTAATAACATACGTAATTACCTCAACAAATAAATCAAGTCAGTAGGTGATACCATTAACATAAGGGTGTTCAATTTGGTGACCCCTGAGATATAGACTTCACTTTCAAGTCTGGTGCTAAGTAACTGGCCTTCTCAGGGCATGTGAAAAACGCCCAACCCTTTCATGCAGACATTTGTCTATAATTGCATGTGGTTCACATACGACTTCAGAGATGTTGGCACATTTTATTGAGGGCATGGCCAATTAATTATGATTTACTATAAAATAGGCATAGCTCCATTTTTCTTGCCAGGTAACATTCTCTGTCCATACCTTAAGTGCTATACTTTATGCAGCAGACTGCTACACATAAATGTAATGATTTATGGATCATAGGTCCCTATGGATACATGGTGCACTGGATGCTGTCATTCTTTCAAGCATCTATACATCTGCTACCGTACATCATGCTGTCACGTAATGGATTTAGGGAGTAAGAAGGACAGACATTTGGGGACCCCTTTCATTCAAGTCGACTGGAAACTGGCAGGTGCAGATAAATGCAAATTTTGACTTTAGAGAAATGGATACTAAAACACATGTATTTCATAACCTGTGCTTGCTGGCCAACTGAGGAACACTTTTAATAACAGTCTTAGGCTGGGATATGATGCAAAGTTTGTCTACAAAGAATTTCACTATACAGTCCTGATTTTATGTGGAGTGTATCACATCCCACAAGCTTAGCCTAAAGCTTTGTTTCCGTTCTGAAATAGCTTGGGTCCCCAGGACTCCTTAAACTTTTGCAATGAAGCAACTTGACCCAATGCTGTAACTAAATCAAACTGTGTTAATTTATGAGGAAGGTGTCTTGTCATATAATGACATAAAATCATGACAGGACATGCCTTCATCACACATCAACACAACATGACAAGAAACTACAAACAGTGAGATGAAGTTACTCTGTGCAGTGCAACAAATACTACCATCTCTAGTGAAAAACCAAAGAGAAAAACTGTGAGTTATGTCAACTGCAGTGACAAAACAGCCTGTAGTACGAATCCCTTGGAGCCCAGCCAAAACAAACAACTAACAGAGACAAGATCACACACTTGGAGATGTGAGAGTGGTAAGCCGGTACTGCTTGGTGTACTTCTCAGAAGCAGCCATTCTTTGCATGCATTTTTTTGGCGTTAATTTTTTTGCCATTGATACAGTGCTGAGGCCAAGTAAAGTAACTCTGAATACTACACACCATATAATTTAACTACTTACTGCCCTGCTTTATTCTATCTTTTAAAACCAGGCCAATGCGTCTTTAAACACGAACAGCCAACTTGTGCAAACAAGACATTTAAGTGGAGAACGGCAGCCCTCTGAAAACTTGGCCAAGCCTTGAACAAAAGCAGCTATTTAAACAGCGAACACTGAAAAGTCTGTTAAATCATCCGATTTGTGTAACCTGAGCCACACCATGTGAGGTGTTTCCTCTCCACTGGCCAACTCTGACTGCCACAAGGGTGAAGAGAACAGGGTTCCTTAGAAATGTCAACCTCTATTTATCAAAGAGCTTTGTCAAATTACTAAAATAACATTTCGGCTACAGTGGCCGCCCTTAGAAACTCGCCAAATGCTTCTGATATCTGAATAGGTACCTCAGTAGTCCCAGTATTCCAGGAATTTCCTACCATAAGTAGCAGGAAACAAAAGTCAATGCTCAAGCACTGCAACACCTAATGCCATGCTGGCAATCTTACAATGGAACACATGCTGCAGTGCCCTACACTGGCACAGTCAGCCCTTAGAAAGCATGATGCATTTGTCAGCTATGATATAAAATCAGAAGCTATTCCCTCAGCAGCAGAATTGCTGAAGCCTAGTTTCATTTAAATTCCTGCTTTACATTTCCTAGACCTCCTTCTCTGGTCCCAGTGGAGTCTCACCACTGGCAGCACTGCAGTCTTCTGCATTGCGGCTGCTGGGACAGAATGGAGTAGGGCTACAGGGGCAGGGTGTATGCACCTTCCCCTCTATATGCACATACATCTATCCACCAGAACACCATTTAGGTCCACTCATATCCTACTGATGAGAGATATGCGACTGATTTTTGCAGAACTTGGTGAAATATCTCGTAGGGTCTTTTACCTCTTTCTGTTTAAATGGGTTATTTAAATTCAAAAATACAAAGTCTTTGGAGGAGCAACCTGCTTGAATTCACTCAACCTTTTTGAATTCAAAAGCATGAGCGCCTACATGTTACACCTTTAGGAATCCAAAATGGTTTCAGAAGAGAAAATTGGAGGAACATGTCATGAGACCATTTTAGTGAAAACAAGCATACAAATAGGTAAACTCTGGTTCCATTAGAGATGACGATAATTCTGCTACCATTACTAGTAAGGTCACGGCTTCATACTGACTTTTCATGATTGAGATACTTGGGATGACAAACATCTACTTTTTATCTGTTCACCTTTTTACCACTTACTTGTTCATTCAATTATGCACCACTATGGTAAACCAAACATAAAGCTTGAGAATAGCATTGATTAGTTTTAGACTGACTTTAAATATGCTCCCCAAATTTTCTCTTTGGGCTGTTAACATTTACTGGAGCTGACCTCCTCTATGCCAGCCATACAGCTTCAAAAGCTGCTCATTGATAATTAAAAGTGACAGTGCTCCTTTTGGTTAAAATTAACAGAGGTGAAACTTAACAGAAATTGCCTACTCAAGGAGTCGCAACACTCTCCATTATCAGACTCTAAATTATTAACTCACCTTAGTTTTATCATAATTAATTATTAAAATTCAGCTGCTTGTCAACATATTCATCACTGAACAGACAGATTAGCAGTGTCTCATGCTATATTGGCTGTGCTCTAAACAGTGACCTTTCAGCAGTACTTCATGTCTCAAAAGAATTCCCATAGTGGCTGATTTTACTCAGGATAATAAAATGAGAAGAACAAACAGTCAGCACTACACTGGACATTTAAGGCAAATCCTACCCTCCCTTTTATTCCAAACATCTGACTGAATTAAGGGGGAAAAACAAGAATCAAAGCTAGTTGGTATGTGTTCTGCAGCAAGAAGAGGAATTTTTTTACCTTTATCCCCTCAGTACTCTTTCCTTTAGACTGAAGATTTAGAAAAACTGTTCAGACGCTACATGCTGCTTAACTGTAGCAAGGTTTGCCTCTACTGTCAAGAGGCTACAATTGAAAGTATTCATTTCAACGTGTTGTATTCCTTGCACTAAAGACAAAAGACTTTGTTATTTGAGGAATATTTTTTTTTTTCCCTTTTGAATAGCAACGACTACAATTGTATGCAGTGTCCTGCATATTTCACACTTATTGGAAAAGTCAGCTGAATACCACAGATTGCAATCAACATCTTTCACAGATGCCAGTCTTCTTTTTTTTTCCCTTTGAATGTTCAGAGCTTTGCAAGTCATTAGTCCATTAGCACAAAGTTAAAGTACGCCAATCAATGTCATTTAAAGCTGTAGGTCATCTCGGGTTTTCATAAACAATCTTAAGGCTAATGACAGCTATATACCCTTCTGCTCTCATTTTCATTTGATCTTGAGCTTTCTTTGAAACATTAGATTTGGCATTTGCAAAGGAATCAACCCACTGCAGGTGCTACATTTACCATGATAAAAAAGAAAGAAATTAGGTTCTCAAATTCACTAGGAGACTTCAGGAAAATGCAGGATATTGTGACCTAAATTTATTCTTAAACTTTGCAATATCCCTGGATTTCGTATGACGATGTGAAAGAAGCCATGCCAGAAAGAACTGTAACTGTTTGGCTTTAAACATTTTATTCAAAGGTTAGAAAAAGTCTTGAGCTCAAGTTACACAGCCAGGCAACAGTAAATTCAGGACTGAGCCGCAGTCAGACCCCCTGCCCAGCCTTAGGCATACCACTTAATCTGTCAAAATGTCTCCATTTCTCCCTGTAAATGAAAAAAAAAAAAAAAAACAAACCAGATTGCCTGATATTTCCTCCCCCTTGTTTTTTTTTTTTTTTTTTTTTTCTCTCAAGACAGCACACTGGTGCAGACCATTATAGTAAGCTGGCAGGGAGTTAAATGGCTCTCGTGCGTCTTCCATCAACCTACTGCTTTCTTACTACTACCTATGGGGAAAGGCCCGTTTGGGAAATAAACCTGCTGAAATCTGAAGCCCAGACCCAGAGCTTCCCATGAGGGATGAAAGGATCATTTGCAAAATCTGCTGTCATCCTTGAACCAGCAGTGTGTAGAGGAAAGAATATTCACTCCCCAGTCTATCAGACTTCAGGTGGCTGTGTGGGGACGCTGTAGAAAGGATGGCTGGACTCCCTGCAGAAAGGTGGGTGTGGAGCACCCTGGCATAGCAACTTCAATTCTGTTCAGCTATCAAAACAATTCTAGTTTCTAGTTTTCAAACCTAGTTTTATTTGAAGGTAAGCTGTTGTTACCTTGGGCACATTGCAAGACCCTGTGTAGGAATCAAGTACTCTGCTGGGTAATAACTCCCCACCAACAAAGCACTGCACTAACACCGGGTAACTGTTTCCCCAAGCTGTAAATGTGTGGTTGGAAGTTGTCCACGGGCTGGCAAGATCAGTGGCAGACACAAGGATCCCCTGTAATGTTGGGTCTGAAGGATTCTGCAAGGACACCAGGACTGGAATAAGGATTTGCCCAAACACTTGTTGCAACGAATCATCACTGCATCTCAGCTTTGGCAATGAAAGGATCCTTGGAGAAGGAAGAGATAGTGGGTGCCAATATGACATCTATATTTTGTTTCATTCTTTATTAGGTTGTTTGGAAATTTTTAAACTTGCTCCTTTTGCTCCCTCCCAAAAGAAAATTGCCATAGTATCCATAATGAAAAGAATTTACTGAAATAAGCTTATTTCTCTAAAGCTTTTGCCAGTTCTTTGTTCAGATCTAAGACTCAGAAATGAACCCAACAGCCAATAGTCAGGATACTCAGTGGGTGTTCCTCAGTAGAAACCGAAATTCACATCCCTAGTCTGACTTGACCCCGTTACGCCCAAGCACCCAAACCAATGGGTGCTCTCTACTCTCGAGCAGTTAACTATTCCATGAACAGCTTTGTAATTCTAAATGTCTTCTTTGATAGGTCTGTAGTTTCAAGCCCTATTAAACGCCCTCATCCCAGCTTTGCAACTGAAGAATGTCCCTGTGGATTTCTTTTTTAATTCCAGGAGCGTATCTGTTTTTAAAAAAATTTAAGAAAGGGAATCACTGGAGCAAAACCTGAAGGTTTATTGGAAAAAGGAAGGCACTGTCCCAGTGGATATTAAGCTTAGAGATGGTCTGTCTAGATTCTCCACATTACTTCGGCAAAAGAACTGAGCAGGAAGGCAAAGCCATTTCTGCAACAGCCTTGCATGAGTCCAAGTCTCTCAATGTTCACAGCATCCAAGGGGTTATCCACTTCCTCAAGGTCTTAATATAACAGATTTCTGCCTGGAAAGCTTTTATTACCATTCCATCTTTATCAGAGTAAGTGGGTCAAATAAGTGCCAGCATCCTTTCTAACACACACCAACTCTCCTGATCATTCTAACTACAGAAATATTTCTTAAACATCATGGATTTGCTTTGCCTAACACTGCTCTCACCCCATCAAGCCACCCTAAGTAAAATAAGCATTGTGCATGGAGTTACTCCAGATGAGTCAGCAGGGCAAGGAGCCATGCTGCTCTGTGGGCTGAGTATGCACTAGGTTTAAACAGGGTTTGCAAGCAAGCTGGCTAGCTCCAACTTTTTTTTTTTCATTTAGTTTATTCCTTTTCTGTCTCCTTTTTCCTCACTTCCCTCCGCCCACCAGTAAAAGGAATAACTTTAAATTATCCTGTGCCAAGAGAAGAAATAAATTGTCTATTCCTGATTACACTCTTTATAGACCCTGAAATAAACTCACTTCCCTACAGTTTCGTAAGTCACCATTTGATCCCTCACCCCCTAGGAAAAGCAAAGGTATTAGTTTTGACTGGATAGATGAGCAAGAGCTACTATCAATTACAAGAGCTACAGTTCCTTTTATTAACCCTGTAACAGCTCTCCCTGGTCTTTTATTAGGCCATTTAGAGAATGGTGCGAAAGTGACAGTGAACCCTTTCCACCAGTACTTTCCACCAGTGTCAACTGGTAGCATTCTGATAGCATTTGTTAACAACTAGGGCACTAAAGGCAAGTGGAATGGTTTGCTGAGAGCTCTGGCCTGGCTCTGCACACCTTTAGCCAGCAGTTGGGGATGGCTGCAGAGATGGGCACTCAAATCCTTCTTCAGCTCAGCCCCATCGCTAGGATCTGCACAGTACGACACCTGTTGTGATAACCCCAAATCAGACTCCAGCAGCCAGAAGGGAAAAGTTAGTCAATAATAAATACCACAGTGCAACATTCCCAAGCTCTCATGAGCATTTCCATGTTCAAACGTGGGAATCACATTCATATCAGTGGCTTTTTTATCCAAAACTGTTCTACACCTAATACAATAAAACCACTGCTAACAGTTTCACCTAGACCTAAACCTCGCCTATATTGTCATCATCTGCTGGTGCTGAGTTATAGCAGCTGAAACTTCGAGTGACTCTTGTACAGGTAATTGACAAGAGGTAGGTCTCACATTTTCAGATCTGTTTGTCCTTCTTCCACCACACCATGCCCCAAACTTAAATACATATGGCTGAAAGTATTTTCCCCTCTGTGGGGAGCAGGATCACACTCCTGACCTCTCTAATACTCCCAAGGCCTCTTCAGCCTCCAGCAGACTCACTCATTCCTCACTCCCAGCTCACACTTTTCAGAGCTCTTCCACAAACTATTTTCTCCACTGTTTGTGAAGGGTTAAGGTTAACCTTTTGGCAGGACTCCTTGTAGTGCCAAAGATGAAGAGCACTGATGAACAACAGGGAAGCTGGTTGATGGCAAATCACTGTCATGAAAAACCGCAACTTTTATTACCCGGCATCCATCACTAACCTACATTACAATAGGCATTTCATGCACCAGGCTAGGCTTTGGTATTTATCGTATTTTGGTAGACTTTCGGTATTTATCAGCAAGAACCCAATTCTCAGCCTGCTCCACCCTCCTCTCCAGCTCTCTATGTGACCCCAAACTCTACAGAGAGAAATTCCCTGACAATCAGAATCAAGCACTGACATTACAAACCTTTTCATTACTTGTGGTGTATTGCTGGTTTGTAAAATATAGATTAAGCATAGAGTCATGCTGTGCCCCACATCCAGCTAGTGTTGTTACATGTTTATTAAGGAAGTGATTTAAAAGGGAGATCATGCAGTGAATTACCAATCCTACACAACCCACTAAAAACTGGGTGAGGAAACAACATAATCACCATAAAGCTTCCCATTACCTGATTTAAGGTAATTTGTATTCTCTGCCTCTGTGCAAACAGAATGTCACTTACTGCACTGTCAAACTTTATTTTAAGAGTTAAAAGGTGGGTTTATTATTCATAATGCTAAAAATCAGGACTAACTAAAATGTTCCATATGCCAGAAATCAAAACCTGTTACCATGGAATTGGTTACAGGAGATTTAAAGCAAATTAAAGCTCTGACAACATTAGTCTTTGTGCAACTCTTCTTTCTTACGCTTTCCCAGTCTAAAACTAATTCTATGCATCTGCTCCTGCAGGCTGTTTTTGTATTTCAAATGCATATTGAAAGATAGAAAAGTTAATTATTTCTCCGAGCTAGGACAGCACGTGTGAGAGATGGCAAGCACATGAGATGGCAAGTGCATCCTGGTGTGTGCTCCAGAGAGAGTCAGATGGCCCTGGGTTTGTCCTCTTTCCTTGTGTTTGGTAGGACACCTGCCAACACCCACAGGCAACTGCCACCCAGGGCTCTTGTGGCTCTCTGATTCCAGACCTCTGGTCAGAAAGCGTTTTGAAGGGCAATAAACCACTCAGTCCTGGTCTCCCCTTCATAAATAATTCCTCTTGGCCATTGAGGAAGACTAGAGCTGGCTTTCAGCTTCATTATGGTTACTTGAGAGCACTCTCTCTGGTCTAGCATCTTTGCAGGCAGCCTATTCCTCTGTGGGAAATCCTAGTGGGCTATGGGGAGTGGTGAAAGAGAGCCATCAGCAGTGACTGCTCGCCTAGCTGGAAGCCACACTCCTGTGCACTTTTCATGCAATCAATCATGAAGGAAAGGTCAACAGACAGCTTTCAAATAACCGATCCATTTAACTACTGACATTGATCTGGGCCAGAGAAGTGGAGCTGGTGGGGGGGAGGGAGGAAGGGAGGGTTCACTGGTCAATCAGTGGAAATCTAAACCCCTTTTAGCCTAATGGGAAGACTAAACACAGTCCTAAGCTTTCTGCTTTAAATCTCACAGTGACTTGCCTAAGGCATTACGGGACCTTTACATGGATGTCTTAAAAAGAAAATGAAAAAAAACCCCACGGTATTTTCCTTGCTGAAAATTAAATACCTAAACCAGAAGAGATCCATCTTTCACACCATAATGCAGCGCTGTACCACTGAGCATGATGGGTGTGACTGAGAAAGAACAGAGAAAGCCCCTGGCATGACCCCAGGGCCAACAAAACCAGTGGTTTTGTTTTGGTTACAGTTTGGAAGATGTTCTTCTTCCCATCCTAAGCACATCCTCCAGTGCAACCCGAAGCATCCTGTTACCAGCCATTCTGGAGACCAACTAATTGCCTTCTAACTAAAAGAAACCAAAAAACCCCAAACCCACAATTGCTAGCTTAGAGCTTTCCAACCCTGAACTCTCTTTTGAAGAGGCAATGTCTCGCAAGAAATCTCACAGGAGCAAAGCAGAACAATACGTCACTGGTCATTCAATCCCCAGGCTCAGTTCCAGGTAACTTAGGTCCATAATCCATCAATAGAGTCCTACAGACACCAAGCAACACTCTTATCGGGGTGGATTTTACTCTTATTGCATGTATGCCACTGACCATAACACCGAGTGTGTGCATACCCAGGAGAAAAAAGGGCAGGGACAAAAAGAGAAAGAAGGTTTGCTGTTCTCACTTAAGGCTGTCATCCCAGAAGGATCCCAAGCTGTGCTCCCAGAACTGTTTCCACACTACTTTCCATGAACTGCAGCATCTGCATAAAGGACACATACATTTCACCAGCAGCTACAGCCATTAGGCAGGGCCTTTTGGTGACAATAAATTGGCATTTATCTAAACCAAGGCTTTAACAACTGAATTCAGACTCTTGACAGATCAAGCACTTTATCTCACTGTACTTCAAATCCCCACCAGTAAAGTGAAAAGACTATCACTTCCTTACCTCTCAGGCATGTAATAGGATAAATATATGTATTATGATATGCTCCATGATAATGATAATGAAGCATAAAAGACAGACAGCCTGACCAAAAGATAACTGAAATCAATGGAAGGATTCCCTCTGTATTAATTGGGCTTTGGCTATAGTCTCCATTTTAAGGGAACAAGGCTCACAAGGATTTCTCAGTCTCTAAGCTGGAGGTATAGAACAATTCTCTGAATCCCACAGGAGCTATTTCTCAATCAAGTGTGGTAAGAAAAGAATCTCTGCATGAGACATTACCACAAAAAAAAAAAAAAAAAAAAAAAAAAAAAAAAAAAAAAAAAAAGACATGAAATCCTGTGCATGTTTATGTATGTGTGTCAGGGGAAATGATATTAAATTCAAGGGGAAAAAATAGAATTAGATATCAAAAACAGGATTAAACCATAAAAATCTCTCCACTATGGAAAATCCAGTTTGTAAGATAATCTTTCCTATAAAAGGCAGAATATTAAAGTAAATAACTCAGAAAAGCCCAGGAGAATCTGTGCTTTCAGTAACCAGCCAGATGGAGAATGCAATATAGGCAAGAGCAGTGCATGCTACACTTCATATAGCTAAAAAAAAGGATACTTCTGGGGACTGTTATTGCTCTTTGTGGCTTTCCCAATTATTTCTTTGTCCTGCTCCTCTCCATGTGCATCAATGCTCCTCTGCATGTGCATCTATTAGTAAAGTCAGCCATTAGCACTGAAAAGTGTGATTTTGTTGTGGGGCTAATCACGCATTTCGTGCCCTTTGCCACGTCATGGAGAGGCTCCAGTTCTTCACTCCGACTCCATGCCATGCTGCGATCTGTAAATACATTTCTTGGCTCAGAGCAAGGAAGCCAACTGAAAGGTACACATCAATCTGAATATGCTTTTCAGTCTTCATTTTGTCCAAACAGAGAAGGCTGTTATTTTGTCCTTTTCCCGGGGAGTCTACACAGACAGGCTAGAAATGCTGACAGATTCTTTAAGGGAAAAGCCAGTGCTCATGATAGTTTGCAACCAGTACGCCACAGTCCTGCCCAATCTCCACATAACCCTTCCCGCCTCCACCCGACCATCACACTATGAATTTACCAACGGAAATCACCTTCATTTCTGAAAATCCAACACAGTACATACTCCAAAAAATTAACTCCACATATTCAACTTTCAAAAGTAGCCCCTAGATCTACTGTGGTTTAGTCAGTCTTTTAGGAAAGCGTATAAGCACCCAGGTTTTGGGAGGTACTAAGGTACGCTGGAGTATGCTGCCAGTCCCTATAAGTACACAAGCAATAAGCAAGGGATTGCATCTACTAAACTGTTGTGTTATTTTAGAAATACATTTATTCTATCATATTTAAATTTTCTTGGCTTTTTTTTTTTTTTTTTTTTTTAGATTTATAATGAAAATAAAACCCTTTGTGGTAAGCTGAGGTTCTGAGGCTTAATTAAACCTACAGGCTGCAGAAATACAGATGAAAACTGCTCTTAATTGAAACGCACAGAGAAAATAATACAAAAGGAATCACACCTCCACAGTATAAACTATCTAAAACACACATAGGCTAAGCTATGATGGAAAAAACAAACAAACAAACAAAATTTTGGCATATTAATCTTAAACTGACTTTGTTTTCTAAATACCCATGGGAATCTAGACTTGGTATCTAAATGTCTTTGAAGACCACAATGTCAGCTATCTGCAGCCAGCTTGCATCCAACCCTTTCAAAAAAGCCCCACTAGAAACAGTGGTCTAATTCTGTATCTCCTTCCATCTTGTGTTTATTACATATATTTAGATGTGTACAGTTAGTGTGAGCTGATCTTGAGCATCACAACAAAAGCGCCAGCAGAAATTCCCACCTGATTTATAACATGACTAAGACAAGAATTATTCAGCTCTGTCAGGAGGTTTTATCATCAGATTTATCTAAACAATGATAATACCTGCTACATTATCCCACAGGGGCAGAATTCTGTTTTATCCAACAGTTTGAGGTTGCTTCTTTTTGGCTGATGTGTCACACTCAGGGAAGGACAGGGACAGGGAGACTGGTATAGGAATCAAAAAGTAAACAGAAGCATAACTACGCTCAAAACAACCAACCAACCAAATAGGCATGTACCTTAATGAAACATACCCATGTTTTTCTTAAAACATAGTTCAAAAAACTGTACATTTAATGGGAAAAACAGAAATCAAGCTTTAGCAATCCATAGCTGTTCAGCTGGATAAACAACAACTTGCCCTTATTTTGATTAAGAAGAGCTATTACGTGTTTTTCCTGAAGCTATTATTCTGCTAGGTGCATGCTGTAATTTACAAGTCTCTCCAAAAATGTCCCTTTAATGAAATGAATAGGAAATTAATGCTGTCAGGCAGAAAGCTTTTAGCTAATAGTTTCTAACACTTCTCTCTTTGAGAATTGAAGAGCAATTTTCGTTTACCAGCTATCTAAAGGTAAAAACAATGTTTTACTGATAGCACCTTGATCCTCTTGTCTGCAGTTGTCAGACATTTTTGGTTTGCGGATAGCATACAGCAATCTCTGAAGTCTGCCCAGTAACGTTGCCATACAGTATGTGCCTGGACACAAAGCAACAAGAATTCTAGAAAACATCATTCCACTTAAGGCAAAAATGGGTCTAAGATGCATTCCTATTCCTAATACGATCAAGAGAAGTTGGGTTTAAAACTCCCACTGGCTCCTATGCATCGACGGAGATGTTAGGCAAGAACATGGCGAGACCAAAATATACATTTGTCGCAGGACAATGGAAGGGTCTATCCAGACTGAGACCCAGAACAGCAGGAATGTTGCACAGAAACAGCAGGATTAGTGAAATAATGTCTTTACATTGGTCCAAAGCAATGACACAGAATAAAATGGTGAAACAAATTTAAAGAACTGAAAAAAATTCTACTTGAATAACTAAAATTTCTGAAAATTTCTGAAAATTCTAACTGAATAACTGAAAAAACAGCATTATGAGCAATTTAGCATGCACTAGTCTCATCCTGTTTTCTTATTCAGAAGAGATAAAAGTAGTGTTTGCTGAAGGACTCGAGTACCCACCCCTCGTAACGTGACTGTGGCTAGGTCATGGGCTAGTGACTGGGGTCTCATGGCCATAGCAAGACACCACCAGTTCTGGGAATCCCAAAACTACATCTCAGAGTGGTGGCTCTAGCAATGGGAGTGAGAGAGTGAGGTGACCATCAAGAATGGGCTCAGGTTCCAAGGCAGAAGTGTGCAAGTGATTCAGAGACGCAACATCTGCTGCTATCGAACCAGCAGCATACCACAGAGCCACATCACAGCATCTGCTCCCTTTTCTTACTGTGGAAGTGTGGGATACCAGCTGGCAAGCACAGAGAGGACCCAGTGCTTATCTTACACTGATGTCATATTAATGGAGCCATTTCAAGTGTGACAATACCCTGAGTGGGACCAGTGCTGTCCCTATCTGTCTGAGAAGGACAGGGCACTGCCGGCCAGCTGAACCCTTGCCAGTGCTCAGTGGTGCTCAGGCATGACCAGTAATGCTGAACCTCGAGTCTCTGAGATGGAGACAAAAAAGCCACCTTTATCCCATTAGGAAAAAACAGGTAGGGCAGGACATAGGGAGTACTGGATGTGCTTGTCTCCTGTTAATTCTTCTCTCAGAAGCCCTACTTTGAAGCGCTTTTGAATTACACGCTTGACACTCGCTTTGAACACACTCTCAAAGTGATGAATGTTTCCTTAACTGACTTTTTATTTTGAAATACATTATTATATGGCCTTCTAGAGAGATGGAGTTGTCAACCATGTGAATGACAACCCCTGGCAGAAAACCAGTTCACAAACCCCCTCTTTCCCACTATCACTTGCACAAACCTTAAAGCCGAAACAAAAGCTACTAATTAATCATTGCTCACACATTATCTAATAGAAAAGGGTTCCAGCAGATGTAGAAATAAACAGGCTATTGGTATTTTTTTTTTTTTAATTCAGAAACAGCCAATTTTTTTAAAGAAAATGAGAGACTAAATTCTGTTGAAGATGGGCCAAGCTCACAACCAGGGCTGGCTTTTCCCAGTTTAAGGCTTGCCACAACTTCTCAAATACGGTATTTGCTACCCATCTGAAAAAAAAGGCAAACTTAAAAGTGAAATATTTCCTACACTATGTTATCCACTATGAACTCTTTAATTATATTAATAAACAATCTATTAGAGAGTTTAAATATTAACTTGACTTTTTGCTCAAGAAGTCAGAAACTTCTGAGACCTAAGAGAGGATGCAAAGATTAATGTTACGTGGGGCATTTAATCAGAAAATAAAGACAGCTCTGATGCAAAGCAGCAGGCAATCATTGTAGGCAGCATATATCATTGCTAGGATACCCACAGACCAGCTATCACACTTATGGGATTGTTTCACATCAAGGAAAAAAAAAAGGCGTGGGGGCAAAGAACAGACCCCAGGCCTTGGATCTCTGCACTCAGAGCCATAATTAGGGGAACTCAGGTCACACTTCCTTTTTTTTCTTGTTATCACTTTGGACCAAAGAATCTGTCCTTCTGCTCTTCATTTCAGCACACTTCACAAAGGAGACCCCAGGGGGCAAGGGATGGTCTCTCACAAAACAGCCTTATCTTTGCAATCACAGCTTTCTCCTGGAAGAGGTAGATTTTGCAGTGAGAGGAAGGACTGGAAGCTGGACTCCCTGGCAATGCTCAGATCATTAAAATTCCCATTAAAAGGAATCCCACACTTTTCCCAAAACTGCGGGAAAAAAACACAGGTATCCTGACCAGTTCTTGGAAAGGCAGTGACCATTCCCATTTATTTTCCTGGGTCACAAGGATGCTTAAGTTGTGCAGGCTGCCCACCCTTACCTGAGCAGTCTAACTGGGGCCAGCAGAGCAAGTCTCTTGCAGCAGGGCTGAACCCCCTACATGCAGAGTGCTGTGAATATGGCACCCTCATCATACGGTTTCTGCTTCTGCTGTGTATCTTACTGAAGCACCAGAACCACAGCACTGGAAGATCTTTTCTTCCAGCAGGACACCAACTGAGTTCAGGGGGAAGGACAAGCCTGTACAAGGACCTACTTTGTGGTATAAAATACTCAGGTCCACTGAAACCAGTGTCACCAGAGTGCAGCAATGATCTGGTGGATGGGAAATGATACTCCTTGAAACAGTAGCTTTAAGAAAAATGAAGGCTTCCATCTTCATGCTGTATTTTTTAAGAGCACAGAGTTAACTTGCAACTTCAGTGTAAAAGTAATTTTCTCCCTTACCTTACAGGTGTGTACTAACTCACTACACAAGAAAAGGACACTATGCCCACTGAATCTAGTCTACCCCCTTTAAATTTATTTCACCCCCTCTTACTTGCTTGTTCCAGTGTTTCCAGAATCCCCTCCTTGTTCATAACAAACATGTCACTCTCGTCTTGCTGCAACTCAAACATTGGTTTTAACAGATTTGCTCTACAACTTATTCCATATGTTTGCTTCCCTCTGAGTTGAACAGTTCTGCCTGATTTCCCTTTCAGTCTTAATTTCCTAACAATTAGACTGATGGCATAGCTCACTCTTTTATATAGAAAAAAAACCCAACAAACACCACGCACACAATTCCATGCAATTAGATTATTAGTGATCTACTTTATCATTATCATTTTCAGCCTCCATTCTGTTAATGCTCTTGTTAGGTCATATCAAATTGTTCTCTACAGAGAGAGATACATGGTTCCTTCATTTTTGTCTCATTAAAAAAATTAAATTGCAAAAAGCAGATGACAAAAAAAGAGAATATGTCCCTGGCCATCCACTCCTCCAGCCTCTGAATGGAGGACAACTGCAATCAATTCTAAAAGAAAAATAGACCAAAAAATTACCCACGCAAATCTGAACCCTTTATAGTCCATGAGGTCTAGTTTACAGCCTTCAATAATAACACCAGTTCTTGGACACATACTATTATATTTTACTGATGAAGCCTCTAAATGCCTGTATGCCTAACATTTTTAAGGATGTTTTGCTGTAATGGGCATGAAATTCTGGCTCATTCTGAATGAAGAACACCAAAGTCAAGATGTGGCCTTGTTAGTGTGATTTAGTCTTATTATTAGACCCACCTTTTCTGTGATGATATTGCATCTTGCAACAAACTGCATTTGCTATCCATTTACCTCTTTGTCCTTGAAAGCTGAGCTCAAAACAGAACAATTTGATGAAGGATATGGCTCTATAAGACCAAAATCCCACCAATTCTTTATTACATTGGTAGTTCCAAACAACAACAAAAAACCCAAGCAAATCCTGTTGTACTCACCGTTTACGTGTGTTCACAAACAGACCTCTTAAAACTAACCACACTAGCTTTCTGAATTAGCATTTTTCAAAGGGATACACACACCCATCTGAGCCCGCAACCACAGTATGCCACCTGTGCAATTCAGAATAGATCAAGGGGAGCTCGTAACTGCTCCCCTGGTTATCTTACCTATGATTCCACTCCTAGAAGATGGGGAAAGCTGCCCACATGCTAAACTCACAGAGCTCTCTCAATGGCTTGGGTAAAAGGGACTTTCCTTTTATCATTCTTCCAGCTTCCTTTAGATAAATGATATTTTTCAGCTGTAATACTCTCCATCAAACCCTCCAAAAGAACTCCCTATGAAATCCCCCCCAGGAACCAAAGCCTGCAGTTGCTGTATTCTTCACCCTTTTAAAGAGGAAAAAGAGTAGTCTTCTGTTGTTCACAACTTTCCTGATCTCCAGAAGACTGACTGCACTTATTTCCTTTCAGACTGGTAGAAAAATATATCCAGAACAATCTCATCTGCTTATCATCAACTTACCATTAAAAACCTAGCAGTCTCTGTGTTCTTGGAAAAGGCATGCATGCAGTTGTGAAAATGGAACACATGCACACACACAGTCCAGAAGTACTTTGCTACCTACAAAAGCATGAGAAAGCACCTACAGGCTCTACATACATAAGCCAAGCGTGTGGAGTGCAGCAGCACTGGCATCAACAGCAGCTCCATGAGCTGTTCTGAACCCAGCTGGCAGAGCCACAGGATGATGCACACAGCTCAGGCAGGGAGAGGGCTGCAAGTTCCCCTTCCCATGGTGCTGATGCCAGAGACCTTGTGCCACAGGGCCACAGCCTCGTCAACCAGTGGGCAACCCCTTCTTGCACTAATTATTGTCAGCAACTCTATTGCAAGACTGCTTGAAGTAGGACCCCTCTGAGCTAGACCTGGAGAAACCCACCGCTACCCCCTTTCCATTCCTCTCTTTCCAAAGCATCAGCTACCTCTTTCCCTTCAGGTTCAGTAGAAAGAAAAGAGTTCATAGTAGTTTTGGGGTATTCTTTTTGGTTTTCTCACCTTCTTTGTTCTCAGATTAGCAAATAAACACATTTTGCATGACATTTCAGTAATTAACGAGAACTCTTCATGATTTGGCTTTAGTTCAGACTTGAAAACTTGGTATAAAGTGGCTGGGGGGCTATTTACAACTGGTTTTTGCTTTTTTTCCCCCATAGCGTATGAATTTCTTCCAGAAAAGAGGCTCCCTGGCACAAAACTGTTTGCCATAGCCTCTCACTCTAAAAACAGAAGGAAAAGAACTGTCACACACATGTGCCATTACATGACTTGTCATCCCTCCACCTCTCCAATTCTCAAGCTTGCACAAAGCTATCCCTGCTCGTGCCTGGCCACAGATCCATCACGCTAAACATTTCTATTGTTGCTGGCTGAAAAGCATCTTTGTAAAGCTCACTTTGTTAATGGTGCTGTGGAAATGCCAGAACACACGTCAAGCACTGTCAGCCCCTCTGCCTTTTGAAATATGCTTTTGCACAGGGCATCTTTCAAAACAATAAATCTTGAATATTTAAAAGTCAGCAGCAGGGTAAGAAAAAACAAGCTTTGCCATAGCGAGTGATAAGTGTAAGGACTTCCTTATTCTTTCTTGAACTTGCAGGATTGAACTTGAGTGGTTTAGAAAAAACAGGAGACACAGGTGTTGCCAAAAATCAGTGATGGAGTTACCGAAATTTAACTCTGAATCATTTGTTGACCCCAAACTCCCCCCCCAGCCAACTGCTGCAGGCCCAGGGAGCACTGCAGGCCCATGCATAGGCTGGGGGTGGTGGGCAAACAAGAAGCTGATTCAGAGGAACTGGAAGGGATCCTAGAAAAATAAATGGTGGAAATGCTTCAGCCACTGAGCCAGGACTTCAGTGATCCTCTCAAAGAGCGGATTGGTACAGCCGGCTCCCAGCAAATGCTATCAGTGAACTGCAGGGCATTTTCTTTCATGGCTTTTTCAGTGAGCAAAGCACACACACAGAGCAGTGAAACATCAGGCTGCCTGGCTGCTAGGCTCATCCACCAGGATTTCACGTTTTGGGTGTACTCATGGGAAAGCATTGACTCGTTTTGCTTTATAGGAAGCGAAGCAGCCCAATTGCCTCAAGAATAATTTATTGTCATTAATAATAATACACTGATACAGAACTTTTCATCCCAAAGGATCAAAAAAGCAATTTACAATCTCAAAGCAATTTTCAGAGTGGAATAGTTTGTGCTTTAAGGCACGCACAACAGTGGCACTTGAGTGTGCCTGGCTGTGCCCGCTCGAGTGCTGTGCACAGAGGTGAGTGTCATACTGACATCCCCCCTTGGCACCTTAGGGAGAAGAAAAGGGTAGCAGTGGGTGAACTAAATGCACCAGGGGATGCAAAGCCATCTACCCTACTGAATTCAATGGGATGAAGTCATTATAGCCATGTTTCCCCTTCCTTTAGGCAGGGAAACCCTCCATGAATTAATTGGTGCAAAAGTAAGCAGCGGTGGACGAGCCAATGAGGGTTTCAGAAAGGAAAAATGGGTGACAGCAGACCAGAGAGATCAGCAGCTTCTGCACTCATGCTTTCTTTGCTGCACAAACCTGAAATGCAGTGCTTGCTGAACATCAGTAGTTAAAACATCAGTATGCCCTTGCAGCTTTTGCATCTCTCAGGCTGAAAAACACCCAAAGCCCAGGCAGCAACAAGGACTACTTTTTGGTTGTGATTTCACATTGCAAGCTGGGTGCCAAGTCTCTCTTCTGCTACAAACCCTGACTTCACAAAATTTAGCTAAAAGTTGAGAAAAAATAAAGCTGCACAAATATTAGCAAGCTTGTGAACGTCTTTGTTCTGTATACCTCCTAGATCTTCCTTCCCTTAGCACTTAATACATAAGCTGGAGAGATAAAAATCTAACTTGTGCTTAATGACCACACAGAGGAAAAGGCAATACATACAGAATTTTTCACCATAGGCCACTAATTCCAGTCTAACCTACTTTAGTAGTAACTCAGATGTATTAGCGTCTACTGTTGCTTGGTGGCTTACAAGTAAAATGACTTTTCCATCTCAGATGAGTTTTTTGTGCATGCTTGTCTCCAGCTTATACAGAGCTTGTAAAATCTCCAGCTGCAGCAAGGAGGGCGAAGATCAAAGAGAAGAGGTTCTCCCTTCTCAGTTGACCCAGCTGATCTGTGCAGATCTGGACTGGAGGTGGGATCTCCATTCTTCTAGCATGACCCTCACATACCTCTTCTTCCAATCTCCCTTTGAAGCTCTCTTTATTTCTTTTATTCACCTAATCCTATTCTTTGACTTTCTACTTTTACAATGCAAGTATATTTTCAGGTATGTGATAACCCACCCACCTCACCCCTCCAACCCACAAAAACAAAACAGCTTATCAATCAACTGTGTTAGCACTTCCCCTCATCATGAACTACAGACCTCTCTCCTCCATGTCTCACTCCTTAGCTTGTTGGGAACACAGTTCATACAGGAGCTCAGAAATTAAAACAGTCAAAACAAGGTTAGAGGATGAGGTCAGGTGGAGAAATCCCCACTGCTACCCAATGCAGTTAGTTTTCATTACGGTGAAGTGCTGCTAAAAATAGGTCTGAGTACAAAGCACTGTCAGTACCAAGACTCCTATAACAGCTAAGGCTGGGAATTAGTTTATGGAATTTCCCAATGCAGACAGTCTTAAAAACACACTTCTGTGATCTGAAAGAAAAATTAAAAAAGAGAAGGAAAAAAGAAAAAGTGAGAGGGCATGTCAAATATTTATAGATCCATGAATCTGTTTACCTGGAGGGGAGGCAAGATAAACAAGTATGTCATATATCAGACTGTATTCTGGAATAGAAGAATCTATTGGTTTTGTATGCTATGCAGCTAACATCCATGAATTCCTTTATAAGAGTACACTGAAATTTTCATTAAGCATTTGAGGATTTAAAGTATCATTTGTGCGCATTAAAATCAGTATTAACTTGCATTGTTCACTGGAAGTCAGTCTACTAGCGTTATACAAAATGTTTCCAACTATAGTGAATGAGTGATGATGGTATAAACCAGTTTTGAGGGAACTTTGATTGCATTAAGTGCAGGGTTGTTATTTTATTCTTAAACAGTCTTTACCAGCATCAAAGGGGTATAATTGTAATATGTTGCAATGATTTCAAATGTTGATGGCTGCTGACATACGATTTTACAAACACGCAGACAGAAATTAGGATAGCACAGGCTATTACAGCTACAAATAAACTTTCAAGCAATTTAGGAATACATTAAAGGAAGACAGAACACTCAGAGGACCAAGCAGCTGATTCTCACAGCTTCTGATGAGTAGGTAATGACAGATAGCATAGCATAGCAAAAGCACTCTTGCTGCTAGACAGTGGGTCTGGAAAAGCCAACAGCTCCCCTATCTCCAAATCGTTACTGATAAGACCTGTAAACCCAGGATCCTGCCTGCATTGCACAGACACAAAACTTCCAGGGAACTTTTGGGTTTTGATCACCAGGTTCCACGGTGATCAAAGCATTTCACCCCTGCCTTGCTGAGCCCTGTGCCTGAGCGGGTTTTGTCCCAAAGCAGAACAGCAGTCAATGCACGTGTCCCTAAAGGTCCTGAACATCGAGCCTTGTTCTGCTGGGTTTCATGTGATATTTAATATGAGCTGGGGCCTTCTCCTCTAACAGAGGGACAGTGGTGCTTCCCTGGCCTGTGGTGGAAAGGGGAGAAACAGCTGCTTCCTGTAAGGATGGAAAGCTTTAAGCATTTGCTCAAGCATTGAAAGCATACTATCACAGTAATATCACTACATGGTACCAATAACAAAATGCTATTTTCCCTTCAGTAAGATGAAAATTAGTTGCTAAATTTATGCATTCCTCGTTATTGTATTCATATACATGTTTCTATATATATAAATATACACATTTATTAATATATATAAAAAATCTCCAGGAACATCAGAAATGACCAGAGATGAGTGTCTTTCTCTACACATTGACCAGGAACTGACACATCTCCCCTACCAGAGTCCACTCAGCAGCTACCCTAAGCATCTTCTTCCGCTTTCAGGTCTTCCCTTCTGGGCTAGCATGTCAACAGGGATGCTAAGTAACCTCTACCCAACACTCCTCTAAACTGTCCTTCTCCTACATGGTCCTTTATACCTTCTCACAGTACAAAAACAGCTTATAAAAGCTTTATTATTTTTGATGACATCACATTTTGTATGCTATACAAATATGTATTTTTGTTTAAAAAAATAAATAAAAAGCAGATTTCTTGAGATTAGAGATTTTTATACTGGTTTATAGTATATGCTGCTGAGATGTATTTTCCATAAAATGAATGATAGGCTGTCTCACTTTGTTTTTAAATTTAGGCTTCTCTGAGTTTATCCTCAAAGAAATAAATAAAACTCCCTCCCAAAATTATTAACAAATAGCATATAGTGTGGACAGATCTTCAAATTGCTCTAAATTGCACGGTAACATTGATCTGAATGTGGTTAGAGCAATTTACATCACTGCAAGACTTGATTGAAATGAATATTTCAGGCAGTTCAGTAATACTGGTACAGGCTGTTTCCATTTGTTTATTTAATAGCCTAAGTGTAAATTTGCAAATAATAAATGTGCTCATGACTATATTTATATACACATGCTTCTATCAAAACTTTTAACAAGGCCTGAAGCACAATAATAAACTGGCAACAGAGCTGAATATTCAAGTCAATGTGTAAAAGCAGACATCTTCCCACCCTCATTCATGATTGCAGATACTTCCAGAGAAAGCAGAGCCAGGCAAGTGGAAAGAAAGGGAAGATTTGGGGGGACTATAGAGACTATTTTGGGAACACCATACTCCCCCCCCCATCAGTTTCCTTACAGTCTGCACTGGCTGCAGTACGGGTAGGAGGGGTTGGCACTGGGGCAGCTAAATCACGCATCGTTCCACACTAAATATGGGCAGGATGAAAAAGACATCCATATATACACACTGTTCGTATACATACAGTTTCAAAGTATCACTCTGATATTAGTTATAAAGGAAGGTTCCTCAAAGACCTGTTACCTGTGAAAATAAAGCTTTAAACATCTCAGCCCACAAAACCCCAGCTGCACAGACAGTCAGTACGCTCTTCAACCTTTGCAGTTTAGTAAAAATGTGTCTCATTAGCAGAAAATTAAATCAAAACATGTACTTAATCATAAGTGGACAGGAAGGGATGGTGTAGAATTCCCTCCTGCTCTGCCATCCCCAAACCCAGCGCATTAGTCAAGCAGTCGCATCCATGCTCACAGGTGTCTCTAGCCCCACGAATTAGCTGATTCTTTATGATCTTTCTTATCTTTATGATTTCTCAACTCATAAAGAAAGGACCTGGAGTTCTGGAGTTGTTATGGCTATGTTAGCACCTTAGCTTCTTTTAGAAAGTGACAAGATTTACCATACAATGTGAAATATAAAAGGAATACCACAGAATGAAATACAAAAGGAGTTTATCTCTAAGTTGCTCTAAATTGCTGTTTAAAGACAACTAGAAATTCCAGTTAAGGCATGCGCACAGATGAATCCAAGTTGTATATGCAAAAATAACAATCAAAACTTCATTACTCTTCTTGAGGTTTTTAAAACCTCTGATTCACGAAATGCAGGGGGCGGATAAGCAATAGTTGTGATCTTCTTTTTTAACTGCTGTGGAATTAGCTTCGTAGAGATTTAGTGGCAGCATTACAACGCTTCAGATGTTTCTCAGCGGCACAACCGCTTGCAGTTCCCCCACACACCCCGAGCCATCCCAGACACCCCGACGAGCCCCACGCACCCCGGCGGCCCGCAGCCAGCTCCCGGGACCGGCCGCCAGAGGGAGCACGCCGCCGCCGCCGGCCGTGTTCGGCCCCTGGGGCTGGGTTTTCCGGGAAGGAGCTTTAGAAACGCCGCCTTCGCTTCCTTCCTCCCGCTCCATTTAGGCGGGCAGTGTCGCGGCTTTGGGCACCCTGTTTTCTCGTCTGCCCTTCCCAGCGTGAAAAGGTGGTGCGGCGGTGACTCACACCGGGCGATGATGACAAGTAACCTCATTGGGAAGGACAGTGAAGTCCCGGGAATGCCGGCAGCGTGCCCTGACCGGAATGTAACGGCCTCCCTCGCATTTCTCTGACTGCACTTGTGTCTGCTCCGACGGAGAAGCACGGGACTGATATGCAAAGAAAAGCGTTGTGGTGGTGTCGGGAACAATGAAGGTCTGTGCTCCTGTGCCCATTAGCTGAGTGATTCGGAGCTGCTGGAAAGGTTTAGTCGCTCCGGGGGGGGGATGAAGGACATGGATACTCTGTCTGGGGATATTGATTGAGAAGGATGTAAACAGCAGTGAGGATACTTTTTCAGTGACACAGAAGTTAATGATTTAGTGCTTCATAGTAGAAAGGCTGCCTTGCCACCTTTGGTAATTGTTTGCATTGCAGATAGTGCCACGTGAAGTGACCTTGTCAAATTAGCAAAAGCCCAGAGCACCGTACAGCAGGTAACTCGCTGGCAAGTTACAGAGCTGAGTTTATTGACAAAGAGTCTCTGCACGAACACACACACACGCTCCCTGTGTTTCACCCTTGCTGAGCACAATTTCTAGGAGCTCTTTTTAGGACAGAGTAGCTCAGCACTGGATTTCTGCTCTGCTCATCCCATCCCTTCCTGGAAGATCCCAACTCTGACTTTCCAACAGACAAAGAAATTAAGCCCCACTCCCCTTCTTTTTCTCCACAAACACAGAGTACAAAGGCAAAATTCAGAGATAAAATATTACAGCAAGCCTTCTCAAGTCACAGAAGCCAGAGAAGGGAAACTGCCTAACGGCTGGGGAACCACAACGCCATCACAGAGCAAGTTTCTCCCCAGTTTGCTTGCAAGCCAAAGTACAGCAAAGCAAATGCAAACATGAACCGAGCTCTCAGGAAGAGTGAGAAATGGGCTCAGCTGCAGGACTACAGGCGTCGGGAGACTGTTAACGGGTTACAGGGACTGTCACCTGCAGGCTACTGTTTGGCTCAAATTCACACTGGCTGAAAATTTTTACCAGATGACAACTTGCTGGTGGTCTCTGTGTGGAGTAAGCTGGTGCCTCCCTATGTGTCTTAAAAATTGCTCTTGCAATTCACAGTAACTTTCTTATTGTGGCTGGTTTATGCTTTCTTCTTACCTACACTGGGATAGTGTGGGGTGGTTTTCTTTTACACAATTCATGCCCAGCTAGTAAATTCAAAAAACACCGTTGTGGAGAGGACAGTTTTTAAAAGCAATGTCGTTTAATGTTGCTTAATAAAGCCAATGGCCTATGTATTTAAAAGCACAGCTTTTGATGCTGCTACAAGCAAAAGCGTGTGAAAGCTTTTGTTCTCCTGTTTCTAAACAGCTGGGGTTTACCACTGGATGTGCAACGTTTCCCATTACATGGCAAAACTCTACAAAAGGCAAAGCAGAACAGCTTTACAAGAAGTGTGGTTGAGCATCTTCCCTCACACCTTGCAGTGGGGTGGGGGAATAATTTGATAGTAACATGTCCACAGGGATTTGTGGCTTTTCCATTAAAGTGTTCAACTTGAACAATATATTTCATGGTCTCCATGTTTTTAACAGACTTTTGTGATGATACCACCCTTTTCTTGAAACTAATGAACTGTTTAGATCATTATATTCACTATGTTTCAAAATATATACGTACATCAGATGACACTGCTTCCCCGCACCCACCACACCTCCCTCTGAAATACAGTATTTTATGAAGATGTCAAGTAACAAGCTACAGTGGGACTCAAAAGTTTTTCCTAAACGCTTCTAATTATTTGCACTTAACACACTTTACTGGTGTGACTCCAGTTTTGTTTTAGTGGCACTATACCTGTGCAAAACTGAAGTACCACTGGAGCTGAATCAGGCCCAAGACTTTTGAAGTCCCATCCTGGTTTCATGAGGGATTAATTAAGGTACCTCTGGAGGACTGGGTACTCAATCTGTTCCTTTTTCTTAACTCTAATTAAAGAAAACCTTTAGCTAAAAGCACAACTTCTTTGATGTGGGTTAATCATATCCTCCTCCCTCCCCCTGCAAATATACAGTGTTAAGCATGTTAATCATACTGAACATTACCAATCTAAAGTGAAGTGACAGATGACTGCGACTGCCATTAAATGTTTATTGCATCCCTGCCATGTAATGCAATTAGATGCAAAGAACAAGTAATGTGTATTGCTCTGGTGGGAGAATGGAGAAATTATTGGATTTTCTCTCTTAATCTATTTATATCTTGCAGTGGGGGCATTAGGTAGATTAAGCTAGGGACAGTGCCCCCGTTCAGTATGCTAAGTAGTGTTTGTCACTCACTGCATTATACAGCAATAACAGCCATAAGTTCTGCTCACTACAATAACACTGAATCAGAGGGAAAGTGGCTGAATAAGTCTTCTGCTACTAAAGCAATCTCTAAGTACCCATTCTTAAGTGCTTGTCTCAAAAAAGGGACAAAATCCCCTAAACCCCAGTAATTTTTAAAATTACTAGCTCTGGTTATTTATTTACTGCTATAGACTGGTGCTACAAGAGTATCAACCTGTGTGCTTGTTGCTTTAATAAAATACCGCTGTGCTCCCTCAGCAGTGCTTTATATGCAGGTAGCTCTTTAGCCTCTGCAGAGGTTGAAAACTTCAAAGCTTAATGGACTCAGCTTCACGGTAGCTTCTGTAGGTCAGCAAGTTAAAAAGGATCCTCATGTTAAAGTGGGGACATGGAGCCATTAGAATGTACAAGTACAAAATACCAAATGAACAGACAAGCGAGCAGGATTCAATACACTGTTCCAGCTTTGTTACTGATGTGTGGCCCTTCGGCATTCACAAATTATACCTTGTTATCTCTGCCATCTCCAGCTTAGACCCCCTATTTTTCTCAAGCACTTCTAACACTGAATCTGCTGCTTGCCTTCTGCAGAGGGCTGGTTACATGGCTATAGCTTCTGCCACACTGTAGCCCCAGGACCACATGCTGCTCAGTGGTGGTCCAAACCCTGGAGTCTCAAAGGCTCAGTATGGATCCGTCAGCAGGTGGTTTTTCCAAAAGTTAATTAATCCTTTGAACATCTGATCTCAAAACTGTCCTCACAATTTTGCTAATTCAGGCTTCCTCTGCAGATTTCTAGGGTTTCCTGACTCCAACCCAGCAATGGCTGCTAATGACAAGCTAAGTGGCCAGCTGTGGCTCCTTACTACAACCTCGCGTAATTGCTGCTCTAACATCCTTCTCCTCCAGCCCTTGCATTTGTTCGTCTGAGGTAATGGATAGGTAGCCCTAGAAACTAACGGCCTTTGTTCAAGCACAGATAGATTTAACATGATCAGGAGCAATGCAAGGCTTCTCTGAGACATCCTACTGATTCACTTTCATTCTACACTGCAGCACCATTAAAAGTGCATCTTTCTCAGAGGGTTAACTCAGCTCTTGCTCTCCATGTTTGAGCACAGGGCTTAGCCCAGCACAGCCCCAGTGTCCGCGTGCTTTTCATGAGAGCATGTCGCCTCACATTTGCTTTGCATGTGCAGGAGCATCCCTAGGGTATCTGAAGACCTCTTCCACTGTTCTTCGTGCTGCAATACTTCGTGCTGCAATAAGCTCTGCTGCTCTTCTGTAGTTTCCTAGAAAACTGTGGGAGGACATAGCCATCTGCCTGGATACATGGCAGAAGGCACTGAAAGGCTCCTCCCTGCATGACAGCCTGTGTCCTCTATGAACACATACTAGGGGAAATGAAACTGAACCCCTATGCAAAGCCATGGCTGGCAGCCCAGCTCCCTAGTACAAACAGTGTAATTCATCTCGTTAACTGCTTCAAACAGCTTTACTTCAGTCCTGCCACTCTCTAACCTCTTCATCAACCCCAACCCCTTGTGCAAGTCTCTGTGCTGCAGTCACAGCCATGACTAGCACCCAACAGCCTTGAGTCATCTCCATTGGGTGTTTGGCTTTGCATTTGGTGACAGAGAATTTGCATCCCTGCTAGCACTGAATGTGGCAGCAGCTCCCACGCTGCTCTCACTGATCACTGATGCCTGGGGTAACACTTCGAGCTACTGCCACCTCCCTCAGTACAAAAAGCCAAGCAGCAGAGACAAGTCTATGCAAAGAAAGTTCCACGTCACCTCGTCTTTGTCAGGCGGGCTGGCAGGACTGTATTACTCTTCTTGTGGCTGCCATATGTGATATTTCAGGGGGATTAAAGACACTCCACTTTAGTAGCAGATCTAGGTCGGAAACCCAGAAAACAATGAGGACTATTCTGAACTCACTGCTTGGCCCAAGGAATTTGAGAGCCATGACTAAACTGAGCTTCAACTCAAAATTCTCATTTAGACATTAACAAACTAACAGGAGCAAAGACCTTCCATGGAGCCTTCTGCACCTCTCCAAGATTAAAGGATTGTAAGGGTGGAAAGCTCCTCTCCTGGGGGTAGGCAATTACCAGGTGAGCCAGTAAAGCCTGAACCCTTCCGCTGCTTTCCAAGAGCTTTGTAGCAATTCAGTTTTCATGCCTTTGTCAGGCAAAATATTTGAATTGCTCTGATGATGGGATACATATTCACAGTGAAAATCCCAGTCCTTTCCACAGTGCTATTTTTACATTGAGCACAGGAACGCTAAAAGTTTCTGACTGACACCCTTTCATTAAAGGGAGACAAAACTGCACACATCTATCAAATCTCTAGATGTAATAATGTAATATGATTATTACTAAAAATAAGATCAATTTATGGTACAAAAATCAATTCTAGCAATTTCTACTGCTAGATGTATTGCTTTTATGTCCTTTCATGTGCAATACTTCAACTAACCGAAAACTGACACTCAAAAGTTCTGATATGAACAGCTCAGCTTTTCAAGAAACTAATGAGGAGGAAAAAGAAAGAAGTACTTTCTGAAGCTGTTAAAGTGGACCAAATGGAGCCCTCCTGGCAAAGAATGCAGTATAAAGTCGGCAGAGCTGCAGTTGTTTGTACTCAGGCAGAAGCTGTGCACACAGAAAGGCTCAATCTCCTATTTCCTAGGGCTACAGTAATTTGATGGCAGATAACTAATCTGTAGGCTATACAGGCAAAGCATATATTTTCCTGAACTGAGACAAAGGAAACTCAGTCTGTCTGCCCTCAAATTTGGGAGATTAATATTATCATGAAGGGAAGGGTTTATTACTATATGTAAATCAGGCTTGGAAAACCAAAGAGTGGAATAATATGCCTGTGGAGCCAGTGAAAGACCACTTTGTAAATTGGCAAGTCATTGCATTTTGATATTTTTTTGGCACTGCAGAACATCTACAAACCAGTAATGCTATCTGATAATCTTTTTGGTATGTGATAATATAGTACTAAAGGCACAAGTGAGCAAAAAGCAGCCAGGGAATTATTTGTGAATTATACAATATTGGTATTCAGTAATTAAGCCTTAGAATTAGTTGCAAGAAGAGAGTATTAGACTTCAAAATTGCTCTACTGAGTACAATATTTGTCTTCAATGTCAAACACATTTATTCAACTGAATCATGTAGATACGCTTCCAAGCTTTGAGACTTTATGCCTACTGAAGGGCTTGAAAATTACTGACTCCAGCAGAAGACAGAAGCGTTTACCATACACTCACAGCTGAATCCCCAGCCCCCTTTCATTCCCCAACTTCAGCAGCCAGGCAGGACTGTGAGAATTAAATCCCTATTCTTTATGTACAGGAATATCCTGGTTTATATAATCTCATGTAAGCAATACGTCTCCAACTCCTTGTTTGACAGTAGGCTTCTGTAGGTAATGTTTACTATATACTCAATCTTATTTCTACTGAATCCAGTTTATAAAAATCCCACTAACTTCACATAGAGCTGTCAGGCAGTAAATGTTTGTTACAGATTGCTAAAATGGACTGATTTACATCTTATAAAGGAGGTATCCATTAGATTTAACTGAAAATAAGAGGAAATTATGGACAACAAAGAGAGGAATTTCCTTGTGAAACTGATGCAATGGACTATAAAACATCTGGAAGATGTTAGCAACTGCACTGGCTGCAATCAAAGAGCATGCTATCTACGCTCTGAGCGCTGATTCTCCTTGACTTAAAGGGGAAAGAAAAAGTCAAGCACGATAGCGGATGTGTTGTCACTGGGTGTAAGCTGGCACTCCTCATGCACACACTGATAAAATACCAGAGGGAGGCTCTGGCTATGCTAGTTCTTCAAAGGGGAAACAGCCAGCCTAAGCCCCTTTCCGCTGGATCTGAGCACCACTGACAATCATTCAGGAAACACAGAGTGTGCTCAGCCCCAATGCATGAAGCACTACACAGCCTCCCACTGCTTATCACCCCTGCGAGATACTCTGAGGAGGAAGGAACTGCCATCTCCTTCTGTCTTATCCTCTTTCTGCATCCCCTCTCCACTTTCAAAAGAAAAAGGTTTATGCGAAGTATCCCAGATTTTATTGTTTTAATTTTTTTCTCCCTTAGAGAGATTTAAACACTCATTTTTCTCTAAACAAATATTTGCAGTTATAAAAGAATAATATACATTCAGGTACAATGCCTAGAATGATGGTAGAGGCAGAACACGGTGGAAGAAATTACGCTGGAATGGGAGAGAACACTAACGTGTTTCAGTTGCTTTTGTCACTCCTCTGATTTTCTCCCATGCCCTCAGGTATAAATTAAAGCAAGCTGAAATTCAGCACTCCCTGTCCTGTTCTGAAAAGCAAACTGTGCTCTCTGCCACTGAAATGAATGGTTTGGTTGTAGGTTTGCGTTTGTTTTTTAAGTAGAAGTGCATCGTGAAAAAGTCCTGCACAGGGCTGGTTCACTTGTTGTTTCACATTGGTGATCCCTGAATACACTGTCCCTGCCAGCATTAACAGAAGTCTTTCCACTGGCTGCTGTGTGGAGGCAGGGTTTGAGTCCTGCAAAGTCCTTCTTCCTCTCCACACCATCACCCCTGCTTCAGGCACCAGCCTCACTTCACCAAACTTCTCAACTCTACCTGTGCCAGGCTACTGATGTTCCTTTTAACTTTCTTCCTAAGTAAAACCTATCTTTTATGTGCAGTGTAAGTCAAAGGTGGTATCAAAGCTGTTCAGATTTATGTTTCACAAAGCCCCGTAACTCAACCTCATATTTCGAAATAACCACAGTAATTCCGACTGGCGCTCAAGAATGGCAGCAAGAAGATAAAGTAGTGGCAAAAAATGAATTACCATGTTCTTCTTTTTAAGTTATATACCACCTTACTCCTTTCTTAGCTTTATTTACAATCTGATCTGAGTATCACAGAATTATTTTCAAGGAAAATTTTTATGTACTCTTTACTCCCAAGCTCTTTGTGTTGGCAATATACCATTTCACCTGGCAAGGCGTACAAGATACTAACAGCCATTTCTGCTTCCTAGCGCTAGAAAATACTAAATTATAAGTATGCTGCTGACATCCCTCTGATACGCAATATATTTTTCACACAATTTTTCAGACAAATGATCAATCACATCACAACTCAACAGACTTTGAGGATTTGCAAATAATTTCAGTGCTACCTTACCCAGGTGCTGAAAATAGTGGCAAGAATGACCAGTAGAGTAATGCAAATTAAAACTAGGGACATGCTGACAAATACGCTAATCCGCATTAACACTTCTGTTTGCTCTGTGAGATAAAAAGCATTACAACTAATGACAGCATCAACCTTATCAACAACGTCCAGAGAAGCAACAAAATATTTGGTTAGCTGTTGGGACAGCTTCTGAAAATAGTCTGCAGAATTCAGCCAGAAACTTTCTAAAGAAGGCTGTTGGGGCTGGGTTTTTTGGGGGAAGATAGGCTGGTCTCCTGACTTGCAAGACCACTGCCAGAGGCAAACCTGCTGCTCTGTCAGGACGTCCCTTCAAAATGATGTGCAGCAACAGTATGACAGTGAAAAGCATGCAAATTAACTGAAGGTTTTAGAAACTTCAAAAAGATTCACATTTAAATCCAGAGTGTCTGGAAGAAGTGAGGGGAGGAAGGAGCTGGGAAACGAGGCAGAGATTAACTTCTGAGAATTGCTTCACGAAGTCACAGAAAGAAGAAACTGGAAGAAAAGGCTGAAGCTATACTAGGGCGAATTTAACGTGCTTTAACATATTCCTGCTTTCATTTGTTTTATGCTCAGGGAATAGTGAGAACAGACAGCTACAATGGATGTTATTTAAATACAAAGCAGAAAGCAAATCCTAGCAGCATGTCTTTTGAAAAAGGAAGGAAAAATTCCAGTTCTCAATTACATGTTTTCATTGGTCAAGTCGACATACAAAATAGTTTATACAACACCACAGTGTTGTCTGCACATATTTCTGTCAGCAGAGAGCAGCCAACAGCAGAACCATTTTGGCTGGGAGACACAAAATGACTGGAGAGCTCCGTTTCCCGGGTCCAGCTTCCATCACACCCTTCACTGATGCAAACTTGCCAGCAAAGCCTTGAATATCAACTGGCACACATGAAGAATTTCCTGAACTTTTAAAAACTAGCTTTTTTTTTTTCCTATTTCCTTTTTTGCCTCTTCACACAGAATAAAGGGGGGGGAGGGGGTGTAATAGACTTTGTGCTTGGGCAGAGATGCTTTTGAGCGACACACAAGCAGGGTTAATCACAGCCAGAAAGGCAGAGATACTTTAAAGGCTGCTGCAACAGAGTCCCATTTTGTAGCTAAAAATTACTTGTATGAAGCTTGAATTCTTGTTCTGCACTTCCTAAAAGCAAGGGGGATTTTTTGCCACTTGTCCAAAATATAATTTATTGGCTGTAGTTATGGGTTCTCCTTCTGAGACCAGTGAAATGAGTGCAAGTGCTTAGAACATACCTACCCAGGCTTTAACCCCTGCTTCTGAACTTGTGAGGAACATGGTTTGCCTTTTAAAGCATATTAAGTACCAGTACTGCTGTACCCTGGTAGTACTTCTGTGCAGGATATTGCCATTTCTGGGATTCAAACACCAATTTGGACCCAAAGGTATATAACAGAGTAGTAACAAACATACTGTCAAATTCAACATCAAGAAAGAAGCCTCATTTAGCCCAGAGAAGCCATCATCTCCACCCTGTTCAGAGAAACCAGCAGTATCAAAGGAAAGATAAAACCAGCCAGCCTTGTAGCACAGGTCATCACTTCTTAGCTTCTGTAAAGCAATAAATGCCAAAATACAGGTAAGAGTTTCTGGATGTTAATGTATTCCCAGACTGATGGGAAATGCCGGGTGGGAGGACCCAGCACAGCCAGGGGTAAGGTGCAGCTCATCCTTAGAGCAGGGCCAAGGCTTTTGGAAATGGTTAACAATTCTGCCTGACTCCATCATGGGATGGTTGAAGCACAATGACTACTGGAGAAACCCCAGAAACCACTTTAAGAGGAGCACCCCGAGGTCAGTAGTTATTATTTCCCCTTTGAATTATGTTATCCCCCTTCTACGTTGTGAATCAGTGACTTGGGCAAGCTGCAGAAGCCAGACAGAGGGCTAGGCAGCAACATCTCTGACAGGGGCTTCGCAACAGCTTTTATTTTACCGGTAGACTCATCATCAGCACAGACACTTGGCACGTGCACTCACCTGCAAGCACAAGGAGGCTGGTGGGTGCAGTTTGGGGACAAAGAAATCTGAGTTACCAGGACAGCAGAAGGGGCCATCACTCACCAGCAGCCAAATGCCTCCTCCACTGCAATGTGCTAAAACCAGCTTTGTTCAAACTCATTTCTACGGTCAGCTGGATTGTGCACAAGTATTTTTAGACAGCTCAGCACCCTCTCTCCTAGCCCCCAACCTGGCTGCTGAAGCCATTGAACACTCTCTCAAGCATACAGAAAGTAGTCACGTCTGGAGCATGTATTATGCTTGCAAAGGATGGATTAATCCCAACTATCTCTCTTCATCTTTGCATCCACCCATTCATCTTTTAATCTCGCCATCTGTTCAGTTATCTCCCAGTATTTTTTCAGTGTTTTCTGTTACAAAACTGGAAGTGTCTGCCTTCTTGGAACCATACTGCCAGGAAATGCGCCTGGAAATAGCCTATACAATTTTGCTTATTCTTTATAAATGGAGTGCCAGGGTCCAAATACTTTTTGGCATCCTTTAACCCTACATGCTCATCTGATGGATAAATAAAAAGTCAGTAGCTTAGCTGAAGTAAAAAATATTAGCAGCCATCAAGAGGCCTTTAACATTCAAATATATGAGTCTACTGATGTATTGACATTTCCAAAGTTCAGGAAATTTTAACCAAAATGTTCAACTAAAAGGAAAATAACCAAACCCTTATTCCTTGTGTCACTTATACGTGAAAACAAAAGGTAACATGCCTGCCTGTCCCTCTGATTCACTTACTTACCTCAAGCATTTTAGACATATTGTTCAGGTAATCCTTCAGTTTTCTTACAGTACCTCAGAAGGCTACTCCAGCTGTTCTCTGGGGTGCTCCCACCCACAAAGACCCAAGCAATGGATCTCCAGATGCATCTTCCAAAGGAGGAAATAAAGAGAGGCTAATGTACTGCAGATCTCCAATGCAGATGTATTTTCATAAATGCCAGAGCCTGAATGGTCGTTACTCAAAATCCAAACCAGTAATAGAACACATACTGTGACTTATAAAAAAGTACAAACCTGTACGTGTTTCATGAGCTGCGAAATGCAGCAACATCCAGCCCTCAGTTTCATGACATCCAACAGAACTGCAAGAGCACAACTAAAGACTGCTTCTGTGTTCTGGGATATATCTCTTTACAGCCCGATTTTGCAGTTCTCTGATGTCTGGAGCTCCAGACTGAGATGCAGAGCCATTCACACTCTGGGCAAAGGCAAAGTCTTGACCCACTACTTGATGCCCCTCCAGCAACTCCAGATAACCATCTCCAGCCCGTTCCACCCTCCTAAAATAAAACTGGTTCCTGACGCAGGGGTGAAGTGAGGGCCCTTCAGTAACTGCACCAAGACCCTGAGGGACTTCCAGCTCTGCAGACTTAAAGCATGCAGCATTGCTGCATGGCTCCTTCATGAAAAACCCAACACAGTCACCCACTCGAGCACAGCCCCCTGGGGCACAGGGCAGTGGTACACCTGCATCCCCTCACCTTCACTGCTAAATGGTCTTGGAAATGCTCTGGGAAGGCTGTCCGAAAAGGAGGTTTTTTACAAGGGTAGTGTGTAATGGATGGGAACCTAGCTGGGAGCTGGTTCCCTCTCATGACTGAGAACCATAACAAAGGATGTTGTTTGCCACAGTGTGTGGCAGAGTATCTATGTTTGTGCTCATCATGACTGTTTGTCGGAAAGAAGCAGGAAAACATAGGTGTGCAGCTGTTCTATGACCTTCATACTCGGCCGCAATGGGGCAGCTGGCCAGTGCTGTCAGAGTGGACAACAGTGAAATCACGAGAAACTGCACGGTCCCACAAGTAAATGATTAGAGATCTGGCATAAAGCCAGTTGTTTCGATAAGGGTATAAAAGTGGGACCCTCTTGTGGCCATGAGAGAAGCCTCATCTATGAGTGGACGCACAGCACAGGAATTTTCCCAAATACCTGATACTCCTGGCATCGGCTGCAATGGGGCTTCCCAGCTGGAAGTGTGGGCCTGGATTATGATTCAGTGGCAACTGGTGATGTATTTCATCTTAATCTCTATTCTGTCTATACAGTAATGATCTAATGCATTGCTAACTTTCTTTGGTACTTTACTTATATACCTCCATCTCTGATTTGCCTTATTGTACTTATTCACTATATAGAGAGGGAGATATTTACCTAATTCACATTAATGTGCTGGCTTTTAGTATGCTTATTGGCTTTAGTGTGCTTGTTTAATAAACTCTGCATATGATACAGTTAGTGTGTGGTCACTTTGTGGCGTACCCTGTCAGCAGAACAGAGTGAGTAACAGAAAAGCCATGTGAGGGGTGTCATTAAAATCACACAAACTCATTCATAACCACATGGCACTGAGCAAGCCATAGAGGGCTGCTCCTCTGAGACACTGGCAAAGCAGACAAATGGCTCTGCAGGACAGGGCTCCTCCAGCTGGGCTTTTGCAGCCAGACACTTCTCACCACAGGTCTGTAGAGCCAAAAATCAGGATCAGAAGCCCCACTCCTAATTTCATCTGTACCCACAGCTTGCTGGTCACCCACTGAAGCCAATTTCAGACTGTGGTGTAAAAACTCAGCGCCTGCTTCCTACTTTCTCCATGGCCTTTTGATGGAAACAAGCAACACCAGCCATTTTCATGCCACAAATTACTTCCATGTTTTCTGTGAGCCCACCAGAGGGAAATTCCTGTGTCTGTTCGCTACCCAGTCCTGCCTCCAGTTCTTTTGGTTTCCATCTAAAAATGGAGATAATTATACTTGCTTCTCTCCAATATGTTTTTCCTACTACAAATAAAAATATGTGACATTCATTCAAAGGCTTCTGAGCTTCCACTCAAGATGCAAAGGCATCCTTTCTCAGGGTGCATTAGCTTTGTACTTCATAGCCAAGATGGCCTTCATTAATTTAAGTGGTATAAAAAGAAAATATGTTTAAGAAAATAATTTGGAATGAAATCATACACTGAAAATTCTTCCCAAATTTTATTAGGAATAGCTTTTAAGTTGGTGGCTAATTTTTTAATCCAATATATCATGTTTAATGTCTACCAAGCCAAATCCATAGATACCCGCAGCTCTTTACATTTCTTCCTCTGTTAGCATAACATACTGGGTCAAGTGTGACTACTGTTTATTTTAACTTAGCAAAATTGATCCCAGCTTCATATTTTTGAGAAAGATTGCTCCATTTTGGTACATTTCCAGGATAAATCCTGCCTGTTCTTTTAAAGTGGGACAGACTCTTCACATACCACCACTGTGACTGTCGAAGGCACTTCTGGCACGCATAGTGAGTGATTGACTTCCCTGCTTGTTTTCATAGTGATAAATATGTGGTACCATTAGGCAGGAAAACAAAGTATTAAAAAAAAAATCTCTGCTAAGCACATTTTGGAGTTAATGGGTTAGTATAGATACATCATGCTCTCTTTCTGTGCTAAGAGGTATTTGATTCCATGAAATTCACTTGCTCCCACATAATTTAACCCACCAAAATGGAACATTGTATTTTCCCTTTTCTGCACATGTTAAAAGAGCAGGCAATCTCACCAAGGTTAACTATACAATCTTGTTAGGCTTCTATAGATTTCATTAATGGCTTATAAAAGAGAATCAATAAAACTCCTTGCACACCGATATAAAAAATGACCTTTCGATTTACTCTTTGAGATATGGAAAAAAACCCTGTAATCAATAGACATCGTCAAAACTTCTTTGATGAGAACTCCTGCAGTGGGGAGTTTAGATTAAGAATTCTTCAGAGAAGTTATGCTCCTGCTCTGAATTCCTTCCTAAGGGACTGTTCTTGATCCTGCTGGGAAACTTTGATGGGACTACTCATTTTAGGCCATAACCTTGCAAAGCTGCATATTAGAGGCATGGGATTACTCACACACTGGCACACAGACACCGGCAGAAGTGTCGTCACACTTTGAAGGTTAATAGGACTGCTCACAAGAGAACGGATTTTTACAGAACTGTGCCTTTACTCCCATTTATGCTTTAAATTTTCTTTGACACTTTTCGATGGGTATGAAGCACCACAATGCTTAAACTGACTTTGTCAGTTCCTTTTATGTAACTTACAGCTTAGTGTACCCAGCAAGCACACCAAAACCCTACCTATCTCAGCATCCCAACAGGAGAGTTACAGACAACAAGTGGCTCTGCCCTGGCAGCAGCATTAGCACTCAAAAACAAGGGCCTGATCCACAGCCTTTTCACCAAGACTTTCCATCTACTTCACTCCAAATTGCCCACTCTGACAGCTTGTGGGATGCTGTTTTATACTGTCTTTGGGTTTTACAGTGTCTTCTTGCATACAAAGATAACAATGACCCTCTAATATCTTTTATCTAATGGCTAGATGGAATTCAGAAAATTGTTCTAAGTGCTCTCCTCCCAATACTGCAAGATTCCTTAGGTGGATAAGGAACAGCCTCACATCAATGTGAAACAAACCAGGTCACAACAACAACAGCAAGAGATAACGTGGTGGCAATATTAATTTTTTGTCTTGCTTTTAAAGTCCCTCTGTTATTTAATATCCCTCATGGCCACAATATCATAGCTAGTTCATATAGATAATGACACATATATTTTAAAAACAAAACACTTAAATTCATGTCATTTCTGCTGGTGTCCAAGTTCTCCCTCCCTGCTAGCCTCAACTCATACAGACTCGTTTTCCACCCTGAAGTGAGGATCCTGAGGTCTTTCCCAGAGCAGCATTTGCCTCTTCAAACATTTCTCCAGCATTTCTTTATGAACACCCACTGCTGGTAACTCTCCTGCTTCCCCTGTTTTATGTCAGGGCCACATTCAGTCCACTCAACTGCAGACAACTGCTGGTAGAGACTGCATAGCCCCTCGTGATCACTAGGCAGGATCAGTCCGCTGTGTGTGCTGGTGTCCCAACAGAACAGACCAGTTATTTTACCACCATCTTCCCTTTCTTGCCCCAAGGAGCATTGTGTGTAACATGCTTTGGTAACTTAAACAAACTGCCTGCATGCATTTCTGTCTGTCTTGTGGGTTTGAAGTGGCTAGTAAATACATACTACCCTGTTCCTGCCTTTCTCCAGCCTGGAATCCCACAGTAAAGTTTGTTCCCATCCCAAGTTTTCATGCAATAATGTTTAGTCTATACCTTCTATTTATATGGGGGAAAGAGGACACTTTAACTACTTAATACAGTGCAGCATTTGTCTTACCAATCAGGGAATAAAAATAAAAACTTTAGTATATTCAAAACTCTTAATTCTCCAAAGGAACTTATTTTTTTGCACTCTTGCTAATTAGCATTTGAAGCTGCTAATCCTAAAAGGCCGATATTTGTATATTTTAAATTTTCCATTGCCTACTTTGAGAGAAGACAATGAGGCAAATTGAGTTTTAGTTTTGTTTTTGTAAATATCCCCTAAGATGATTAAAAGTGACCCATTGTTGTCATAGCTAGGAAAACGGCTGCAATGGTACAGAGACCTACTGAGAAAAGTTCATCTCAGGTTTTGATCAGAAGTAGGGTGACGTTCTGAGAACAAACATCTGTAGAGAGCGGGGACAATGTGAACATACAACCTTTTCTTTTTAATTGTTAAACCTTTGCGTAGGTGGGTGGTGGGTGACTACAAAAACTTCCAACAATAATAGTATTTTAAAAACAAAGATCCCAAAACGAATTGTATTCATAAACCAGCATTTTTACCCAATAACTGCCATTCTAGATGCCTATCTCTTCTTCAGGATCTCTTAAGTGGGACAAGATCTTGTAAAGATACAAACGTTTTCCTCTTCATTTTAATAGCAAAGAATCTTTTTGTTAACACCGGATCTCTCTCTGATGTACTCTGCCATGTCTGCTCCTTTTTTTCACTCTTTAAAAAGCATTTTCAGAGTCATGGAACTCTTTTCTGTCCAAACAGACGAGATAGAGATCTGTCCACCATGAACAGTCTTACAGAAATCCTAACTTAACCCTGAGGTGGTGCAGAACTGAGGCACTCACTGACTGCAGGGAAGCTGTGTTGGTTTACACAAAATGAGAGGCTCAGCTGGCAACACATTTTATGAAGGCCGGCTCTTCCACTTAGAAAGTTCACCTATCTGCGAATGATCAGAAGTTTCAAAACTCCGAGCCTGTGGGCTGAAATTTATTAGGAACAGATGGAGCTAAGTGGCATACACAGTTTACCTGGGCGCCTAAATATAGTTACATATATTTATAAGCAAAAAAACTCCAGCTGGTATCCATTTCCTGACTAATCAAAACACCTTTGGCCTTCTCAAATTCCAGACCTGCACTGCTATTACGACTGGGTTTTCACACACACAAGTCCAATCTGCTGGCCCTCAAGTCATGAAGACTCGGTGTTGCACAAATTCTTGTTAATGAATTTGGCTTCTGTAGGAAGACTCCTGCTCCCGATTAGATAATGGCAGCAGCCGAAATCTAAAGATCAACACACCTAATATGAAACAACCCAGCATTTGATAAACAACCCAGGGCACAAGTCAGAAGAACTGACTTTTGAAGGTAGGGCTATCATCCAGTAAGCTCTTCAGCCTTGCAGGTAAGTGCATCTTCCCAAATCATATTTTACAGTCAGCAAGACATTTCCTTGGCAAGAGACTTGAATGAGCCTTTAAGCTGGGTTTGTGGGAAGGAGACATGTAGGCTTACATAAGCTATTTCAGTCCAGAAATTCCTTGTGGTTAGGTAATTATATATACTAATAACTTCCCAATGACAGTGTCTGGATGCAGCCTGCACATACACATAACAAAGCAATTTAATATTGTTCATGTACTGCAATGTTCTCAAGCAGTGACTCACACTTCAGTGCAAGTTCTCACACTACAGAAAACTAAGAATTGGTACTTCTGCTTTCCAAAAATCAAAGTATGGCATTCAGGAACCCTTGTCCTCTCTCTAGAGACAACAACCTGCTATATAATTTACAGTAATACCTTTGCAAATCATAGCCATGTATCCCTAGGTGCCCACAGGATGTTGATAGGGACACTTGATATTGATCATAAGTATCAAGTCACACCACGTGTTATTATGCTGATCAAAATATACTGATGTATTATAATATACTGATGTATTTTAAAATACTGACCATCTAAAAGCAAGGCAAAGTTAGATGAAATCTAGTCACTAAAGAACATGGTTTTCTTTTAAGGTCTGCCTTTAAGAAAACCTTCCCTGATACATTTATTCTAGATTACGCACAAGTGATAATAAACAGTCCAGTATTTTTATTTGTTTTTCAGATGCCATTTCAGAAAACAAGCAATACAACATTTTTTACTTTCCACTGTTGGTAAAAGTCACTTTACTCAAACAAACTAAACTTCAGTAGCTGACAAAAAGTAATCAATAGTGCTTTAAGATTAATTTTGACCTTACAGACCCTGTGGCAAATACAATTCACAACTAATGTACTTCCATGAAAGTGCTAAAGTCCATGGCTCAAAATAAGGAACTTCAAATGTCTGGCTGAACTTGTTGGTACACATAAAGAAAAAAGAGAAAAAGAAGCAAATACAGTTGAAAGTCCTTACTGTTTTTTAGTCAAGTAAGAGCTACTTTCATGACTCAGGAGTCAGAAATGCATTTGTATAAGCCCAGTAAATTCCATAATGCCTAGATATCATAACAGCAGAAACCTTAGCAAAATCGCGCTGAAGTCAGACGTATCACCGACAGGTGACACAATCAAAACATCCCATATTTTGCTTGGTACAGGCTTTTGCTTGCATAAGTGACCGCACGGAATTATTTATTGTCCTTAACTAACTGCAGAATATATTATTGGCACCTTAATGTGCCAGTTATGCCACAGATCTTCATCTTCCTCCATTGGGTGAGGCTCATGGCTTAGAAGAGACAGCATTCATAAGAGAGCCTGGCACAGTTTTGGAGACTAATAATTTCTTCAGAGAGTACAATGGCAATAAAATTTGAAACTTTGTACCAACTTCTGTGAGGGAATGCAACTGAAAAAAAAAAAAAAAATCCCCAAAGTGAACATTTTTCAAATTTGACTTTCAAAACAGCACTTTGCTTACTTTATTTCTTGTTTTACTTTAGAGGTTAAAGAACATTCCCAAGCAAACAAAAATTGCAAAATGTTTTGTTTCACCCAACTGTTTTTTTAAGGTCTTTGTTTGGGGCAGGGGAAAATGACTTGGGGATGACTATAAATCTTTCTTGAAATTTCAAGGCCTTCCGCTGAACTGGACAAGCTACACATACAGTTCTAATTCACAAAGATGGGTTTGCAGCTTCATGCAACCCCAAATATGCTGTGGTAGACAGACTCTCGATCTCCCTCCTTCTATTTAAATACAGGCTTAAAGCCTTCCCACAAAGAGGATCTCAGAACATAGTCTCCCAGGTCCCCAAACCTTCCATTTTCACAGCCCTTTGGGCACCCAAATTAGCTGCATAACAACCGGCTTCTAACAGTTTTATGCACGTGTTTCAGGCTTAGTATACAATATACATTCAGTACACAATAGACATCCAGTCAGATAAAAATAGTAAAACTTTGAGAAAGACAAAGAGTATTGGCACTGAAATGCCTTTTCCAACGAAAAGTATTCACAGCTGTATTAGAGCAATTGCTCTGTGCCAACGTGAACAGCATCATTTTGTTAGCTCCTGCATAATTCAATTACATAATTCTCCCAGCTCATGAACATGTCTATATTTACTTTTTTATAATCTAATACAATAATGATTTTTTCTTAAGTAACTTTTAGGCAAAGCAGTGCAACAGATTAAGAAAGAACGTATGCAAAAAGTAATTTTTGACCTGTTTTATCCTTAAAACTCAAAAGTGGATTCAGTATTAAAATCAAAGCACTCTAAGTATATTGTGAAATATTTACAGCTGTTATTACTGCCTGATTTATGTGTGCCAGAGACCAGATTATTCAGACTAGTTTCACAAGCAATATGTCAGTAAACAGGATTTTGTTTGGTAATTACATTAAACATGTCCATATAAGCTTGGAATTAATTACAAATGGTATTTTACTGTACTCGATAAAAGCACTAAGAAGCAAGAACTAATGATGGCAAAAAGGTCTTCTCTCATTTTCAATAAAACTTTCCATGTGAAAATCTGTCAACATGAAAAAGTTACTGCTTGTAATTAAAACCAGGCTTTATTTCAATAATATGTTTACATGTTATGTTCCAGAAGGGGAAAAAAAATGCAATTGAATTACTCTCCTTAAACTCTGTGGTTCCCAAACACAGGATCTGTTCTGGGCATGCTACTGATGTCAAATCCTTCAACTTGGCAAGACAAAAAAATTCAAGTTCAGCCTCATAACACATTCAAGAGTTTTGCACTACTAACACAGTTTGTTAAGAGTTTAAGTGAGAGCTCCAGATGTGTTCACAGGATTTTTGCAGTGGTATGTCTACTCACATCAGGCATTCAGGCTCTCCTTCTGTCAGTACTTATACAAAGTTTCACTAATGGATGGATAACTGCAAAGAGGAGGCAGGGGAGGTTACAGTGATACTTAGCTGTACTTGGGAGCATGTCAGTAAGCGGCTAATTATCCCTCTGTTTCCAGCTCTCACATTAACTTCCTAAGCAACCCTTCGCCTGTCTCCACAATGGCTTTATAGCACAAGATCTATTTTCAAAATAGACTTCAAAGTGTCTTTTCAGAATTAGACTGACTGCCAAACTGGGTGCTACAGTGTGCTTCAGTGAGTCCCAAGACCACAGTACTAGGATCTCAGTCTGCTGGTTGCTTTTGAAGATGAATAACAAGTTCATCCCCTGTCACACTCCTCTTTACCACTCGCTATTTTTTCAACATATTTCTCAACATTCTTTTTGACTCACTGAGATGGGTAGATTCTATTTCCTGAACCAATGGTTAACTAGAACTTGAGTCCATAAGCATACAAACACTATCCTGACAAGTTTAAATGTTCTCATGCGCTGCAATGAGACATATTTCCTAAATAGCCAGCAAATAACCTTTTCTTTTTGCCCATGGCAACCCAGTGCTCCACATGACAAAGCATCTTAATGACTTCAGTAGAAACTTTTCTCAAACAAGGTCATAATATATTTAACAAAAAAGAACCAAACAGATAAGCAGCTCTGTGCTTATCCTGTGTTTCAGAAGCATATACACTGGATTTGTTAATCTAGCTTTAATTCAGAAACCTGACACTCCCTGCTTTTCTTGTTAATGCAACCAGATGGTAACTTCAGTTTGATTACAATCCTCCCTACTTCAATATGAACTCTTCATCTTACTACTATCAGATGACATTTGTTTTCCTTAATGTACATAGTTTCAGAGAAATTATGGAAGTGCTATTGCTGTGTTACATGAAAAATTCCAATGTACATTTAGCTGACATAGCATCAGCTGGTGTTTAAACTGGGCTTTGCTAATGGACTTTTAATGTCAGTGGGGTTACGTGCAGTTACTGGCTATTAGCAGGAATGGGCCCTTTCTATAAAAATCGCTTTCCCTCCAGTGTGTTGTTTGAACATTCCTTCTTCTGATTTAGTGACTGTCACCAAATACAAAACAAATGCAAGGACGCTGGAATCTACTGTTATCTTTAAAACCAACTTAACCTCAGCCTGGCCTCCATGAGCAAAGTATGTGTTCCACATTGGTAACTAATGGATATAAAACTTTAAAGACAAAAGACTGAACTTTCCTTGTCATGCTCCAGTGAGTAAATCCCAAGCAACCTCGTGAAACTAATCAGACAAAAAGCAAAATCTGATCGAGGTACTGCCATCAATTAATTTCCCTATAAGAAAGGATCTTTGCAATGAAACCAAGTATTCATAAAATAAGCTCATCAGTAAAACACAGAAGATGAATAGTCCACACAATGTCACTTTGTCATTTTAATCTGGTTTTCTCTGAAAATATTTCTTATAATTGCAAATTGAAGACTTTCTTCTAGATAGTACAAAATGGCAGAATTGCTTACAGAACAAGTAAGTAGATTAGGATTTTCTCTTTTTTTTAGATTTGGAAGGTTTTATCTAATAGCTGTGTTTGCTAAAAAGAATTCATATATAACATTTAGAAGAAAAAATAAACATACAAAATAGCGCAGGACAAGCACAGGACAAAAGCTAGCAGGAGCTAAACACTTTTGTCTTCTCCTGTACTCATGAAAGGCATATGACACTTCTCATTCTACTGCCTGAACCAGGATAATAACCGCTTTTGTTACCAGCTACTAGGTTGCATTTCTGACTGAAGTCTTCAAAGCCCAGGCTTTTAGTAGTAGAGGTCTTTAGTTCAAAACCGACTGATTGCCAAGGCAGGAAATTGCCACACATTTGTGTGTAATAGATATTTACATGGATATCTGCCTACAGTTGGTGACATTTGGCTGTCAGTGTTCTCATGTGAAATAACATGACAAAACCCAAGAGAAAAAACATCTATTGGAAGAATCTCACCAACATGATTTCCAGTGAGTCACTGTGTTAACCCCTCTACAGGAAAAAGCCATATTGCTACATGAAACAGAAATAGAAAGCCTCTAAGTTACTCAAATTATTGAGTAAAACAAAAGAGAAAAGAAAAGAAAAAAAGAAACGAAACCACAAAAAACTTGCTAGAAAAAAAAACCAACAGTGAGATCAAGGTCTGTCCAGCCTAGAATCTCACTCACTGTGTCAACCTATTTTTAACACAGAACCAGATAAGCTTCTGACATGTGCTGAATTTTAAATTAATGGAGCTATATTTGTTGATGGTCATAACCTGGCCTTGTATATCCTTGGTATAAGCACTAGTGATTTAAAAAAACAAAGAGAAACTGATAGTAAATTGACAGGTCCCAGTACTGAACTTCCTAACTGCAAACTTTCTAGTTACTTAGGAACTAAGGAATTAGGAACTACCTATTTGCTACAGCACAGCAAGTTTACATGAGGAGAAGGCAAACCAGCACTCGTGTTTGTCCCAGCACAGATGTGCTGTATAAGAAGACTGCTGCATTTTATTGAACAAGAGACCAAAAAAGTTGCTCTCACCTTCAGAAACTGGTGAGGAAGCAGAAAGGAAGTCCCTAAAGCTACATTTGCAACATCTGCATGAAAGGAATTTGTAATAGGGATGATGACTTGCCAAAAACTAGTGCAGCTTTGGGGCCAAAAAGCGTAGAGCAAGGAATACTGGTATTTCAAGAGACAATTCAATGAGATTTTCAGTGAATGACACCAGTACAAAGGCACATTCTTCACCATTTAATTATAGCCCCATTCCTTAACTAGGCAGGCTTCTAGTTTCCATGGTCAACTCTCATTTTTCAGATCTGAAATGGTCAGGTTTATCTTCTCCTAGTTGAGAACACCACTCAGTTTTGTCCTAATCCTAAAGTAAAAAAATCAAGCAGCAGAGATTTCTCTTTAGTCTTATCTGACTGCAGACAACCTGAAATTTCAGTCTAAACACTGCACCATTACCCTGCTAGCCCTGGCTATTCACTGCTTGTCATGGCCACTCTTCTTTCATACACATAGAGCTGCAGAGCAGCCAGGTTGACACATGAAGTTGTTGATGTTACAGAGAAAGGTGAGACAGTACATCTGCACTAACTTCCTGAGCAACTGGCAAAACTAGGAGATCTATTAATGAAAGAGTTAATTAATTCAGGCTAAGGCAGTGTGCATGTCTGTACTCTGAATTATTCCCAATAATTACCTGTGCTATAGTCAGTGTAGGTAAATCCAATGCACATAACAACAGGTTTAGTCTTGGTTGCTACTCTGTCCCACTTCTTACTACTTGATTTCAGTATGACTAAACTGCAATTAACATCATTCAGTGAGATCATATTATTATTTTCACTCACTATGTAAACTTCACAGTATAAACACATATGTTGGGACTGGATAAGACAAGCGATATATTTAAACAATAAATAAATACACCATATCATAAGAGTGCAGCAATTCATGTTCCAGTTGTCATTTTAGCAAATTTATAATTGGAATATAGCTCTCCAAGAAGCTCTGAATTACTAATCATCCTCTGGTTTATTTCACGTCACTGCCTGACGTGAAATGCGCTAAATTCAAGCAAAGAAATGCCTGGAGAACAACTATCGGTTCAAACAAGTTTCCAAAATGGCTGCAATAGAGTCAAGGTCTTTTGACAGATCATTCAAGGCTTACTTGCATGTTTCCTTGTATCTAGCTGATGAAATTCAAGATTTCTCAAGCAATTACATCCAGCACTCAGGGGACCAAGAAAAACACAAGCTTTCCTTTTTCTCAAGGGATACACTGTTAATCCACAGAGCTTAACACTTCAACCTCTCACTCAATATGAGACTAAGAAATAAAGCTACTTTACTTCTTGAAAATAACTAAAAAGGGATTGGCAGCAGCTACCTAACAAGAAAACGCTCAGCTGTTGCCAGGCCAGTAAAACCTATCCGAGCTCCTTATCATTAGTGTTGATAATGTTACCTCAACAGGAGAAAAAAAAGATACCGATTCAATTGCCTGGGCAACCTCATAGCTTTTATGACTCATAAAGCAACAGGGTCCTTTGGAGTGTAAGTTGTTCATTCAGAGGAATGAAGTACACTTGAGTAAGATAGTCCTGAACTGCAGATTAAACCCAAACAAAACTAAACAGCCCAAGGCAGTGATCCTCATTCCATTTACAACAGTGCTGCAGTCATTCACTGGATCTGCTCTTGCTCCTTCCAAATCTGGGATAACGCTGTAGATCTCACTCAGTGAAGCAAATCCTCCCAAACCACCTGCCACTATGAAATCAGAGCTTGCAAGAAGCATCCCTGTTTCTGAGCAACAGCATACGTATAGGTTTGCCCTTCATCTTCTACACGTATTTCTAGATACCAGCAGATATAAAAAGAAAATCATTAGTGAGACCCAACAAATTCAACATTTGGGAAGGCAGGAAGGCACCCAGGAGCCTTCAAAGTAGCATTCCCCCTGTAGCATCCATCTTTGGGCTTGTCAGACAAGGAGGAGGAGGGACTGGAGCACCAGACTCTTGGACACTCAGATGCCTCAAGTTCACATTTTGGCTTCCTGACACATTTGCTTTGCACTCTAAAGCAATTCCCCTTGTATCTCTCCACCAGAGATAAATACAGCTGTCCTCCCAAACCAGCAAGATGGATTAAAGATTAAATAACTAATGCAACATGACAAATAAGAAACTCCTATTGTCTCAAGCAGCACAAACATGTAGCAAAACTATCCTAAAGACACAACTGCAGATGTCCTCCATGGGACGGCAAGCACATGCAGCTTTCTAGCTGCCTCTTCCTGTCCTGCCTGTGTAGGATTCATAACAAAGGAAAGTGGGAATCTGAGGAGGCGCTGATGCACTGCAGCATCCCATACTGACACAGGGAACGTCGCTGCCTTGATGGGATTATTTCACTGTCATACAAGCTGGAGCAGCACTGCTTGTTTTTGGGAATAGCAAAGGTGGTCACTGAAATCCAGCACTGTCTGCCCTTCCATGCAGCATTAAGGGCATGTCTGGCACCACTGAGAATTTGGGGTTTCTATTGCAATCTCTATCATGGTAGTATCAATGTGATTTAATAAAAGAGAGTGAAACCTAGAAAGTGCTGTCAATATATGCCTTAACCAGCTCTTCGCCAGGACTGTAAGTCAAGTTTAACAGTGAGGTTTTTCACTAGGACGGTTAAAGTATATGGGAAAACGTAAATAGAAATGAAAACTGTTATTGTTGGAAGACTTTACAACTTTTAACTTTCTCGTTTTCACTGAATACCTAGAGATTTTCAGAGAGCATAAGTAGAAAGAGTTTGGACAGTGAGGTAAATATTGACCTTTTCATGAAAAGAACTGCATATTTTCTGGTTTTGATTAAGATTTCTTGGATTTTCTTTATTGATTTTTCAACCTCCCCCCCAGCAAATAAACAAACAGGTCACTGTTTTTGTTTTCTGTTTCCCCTAAAATTTTCCATGTTGATAAAAAGGCTATTTTTAATTGAAACTGTCTTTGCATGAAGTTTTTCTGCCCTCGCCCAGACTTTTAAATAATAATGTGACAGGCTATAAAGGGACTCCCCAAAAACTGGCATTCAATGAATTAGGAGGAAATCGCATGTTTCCTGCTTAACATACATGTGATTTAGGATGGAGTTATAAAAGCAAGCAGGGAGCTGTTCTAGTGATGACTACCTAGGGGGAAAAGCTGTATACAAGCACCTCTGAAGTTACTGAAAGCTGGGAAAACCTCCGGCAGCCCTTGCCTGCTGCTCTGACTTGTTGTCATTGCCTTACCTGTGTGTGCTGTTTGTATGAGCAGAGGCAGCCTCAAGAACAGTAATTGGAACACAACTACAGTCTGGGGCTTGCTTTCACCTTCTCCAGCTAGCATGCACATCCATGCCTTACAGTCGGTTTTATGCTACATCCTTACCCAAGAAAGACAAATCCAAATACAAAAACCATGACTGATGCTCTGCAAATACTTAAGCAGACCTATCACAAAACCAATGACAATAGTAAATAAATCATGTCCCCACCACAACACTGGAGTTTGGAGTATCTGCATATGACTTCATTAAATTAAACAAAGGGAAACAAAGTACATGCAAAATTAAGGGGAATTTTGTTGTTCCTATTTGCTCAACATGAGCTTCATTATAATCACTTCCGTTTCAGTATAATTTCAAATGCTTGCTTACAAATGATGCAAATGAAGTCTTTCTTTGGATACAGTTTGCCTCCCAGAAGATTTAATACCATTTCCTTCAGATCGCCTCTTGGATAATGTCATGATGGAAAGATCCAGGGGAGCCTGCTCCTGGGACTGGGCTCTAACAAGCACACGCAATAAATCACTTAAAACACTACCATCCCTTCAGTCCTTGGAAGCAGTTAGCACTGAATAGTGCCTCTGCACAACAACATTCTGCCTCTGTGTTGATGGAGGTTGTAGCCAACTGGAAAAACACTGCTCGTTTCTTACTACTCACTTTTAATCCTTGATTTAACTATTAAAAGCTTGCGCTGCTTTATACCTCCAAGTTGAACATGAAAGCTAAGGCAGCTAATGAAAATGACAGGCGATGTAACTACTGCTTTATTGGCACCGATGCCAAGATCGCTGCCTGCTAAACTTGAATGCCTCCACTGGGTGGCTAACAAGATGTGTACTTCGCAAACCAGCACAACTCTCTCCCCACTCGAAAGGGAGGAAAGAGGGAACGTGAAAAGGAATGTAATTTTTTTCCCACAGTGACATATAGATAGTTATATGGAACATATTGCATAGGCAGAGCACCCATGATTAAATTAACTTCTATTCCACAGACAGCTTCCAGTGATGTATTTTCAATGACAAACCAATGATCGGAATATTTGAGACTCGCACTAAGTCAAATCCTCTGACTAAATGCAAATTCACCTAGGAATTCTCCTTTGCAACAGCAGTTAAAACATATTTTTCTGATAAGCTGCAAAAGCAACTTTCATGCCTTTTTCCAGAAAAAGTAACCAGAACCAGTCCATTGAAAGCCCAACGAGTTAAAATCCAGAAAGACACCAGAAAGCAACAAAAATATCCATTCACTACAAAACAGGTTACCTGAAACAAGATTACTTAGCTGGCAGCACAAAACAAATGTAGCTTCACTTTTCAAAGTACAGCTCTCCTTTGTACCTTACATGAACACAAAACCCTGGTCATTTACTGTATTACTGTATGGAAATAACTGTTGCCCTAGTCAGCCTGGGCTCCTCTCACCTCCCAAAGATGCTGCTTTACATCCCGTTCAGTTGAACTGAACAGACTGCACCTCAGCACCTCACTCTAGCTTGCACAAAACCCAACATATTTACTTGTAAATGTCTAATAAATATAATCCACATTTTCTCCTCTCTTGCTGCGCAAGCCAGCTATGGAACTGATTTGCCTGGCCTTGGCACAGAGTGTATTCCTGTTTTCAGATGTACTGTATTTGGAAAATTAAATTAGGAAAGTCTTTCTAATATGGTTAATGCCGTTTCCTGTTTCTGAATTTGGATGGCACATACAAAGCTAGTCCCAAGACATAGTGGATAATCACGGTTTAAGACCATTACCAAAAACAAAAAGAAAAGAAAGAAAAAAGTTGTGTGATGAATGATCCACATAAAATTATTAAGTGTAAATATGCACAGTAATTGTGGAAATTTAGCTACACTCAGGCATTGTTATTGTACCGAAGGAGAAATGACACTGACAGTAATGCTGAGAAGCTATCAGAAGGGGGCTGTATTTGATGTATATACTTTTTTCATAACTTGCAATCAGTTGCTGGAGTCAGAGGAAGAGCAGCCCAGATTCTAGCTCATGTTCCCAAAGAGGAATCCCTCATCCACAGACAGATCCATCCGCTTAATTTTAACCCTACTTAAATTGCACCTCAGTCAGCAAAGGAAACCCGGTGGCTGCTTTGCTTTCAGTGCTGACAACTGCAGTACTAAAATACTACTCAGGGCCAGCCTCAGCTACCACATCCAGCCCAAACTTGTTAATATCACTGAAATCTGCCAGAGCACATCACTTTAAAACAGACTAATGTTCCAAAGGGGCTTATCCATTTCCAACAAAACACTATTTGGCCCTCATTTCACTAACACAAATACTATTTATTACACCTATATGATCAAATACCAGCAGTCCACTGATGCATCAAGATAATTAAATCCTTCTCTCCCCTTTTTTCAATGAGATATGTTTAGGTATTCAATTAAGTAGAGCATCCCAAAAGGTTAGTACATTCACATGTTATATTTCACTTTTTCCACACCAAGCATCTTCAAACTGCTGCTGCTGCTAATACAGACTGCACTGGGGCAAGACAAATATCTGCACATATGGCTCTTTTACAGTTTTCTTTTTAAACTATCACTTTGATTTAATTAGGTTTGAGGGGATAGGCATGAAAAAAGAATTGTACTCTTTTGTTGTGAAGGAACAACTGAAAAAAAAAAATTCATCAATATGTAGTCCCTTTAGCTTTCCTATCCATCTCCTACACTACCATTGTTAGCCCATAAAGCTGTCTGAAACACGCTGGTCAGTACAGATATATAGCCTGACCCTTCCTTTCCTCCTATCTACACCCCAAAAAGGTGGGGGCCACAGGATAATTTCTTCAAACAATTTTAATGCCCAAAGATATGGGGGGGGGGGGGGGGGGAAGGGGGGAGGAGCGGAAGGAGAAGGAAAAGGGGAGAGTAGGGCCTCCCTACTGAAAGTCAGTCTCTGCTGATTGAAAAACCAAAAGGAAAAGTTGCTCTTATAGATGGCACTGAAATGCAAGGCTGTGGTATGTGCATGGGTCCAGGGATAGTCGCTGTTTCTCTCACAGTCTGGGACATTTGAATTGTCATTCTGATGTAGGTTATCATAGAGGTATAGTAAATGTAGTGAATGCCAGATCAGAGTTGATTCTGGCCTGATTATTGCTCTGGCCCCATTCGCACTGCTTTGAGAATTAAGGGCTGTCTCCATCATTGTGGCCATTTCCTGTTCTTTCCTGATAACAGTGAAAAAATACTTAGACAACTTCAGATAAGAAGATAAGAAATGCTAATAAAACAAAAAGCGTATTTAGCTCTGCTGAGAAGCTCACAGGGGGATGCTGAGATGCAGTGATATTAATCTCTGTGCCAGGGAGTGTGGGGGTTGGTCCATCAACTATTCACTTAATAGATTTCTTTTCCATGAGGAAATGGAAAAGGAAGACATAAAAGCAGAAGCTCCAGCAATGCTCACAGCCGCCTTAGCCTGCTTCAAAAGATAAAGATAGTTGGGGAATGGAGAAGAAAAGCAAAATAAGAAACAGTAGTAGCAGCAAGTACTGGAACACACCCTCTTTCTCTTCCCCTTTCTAAATTGTAACTGTGTGTTTGCTGTGTGAAAATACCACTTTTAAGGTTGTTTTTTTTTTCAAGGCATCACAAATATTTAAGACATGAACAATTAAAAAACAAGTCAGCTGATTCCAGACCCACTGAAAATCAGACAACCGAGACCAGCTTAAGTGTAACTTCCATGTGTCCTGCTTCTATTGCTCTCAAAGGAATGCAACCAAAAAGACTAGAAGGGTATTTCCATTTTGAAAGAAACAGACTGAATGGAGAATTACTTTGGAAAAAGATGTTGGGTAAGAATCATTTCAATGTTAATGCATTTTTGGAAATGCATAAATAAAGCAGACAAAAAACTTTGCCCAGTGCTATATGATGATAAAACTTCCTGAAGAGGGCATAGTTAAACTGTTGATTCATTGCCTTGCTGAAGCACCACACACACATGTGAAGATCCTCATGGCAAACGCCAATCAAAATCCCTCAGCTCTGGGAAAGACACCAAACCCAGGACTGTACCCAAATTCTATGCCTGGTCCAAGCAAACAGGACATGAAAATACACGTATACATGGAAAAATAAATCCAGGACTAATCACAATATCCCAACCACATTCCCGGGATTTTCCACTTGGCTGTGAAAGTTTATCACACACGGCACAATGGGAAATGCTGCTGAAGAGGTTTCATCCCCTTCTAGGCAGATGAGCACACCCATGTCCTGTGCCCATCACAGCACAGGAGAACTGGCTCCTCTTCCCTCCTGATATTTGCCACCCAGGGCTGTGTTATGTAGGAAGGGTACACGTGGAAAGGAGAAACCCTCTGAAAGTGTGAGGTATGCCCTGTGGCTCTGAAACAGCCGAACGCAGGGGGTCCTCTCTTTCCTGCTCAGGCCATCTGTCATGCAAATTAGATCCAACTATCCAAGAGGATATTTCCTCTGCATCTACACAGATCGATATATACCTACTGAGACCTAGGTCTACATGCACATGCCACTATTAAAACCTTTAAATACATAACATCAGACCTACCCTGTCTTGAACATGAAACTGAGCAGTGAAAGAAGATGATGGTATGCAAGACACAGAAGAAACAAGACACGATGCATCAGGGATATGTGCACTCTCCTACCACCTTTTCACAACCACATTTCTGATCTTCCTGAAAGATAAACTCTTGATATGGGTAAGGGAACGTGACTCTGAGGATGGAGTAAGTATCAGCAGGAAATGGATTAGCACCGTTACATGTACAGACATGATGTACATAGCACGAAGCCCACCGGCAGCTAGTCTGCAGCTCCCGAAAGCCTGACAGGGGCACGGGGAGTCAGAGCAATCAGCCCCGCTCTCCTGGCAGCAAGGCCAGGAGGGGAGTGAGTGCACTTGGTAACGCTGGGGAGAGGCTAGGATCGGAGCAGTGCAGCCCACTCAAAGTGCCTCTTCACAGAGATGATGGGGCAGGAAACCAAACATGCTTCCACTTGCATTATACTAACAGCTCCAAATCAAAGCTTTGGTGCTTATTACTATTTCTTGGTGGCATATATGGAAAAAAATTCCAGCTTCTAAAATTCCTTTCTCCTGTTAAGCAGATAACAAGGATTTCCAAGAGCTTTAATGAACCCACGCATCCTTGCTATACACAGCTCTGCCCACATGCAGCAGCAACCTCTCTCTCTCTCCAGTGCTCAGTAAAAGCCACGCATTTCCACTTTAGGTCTAACTCCTGGGAAGAGAGAAGAAAAGCACCGAGAAAGTTTATCCGGTATCAGCTCGCAGGAGAAAAAGCCTCCTGCTGTGGCTGTCTGCCTGGTGGGTGACACAGAGAGCCTGGGCTCTTTGTGATGCTCTCAAGACATCGCTCAACGCACACTGAGAAGCAACACACTGCCATTTGGAAAAGGTGAATTTAGACGTGGGCTACAGGGAAAACAGACCTAGGGGCTCCAGGACCCCCCGACAAGGGAGGAAAAAAAGGAAAAAGTAAAGCAGAAACGCAGGCACACGGTAACTCCCTTCGGATCCATAACGTTTGAGGCGAGAAGGAGAAGGGTGTGGGGGCGATGGGGGCTCACGAATGATCCCGGCCTGCAGAGCCCGAGGCTCGGCTGTGCAGCGGCAGGGACACTCGCTCCGCACCTGCCGGACCCCGCCGCACCCCACCCCAGGGTTGCCGCTGGGGCTCACTCAGCCCCTGCCAACCACGGGACCCCGCTTCAGGGCGGCGTGCGGGGAAACGCCTGTCCCAGCCAGGTTGAGCAGTCACAGACCCTACCAGGCGGGGGCCAGCGGACCCCAGAGCCCGGCGGGGACAGTGCATGAAGGGAAATGCGCCGTTCTCACATATACACACAGGAAAGAAAACTGAAATGTATAAAATAAATCACGGCATCAATTCGCCCTTGATTCAGCCCGCATCCGGAGAGCGCCCCGGCCCCTCTCACCCGCCCTCCGCCTTACCTTGCGCGGCGGAGCCGGGGCGGCTGGCCCCCAGGACGGCCAGGGCGGGGAGCACCACGGTCTGCAGCAGGTATCCCAGTCCCAGCCCGCAGCGGGTCGCCGTCCCCTCCAGCCCCTTCCCCATAGCCAGGGCAGGCGGGGAGTCGCGCAGCAGCCGGGGAGCTTCTCTGTGCCGCCTGTGCCGCCGCCAGCCCCGTCCCACCGCCGGGCGCGGAGGGGCGCGGAGCCCCCGCGAGGCGCTCAGGCTGCGCAGGGGACTGCGGGGCGAGGGGCAGCGGGGGGGCAGGGGCGCTGCATGTCCCCGCGGAGGGGCGCGGAGGGGCGCAGAGCGGGCGCGGAGCCCGGCGGAGCGCTGCCTTCTTCCCGCGGGCGGCTCGGCGCGGCTGCCTCCACCCCGGGGGCGGGCGGGGGCCGGGGCCGGGTCTGGGAGCGGGGGCTGCGCCGGCCGCCTGCGATAGAATGCGAGCCGGAGCGAGGAGCGGACCCAGAGGGAAGGGGGCGGGGGAGGCTGGGAGCCACCCGCTGCAGAACCGGCCCCTTTCGCCTCCCCCGCCCGCGCCCCCTGCGCGCACACCCGCGGGCGCACACACCCGCACGGGGATGCTGGTGCACACGCACGAGCACTCACTCGCACACACAGCCCTCCCGGGAGGAGCCCCGGGAGCTGGGGCCGCTCTGGACCGACCCCGCTACACCCCTGGAGCTCTCGTCCCCGCGCCGTCCTCGTGGGGCTGGCACCCTGCACGCTCTCAGGACGCTCCCATCCTTAGAATACACAACATGCAGGGTGGGGAGCTCCAAGCCGGCCAGCGGTCACCCGTCTGCTCACACAAGCAACAGGGTGGGGGTCAAGGGGAGCATCAGGAAGGATGTCGAGAACATCCTCATCCCTGGGAACGTGTCCCAGTGTGCCTCCTAGGCTCTCTCTGTTAAGGCTGAGGCTGCTTGCTTCCAGACCTCACCCTTCCTTCCTCTTTACACCCCCAAAAATTCCTCCACTGGCCTCTGCCTTCACCATGCCCCCACCAAATCCCAGTCAGTTGGATGGCAGTTCCTACAGGTTCACTGCTCAGCCATGACTTACCTGGGTTTTACTGTTGCTTTCTAGGACTTGTTTTGGGTTTTGATTTAAGTTGCCTTTCCATTTGCAGAGCCCAGGCAGGCTGTGCCCAGCCATGACCAGACCCAGCTACTCACATGCCAGGTTTGCCAATGGCAGGGGGCAACAGCCCCACAGCCCTCCCCACACCATGGTACTCTGGAGACCACTGCCTTCTCCAGCCCAGAAGCTCCACCAAGCAGAGCTGTATGCAAGGCAAGGAGCACTGTTTCCTCCGAGGCGCAGCTGGGATCTTCCCAGACACTTTGGCTTTGCCTTCTGTCCCTGGCAGGAAAACAGTAGCGGCATTGCTAATGCTGCAGGAGGGTTTCCCAAGGGCCATGGGAGCTGCCTGCCCTAGGGAGGCTCCATCCCACCTGCCCCCTGACTTTAATGCCCTTCCCAGGGAATTGCCCAGACTGTTCCCATCTCTGGGTTTTTTTGGGGGGGGGGGGGGGGGGGGGAGGGCACAGGATTTTTCTCCACAGCAGCTGACACAAAGCTGCAGTGTGACAGGAAAGAAACATTCCTCGTTTTGTACAAGCATAGAACAAGAAAATGGGACAGATTTTGTTCTGGGCAGTGCACATGGGTATGCCTGGAAGGCTCACCAGGAAGGGTGCATGTCAAGCCCAACAGGCTGATTTACCAAGTAACTCTAAGCAGTTCTTTCCAACTAAAGCACTGCAGCTCTTCATCTCCTGGCTGCATCTTTTAAGGGGACAAATCCCATCCACTTCAAGCACTATGGCATAGTTCAGAAAACACTAAGGCTTCACCATAACCCATGGGTTAAGTCCTGAGGCTGTATGAATGGTGTAAAGGAAATTTTCAACTTGTAGCATGTTCTGAAAAAGAGCTTTTTTGATTGCACACGCTCCCCACGCTGATCCCTGACCTCATGCTCTCCAGTGTTACGTCTCAGGTTGGTAGTCAACAGAGCAGTTCCCCACCTATGGTGTTTGTTCACCAGTTTTGCCTTAACTCTGTAAGTTGGGAGCATCTCTCCTTCGCTGGGAGAGCTGGGTATTTACTCTTTCCCTTGTGCTACAGGAAACTTTGCAGAGGCAAGAAAAGAGACCCCTGAAAGATGTCACACATGGAAGGTGTATTCCTTGCAGCACCAGCTGACGGGCACATCTACTGCCACCAGGGACAGGGGAGGGAGGGCTTGCTTCTCCATTAAGTGGAGTTAATTTATTTTTGATGCTTTGGGGCTTCCCAGGAGTAATACCTATAGTTCCAGGCTTAGTTTCTAGTTAGTAGCTCAGTGACCTCATTAAATAGGTCCATCCCAATTTCAAGATGATGTCCCTGCAGCCCTGCCTGGGGATCCCTGGTGACTGCCAGCCTGTCAGCCTCTCTGCCCTGGAGTAGGTGCACAGGGGAGCATGGCTGCTTCACAGCTGTGACAGAAGTGATGGCACGGGGACAACAAGCTTTCAGCCTGGGGAGAAAGCAAGTCTTTTCCCAATGTGTGGGAAAAGACTTTCCAAGGTGTGGTGTGTAACAGAGGAACAAGGGTACTGCAGCCTGAGGTGTTCAGTCATCACTTTTCTACTAGAAGTAGGTACACCTCAACCTGGAGAAAATGGCTCTAGCAACAGCAACAAATAGCTAAATAAAGGTCTTCTATGGAAAATGTACTTTCAAACACTTCTGTGCTCTATTATGCATAACAAAGGGCATCCAAGGATGCTCCGTGTGCCTGAATCACAGAGCTTCCTCAGAGGTCCTCCGTGCACTGACAAACAGCACTTGTGTTGGTGTCATCCCTAATGTCACCACACTGGATTTTGCCTATATAGGAGCCAGCCTGTTCCAAGGGCTCTTTACCTTTCTCCCTATGAGATAAGCAGAATTATTAACCCAGCTTACTAAATTTCGGATTTGACACAGGAGTTAGAGGACTGAGATAATTCAGGGATTTGGCATTAGAAAGTGCAAATTGCCTGGATTTATTCCAATAGTGGTTTTTTTTCCATGATAGAACCTGGCTGGGGAAGTATTTTCCTAGCTGAATCAAAAGTTACTGACTTAAAACTACATATAATGTAAGTTTATACTTTTGTTGCCTTTAATGTCCTTAAAAACCTCTGCATACCCTTCATAAACTCATTTGAAGGAAATGTAAGTCTCCAATTTTCATACTTAAACAAAAATACTAAGTGTCAAACAGTTTGCATTGGGAAGTGGATTTAGCAGCCTTATAGGTGTCACCTTGGCTAATTTTTCAGGTAAGTTGCAACTCCAAATTAGAAACCTACAGTAAGTGACTGTAAAATCTAGGCTAACATTTAAGAGGTTTCTGTGTAAATCATGTGCTTAAGGATTTGCTTGTTTGTTTTTCCAAAAGAGCTTTTCAGATGAGAATTAGGTTCTAAATCTATACTTGAAGTTTTTCACCAGAAATTTCAAGCTTTTGACATGCAGTTTTTGAAAGCACAGAGCTGGTGAATTTGACTTCAGTGTATTTTATTGCCCGAGCATCTGAAGTTGCAAAACAATCAATTAGAAGGCATACTGGATTTGAAAATTCTTATCAACTTTCATAATTAATATCATGAATGGTAGTATAAGTACCAAGTTTTACTCTAGATGTTTTCTTACAATTCTCTACATTTATAATGATTTATACAAACCTTCATTTAATTACAAACTCAAGGGAAATTTGTATTTTCCTTTGTTGCAGTGGCACAGCTCAGGATCACATTGCAGCAGGCACTGTACAAAAACAAAGAGCCTCAATCCCCATTGCAAAGAGTTGTGAAATTTGATTAATGGCTTTGGAGCAGAGGTACTAAGGTCTCCTGTGTTACATGGAACTTGAGCAATGCTGGTTTGAACAAGGGGAGAAATCTCTTCTGTGCATTGATAATTATGACTAAGATTCGGTAACCCATCCTTGCACTGAGCATTGCGTTCCTTGATGGATACTTTCACCTCTGGCAACCAGCCTGAGGACTCATTAATAAGGGACGCAGATTCAAGCTTCACATCAGGTGATTATATTTGATAGTCAAGAGCAGCCCCTCAGCTACTGAGATACACCTAGAGCAGCACGGGAGTATATGAGCGAGGGCTGTATTTTGCAAGCTTCTCCACTAGCTGTTTGCAGTGCTGGGGAGCATGTGGCATGCATGCCATGAAGGGCATATCACACACCTGCTTTTGGCTGTGCCATTGCCCCAGGCTCTGCCACGCTGCTTTTATTTTATGGCAGAGCTCAGCACAACACAATCCAAAAACCAGGTGTGTGACAAGCCTTTCACTTCACTGACATACATACCACAAGCTAACAAGTACTTCAGTTTTCTCTTGCAGTTTAGATAGGCAATTTCTTCCTCTGTGGTTGTCTTGTGTGATGCTGTGGATCAGCAAATGAAACTGCCCTCATGATATCTTACATTTCAAAAGCAACACAAACTTGTTCCCAGTAAAAGCATCTGAGAGGATTTTTTTCATGCTGGGAATGACTGTTTGGGGTGGAATTATGGTCCAAGGAAAATTACCTTCATATCTAGTGAAATCTAATAAAACAACTTATTGTGTTTCAGCTTCCAAAATCACTGCTTTTTTTTTTTTTTTTTTTTTTTGCTTATTTATTAAAACAGATCTTCCAAAGTTCACCCATACCCATGGACTATACTATTGTGCTAGATTTTCAGTGTTAACATTGCTAATGCAAGACCCTGAGTCAACATATATGCTACCACCCACAGAAATAAACAGTGTTTCACCTCGGAACAGCCACCACTCCAGAACTGTGCTGGATCACATAGGAGGCCCTGTGATGTCCTGCTCCTGATGCTTTTTCAGGTGCACAGCTCCTGTTTGTTTAATAAATTTATGGCAATTAACTTTGTTGTCCTCATCCTTCTTTTGAATAGGTTGGCTTTTCATAACATCTGAAAAGGATGTTCTTGAACTAAAAAAACATTTCAAGTAATTTTACTAAAGGTAGGGCCAAATTCTGTCCTTGTATTCATGCTGGATGCTGTGCATATCATCCTGTTGTATCCTACTGTGCGTAACATCCTGTTGTAACTTGTGTGAAAGGATGCTGCTGGAGCTGGGGACTCTTATGCCTGAGGGAACAAGGGTAAAACATTCAAAGATGTGTAGGTCTCACTTTCAGTAGTCAGGGCATCACATTCTTGGTTGGCACTAGGGCTTAGGCTCCTTGCCCATTTTTGAAACCTGCATCCTCCAGCAACAGCCAAATAGTGCCTCCAAAGAGCTTTTTTTTATGTGAATTTTCTGTAAACAGATCACAGAATTCTTATTTATTTATTCTCCCTTCACATTTGTTTGGAGAGTATTTTCTCTGAACAGCTCCTGAGCTGTAGCTTGTTCATGCACAATTCATCAGGAGCATTTGAAGTTCAGTATTCAAACTATTTTCCTTATTCCTGCTGCACAATACAATATCAAAACATCTCCCATCTACTAATATTCAGTAACACTTAAGAAAAAGAAAGAAAAAGCTTGATCATTTTAGTTTCCGTGTTCATTTCCTTAGAAATTCACCGTGGCAAATACAAAAGGGGAGGGCCACTGTCAGTTTACATACTTTAGGAGCACCCCGATGGGAACCGGTGCAGAGCGCTTGCGGGGCCTCCCGGCAGAGGGAGGTGTGATCCACTACAGCAGCCCTGCCTCCCAGCGCTCGCTCTCTCCAACAGAGAGATGAGTTATGAATGTTTTAGGAACATGTCAGAGTCCCATGGCTTCTCATTATCTAGGCATTTTTATCTGGGAAATCAAACTTCGCTCAGGTCTGGCCCTCTTAAAGTGCATCATCCTACACCAGGTTTCCTAGAGCTCTGGCTTGAGCTGAGCAACAGGGTGTGAATAACTTGAAAAATACCTCAGTCTGTCACACAACACAGTTCTAATCCGCTCTGACTCTCCACTCACTTTTTATTTTTGCAGCATTGTAACTACACATCTACCTTTGAGTATTAATGTGACTGACAGATGTCAGTCTTTGTCCTGGCATAATCCCATCAGTTTCCACTGAAGTGTTTGGGGTTTTTTTATTCACCAAGTACTAATTCTGTCCAGTTCGGTGTCAGCTTCCTCCAAATCTTTTTACTGGTGTCACAAGGATCCTTTCTCCAATGTCTCTATATTACACCACACTGCCCACCTTTGCTTTTGAGTTTTCTCTGTCCCTTATGCACCAGGACATACAGGCACAATTGCAATTGGGATCTTTGTCTCAAATTCTCCATGTTGGTGTGTATCATGGCTTGCTCTTACTCCATTTCTTGTTTTATAGATTCTCTTGCCTAATGATAGACTTTGCATAAGGTGAAGTTACAATTACCATATTGATAAAGCCAGTTCTTAAGGGAGGAAACTAATAGCACACAGAAAGAAATATAAAGGAAGAATGAGGAAACTTTCTGGCAAATATGTTTAAGATGCAGATTCTGTGAAGAAACACATTTTTTCAACAAACCCAATTGCTAACCTAGCATTTTGGTGCTCCACAATAAGATCAAACCTCCACACAGACCTGTATAACATTCATTTGTCATCTTCTAGATCAGAAATGGCATGGTTTTAATTGTCACAGACTTTCTTTATAGTTCAATATGTTTACAGTCTTCTGTGCGAGGTATTTTATGAAAACAGATAACATTAAGCAAACTATGGGAGGCTGAGTGTATGGCAACAGCCCCAGCCTTCCCATTTATAGCTACTTTGTGAGGAAAAAAAAAAAAAGCTACAAGAATAAATGGCCTTGCTTTGTTTGTTTTCCTTTTTCAGTTTGAAACTTGACAAACTACGCCAGGTTTCAAATGCAACTCTCCCTACTAGCTGCTCTACTGCACCTTTCTAGAATGCATTTACTTCCTAGCAGCATGTAGCAGGATTATCTTTTTTTACCCAACAGAAAGAAGCTTTCATAGGGAAACCCTCAAATTTCTGAGCAGCGTCAGCAGGAGGAGGAAATCTGTTGTTGCTGCCTGTAACGGGAAGCCTGCCTGGCGTTTTCAATCTTTTTTTCTCCTGGCCTCTTGGTGGCAGGGCAATTAGAGCTCAAATGTACAGGGAAAAGATATCCCAGTACAGTAATCAAAGCAAACATTATATAGATTTTGATTGCTCCAACAAGAATGAAGTCTTTGTTAACTGAAGTAGCTTTATTGATTTGAATGAAGAGATGTATTTATTCTGTTTTGTGAAGTGCTCCAAGCTGTGCGTGTATTTAATGCTTATGAACTCAGAGAGCAGAAAACTTCTGTGTAAAACCGTAGAAGAGAAACTGTGCCATTTCCAGAACATTTATTATAAAATTCTTCTCATAAAGGCAGACATAATACTCAGTTACCGTTATCATCTTGTAGTAGACCTCAGTGTTTCACAAATGGTGTGATTTAAGTCATGTAATTAACATTTTTGATTGTTTAGCAATTTATTTTTATAGAAATACTCAGGTTCATCTAACTGTACAAATGCTGGAGAATGATGGACTAACAAAAATGTGCAGCCTCACAGCTGAAGATGAAAAGTTTATGAAAATAAAAATCACTCATAATGCAACATGTGATCCTGTTTTAAGTGTGACCTTTAGCTCCTTAAGGCACATGTTATATTCAGTGCCACAAAGTAACTTATGTGGTTTGTGTTACTATAGTAATTTAAATTGACAGCCTTAAGATTTCTTTGTCTGAAGATGTTAGGAATTCAGCTGTGCATTTCCTCATGTGCAGCACACATACTATCAAACAATACTTGAAAAATAAAGAGGACTCCCCTTACTTCTGAAGTCTAAACATGTGTTTCTCGTAACAGACAGAAAAAAAGAGGTTTAGGTTTCATCCCGAGTAGATGTACTTATTCTGAGTCTACTCTCACTTCAAGTGAAGTTCCACAGAGGTTTACAGGAATCAGCCTGAGCCCTTTGGGAATAAGTCCTTTATGTGAAAAACTGTGCACCCTTTCACCTACAGGAAACTACCGTAAAGATAATAGCGAGAAGCTTATTTTGAATGGGGAGCATTGCAGGTTATCTGTGGCTGCCTAGTTTATTACTGCTTTAATTCAAGACCTACATTTTTATTCATTGTTTCTCTTTTGAGTAACTTTTTGAAAGGTAATATAAATAAAAGGACCCTTGGCTGTGGCCCCACACAATGTGTTCTGTTATTAGATATTTCAGCTGATCCATATTCAAGGATGATAAAAGTATCTTGCACTGAGTTTCTTAGTTAATTTCATTCCATGTGCATTCATAAATTATTTGATGGTAATCTATTAAAACTTAATATTCTACATTATCCTCTATAAAATGTTTCAGTTTTTTTCCTATTTTTTCTAAACTAAAACTATTCACAGACTTTCTCCAAGAGTCTGATAAGATATAGATTACAATACTGGCCAAGACTTCTGCTTCCTCTCTGAGTAACACATGCTTTAAGATGATAACGGATACCTTACCTTCATAACTCAAATATTATTTATTATTTAGTTTCTAGGTTATTAAAACCAGTTCTGAAATGTGGAGCAAGAACTTACCACTGAAAATCTGAATGTGATAAACTCCAGGTTCTTGGACCCAACCAAGCAGTACCAGTGATTGTGTTACAAAAAAGAATAACATCCCTAAAAGCTCCCCCCTTCTCTAGACTACAGGAGATGAAGTATTGAAGAACATTATTTTGGCAACAAGACTTGACCATAACAGATCCACTTGGGGACTTATAGTTATATTGGGGGATATATATATATATATATATATATATGGGGATTATATATAGTTATATTATAGTTATAATTGGGGAATTAAGTTGTTCCAAGTAGCAACAATGCGAGCTTGCTTAATGATCCCTTTGAAAAGCAAGTTTTAATGATCAAGTGACCAAGACAGAAAGCATAGGATGCAAAAGAGTAGAAATGGAAGGGGGATGAGACAGCACATTACCAAACAGTTTCAAAATTCAGAGCGACTGGAGACCTCTGATGCCTTCTGCCTGCTCTCCATGCAATCATGTCCTGGAAGAAGGAGGCATTAATTGGAACTGAGCAAGAGGAGCATTTTGGATGATGCTGGCTGACTTTTTATCTCTTGAATTTTTAACTGAGCAGGCAGGGAGATTTGGTTACTTTAGAAGAAAAATGAAGAACTGATCACAGTTTACAAGGATGAGCATGTGGGAGGACTACAGGGGATGAAACACTGTAAAAGTAGCAGGACATTATATGTAAGCAGCAAGATCCTCTTTCTTAGAAGAATCAGATAAACAATGTGATCATAACTAGGACAAGATTCACAGTTACAAGCCAAGAAAAGATTTCACGATTCCTGTTCCTCTCCACACCTCAAACGTTTCAAGGATTGTCAAAATCCCTCCAGAGATGCAGAACAGAGTAGCACACCCCAGCTTTAGCCAGCTTTTCTTTTTCTTTTTTTTTCCTCCCCAGAAAGAATTTATTTTCCATTTATATTTACTTCTACTCCACACACGCTTTCCACCTTTCTTGCAAAAAAAAAAAAAAAAAAAATCATTCTCACAGTAGCTTGCACTACAGCTGTGTTCTGCTTTATCCTCTCCAAAGGAAAGGCCATCGGCTGAGCGTAGCAGCCAGGGTCACTGTCACAGCATGCAGAGAATCCACAAAGTCCTTAGAAGTCTCAGCTCTGAGGGGTGTTCAGGCATGTCTTAACAGCACAGGATTCAGTGATTGCCCTCAGCTGTCACTTACACCCTTTTCCGCAGTGATGCCAGGACAGCAAGGGTTTGCACAGGAGTATTGTGCATGTGGTGGAAGGTAGTTCTGTGACTTCATGTATCTAGCCACATCTTTGTGTCTGGTGGAGCTCCAAAACAGACTGCAGAGAGTGCAAGGGAGTCACTGTTCAGTCTTACCCCATTTAGGCATGGGTCCAGGCCTTTCATTGCCCTTTTAAAGACATTCTTCTGCCCTAAGAGTACCACGTGTCCCTAATGTTTACAAGAGAATTAAGATCTCCAGTGATAGCAGTCTTAATGATCAAGAGGCAAGTCTACGTTCAATACCATGTTTATCTTTCTGGTTTTCCCAGAATTAATACACACATCAACAATTCCATAATGTGTAAGATTTGTTTATTCCTTGCCACAGCGCCAGCATTAATCATGTGTCCTTCTGCAAACCACCAGTAAAACTCTGTGCTGTGGAAAAGTACGAAACAATGTGTAGTGTCTCAGACCTAGTCTGGACTTAATAGTTTAGTTTTGCATAGGAACACTGCATTGCAGTCTGTCTCTCTGTCCCCAGATAAAGGAGTTTTTCAGTCTTCCATCAGCTGATAATATGTATAAAGTATTGATAGACCTGTTTAGTCAGAATGACAACCTTGCTTTCAATCAATTTTGAAGGAAAGATTATTAAAGACATCTAAATGTAAATATATGAACAATTTTGAGAACAGATCATTTATGTGGTACTTTATACCCAAATTAGATGAAAAAAAGAAGATAAATATAAATTGGGAAAACCCCTAACATTTTACAGTGCTGTAAAAAGCTGTAAGGCCAAAGCTAATGGAGTCTGCTTGGCTATCAGATTGGTGTCATGCTTATTGTCTGCTGATAAGTGGCATAATTAAGAAACCTGTGTCAGTCTGGGGATTTATGATAGGAATATTTTAGTTCAAACAAAGTTGTCAACAAAGACATTTTTAGATCACTACATCTAGTTGATTCATTTGGAAGCATTGATAAATAGATAGAGCTGGTGGTGGAACAAGAAGCTGAGCTGCCCTTTTTGTCCTGTCTCCTATTAAGTATTAATACAAGGTAAAGGTGATTGGTATTGAGAGGTATAAACAAAAAGCAACTGGAAAAAAAAAATAACAGAAGAGAACTATTATTTTTCCAGTCACTTTAAATCCACAAAAACCTGAAACAAGTCTTCTACGCTTTGTCTGTAACTCGTTTCCTGAGATGTTCAGTAGATACCACTTAGTAAACTAAATCCTCCTATGGCTACTACAGGTTGTGTGTGCATTAGCAGATTTGCCATGCAACTACATAGCCATTGCTGCAAATCACTGTGGGTATGTTTCTTGAAACTCAGGGCCACAATACTCTGTATGGTTTTCACCTTTCACTATAATAGTTTTCATCTGGACCACCTAACTGCTTGAGGCTTTTAATTCAGCTGCTCTGCAAATAGGGTGCTGTTTTCCCCACGTACAATATTTATGTCCTTCTACATTTAAATCCCAATAGAATTAGTGCCAAAGGTGAGTATTAAACCAAAGAATGATTCCTTTAATTACATCTGCTACTGACACAAATATTCTTTATATACGGAATCTCCTGCTAGTACTCTTATGACCTACTGCATACCTCTGGTGGAAAAATCATTGTTCGCAAGCTTAAAGAATTCCATATGCATTTTATTGATGGTAATTCTGTTAGTTGTGCACTCTGGGGCTGCTCCTGGAATGAGGACCGTTTTGGCTGATGGATTCTGCACACAGAGCACACATTCAAGAGGAATTCACCAGGGAACTGAAAAATGAGCTATTACTCTTATATAGACATTAAGAGGAAAAAAAAAACCCAAACAACAAAAAAACCCAAAACCTAATACTACAATATTTATCAAGTGTGGTTCAGCCTGCATAGTGGAGTTTCTAGAAACCTCACTTAAATGTTTGTAACCCCATCAAACAACAGAAAAGTTTAGTGTAAGTACCTAAACCATATGCAGATGGCTTACAATCTTTCCTCAGACATTGTTACAGATACAGGCCCCATGTGGCTTCTCTTTCTTTATCTGCACTCCTGACATACAGAATCCTCACCATAACCTCAGAGGTTTTTTCAGGAAGGTGGAGTGGGAACCAGCTGTCACTTTGGGTTACATGGGGAGACATTCAGTGTCTCAACAGAGTAACTTGGCTGCCTCCAGGATGGCAGGCAGCTAGGAGATCCTTGGCCAAGGTAAGTACTCTCAGTCGGTAACAACCACGTCTCACACCCTCAGTGCGAAAGAAATGCGTTTCCTACCAATATGGCTTTTCCCTAACTCTTCACAACCCCCTTTCAGCCTTTCCACAGGCTCTCTGGGAGCTGCGACAGACTGAGAAACACCTAGAGGACTGCTGGTAGCCTGTTCAACCCGTATACAGAAACCAGTACAAATTGATAGCAAAGGAAACTACCCAGTTCTGCAAATACCAGCACACATGAAAAGTCCTGGTGATTTATTTCTGTATAAATTACAAAGTAAAATCTGATTAACCTATATGAAATATCTCTTAGGCAAGTCCTATTTCCATTAGAGAAGAGCCCACAAAGAAATGCTTGCCACAGTTCCTATCAACACTTTGCAAATTCCCTCCAGAGAAAGGCAAGGGGCAGAAGTACTTGTCCTTAGCTGCAAAATGCTAATAGGCACAATACAAAGAGGATTAACAATGTCAAGAGCTTGGGAACTTGAGGATGAACATCTTTAGTCTAAAGCCACAGGCTTTGTGCTTCTTGACTCTTCAGGTCGTGCTTGGTCTGGATGCATCTTAACTAGACATTAAATGGAACTCATTTATCCTTTAGAAACCATAGGAAGAAAGGTTGGAAGTTGATCTCACTGCCTGAAGGACAGGTAAACTAGCCTGTGTCTACAGCACACTGTTAGGAATGACAATTACAATCTAATTCTAATTAGCAACATTGGACTCTAAATCAACAAAGTGCAGATTTGTTGTACAGATTCTTAGCTGCAGAAGTAGGCAAGAAGTAGACAACGTTAATAAAGTTAATCACCTCTGCAACAGCAAATGGACTGGCTTGTAAATACACAAAACACACACTTGAGATTTCTTTTGCAAGATGAATTACTGTGAAAGCAGGCAATAAGGCTGATGCTGAGGCCAGGGCAACCTCTTTAGTCCTTAGTGTCTGGTTTGATTTCTGGTTACTTAGGGGTGAGAAGTTGGAAAGTTCGCAGCTCTGTTGTATATTCTTTACCTGCTCTGAGACAGTTAAATTAGGAGAAACTCTAGGCTGTCAGCTTTCTATCCCTAATACAATAAAAATTACAGAGAAGCAGAAAGGCTTCAGCTGCCAGCTCAGGGTTTTGGATTCTTTGATAACGGCTGGTTTTATAAGACACCAGTCCAGACAATGATACGTGGGAAAGGTTTATCTCACAGGGGTAGAAGGATGCTGGAACAGGAATTGGCAGGGCTAGTTTGGAGGGCTTTAAACTAGATTTGAAGGGGGATGGGGCTGTAGCTGGGCTGGCACCAGTGGGGCAGCACTCTAGAATTGATGAGGACCGGGAGGCCTCCCATCCCCGTAGGGTGAAATTGGTGAGCTCAGCTCGCGCCCTGAAACGCCTGTACACCAATGCACGCAGCATGGGGAATAAGCAGGAGGAGTTAGAAACCTGTGTTTGGACAGTAGATTATGATCTGGTGGCAATTACAGAGACATGGTGGGACGGTTCACATGACTGGAACATGCTCATAGATGGCTATGTCCTTTTCAGGAAAGACAGGTCAGCCAGGCGAGGTGGCGGAGTTGCTCTTTACATGAGAGAGCATCTACAATGTACTGAGCACTATACTGGCACAGATGAAGAGCAGGTTGAGAGTCTATGGGTGAGAATTAAGGGGCAGGCTGGCAGGGGCGATACTGTTGTAGGTGTCTATTACAGGCCACCAGATCAGGGTGAGGAAGTTGACGAGGCCTTCTACAGGCAGCTGAGAGCAGCCTCACAGTCACAGGCCGTGGTCATCGTGGGGGATTTTAACTTCCCTGATGTTTGCTGGAAGGACTACTCAGCAACCCAGCCACAGTCCAGGAGGTTCCTCCAGTGTATGGATGATAACTTCCTCATGCAAATGGTGGAGGAACCGACTAGGAGGAGCACCGCTGGATCTCATCCTCACTAACAAGGGGGGTCTAGTTGAAGCAGTAAAGGTTGAGGGCTGCCTCGGTTGTAGTGATCATGAAATGGTGGAGTTTAGGATCTCATGCAGCACGAGCAGAATAGCAAGCAGAATCGCAACCCAGCAGGGCAAACTTTGGCCTTTTCAAACAATTGCTGGGGGAAATCCCATGGGCAAGGCTGTTCGAAGGTAAAGGGGCCCAAGATAGTTGGCTAGCATTCAAGGACTGCTTCTACCAAGCTCAAGATCAAAGCATCCCGACACGTAGGAGGTCAAGGAAGGGAGCCAGGAGACCTGTGTGGTTAGACAAGGAACTGCTGGGTATGCTCAAATGGAAGAGGAGAGTTTACAGATCATGGAAGGAGGGGCTGGCCACTTGGGAAGAATATAAGGCTGTTGTCAGAGGACGTAGGGAGGCAACTAGGAAAGCTAAGGCCTCCTTAGAATTAAATCTGGCAAGAGGGGTCAAAGACAACAGAAAGGGCTTTTTCAAATATATGGCAGATAAAACCAACACCAGAGGCAAGGTTGGCCCACTGATGAATGGCGTGGGTGCCCTGGTGACAGAAGATACAGAGAAGGCAGAGTGGCTGAATGCCTTCTTTGTCTCTGTCTACTCTGCCGGAGGCTGTCCTGAGGAGCCCCGTACCCCTGAGGACCCAGAGGAAGTTGAGAAATTGGAGGAGTTTGCCTTAGTTGATGAGGACTGGGTTAGGGAGCAATTAAGCAATCTGGACATCCATAAATCCATGGGTCCCGATGGGGTGCACCCCCGGGTACTGAGGGAGCTGGCTGAAGTCATTGCTTCAAGACATTACCAAGTCTTGGGAAACGGGAGAGGTGCCTGAGGACTGGAGGAAAGCAAATGTCACTCCAGTCTTCAGAAAGGGCAAGAAGGAGGACCCGGGTAACTATAGACCGGTCAGCCTCACCTCCATCCCTTGAAAACTGATGGAACACCTTATCCTTGATGCCATCTCAAGGCATATCAAGGATAAGAGGGTCATTAGGGGCAGTCAACATGGCTTCACCAAGGGGAAGTCATGCTTGACCAACCTCATAGCCTTTTATGAAGACATAACAAGGTGGTTGGATTATGGCAGAGCACTGGATGTGGTCTACCTTGACTTCAGCAAAGCATTTGACACAGTCTCCCACACCATCCTCACAGCTAAACTGAGGAAGTGTGGACTGGATGGTTGAGTGGTGAGGTGGACTGCGAACTGGCTGAAGGAGAGAAGCCAGAGAGTTGTGATCAATGGGGCGGAGTCTAGTTGGAGGCCGGTATCTAGTGGAGTGCCTCAAGGGTCAGTATCGGGACCAGTATTATTCAATATCTTCATCAATGACCTGGATGAGGGAATTGAGTGTACTATCAGCAAGTTTGCTGATGATACTAACCTGGGAGGAGTGGCTGACACACCAGAAGGCTGTGCTACCATCCAGCGAGACCTGGACAGGCTGGAGAGTTGGGCTGTGGAAAATGGGATGAAATATAACAAGGGGAGGTGTAGAGTGTTACATCTGGGTAGGAACAACCCCAGGTTCCAGTACAGGTTGGGGAATAACCTATCAGAGAGCAGTGAAGGGGAAAGGGACCTGGGGGTCCTGGTTGATAGGAGAATGACCATGAGCCAGCACTGTGCCCTTGTGGCCAAGAAGGCCAATGGCATCCTGGGGTGTATTAGAAGGGGGGTGGTCAGTAGGTCAAGAGAGGTTCTCCTTCCTCTCTACTCTGCCCTGGTGAGACCACATCTGGAATATTGTGTCTAGTTCTGGGCCCCTCAGTTTAAGAAGGACAGGGACCTGCTGGAGAGAGTTGACCACAGGGCGACAAAGATGATTAAGGGAGTAGAGCATCTCCCTTATGAGGAAAGGCTGGGGGAGCTGGGTCTCTTTAGTTTGGAAAAGAGGAGATTGAGGGGTGACCTCATTAATGTTTATAAATATATAAAGGGTGAGTGTCATGAGGATGGAGCCAGGCTCTTCTCGGTGACAACCAATGATAGGACAAGGGGTAATGGACTCAAACTGGAACACAAGAGGTTCCACTTAAATTTGAGAAGAAACTTCTTCTCAGTGAGGGTGACGGAACACTGGAACAGGCTGCCCAGGGGGGGTTGTGGAGTCTCCTTCTCTGGAGACATTCAAAACTCACCTGGACGCCTTCCTGTGTAACCTCATCTAGGTGTTCCTGCTCCGGCAGGGGGATTGGACTAGATGATATTTTGAGGTCCCTTCCAATTCCTAATGTTCTGTGATTCTGTGATTCATTACTGCTGGTCATATCATCTGGAGAGCCAAATCTGGGAACTCTAAGCATTAAATGTGAATTGTCTTTTGTTTAATCATTATTACTGAAAAACTTCAGGAGATCTGCAAGCTGTGTTAAAAAGAAGACCATTATAAGGCGCTGTATTTGTTCCTCTTGATTTATGACTGTGGTCCTAATGCATACCTTCATTTATTTCAGCACCATTAGCTCCTGATCCAGCATATATCCCACCATTCAGTAACTTCAGAAATGTAGAAATGTGACTAGCATTGTTACTATTCATGTGTGTACATCCTGCATGTGCCTAGGGCCACGATCCTCAAAGTTCAGCATTTAAATATCTTTTGAGATTATGTCCTACATTAAACAGAATTGAACTTGAGACACATTTTAACATAATACTTCCAGAAAGTAATACTAATAACTGTAATAATCGCTAACTGTTATAAAGGAGGCAAATCTAATTAGGATTATAACAAACAGAAACACGTATTTAGAGTATGTCACCCAATGTTATCTTTTGTACTTTTTAATTGCAAGGGAGCTGGGACTGCAGTGTAAAACCGCAACACCTGTGAATTTGGACTGCTATTACTGTCACATTTTGTTGAGCACTACATTTATATGCATTTTAATGGTACTCGAAATAGAAAGCCAAACCTGCTCAGCTTTGCTCACTCTATAAAAAGAATCTGAAGTCAAAGTCTAGAAGCAAATAGAGGAAAAAAAAAAAAAAAAAAAAGCTGAAGAAAGAAAACCTAGGTGATGCCTTTCCTTGAAGAAATTCAGTGGAAATAGCAACAATAAAACTATTCTAGAAATAAAGAAGTATAATCTACTTCTTTATAACAAAAGTAGATCTTTTTACTACTGCATAATGTGTGAAGTGCTACCTGCCAGTATTTCAGCATGAAGCACAGCTTTTCTCTTCATCTTCAAAACCAGAAATCTGAAATCTTGACAGCAAACCAAATACAAATCCAGTTAGCATAACTAATCCCATTCTGTACACATTTTTAAATAGCCCTTTAAAACTCCACTTAATTATCATTTATGTGAAAGCCTTATAATAGAGCCCCAGGCTTTTGCAAAAATTATGTATTTTATGACTTCATGGAGGCAACTTAATGTATTACAAAAGAAAAGGAAGAGGAAAAGGACACAATTTAGCCCGAAGATATTTAGATACCTTCTTTCTCGTACTTCCATCCATCAATAAACTTTTCAGCAAATAAAAGACAAAATTGTCCTCTTTTTTGCATTTGTTAAACTGTAGAGTCCATATTAATATTCATGGCCTCTCTATCCCACCCTGAACAGCTTCAACTACAACTGAAAGTCTGAGTGAGTCTAGCACTTTGACAGAGACCTTTATCTTGGCACTCATTTAAGTCCTGCTTGCCTCAAAGTGGTGAAAGCAAATTTGCATACACTGAATTTACAACATTAAAAAGATCTGCTTTAACTTCCAAAACACTACACTTCCTATTTCTGAGCTAATTAAAATTTAATTCAACTCACCCATAACTGGACCAAAGCTGTAGAACAAAGTCTACCTACACTAAAGTGATGGATGCTGAGTTGCAGACACGGTATTGAATTGGTATTTAAGCTGCTTTTCAACTTGCTGACAGCATCAGCTTTTTAAATAATTCCTGGAAATGCATCTTCAGAACATGTGATGCCTAGAAGTGATGTTACAATATTGAGTAATTCTTATTAATTCAAATGATTACATCACTGCTGCACTTCTGCAAGCCATGTGAAGTTAGACTATCAGTTTAATCAGGATGCAGACAGGCTGCATATTTGTAAAGTAGATGGAGAAGTTACCTTTGTTTTCAGAACTTACCAAAGAAGTTCAAATACACTGACTGCACTTAAGGATCATATATCCATGCCTTAAGGATTAATACGCTGCTATTATGCCTTAACTGAATGTAAAGGCAGTGACATATAAAATTAAGCATTAAATATTTCAAAATAAAGGACTTGATCTTTCACTCATACAGTTAATGAGAGATGTCAATTACAGAAGGCAGCCGTATAAACATCTAACTTAAAAATGCAAGTTAAAGAGTATCTCAAAACATTGGAGCAACTTCAGAAGAGCATTGACTCTGTGTAAACATTCAGTGATGCTAAACTCCTTCTAGGTTAACATAATGACTGTAGAATTTATTGTCTGAAATTCAACAGCACATGAACTGGACTTTAATTTCTTTAATCAAAAATGGGTGCATTGCAATTCAGACCTCTTCTGGCCAATTGTATTGTGTAAAGATGAACTGCAGAGGTTTGCACTGTACTTGTGCTGCTTGTGAAGACAGAGTGAGTTTTTAAGTACATATGTCAAGTGGAAATTTTGCCCATGCGGAGCAACCTTAAGATTAGAGGGGATGAAGTCAATTTAGGGACCATCCCATGCATATGCCTCCATGGGCCTAGAATGCAGACAACTGGGGAAAAGCTCTGTAGCCACTGTGAAAATATCCTCCAAGATTTTCCTTCTTTTCGCATGGAATGGACATAGTGTTTCAAAGGATCTAGACAATTTTGTTAGAATGATTGATATATTCTACTGGGAAATAGACTGAATTTGCCTGAGGGAAAGAGGGAGGACAAAAATCTATTCTAATACAATTATTTTCTATGGGATGCAATGGGCCATGTATGCACAACCTATATTTAGTATAGCATAACTACATTATTTTTTTCCTTTCAGCTCACCAAAGCAATGCAATAGCATGAACGAAATAAAAATACAACCAAGTTCTGAAATATTAAAAATTTATAGCCAGATGTATCCTGCCCCAGATATATATCCTGCTGCCAGGTCTGGATATGACTTTTGCACAGAAATCAACCATCCTCTTCTGTTGCTAGCAAGAATTCACAGTAGCAAGTGCTTCCCATTGAGGGTGCAATGACAAGCTGCCTTCTAATTTTGCTTCCCTAGAGGGCTTGCAGCTGGCTTGCTCAGCACTTAAAGTTAGATAAGTGGTTACATATTACAGCAACAGACATTATAGATATATTGTTCTGCTGTGGGCTTATGAAGCTGCATTAGCCCAGTGAAATTTACATGTGCATCTGGAGGCAGAATGTTCAACATGGTTTCACCCATTACCCATACTTGTAATGACCTTCCCAACTGTCCAGCTAGAATGCCTGATGTTCCAGGATGCTGTGCTGAATCCTTTCTGCCAGCAGCTACCTTGGAAGCACCAGGTATGTCCATCAGCACAGCTGCACTGCATTTATAGACAGGTGCCTGCTCTGTGCACTAACAAGGGGCATCAACAAGGACCTCAACTCAGCGGCCTCAGGGACAATCCTTGCTCCTTGCTGCTCTCATTCCCAACAACTACAGTGGGAGCTCAGGGCACTTGGAGTCTCCTCCTTCTGTGGCCAGCTCAGCTATCAGTGAGTCTCATGCTACACAACATACAGGAATCGTCCTCTACTTTTTGCTTCTAATGTGACCTGCAGTTGAGCCATTGGTGAAAGAAGTTCTAGCTCTGAATAATTGCGCTGTCCCCATCAACATGATTAAGCAAGCAATACATCCCGAGCTTTGCATATGAGATAAATTAAAGCTTTTGGTTCAATGCCTTTGAGTTAAAAAGGATGTATAGAGTGTCCCTTCAGTAACCCTGCTTTGTCATCATGATACACCACCCTGTACTCCTAGGCTCAGGAAGATTAAGAGAGGCATTTACAATGTCCATTAATGAAGCAACAGATTATGGGGTTGTGCACTGTTACTACTTGTTTGCTTATTTTTAATTCATTTATTTATTTATTTTACAACCTCAGTGAATCAAAGTTAAAATTGGGCTGAAGACAATGATCTCAGCTGATATCTGAAAGTAATTTATAATTGCTCCATAAGTCAGAAACAACAAAATCTACTTTTTTTTCCTCCTGTGGCACTGAGACCACCAGTTGCTCTATTTCCTGCCATGTTCTATGCTGTTTATACTCCGGAGGTTTCTTTTCAAGAGGAGAACTGTTTACATCCATGAGCTACAGTCAGATATATTGTGCGGTGAAGGATATTTGGTGAGAAACTAAAAAGACAGGGAGACAGGGAAAATAAAAACAATAAATGGTGACTTAAACCTTCAAACATTCTCTCATTTTTTTTAATAGTGCTTTGGGATTTTTTGGGGGGGCACAATTTCTCAGCAGGAGCCCAGGGATTTCTCCCAGATGAGAGTTGTTTATTTCATACAATTGTTTTTACTATCTGGTAAGGATAGGAGCACAGTTACTTTCTTGAACAAAAGGCACCTGTAACCCTACTAGCATTGGAGAGGTTCATGTGACTCCTGGCAACCTTTGTATGAGGGAACTTTGCTCAAATTGTATCGGCAGAGCCCTGTGGTGAGAGGTGCAAACCTGAGCTTTCTTATTTAATCCCAAACCTTCTGTGAACCCAGCAGATAGCACTGAAGTTCAGAATTACCTCCATGACACTCTCCTCAGGGTAAGAATGTAATTATGATAAATCCCACTTCCTCATTGTACCGTTAGGTAAACAGAATGAGTCAGATCTCAAAATTAACAATTACTGAACTACTTTCAGAGCTATTAAAGTGTTTCTCTCCCTTGCTTAACACATGCTGTCTTCTGCTTTTATGAGACAATCTGCAGCCAGAATTGACATTTGTACTGTCACTCCCATCCAGATCCCAGAGCACTGAGAGGCTTTTACTTATGAGTACATACAGTACAAAGACAAGCTGCCATACAAATCAAGAGGAGGCAGGATGCAATGAACCAAACAGCCAGCCTCGTTGTGTTTAGTACCGTGCTTAACTCCCTGCTCTCTGCTAGAGAATGAGGTTGTGTTATTACACACCCAAATCAGGCCAGCGTTTTGTGGCTGGGCACTGTTAACCTCATTCATGTAGACTCGCTGCTATTTGATTGCAGTGGCTCAATTTGTACACCTTATAATGCACAAAGTCCTGGTCTCAGGTGGGACCTGTGGGTGATACTGCAGTAAACTTCATAGGGAAGTCATATTTTGTGGTATCCTTCATCCCATCTTTTTAAAGGGCACCAGGCACCCTGAGGTGGGCCAGTTGGGATTATTCTTTTTTGACTGCCAGGCTCCAAACTATGTCTCATCTGATTAACTCCTTTTATATTTTATCTACAGAGGTCAGTCAATGCAGTGGGGCTGCCTGTAAGCAGTTTTTCACTGACAAACTTAAGAGAAACCAAGTGACTTTCCAAATATTTTTTTCATGGTGCCTGCTGAATACAATCTGTCTCTTTGGCATTTACAAGCCTTATGATCTGCATGCCTTCCCATCGTCTGCTATTTGGCTATTGTCTTGTTTAGAAAAGGTTCTCTGGAACTTAAATGTCAACAGGTGTGGCAGAGTGTATGAAGGCACGGAGTACAGAAATATGACTAATTATAAGCTTCTCATTTAAATGTTTTCCCAGTTAACAATTATAGTTAAAAATAACATGCTCATGAAGAACCCTGTGACTTCAAAAAGTTTTCTAATTAATACAGATTCTAATTAATGAAGCCTCACATACCATGGCAGTGATAAGTCATCCCAACTCATACATATCTTGCTGCTTTCTGCAAGTAATAACTGAAAGTCTGGAATCAAACTGACCCGTCAACCTTTTAGTACATGGCATTCCTGGAGTAGGGACATGGGTCTGACCAACATCTAACCCGCATAAGCAGCCTACTAACAGATGGGATTGGAGAGCTGGCAGCCAAAATACCCATTCTGTTCATTAACTGTGGGCACAATGCTTAGCTTGTCCAGCCAGATTTTCATCTTTATTTAGCATGCCTATGGCAAAGGTGTTGTACAAGGAGACATGAGAATATTTTAGAGCTCTGAATCCCAAATATCACTAGCATTGCAATGCCAAATGGAGAGTATTTGTCTCTGGTTAAAGTGCTCCTCAGCATATATTTCTGCAGATTGGCATTCCACAAAGAGAGAAGCAAATTTTGGCTCATCTGTTGCTTTACAGGTGAAGAGCTAGCAAAGGATCTGGCAGCATGCACCTCGCTATGACCTGTGGCAACAAAGAATATACTCTCTTCCTTTTCCTTGTTTCTCCTTACAGACAACAAGGCAAAGAAAATACATGGATTGTGCTTCATCACATACAGTTGCTTAGATTGAGGAGAAAGAAAACCACATGGCTTCCCATTCATACCTCTCCCATAAAAACTAACCAAAGTACAAAGAAATGGGCTGCCCCTAACCTAAAGGACATGATCTAGAACACCTGACTTGCATACTAAAGTGCTGACTTATGCTTATCTTTAAGCATCTGTAACTCCATGCCCTGGGCAGCTTTTTTAGGCTAAATAAAGGAAACATCTGGGGGAAAAGATGGAGGGAAGCAAGACAAGGAAATGTCTCTATTTTTATGGTTATTCACAGGACATGAATTCTTCTCAGTGCTTTTATCATGAGTCTCATAGTCACTTACTTCTCCGAAGCTCCTCTTCGCCACACTCGGGGTCAGAGCAAACACTGGATTATATTTGTGTATACTTGTTTGTGCAAGCGTGGGTGAGGTAAAGGGAAGAATAAAATGTTAGGAATGCCAGTGTTGTAATTCCACCCTTGTTACTTCATTTTGAGATTTTCCTGTGTTCCAGGTACTGCCCATTTATCTCAGTGTCACTGCCTTCCCTACTCCTCTTAATCCAGACAATGCAGTAAGGTTAATGCAGAGGCTGAGCACAGAATATTTTTGCATTATGCCAAAAATTTCCACCAAAACATGTCCACATAGAAAACTTGGTGATGAATTCACAAAGCCTCCTGTAAATGCCTAAAGGAGTTTGCACCCTATAAATATTTAAAACAAATATCTCCCAATACATAAACACTCTCATTTCCTGCTGATAAAACCAGACAGCATCAGCAGGGGTGGAGGGAAGGTGGTTATCTTCACTCAGATGTTGTTTAGCATATTCCTAGATGCAACAAAACTTTTTTTGTGTTAATTCTTCCTTTTCACTTGTCCCTTTCATCACCACATAGCTTTTAAAAAATGCAGGAAATGTAATCCAGCTCTTAATCTTTGCTAATGGAAGCTGTGTCTAATTAAAAACTCATCAGCGTAAAAATATGTTTTGTTCAGAGCAAAAGTATAAAAAAAATAAAAGCCACCCTTAAAAATTCTGTCCTGCAATTTTGCTACTTTTATTTCTTGTGCATGAACTGTGCAATTAGACAGTACTCAATTAAACAACATCATGTGCTTGCAAAAAAGGCCTTGTTTACAGTAAACAGCTTGGAAAGAGGGAAGCAGTTTTCTAAGACAGGAGCCAGCTCATCCAGTACTGAAAAGTAACAACTCGGTAGTAATAATGTATGTCCTGATAGTTCAATGAAGTATTGAACAACAGAGAATTATTCTTATTATTGATAAAAATAATAAGAATATAATATTTTTAAAAGGATGATCGGGGACTGGAGCACCTCCTGTATGAAGACAGGCTGAGAAAGTTGGGGCTGTTCAGGCTGGAGAAGAGAAGGCTCCATGGAGACCTCATAGCAGCCTTCCAGTATCTGAAGGGGGCCTATGGGAAGCCAGAGAGGGACTCTTCATCAGGGACTGTAGCAATAGGACAAGGGGTAACGGGTTCAAACTGAAACAGGGGAAGTTCAGGTTAGATGTAAGGAAGAAATTCTTTACTGTGAGGATGGTGAGGCACGGGAATGGGTGCCCAAGGAAGTTGTGAATGCTTCATCCCTGGCAGTGTTCAAGGCCAGGTTGGATGAGTTTTTGAGCAACCTGGTCTAGTGTGACATGTCCCTGCCCATGGCAGGGGGTTGGAAATGGATGGTCCTTAAAGTCCTTTCCAACCCAAACCATTCTGTGATTCTATAAAGAAAATTCTACACAAACAGAATATTTCTGTATAATGAACAGAGCAGCACCAATTTCTGCTTAGTGGAACAGCACATCTGGGTTATAAGGGTCTCCAAATAATCAGGCCTCATTTTTCTGTCTCAGCTATACAGTGCCTGTTCTGATCTCGCTACTGAGCAACTGTGGGTGGATTCAGGGAGTGAATGCATTCAGCAAGTACTGCCATCATGTCTTAGGCACTTGGGCTCCTCTGAATGCTCCGCTTGGTAGCTGAACCTTGACTCTGCTCTTCTGACCTCGCACCATCTCTGAAAGGACACAAGGACGGCAGATATATAGAACTAGATCCAGCATCTTGAAGTCTGGCACTGTCCCAGAGCTCCAGGCGATGCTTCACTGCCCTCTCCCAAGATCTGCCAGGTGGTGAGTGAAGGCCCAGAAATCATGCAGGCTGTTGTCTTTGCAGTTTTATAATTTACATCCACTGCAAATATCAAGTATGTATGCTGTTTACTTACCACTGTTTGTTTGCATTGCTGCATTTCTACCATTCCAACTTCAAGAACTGCCGTCTTCTCCCTGCCTTCCAGAGGCAATAAACCTTGCAGGGAAAGGCTTATTAATGCACTTGGGAGAGCTCCTGCTGCCTTTGTGTGGGAAAGAGTTCCAATTGCATGTGGAGATAGAGTCATGTTATATTTCTGCCTAAGTTCAAGTAAACTAATTCATTTGGCAAGGTGGAATTAACTTTACATTTAAAATAGGTCCTGTCCCTGTGAACACAGCATAGCAGGAAAATACTCCTTGTGTTTTAAAGGCTTTAACCCTTACAGATCTGGAGAATTTTCTGCTTTCCCCCACCTCTTTGCTATTTTTGAGTCCCTGTAGCAGCTGAGAACAGCGTAGTAATTGAAGGTGAATCAGACAAGCTGGGTGACCACAAAGACAAGTGCACAGTTCTATGAATGACATTTTATGTCTGCCTTTACATGTGCTTCATTTGCTCCAGAATATGATCTTTATGTTAAACAGCTCTATAGCTTCTCTTATTTTGGTACCATACGGTACCCATATTTTGGTACCATACGGTACCCATATTTTGGTACCATATTGATGTCTACCTGTGGCTGACAGTATGCAGGAGTTGCCTGGCACACTGTAAGGGAACAAGCCATCAAGTGTTTCCAGAACCCATTCATGAGAGGTTGTAGTTCCTTTTTTTTTTTTTTTATTTTTAAATACACCTTTTTGCCATTAGCTAACTAAACTAACCACTCTAAACCATTCGTCAGCTGAGATTTTGCTGTTGGTGCTTCAGAGAATGCACAGCCACGATGCTGCAGGACTCAATATTTTATTTTTTAAAGAACCGAACGGAAAGGAAAGGAGGTTTTCCACTGGAAACTTGAAGCTATTATCATCACTGCTTTGTCAAGTGTCTGCAAGCTAGACTTGTCATTGTGACAGCTACCACAACCAGGGCTCAGGCTTGGCTGCTTGAGATATCATTATGGAAGTGGTGAATTACGTTCTGTTAATCTCCAGAATAGTATAGCATGCTTGTTCCACACTGCTTTATAATTTTGGCTCAGTCAAATCCATAAGGCACACAATTGGCCAGCACGTCTTCACTTCTTCCAATGGTACATTAAGCTATTTAAATCCACCAAGTCCAGATCAGATTGTTACATATGTACACACTGTGAAGCTAGGAAGGTTTAGAGAGACACAGAACTGGTCCAGCCAAGAGCACTGTCAAAACTCAAGCATGGCTTTAGATCCTACCCAAGGAACACAGGAAAACAGAAGGAAAAGTTGTTTCTCTATGTAAGTGATGAACAAAATACTACATAGGCTGATTTTTGAGAAGCATCACCCTGAAGGACACCATTTCTGCCACCAGAACTACACCACGACTGCTCAAAGTCCCTGCTGGAACTTGGCATCCCAATCCTGAAAGCCTCCTCTAGCAGATATGGAAAGGAGCATAGAGAGACCCCCTGGAGCTGGCATTATCACAGTGTAGTCTCCTCTTTTTAAACTCAATCTATTTCCATTTCCCCTTTGCCTTCAGTTTTGACTACCTGGTCAAGTGAATCCCTTGCAGTACTGCTAAGGCTTTGTAACCCCTGAGGCCATTAACAGCCATGTAATAGCACGGAAAAAAGTCACAAGCTCACTGAGTTGTGGTGAGCTTCAGATTGTCCCTGTTGTCATCCCTCAGGGGACTGCAGAAGTGCAAGGAAGAGTCACTACTAGCAGCAAAAACTCATTTTCTGTGTGACTGCAAGTGTTTGTTTTCAGGAAGCTGAGGCTGGACTCCAATGGCAACAGTATAGGCCACCTCAATAAACTTGTTTCCACCTCTCCTCAAAAAAAGTTTCATTCTACTAAAGAATAAATATTTGCTTTCAATTCCTCTAAACAAAGTCAGCTCTATAACTAAAGGGTTAAAAGAAGGCCAAGTAAAAACTGCAGTACTCTACATTTCCGCAACTTCAATGTTTTTCTTAATTCTGCTGAATCTTCAATGAAAGTAGAAAGATGTTTAACAGTGCTTTTCACCATGGGACTTGGCTGAAGTCTGTGCTCAAAACCCTGAGCCTTGCTTAAGTGTATGGGGACAGAGTCATGCTGATGTCTTGGACTCCTTAGGCCAGTTTGCTACATTTAAATTAACACAACATCAACAAGTCCCTGACCTCTCTGCTAAGGCAGTCAGCAAGACTGCCAGTTGTGATGATGGCATTTGCAAGATGAAACCTTGCCTGCTGTGAGCTGCCTGGGATGAAAGAAACTGCTAGATATGAAAATCCAATGTTAGGCAAAAGTGTAATTATGTTTTGGGAATGAACTTGTAGTAAGTTTCCAATTTGTCTTAATTTCTGTGGTACCACATTTCTTCAACAAAAGCCTGAATCATACTGGGAAGTTTCTCTTGTAACACCTTACAGAGCATACACCAGGGCCTCCCCTTGCATGGCCTATGTGGTCTGAAGTCTGAATTCATTTATATTTCTTATTTCTAAAGTCTTTAAAAAAGTAAGAATTGCACAGCAGCCCTGTAGTTCTTCATCCTTTGCCCTCCATCTGTATTTCACCCCCCTTTCTTTTGCCTGGTCACACAGATGTAGCAACGAGGAGAATTTATTGCTTTGTTCCTTCCTAAAGGACTAAACCTGGGAAGCGTGTCTGCCCGCCTCTTTCAGTCACTATGCTGAGGTGTGTGGCTCTCCACAGCCCCTTGCTCTTCTGACCTGGGAGAGTTTTATTCCACCTTGTGAGGCTCAGCCTCCACAACTAGGTGATGCACTACCTTGACATAAGCTCACCTAACAGAAGCGGTAAAGGATAGTAAGATAATTTACTCATCAATGTTTTCTGTGAACTGAAGCAGATTCTCCTCAAATAGGGCAATATCTATCATGCAAGTTGTATGGAGAGGCAGGCAGAGGCAAGCCTAGAAAGACTTTTCATCTTTTTTCCCATCCTGCCCAACATCTGATTTTTGCACAAGCTTTCTTCATTTTTGATTCAAAAGTAAGAACTTGTATTAGCAATTACATACACAGGGTACACCTCTGCTTTGAGCTCAGTGTAGCCATTTTTACCTATACCAAGCAACTACAGAGCAGCACTTGAGAGAAAGGCAGAACTCTGTACCTGCTCCCTGGAAGTATAAGTGTGACAATACACACAGCAAAGGAGATACAGCCTTACCACGCTCTACTGCATACATCTCTATGTATGATCCATTAGAGAATTGGTAGGAGGAGCAATACCTGTGCAAGGAACTGAGGAAGGTGGATGGAAAAGCATTTGGTGGTTACAAAGAAGCACTTTAATGTACTTCTGCTTCAATGACAGAGAAGAGCATGATGAGGCTAGGAGGAAAAAGGTGGACAGACAGCAGTGACAGTAGCAGTGGGACAAGATAGAAACTGTGCTGTAGATGGACACAAACCAGCAACTCGGAATGTCTTTTTCTACTCAAAAGAGAAAAGAGAGTGCTTTCACACATGCCTATTAATTAATAGGACACACTTCACATGCAATATCAACAGGTAGTGTAAAAACTAACTTTTTTTCCCTTGTAGGAGATTTTAATCACTGAGCAAGCAGTAGCTAAGTGTGCTGTAGAAAATGCTACCATAAACGCTGAATTTTCATAGTAAGACAGAGCTTTTGCCTCTGTTCCTTTGCTGACAATCTCTTGCTACAGGAGAAGTGGGACAATTAAAGAAGAGATTCAGGTTAGAAGACACAACATGGAGATAGTGATTCTGCTGCTATTCCTGCACTTCTTACAGGAACACTCTTGCTCTTTACTAACATCTTGCCAAATAATTTCTGTTTACAGTGGTTTATGTCCATTTCTCCAGGGTAGGTGGCAGAAGTCATGGTGATTTTTAACAGCCTATATAAGGCAGGTTCATCTACTTCACTGGCACAGTGGTTACCTGGCATCATGCAAAGCAGGAAATTCAAGCTGTATCAAACACAGTGGGAGTTTAGAAAGCAGCAGTGGAGTTGAGCTCCACTGAATCTAAACAATTGCCTGATCCCGCAGGACACACCTGGCTACATTACTTTAAGCTGGGCTGGCACAAAGCCTGGCTGTGATCAGCTGGATCTCAGAACCAACCCACTGAGCAGAGCTGGAAATTCCTCTGCATCACAACTCAGATTGTCTACTGAATTGCAAAAGTTGTTAACAATGTTTAAGAAATAGTGGATGAAAAGAGATCAGAGGGAAATAGCCATATTTTAAATAGTTCTGGGTTTTTTTCCCCTTTCTGATCACTGCCAATTCCTTCCTTATCTGGGAAGAGGGAAGCTCCTGGTCTAAAATATTGCAAGGAGCACATGGAAGCAGAAGTGGGCATGGGTCTTTGGGACTTGGAAAGAAATATCAGGCACTTTTGGATCAGGGGTGCTGGCAAGTAATTGAATCAATCTGTTGAGGCAAAGAACAAATGGACTGCACACTGGATATCAGGACTATGTACTGTCTGTAACACATTACTTACTTTCCAAGGTTAAAAACCCACTGTACACAAAATAAGGTCAATCACAGCATCATCTGATGTATTCGATGTAATTTTGGATGCGTGTAACTTCTCAATTTCACACCTGCACAGCAGGGATTGATTCCTGTGTACAATTGCTTCTGGCTCAGTAGACACCACAAATAATCAGTGCTCCTTGATTTCCCCACCTTTCTTCCCGGTAAATCTGTTAGCTACATTTGGTTTTATACCAGGCCAAAAGCAAACAATTCTGGTTTTAACCCTGAAGCTGTGTAATAATTTCTCCCCCCTTCCACCCATTTCCTTCACTGCAAGAAGGAAATGACCCATTTTTGAATAGGTCTGTAACAAACCCCCTCCATTACACAATTATCTAATTTAAAACTAATCCAAAATATTTATTTGATTTACAAAGAGAGAACATAGCCTTAAATGCAGGTCTTAGAGTAACAAGAACAGACAAATTCACTGCCATGCAGCTAATCACAGTTCCTACACTTCAAGTGTTTGGGGTGTGGAGAAGTGGAACTCTGCTGAATTTCTTTAGGCAGTACAAAACATCCTTGAGGTATTTCAGTTCTGCTCACACCATCCTCACATAGAAACTGCACACTACTGCTGCACAGCTGGGTGAAGATGCTTCTCTGCTGAGCTATTCCCTCTCCATTATGACCAAATATAGTGCACTTGATTAGCTACCTCCACATTAAGTTCACAACAGGTACCAAAGCAGAAGCATAGTACAATTACTATAGACTACCTTATTCACCTACCTTAAAGCTCTGTTGGCTACTGTAGGTATTAGGTTGACTCTTCTTTACCAGCCTGCATGTTGTAGGAAAGGTTTGAAAACAAAACGAGCTCTTTGAGAAGCAACAGATTTCAGGGAAAAGAAACTTTTGAATACAGAATTTCTCATGGTTAGAGAAAGAACAAGCAAAACAAGTCAAAGAAACACCTAGGAACAAGGATCTGATAGCTCCTCTCAGCTTGCTTTTGTTGGTTCAGACTAATGTGCAAACACAACACAGCTGCTCACAGCCCTGTGGGCTGCACCTTCTAAGTTTCTGCCTCTAGCAGTACAGGCAGCTAAAGTTGCAAGTGTAGAAGTGCCTTTACACAGAAACCACAGTCTTATGATACTACAAGGGTTAGCATGGCTATGCCTCTAACTAGAATATTCATGGTTCCTTCTTACAGCTTTGTTCAGGAACTGCAATGCTTCAACCTGCACTCCTCAGGAAAGTCCTAGAAGACCTGGTCACAGAGGAAACTGCCAGCTAACAGAAGCCTTATAGCAGAGGGAGTGAATCTCCATTAGCATATTGTCATACTCTGCATAGCATAGTGGGACTGATGAAGGTCTAGGTAGAGCGCTGAAAAACAACACATGCTGGCAGAAAATCCTCTTGTTCTTCACTGATCCAAAAAGCAATGCTCCTAATTTTCCCAAAGCCAGAGACAATGGTTAATCAGATCACTATGCATGAGTTTGTGTGAAACTGTTGTAATGCTGTGATATCAAATGGATATAAAAAGGCTTGATGGATTTATGAATTTTTGTGACTTTCAGAATGGGGAAGTCCAGATTGGTGCTCCTAACATCTGTGACTGGAAAAGGGATATACAGAGAACAAAGTTAACATTACTGGGGTCATCACAAATTTCACATTATGAGTGACAAGCATGTGCTTAACAGGGACTGAATGTTTCAATATCAGTCACATTTTCCTATTTAATCTGATTTTTGCATTTTGCTTCCTAGGAAAGATCATAAGTATTTCACATACGGGGGAATAGATACCTGGCCAAATACTTCCAAATACTTCCACTCTGACTCTTATTCACAACTCATTTTTTTGCCATCTCAGCTGTACTTCAAGTGCTACCTCTGCTTACAAAGCTTCAGTCCCTTTCAGGCTGGCAGTAAAAGGAGCTCAATGAATTGAAGAATGTCAGAAGCCTTGACCATATTTGTAGCAGGCATTAGCCCATACACATCACCCTCTTTCAAGGTAGTTTATAAAATAATGAAACAATAAGAACACATGACATATTATAAATGGTATCTAAAAAAATAAAGACAAAATTATATAAATATTTCCCATAAAATTCATTAAAAGGGATTCTAAGCATTTGAATTTATTAATAAGGGTTACAACTTACAGCTGATAAGCACTCTGGGGAAACAAAAAATTTGATCAAGCTTTTCCCTTTATAAAAGTCAAAACAAACCATGTATTTCATCTATGGCTTAAGCAGCAGTGAGGTGTAACTTTTGCCCAGTGGTTACTAAGAGGTATCCACCCTCCCTTGTCATAGGTATTGCAAGGGGAAGAAGCCCAGGTGGCTCAAACAATGTTTATCAGTCCTGTCTTGATAAAGCAACTATTATGTTGAGCTGATGCTGATGCTTTCAAGTAGACTGATTGTATTCAGTCAAGGTGATGGTGTTCATTCTGCAATGCCTCCTTGACCTGCAGGATATTTTGCTTTTCTACAATGCACTGCAGCAACTGCATGGGTAAGTCTTGTCATTTATCCAGCAAGCTTACATATCCACAAGCATGTCAACACCTCTTTGGATATTAGCAGGAGTATAAATGTTAGTTTATGCTAATAAGTAATACAATGAAAACCAAAGAAAAGGTCAGAAACTGTAGTTTTATATTAAGTGTGATTTCCCAAGACAAAATAAATCCAATTCATGGCACATGCTTACAGTTTTCCAAGAGATATATTTATAGCTGTGAATATGTACTTTGGCTAACCCTGTTGTAAGCACAGAGAAGGGAGGAGGGATTTTTTTTCACTTTTAAAGAAAAGAAGGAGGTTAATTGGTTCTGCTAGCTGAAGGGCTATGTGCCAGGCAGTAGAAGCATGCATTCAATGGAAGAGCTACAGAGACAAATGAGCCAGTCTGCATGATGAAAGTACCCACCTAATGCCTTGGGATAAAGAGAAAAAAACCCCACCAAGATACTATAAAATAAAATAAAACCACAAAATCTCTGGCTACTTCAGGCACAGCATTATTAACCAGCATTTCATGCAAATAATGAATAACTGTTTGCTTAAAAAAGGTAAAGAGCATATCGTTTCTTTGCTGTAATTGCTAGAGAAGGCAGTCATGTCAAGACTGAAGTATTGCTTGGTGATTGTCATCGTATTTACCCTTTCCAGCCCAGAGACTTTAGATCCCAAATTAGCTAAAGGCATTTAGTCTTTAAAGGTTTCCGTCATGGTCACGAAGAAAAAGTCTCACTTATTTTCTCCCCTTAAATCAGGGACAAATGATTTCTGTGAGCAAAAGAGCAGTGCAGTAAAAGCTGGCATGGACAGACCTTGTAGGCCTTGAAGAACAGTCACTAATGAAAGGGACAGTTACTTCATGGCAATGTTTCACAAGCACTAGCCATCACAAACGTACATAACTCAGCACAAAATATCTATAGAAGGAAGGGGAGCTCTTGATAAACAAAATGAACCTCAACATAATTTCCCTGTTTACCCAACTTTTTCTTCTGCTTAGTTGCAAGGAGCCCATGGGCAAGATGTATGTTTTTGTGTAGCAAAGCTCTCTTTGTCTTCTTTCTTCTTCTGATTCTGTCTAGCTTACTGTCTCTCTGTTCTTTCTTTCTTTATTTGGCAGAAACTACAATTTCCCTTCAACAGCTACTTGCTTTGGAGAGTCTCTTAGTGTACTTATCCATCACTCTTCTTTTAAAGGCATACTTAATTTCCAACACTGATTGAAAATAGTATCTCATACCATCCCAAGCAACACAGAAGCCATCAAGAGCCCCTGCAGTAGCTCATCCTCAGAAAAAGTGTTAAATACCACTTATCATACTGACAAAACTTCTGTTACAAAATTGCCAGTTTCCGTCAGGTCTTCATTTCTATTCACAGCCTTATAAAAGCTCAGGAAGAGGTACTATCTCTGGGGTAGAGATGGAATTTTATGAAAACCTATGGAACAATATGAGCCAGCACTGCTGTGTGACAGCAATTTCCTCCAGTCCTAGCTTGAGCCAGAACGCACCAAGCTTCAAAGGTATTTGATTCATTAGGAATTAAGGACCTGAATAGCTTTCAGGATCTGGGAAGAGATGGATGTCTGGAAGATATTTGGTCTGACTCTACAGAGACCTAAGTGACTCAGGGTTTTAAGTCCCACTTTCAAATATGACCTTCATTTAACAGCTTGGGATCACACCTTTTCCATGATTTTCACCGGAATGTCCACATGGGTGTATAGGAGTTTGCAGCTAGGATTAGAGTTAGTCTTTTCCTGCTAACAGATCTTTTACTTTATTGATGTCACAACTCGTCAGCTCAGTTTTCTTACCAGTAATTTTTACAATTGTAACAATTTTTCATTCTGCTCTACAAAGTGTGAAACAGTTTAAAAATGGATATTGCTAATGCTAATGCAAGATTTGGAAATTCTGCTGTGCCAACTCCACTGTGCACTGCTAAGGTCAAAGTCTTTTTTCATTGCGGCTCTTTTTAAATGGACTTGGGAAACTAAGGCTACATTTCCTTTGGTAGGTCAGCCGTAAAATTTTGCTTAGTAACTAAAATAAAGTTAAATTATTTCCACTGGGATTGAACAGATGTGTAACTTTGAGAGAAACACAGAGAATTAGCTTAGCAAGGAGTCCTTTTTCTTTCATTTCTCATTAGTAAGCACCAAACCTCAAAGCACTGAGTACTGACATTTCTATAGTGAAATTTTCTGTCACTTTTAACAGGCTGCAAGTGCATACTTGGCACATATAAGAAAAAATATTATAATTTTGTTGATATGCTGATATAGATCAGGTTGCCCAGAGAAGTAGATGCACCATCCCTGGAGACATTTAAGGCCAGCCTGGACGTGATTCTGAGCTACCTGATCTAGTTGAAGATGTCCCTGCTCATTGCAGGGGGGTTGGACTAGATGACCTTTGAAGGTCCCTTCCAACTCAAATTATTCTATGATTCTATTTTTATTTTTTTTTTTGCCCAAGGTCATATATTAAAAGATAAACTATAAAAGTTGCCTATCGGATCAAGCTCAGTGCATTGCCATGTGAATGTCTATTTTTTGTAAGAATGGGTGGGTACTTATGTAGATTAGATGATTTCTTTTATCATAGAAAATATTGTGCATTAATATACATAGCATTCATGTACATAATATTTATAAATTCATGGCTTAAAAAAAGTAGTAATGTGCAAAAAATATTATTCGTGGAATTAAACATTAACATTGAAATGAGTTTGCTTCTAACATGTCATATTAATTATTCTGGAAGGGGTGGCTCTTATGCAAAAATCCCTGCTACTCTCTCCAGTAAAAGGCCATGTTAACATATGCTGAATGACCTAGTTTTCAATTTCTTAACTTTTTCCCTCCTACCTCATAATGATCATTCTGCTGTGCTTGTATTTGTGTTAACATAATCGTATCTGTTTCTCACTCTTATTACAAAGGACAGATAGGATATTTATGGGAAAGAATGTCTAAATGACCAATTCTCAAAATTAATAACCGGACTATGAGCAAATTCAACAGCTGACATCTATCTTTAGAGGCAGAAGGGGGGCTTACTCTTATTTAAAAAAACTAACTTTCATTTGCTTCACTATCAATCCACTAACAGGGCTCCCACCCAGGAGCAGGGATCCACGATCACCTTCTGCCACATTGTTTTCCAAACAGTCCTATCTTAGCAGTGAATATTTAAAGGTCCTGACTTATTGGTGAAATGAAGTACAGGAAAACTGATAATCTCTTTTTCATTAGCTTTCAAGTCTCTTTTAATACACAGGATCAAGGTTAAGCGTGAAAGGATTATGGTTTGTTTCCACTGCTGAGAGACACAACATTTGCCCACACATCAGTCACAGCTACAGAACAGTATGAATTGATGTGATATGCCAAGGTAACAGGACTGCTTCTATGCCCAAGCATAGCTGCTGAAAAGTCAGCATGGGTATACTAGCACCTTGCGGCAGTCATTGCTATTACTGTAGTGTGCATACCCAGTCTCTGGGGTATATGTGTCAGGTAAAGGGCAGTAAAAAGGAAGCAGGAGGAGCACCAGCTGTAGCTGAACAGAACCCACTGCAAAGGAAACAAGTGGTAGGATGATAACTGAGAGTGACTGATAGATGCCTTTTGTTTCTCTTTTGATTTTAGAAATGTTCTTGTACAAGGTCATTGCAATCCACAGCCACCTGAATTCTGGGAGAGTTTCATTTGGCTGATAAAATCACTTAGATACATTTGTGATGATTCCTAGATAGTACAAACCAGTGGTGTGCCATGATGCAGAGGCAGCCTTGACTCCAGTGAGTAGACGCTTATGGTGCCGTGCCTTTCAGAGACACTGGCTTGGACTCAGGCCAATACATCTCTGGCAGTGTTCAAGGCTAGGTAGAATGAGGCTTTTAGCAACCTGGTCTAGTAGAAAGTGTCCCTGCCCATGGCAGAGGGGTTGGAATCAGATATCCTTAAGGTTTTCTTCCAACCCAAACCATTCTATGATTGTGTGTCTATGATATTTATCTTAAGAGTCTATGTGCTACTAAAGTGGCCTCATTTATGTGTACAGTCTTTCCATGCCTGTGTTTTTCTCCATGTATACCTGATGTATGGCTAGAGGTTTCCTATGCTCTTTCTTACTTAGAGTAATGCAACTAGAATTATAAGAATAATTCCTGGTTTAATTCATTTTAGCCTCAGAAGAAACATTTTCCAGTGCATTCAAGAAATCTGCAAGGTGGGATTTTTTGTGAGTTTGCTTTCGGTTTCTCAAATTAAAACTAGAAAAGTTTTATTTCTTTCTGTATTGTTGTTGGTTTGAGGTCTTTTACAGGGGGAACATGAAGAATGAAGGATTAAACAAAGCAGCTCAATGAGGACGAATCAGGACAGTGGAAAACCACCATTATGATTGCACCACTTAAAGACAAAAACCCCTGGAATTTCAAAATGTAAATCTTTTTGTATGAAGAATTAAACCATTTTTATTTATTAAAAATCATTCTAAAAGTTCTAACTAAAATAGTAACATTTTTTCTTTCGCCTTTGTTCTTTTAATGGAACAATTCAGTAAAGATTAATGGAATATACATTCCTCCCATTTACATTTTTCTTCAAAAGAATTGCTTCAGCTAAAAACTGACATGGCTCTGAACAAAAGAAATCTGAATACATATTATTTTGTCCTCACTGTGATTTATTTGCTTGCCTGAACAGAGAAGTCTTTGTGAGCCTTACCATTTGCTGCTCAGGTGAATTTAGGATAACTAGAATGGAAATTTTTAGAGAATAAATAGAAAAATGAAAACTGAGAAAAAAATCCCAATCCAACAACTATTGTAACCATTTGGGGCTACTATTGTATGCATGGTTGAAAAAGTATGTCTTTTTATTAGTTTAACTACTTAAATGACCAAAACACTGTAACTTCTCATTCATTTTTATGGGAACATTAAAGTTAATGATAGAACTTCATAGAAACCTAGTGCCATCAAAGTCTTTATTTTTAAACCAATTGAAATGTAAGCCATGAAATGTGATTGCATACAGCCTTTTCGCAAAATGCTTTACATTTTACTTTTATTTATATGACTTCGCTGAAAAAAAGGAGGAAAAAAGAATAGCAAGGTTACAGTTTGATTTTTTTCGTTATGGAATTTTTTGAAAACTCCACTGAGACTTTCTGTTATCATAAATAATGAAATCATTGAAGCGGATTATTTTTTAGAGTTTTCACAGTTCTGTCTTTTAATTAAAAGTTTTTCAACTTTTACTGCTAGAAAATGCTTGTTGCCATTTTAATTTAAACTAATATGAATTATGTGAACTTTTAAATGTTCCATTTACTAAAAACATTTCACTGAAGCCTATTTAAAATATTACAAATTAAAATGAACTAAAATGAAATAAATCAGACTGTTAGGCCCTGACGCTAGATTTGTATGTCACTCAGAACGGAAATCAAAGTATTTGTTTGTCTACATATGTGCTCGTGCATATTCTTTAGAAGAGAGAGTTTTACTTCTACTATCGAGTTCATTTACCTTGCACTACATAAATCCTTAAGTGTGCTATGGGGCTGGAGGAATGAGCAGTACCCATAGTCAACAAATACCACACAGAAATATGAGACTTTGCATTTGTTGTGATTTCCAGACAAGACAGAAAAGAAACTGCACCATCCTTTATGCTAAAATTGGGCTAATCAATCAAAGACAGCAATAAACTTCGCACCGTGGAAGAAGTGTTGTGAAAAAAATATTATAGTATACTGACTTTGCTGTTGATTTTAGTATTCAACCATGCATCTTTGGCATCAGAGACTAAAATATCATATGGTGTATGTTAAATGATGTTCCACTCCATGCAATACTCTCACACACTGAGCACATTAAAATGGAAGTAAGAGCTCTGCTTAGGACAGGATAAGCGGTTTCATTTCTGTTCAGTCAATTCCCACAACTTGCACCCTGTAGAAGAAGCAAGGCCAGGAAATTGGTACTGATATATTTTTGCTTTCACATCAGAAAGTATTGAAATAAGCACTCAAGACAAATAGTTACCTTTTTCAAAACTGCCCAGCGTTCGTCCTTCATTGCCTATTCTATCAGTCTGAGAATGAGAGTGAGACATCACTTTGCAAACAGAGGTCATACTGGAAAGAACGATGCCATGCATGACAAATGAAGTCCTCTGATTCATGAGGAAATTTTGATTTACATTTCAAATCAGTAGTGATCTCCACCCAAAACAGGCTGTGAGCAAAGAAGAAAGTGAACTCTGTATTTCCAAGGAGATAATTTGTGAAGCATAACATATGATGACACTAATCTTCTTTCATATGTCATTTCTCACCACCAAAGGATATGTTACTCCTCACTAAAAGAGCACTGCAGTTCATGAAAGCAATCTATATTTTCCCATTGGTTATATTATGTTCCATATATACCTAAAGAAGTGAAGTTCTCTATTATCCTGTTATTGATATTACTTTATAAAGTTTTCTGTCTTATATATAATTGAGATAGATTGTAATCTTAAATACAGAATAGTTTCCATAATAGTTTAAAAAGAGAAAAGCAAAACAATGCTATCAGTAATAAAACTTTCTTATCACAGTACATTACTTAAAATATCCTTCCCTTTAGCTAGGAAAGGTTTGGTTACCATACATCCTTCGTGGTTTGACTTTGGTTTCCTGTCAGGGTATAAAGCTGGCAGTCTCAGACATGGTTATGGAAAAAACATTTTTGTGTTGTTTTTTTTTTTTCTTTCTTTTGCCAAAACTAGCTTTTTATTGCTTAGCACAACTGAAAAGGATGGGTTATAGAGGGGAGACAAATACAAACGGTTACACGAAATAGAGGCAAATCTATGTGGCCATTACTTCTGTTGACATGAACAGAAAGAGCACACTGAATGAGGCAGTGGTTGAAAACATTTTCTCTGCTGGCAAAAAAGAAACAGAAAACAGTCCCTCATTCAAACAGATGTCCAAAAATTCCCATCACTGGACCAGATATCTGAAGTATATGCCTCCACCAAATTGTGGGAATGGATGCATTCCAAGACAAGCTGATGTGAATTAGCAACAAAATATGTCTTAGCTGATGTCTTATTTTTGCTAGTCATGCAGATCTGGCACAGAGCATGCCTGAGCTGGATTCTGCTCTTGTTTATGACAAACCTGTTAACACAGCTGCAGATGCCAGTCCAGATGTGCCTCCATGGCCCTTGTGCAGTTCCACTGTCTACATCCCTTCAGGGATATACAGGGAAAAGAACCGAAACATGTGACGCAAACTGAGGCATCTGATGGCAATGAGGTTGCAAAAATGTAAATTAGGAAAGATTTTGCCTTTCTGGAATTTTTGTTACACATGAAATTACCTTCTCCAGACAGAATAAAGATGGATTTTCAGATGCTAACTCTGGCAATAGCTAAAAAGCACTGGCCATTAGTAAATTCCTAGTGCACTTTGCCTAGGACCTTTACGAGCAGATACTCCCAACTCTGACAATGTTCCTTTTACAGGTACAAGTTTCAAATCATAATTGCGATTTAAACCTGGAAGCACGCACACTTCTGGTTGCATGTGAGGTGCTTTCTGCTGCCTGTCTGCACTTCAGAGCTTTTCTTTTGCCTAGTGGGGTGCACTCTCCAGGTATGAGTATCACATTAAATCCTAGTACGGCATTACACAGATGACAGAAAGTACTAAATTACTGAGGAATGTGCTATGTAGAAAGATGAAAAATGTGAAGAAAAATGACACCAAAAATATCACATAAAATTCTCATACAATAAGAACTGCCTTAAACCCTGTCGTTATCCTTTCCAAAGACTAAAAGGTGCTTTGACCTTGTCTTCAAAGGTAAACCCCAGAGCATCTCAGAGCAAACCACAATGTTTCTCTTTCTCTCCATAACTTTTTGTCTTGTTGGAAGTCAGCTAAGGAGAAAGCAAAATACATGAAAGCTGCCACTCACCTGGCCTAACACCTGTCTGGAATAGTCATGGGCGCAGAATAAGGACATAAAAAATATTCAACTGCATTCTGTGATTTAGATACAGAATCAAATAGAGTAAAGCTAGGAGAGGAAGGATTAGATCTATTACTCTGTTTAAAAAAAACAAGTGGAAAAGGCAAAGGAGAAGCCAAGTCACAGTGAAACCAAAACTGGAAATTTGAGATAAAAATAACCTAATTATATAAGTGGATTTTAGCTCTGACAACAAGGTTAATGATCTAACACTTGGAAGTATGCCAAGACACATTAGTGGCCATAAGCAGTCACAAATTTGGTTTTACAGTGAAGTGAAACAAGCCCTGCAGTACAACATCTCTTGTCATCCTGGTGAAACATTGGCTACGTATGTGATGAGTTGGGAAAAAGAAAACCTTTGTATTAAATAACATCCTTTCCTGTGACAGCTGAGCTGTATCTGGAGATAACCCACTTGAATGCTGATGGCAATCCTATTTCACTTTCAATATTGTTTTATTATTATAATTTTCTTCTTGTTGTTTTTTTTTTTTTTTTTGCTAATACTCTGAAATACACCACTGTACAGGGGTAGTAAAGGCCCCACTGTTCTTTCTCAAGGAGTATTAAACTTAATAGTATATGAATTCATTTGTGAAGAGAACAGACAGAAGGTGACTAACACCAGTTACCACAGTGCAAGACACACAGTGCAGCATTAGCTGGAAACTGTGGAGAAGGGAAAACTTTCCCAGATTTTTGATTTTTCTTTTTTTTTTTTAATTCAGAGAAAATTAAGGTCATCTATTCAGACAGAAGTGTGTGATAGAACAGAAAGCATGTACTGTGATCCCAGCTCTAGATGATACAGCTGTCCGTAAGAAGAAAGCAGAGGTGAAAAATGCCAAGGGAAAAAACAGCAGGTCTAAAGCAAGGAAGGGGAGCATAAACAGTAAGCTGGCAGAGCAGACAAGAGAAATGAATCAGTCAGACACAGGAATTAAAAGAAGAGCAAAACTGAAAGAACTCTGTCAGTTTAACGTAGCTTTTAAAGTGTCTAGCTCGACAGAACCTTAGGAGAAAAAGATTATTTCCGTAAGAAATACTGACAACCCTTCTTGCTGCATAAGGAGTCCTACAAGGAAATCTTGGCAAGTTGGAGCTGAGGGAGGACACCTCTGAACAGATCTGGGAATGGCAAAAAAAAAAAAATAAAGGAAAGAAAGGCTTAGATGAAAACCTTTCATAGTACTAGCCTGAAAATCCAAAATCAGACCATTACAGTGCAGATAGAAGGACAGATAGATCAGGAACTGAAGATAAACAGGAACTGATTTCATTAAAGAAGCTCTCATCCTGTGATAAACAGGATACTGCTTGGGCAAACAGTGCACAGGCAAAACTTTTCCAAGAACAACTATATTCCACAGTTATCTCTGTTTATATTCACTGTATACTCTCCTAATGTATGTCATAATAATAGCTCCCAATTTTTCTCTCTCACTGGCTTTACACTTCTGTAAATGCATTGGAATCATCAGTGGGCCTCCCAAATTGTCACAGGCTACATGAGAGCAGCTCATAGCAGTCCTGTGTAAAAGGAAATACATTTCCACTACAGGCACTGCAAACACAATTCTGTTTCACTCCCACTTGCAAATTCTCCGAGGCCCTTTGTGTCATTTTCCATTTCCGTATCCTTCCAAATTTACTTTCATTCTTTCTCATAATTTCATTGGAGCACATCTGTGATTGTAGCAGAGCACAACAACATAGATTTTCCGAGTGATGAGAAACACAACTATCACATATCCCCATACAGGCCCTGAGCAGTCCACCCTAGCTTCCTGCAAAGCTTTCAGTTGAATTTGAGGCACAACAATTGTTTTCAGGGCTCCCATTGTTGCTGGATCTCATTGATGCTAGCTACCAGCAGATCAGGGCTCTGACTTCCTGAGCACCTCTTCTACCTCATTTTGATAGCTACTTGCTTTCTGGTTTTCCATTTTAAGTTCATGCATAAGTACCCTTTGGAACATGGGTCCATTACAGCTGCAGGCCATAAACACCAGGAGCTGCTCACCTAGGAGGTGCAACCAGGGATCAGGCCATGCACAGTGGGCACAGTGCAGGGGAGCCTGGGGTGCTACAGTACCTGAGCACAGGTGAGCTGCTTCCTGCTAACTTTCATTACCTTCTCCAGCTTCCCAGAGCTGTGGCTTCTCCATTCTCTGCCTAGTGGCTAAATGCTACAGCTGCCTGTTGGTATCAAAGCACAAGGTTAATGGTTATACTCACAGCAGGAGACTTTTTCTCAGCTGACATCAAAATTGACATGTCCTGAAGAGCTAGTCATGTATTCCTTCATGCTTTAAATACAGTGGGACAGTGGGACAGTGGGATTGAGTGTGCCCTCAGCAAGTTTGCCAATGACACCAAACTGTGTGGTTCAGTTGATACACTGGAGGGAAGGGATGCCATCCAGAGGGACCACAGCATGCTTGTGAGGTGGGCTGATGCCAACCTTAGGAAGTTTAACCATGCCAAGTGCAAGGTCCTATCCCTGGGTCGGAACAATCCCAGGCACAGCTACAGGTTGGGCAGAGAAGAGATTCAGAGCAGCCCTGCAGAGAAGGACTTGGGGGTGTTGGTCAATGAGAAAATGAACATGAGCCGGCTTCAGTGTGCACTCGCAGCCCAGAAAGCCAACTGCATCCTGGGCTGCATCAAAAGGAGCGTGACCAGCAGGTCGAAGGAGGTGATCCTGCCCCTCTACTCTGCTCTCCTGAGACCTCACTTGGAGTATTGTGTGCAGTTCTGGTGTCCTCAACATAAAAAGGACATGGAACTGTTGGAACAAGTCCAGAGGAGGGCCACGAGGATGATCAGGGGACTGGAGCACCTCCCCTATGAAGGCAGGCTGAGAAAGTTGGGGCTGCTCAGCTTGGAGAAGAGAAGGCTGCATGGAGACCTCACAGCGGCCTTCCAGTATCTGAAGGGGGCCTACAAGGATGCTGGGGAGGGACTCTTCATTAGGGACTGTAGTGACAGGACAAGGGGTAACGGGTTCAAACTTAAACAGAGGAAGTTTATATTGGATATAAGGAAGAAATTCTTTACTGAGAGGGTAGTGATGCACTGGAATGGGTTGCCCAGGGAGGTTGTGAATGCTCCATCCCTGGCGGTGTTCAAGGCCATGTTGGAGAGAGCCTTGGATGGCATGGTTTAGTGTGGGGTGTCCCTGCCCATGGCAGGGGGGTTGGAACTGGATGATCTTAGGGTCCTTTCCAACCCTAACTATTCTATGATTCTACCCCTGACTTCATTGGGAACTTTGACTGAATGAGCAATGCAACAGAAGATTTTCAGTCATCTTCAAGAGATGGGAAAATCAAAGAAAATGTTCTGTTTAATTTTAGTGGCTCTTGGAAGGTAAACCTACAATTATTTGCATGATTGTATGGTGTAGATTTTTGTAGCTTACAAGCAAGAGCCATTTATGCTGGCCAAAGACCAGTGGTACTTTCTGCATTTTTCTCCATGTATCTTGCCTTACTACGTTGAGAATTGCTATTCTCTGCCTCTGAAACAAAAGAAATATTTAAATGATCTGTCTTGTTTTACTGAGGCCCAGTTAATTCATCTTCTTCCATTTCCTATCTCTCGTAGGCATTGAGAAAGCCTATACACAACTCTATTTCACAGATGTAGGAAGCTATGGAAGAACAGGATGAAGAAGGAAGAGTTACATAAAAAGATTTCACTGTTTCTGAAAGGATGATCATGTACTCATGTTCAGAAAGGAGGAAATCCGGTAGTATTGGCCAATATGATGTAGAAAATACTTAAACTGTATTTCAATAAAGTATCACAAAATAATAAAATTATTTATGTTAATACAATAATTTTATGCTTAGTTTTAATTTAAATGTCTTTTTGGGGATAAAGAAGAAAGTTGAATTGATGGTGAATGGATGAAGAATATGAGCCTTTATTGGACAAGATAGCCGCACACCAGGAAGGCATCTAGTGTATTTACACCAGACAGAGTGTCATGTTCACATAACTGCAGGTTATCAATGTCCTTCAGAGCCTATGTCTCATTCACAGCAAGCACAGGCATTTCTACAAATGGCAACTATATTAGGCTTGTTGAATTTACTGTGCTAGCATTGCCATACCTCTCTGGGACGGAACTGTGTTGGTCAGAGCTAAGCTGGGTATCCCCCAGTCCATGGTTGTACCTTCCAAACAGCTCTTAGTTAACTGAAGTGGCTGCTAGCGAAAAGCAAGTGTGAGCCAGAGCCTTTCTTCTTGTCTGTTAATGGGAAAAGCAGAAGGTGAAACCGAATGCCTAAGCTTCTTTTGAGGAAGTATATAACCAAGATGATGTCAGGCACTGTGGAGCAGTACGGTGAAAACACTGCAGATGCAAGGCTGCTTTCTAACTGCCAGAGCAAGGTGAAAGGTCTTCATATAGCTTCATTTTTAAATGATTTTGCACATAAACTAGGAATAATTAGGAATAAATTAGCAGCAGACTAACCAGGAGATGCTCAGGAAGACCTTGTTAAAAAGTCAATGCATATAACACTTAAAAAATGAAAAATCCGTGACTGTCATTTTCTGTATGAAAATCCTATTTGAACACCGTCCTAAATATCCTAAATATAAGGGCTCACTGTTAATTAAAAAAACCCCAAACAACAAAAAAAACAACCAAACAAAAAAGACCCAAACCACAAACCCAACAGCTGAATGAGAACAGAAGCGAGTTTGAAATCACATTTCACACTTGCACTAGCACATCTGGCTAGCTGGAAGGAGGTGGCAAACATAAAGCATAAAGGTGGAAACAGGAAGCGACGTTTTTCAGAAGTTAGTAGTGTATTGGTGCTTAACTTGTAGGTGTTCACTGCACAAAGACCTAATGTCTGGGTTTCATGGAGTTGAAAACTGTGAAAAGATGGAACTTCCAAGAAAGAGGGGGTTAGACCTTTAGCATCTAAGTCATTATTTGCCTCAGGCTGAGCATGCAGAAACTGAGCCCTCCTAAATCTGTGTGCAATCCTGGAAATGCTGACTTAAACTTTTTAACCCTCTGCTAATTTGCCATAGTGATTTTTTATTTCCCAGCTTACTGTACCTGCAGGATGTACCCTGCTAGATGACTGCAGCATCTATAGAGGAAATACCTTTTCCATCTAGAGAAACAAATGTTATCGAGCTGCCAAGCTGAACAGAAAGAGTTCACTTTATGCCCAGAGACACCTGCCTCAGGCATCATATCCCTGACATTCAGCTTTCACTGCCTGTGGCTTTGCCCCTCCCAGGCTGCTATTGTCAGCCATCCTATATTCTCATGTTCCGTACATCTCCCAACAGATGTAGCAAAATTAAGCCACATCTGTTGAATAATGTTTTAAGTTTCCTGTGCTGTTTAGGTCTCTTTGGCCTGCAGTCTCCAAAGACAGATTTAAACCGCTGGTTTGCCTAAGGCTTCGATTAGAGCTACTTGCAGAGCTACGTGTGTGTAAGCCTTCCCCTAAAGTCATTTTCCTTGTTCCTTGTTTACAATAGCCAGGCACTTTAGCACAAACTGTTTTTGACAGGGGAATAACATGTGTACTGCGCGGGAATAGTTAATACAAAAGATGTTCACTGTGCCGGAATTTGCGTAGGAAAACTCTGCCCAGAGCCCTGAATGGGGAGCCTCTGATCTGCAGTAAGTGCAAACGGGTAAATTATTTCCATTCCTCAAGACACTGTGCAGAATTTGCACAATTTCAGAGCTAGTCAGGTGAAGGAGTTTTACAAAGCACTGGGGCAAGATACTCAGAGACGTTGTGAAATGCCAAAAGGATTTCTCAGTGGGGAAAACAAAGGTTACGGGAGAAAGACCTCAGATAATCAAGAGAGATCTTAAGATTTCCTCCTGCTTCTCACCACTTGATGCTACTGAAACATATGTTTTATTACCTCTCAGGAGGCACAAACTAGTGCTATATTTGGCTGTCTGTAGTTTTCTACTGGTTTAGTTTTATTTGGCAATCACTGTCCTAGAGATGTCTCAATTCTCACACAGAAAAGAATGTTTTTACTGATAAAATTCCCCTAAGAATGCAATCAAGTAAAATTCAATTCAGCAAAAAAATATGCAGGCATATTACCAAATAGTTAGTTGTTTGGACAACAAAGAGTCTACGTATAATCAGGCTTCTCTCCCATACTCTCCGTTTCCTGTTTTTTTTTTTTTTTACCCTTAAGAAACAAATCCCATTCCCCTTTAGGTTTATCTGCAGGGCATAAGAAGATCCCTTCTTTGTCTCTATCCCTACCTTGCAGCCCACTTGGCCCTATTGTGGAAGCTGTCACTCAGCTGGTTGTGTGAGAAAACAGCCATGTAACCAGTCTTGCTGGGCTGTCACCAGAGAATGTTTTCTGTTTGTATTACTGGTGCTAAGTAAATGTTAGTATTTCCTTGATAAGAGCAGTGCCTAGTAATGAAAGAAACCATGTGGTAGGCATGAACCTTGGTGTGCCATTAATCCATTAAATGGGCAAACTGAAGAGACAGTTCAGGGCCCAGAGCCTGACTATTCCTTGCTCTGACAGAGCAGATTTCTGCCCTGTTTCAAAGAAGTGATATCTATTCCAAAAGATAATGCAATTGCTTGATTTTCTGTCTCTCTTTGTCCCAGCTTGAAATTCATAAAGAAAAGATTCTCTGAAGTTATTTAATAGTGAGTGGTTCTGAGAAAGTCAGAAATCAAATATAATAGATATTTTCTGGTACTGAGATGTTTCTGTGGATGTGGAAAAGGATTAGAGGATCTCTTTAGCTTCCTGCCAGACCATCTCCTGTGATTATATGCAATCACAAAAACTCTGAATCAGTGACCCAATACTGCTAAATACCAGAGTATTTAGAAAATAGTGTTTTTCCCCCAAGTACTATTTCCGATGGCAGAGAAGGGGGACTTGGTTGGTTTTTAAGGTGTGAGCTGAAACACTGGAGTTGGTTTTCATTTATGCCAAGCTGTTTTACCAACTACTCACGGTTTAGGTTTTGTAAATTGTGGTAATTGAGCAGTCAGTTCTCTTGGCTTTTTATGGCTGATTTGGCATTTATTCTTCAGAAATTTAGGTGTGGGCTATTTAACTCTTTGTTCCACCCAGAGCACTGAATTCCTCTACAGCTATTAGAATATCTCTAATGCTTCCTGTCTCTGCCTTCGCTGCCCTTAAGTAGCTGCTACTACTTCTCCATTCGTTTCCTCTGTTCTTCACCACTGGCCTGCTGTGAATTGCTGTTCCCTGGCCACTAACCACAAGTTTCTAAGGAGAAATGTAATGACTAGATTTGTATTTATCTACGGATCCTCAGAGTACTCCATCTTCCTTATTATCATTCACATTATAGTGTAGTATATCACAATTTGTCCTACTTCCCAAAGCAGAACATCAATGTTCCCACTCTCTTCCGTTTGTCCTACATTGTCGTTCTTCCCAGGGGTTCCAATTGTATGACCATATTTTACTCCTCCACTTCCACAAACCAGGATCCCAGGCCACAGTTTTGGTCTCCATAAGTAATAAAATATGAATCTTGATGATAGTCTCCTTTACATTACTCACCACTTTAATTATGCAATAATTGCAGTGAAATCCATGGTGATATTTCGGAGCTCTGTGTAATAAAGATGAGAAACTTTCCCTTTGTGCAGTGTTAAGTAAATTGTTATCAGATGACACCTGCATGATGACATGTGTGAAGAGAGGCAGTGGTCCCAGCTCACCTTGCACTTGGCACTTGCAGAGGTTTCTTACCTGCCTGCTACTGCTCGTATTGCTTCTCTTCAGACCATGACTCCACTTTTGTAGGTTCAGACCCTTAATTAAATTAGGTTATCATAGTTCTACAGAGAAAAATGTAAGACCAAATGAAAGTTAGCAAATGTTATGGTATTCATGCTTCTTTCCACTTTTCAGATAGATAGAAAGTCAGAAAGGTCTCATGCTGTTTTGTTGCTGAAAGGGAAAAAAAAGTTGATAGAAGAAAGAAAAATGCTAAAAAATTGCATTATGAAAAATAAATTAAAACCAATTCTGATGACCCCTTAGCTCTGGTCCTAACAAGGCCCATATAAAGTAAAATATATAAAAAAGTATCAAGCTCAGCAAAATATTAACCTCATTTTCTTCACTTAAAAAAGGATTGCTTTTTAGGTTCTGCTTAACAGAGGTGGCTCACATTTGCTGCATAGTCTGTACCTACTACTGGTCATGATTTCTCTTCTGACTTCCAAGCAAAAGCTGCTTTCCCAAAGAGTAGTAGCTAGTTTGTAGGTCATCTGCTCTGCTTCCCCTTTGACTTTTCTGTACAGCTCTTCCCAGTTTTTTAATGCTCTTCCTGCCCCTCCTGCCCTTTTTTCACCCTTAGTTTCTAGAGGGCACTACACTATTGTTCCTGCTCACTTTTCAGCTATTGAGGTACCTGTTTTTTTAGCAGGCATAGCTCTTCTCATATACTTGGAGGCAAGTACTAACAATGGTGGGAGGGCACCACAGACAGAATGGATCATCATGCCTCATAATGGCAGCTTAACCTTTATGGTCGTAGCATTGGGATGGGTGGCAGGCACAGGATCTTCCTGATTCCTACCCATGTCCAGTGAAGATTCAGAGGAATCCGTCTGTCAACGCCGAAATCGATCAAATCATACAATGTGCTTAATTTAAAAGCAGTGAGATTTTATAATCATGACACAATTGCAGTTCTTTTTGTTCTTTTCATAGTCTTATCAGGTATCCAGATAAAAGATTCAAATTTCTTTTTTTCTTCAGTTATGAGGCATAGAAACCTTTTGTTTCATTTTTGTGATGAAAAAAGGTTTCTGATCTCACATGATTGTAGGACCTGAAGTACCAAGTAAAATATATAATAAAATTTTAAAAAAGAGTGGATATTGATAACACTCAACCTGACTGAAATACTGAGATTTAAAAGCAATAAGCTGGTGCCTTTGCTCTATATAGCTGAAATGAGAATAGGATGCTTACAAGTGAATTTAAAAAGTAAGAGAAAAAAAGCTGTTTTTCTTTTAGTAGAATCATAGAATCATTTGGGTTGGCAAGGACCTCAGGATCATCTAGTTCCAACTCCTCTGCCATGGGCAAGGACACCTTCCACTAGACCACGTTGCCCAAGGCTCTGTCCAACACTTCCAGCTCGTTCAGGACATTCAAGTTCCTAAAATGATCTCAAATCAGATCCTCTCCTACAGTGGGCCTAAGGTCTTTATTCTCACAGTCCCTGCATCCGCCTCCCAAGACTTGGCAGTGTGATCGGAGCACTTGCCAGTGAAGGCTGAGGCAAAGAAGTCACTGAAAGCCTCAGCGTTCTCCAAATCCCAGGTAGCCAGTTCTGCCATTAACTTCTGGAGAGAGTCCACATTAACCCTAGTCTGCCTTTTGTTTGTGACATACCTCAAGCCTTTCCTGTTACTTTGATATCCCTGGCCATTTTCACGGCCATGTTACTATTAAAACTACTAGCTTAATACGTATGATCTGTTTATCAAGAAAAAAACCACATCATTTTGTTTAAGAAGAGAAACAACCATAATTCAGTAGATGGGACAGACTGGCTTTTCCGCAGCACCTGGCTCAGATGTCACCTATTCAAAATGCCAGATTACGTGGATGGGCAGTTGAAGGGAACAGAGGTGTAGTGCAAACTCATTTGTTGTTTATAAATGGGGGCTTGCAATATAAAAAAAAAATTGAGAAGACATGCAGAAGATAATATTCAACTTAAGTGAAATAAGTGCAATGAATCAGGCTGTCAAAACTTAAGCTTAAACATAGAATCACAGAATCATAGAATCATAGAGTAGTTAGGGTGGGAAAGGACCCTAAGATCATCCAGTTCCAGCCCCCCTGCCATGGGCAGGGACACCTCACACTAAACCATGCCACCCAAGGCCTCATCCAACCTGGCCTTGAACACCGCCAAGGATGGGGCATTCACAGCCTCCCTGGGCAACCCATTCCAGTGCCTCACCACCCTCACAGTAAAGAACTTCCTCCATATATCCAATCTAAACATCCCCTGTTTAATTTGAACCCGTTACCCTTTTTCCTGTCACTACAGTCCCTGATGAAGAGTCCCTCCTCAGCATCCTTGTAGGCCCCCTTCAGATACTGGAAGGCTGCTGCTATGAGGTCTCCACGCAGCCTTCTCTTCTCCAGGCTGAACAGCCTCAACTTTCTCAGCCTGCCTCCATACGGGAGGGGCTCCAGTCCCCTGATCATCCTCGTGGCCCTCCTCTGGACTTGTTCCAACAGTTCCATGTCCCTTTTATGTTGAGGACACCAGAACTGCACACAATACTCCAAGTGAGGTCTCAGGAGAGCAGAGTAGAGGGGCAGGATCACCTCCTTCGACCTGCTGGTCACGCTCCTCTTGATGCAGCCCAGGATACGGTTGGCTTTCTGGGCTGCGAGCGCACACTGCTGGCTCATGTTCATTTTTTCATCGACCAACACCCCCAAGTCCTTCTCTGCAGGGCTGCTCTGAATCTCTTCTCTGCCCAACCTGTAGCTGTGCCTGGGATTGCTCCGACCCAGGGGTAGGACCTTGCACTTGGCATGGTTAAACTTCCTAAGGTTGGCATCAGCCCACCTCACAAGCGTGTTGAGGTCCCTCTGGATGGCATCCCTTCCCTCCAGCGTATCAACCGAACCACACAGTTTGGTGTCATCGGCAAACTTGCTGAGGGCACACTCAATCCCACTGTCCATGCCCATGTTAATACTAGATACTTGCTTAACCACAAGCATCAGGATTCAAATTATTTTATACAATCTTTCTTTTTTCTTGTGTGTGTATCTCTGTGTGGAAAGTGGACTAAATCTTGGGGGTTTTTTCCTGATAAATATGCAAAAGATTAATATATTCCACCACACACAGGCCTTGTTTCACATAATTTGGGTGATTTAAGTTATGCAAGTATTAGATATGCAGTGGGTAACTCTAACAGGAACTATAGTTTAATATAGTTTGGTGTCAATGATCTGACTGACAGGTAAGCTAGAACTATTTAAGTCAAAACTAAAAAAAATGCAGAACAGCATGATTTATAAAGAACAAAAGTTCATCCTTGGGTCTGTTCCTCGTTATACTGGCATGAATCAGAAGTAACTCCAGCAAAACAAGACTGGAGAAGCATACATTTGCTGCTGAACCACACAAGTCCTGGAAATGGAATTTCACTGCTTTTGTTATTTACATTTGTCTTTTAATATCATCCTTTGGATTTCCATGTTTGGTGCTGTATACAGATTTAACTCAGCTCTCAGGCAAAAATACATAATTATGATGATTTCTAAAACCTGTATTATTTAATTCACTGACCATCTGTTGGATAAATAGCTAATTAATCCTTTTTGTTATTTATAGATCATATCACTATATGTTCCAAAAAAAGCTGCTTTGGTCTTTTGGGTAAAAACTGAATAAACCTGACATAAAAATGTTTAGGTATATTTAAAGTAAAATTAAAGAAACACATCTATAGTGCAGCAAAGATGTGAAAATGTTAGGGTTTGTTTTGCTTTGGGTTTTTTTTTTTTTTCCTTGAATGCTTTATAAATAAAGAAAAAAATGAATGCCACATATAAGACAGAACTCAGACCCCAGAACTGCCTGCAACAGTGCTGCGGAAAGCATCTGCTGCTCAAAGTCACAAGTGCACAGCTGACCTTTTCTGCCTAACGCCTTCATGGTGAACACATGCTTTGCATAAGAAGGGAAAGGCCAAAATATCAGAATGGAGCCTGATATGAAATAACATTATTGCCATTGCCATGTTTGCCCATGGACACCCCCTCATGAACATACACGGTTTCACAAGCTATAAACAGGGTTCCAGTCTGATCTTGGGGAAGGAAAAAGGGTGAGAACAAACTGATAATAACCAGAGAAAGAAAACCTTGGATAGCTCTGGCTGTTGAGGGAAGATGAGTTTGGGATCTTCCCTGCCTGAGTCACTCTCCACCTCCACTACCTGCCACAAAGGCAAAGCTACACTTGCAAGCTGGAGCGCCTGGCCATGCTATTGAGCTGTTTTCCTACACTGTTATGGACTAAAGCATGTCAGCCAGCAAAGAAGGTCCCCTTGCTTATGCCAGCCTAACTTGCCATACTTGCTCTGCATAAGCTATGCAGTTGCTAATATATTTTCAACATGTTGCTCCTCTAGCTGATGCTCACCTTTTGTTGAAGTGTATACAAGTGAATAGGGAGGATAATTTGGACAAAACAGTTTATTGGATTTGGCATGAACTAGATAACAGAAGTGCTTTTCTTCTCACTGCCATCTTATGCAATCTACACTGTAAATGTCTTTTTCCAACCTTTTAATAAGGTTAAAAATACATGAGATATTGTGTTTTCAGTTAGCCTCACAGGCCTTCCACCAAACATCAAAAATCTATAAACGCAAGGATGCTCCCTGTCTGCTAAGCTGACACATTTCCGATGATCATTTTCTGCTCCTGTGTACAGGGGCATTTTGTACATTACATTACATACAATATTTGCACAGATCTGGAAGGTGGCAACCCATTTATTCTTGTTGGGTTACAGCTCTTCCTCCATAGTTTCTGAGTTAAATACTCATTAAGTCATTCTTATCAACAAATTAGTATGTGTGGTTTTTTAAGAACCCACTCAGAACGCTAATTTTAGGAAGACATTTGAACGAGAAGCAGAATTTCTCTATGTGCAATTTATATATCCACTTGAAAATATGGTTTTGTAATGAAATGCTGAGAGATCCTTAATTATTGCAGCTTTAGTGGCACCATTATAATACTAAGAAGAGACCATCTAAAAAATAATTCACTACAGCAGAAATTTGCTGACTATACACCTGCTTCTCAAATGAAAACAGAATTCAGTGTCAAAGCATCCTTTTGACTTAGTGCTGTTTTCCTGCTCACTTGGTCTCAGTATTTCTTGCACATGACTGACAAGTATATCTGCAAAATAATAAAATGTGAGGAAAAAAAATAGCCTTCTAGTTAGTGTTTCTGCTGAGGCACTAATTCATTTCACCTCCTATGTGATATCAACATTATGTCTAAGCAGATTTTATGAGAAGGCTAACTGAAGTGAAAATCAAGCCAATGAATTGTTTAATATGAACTAATGAAAACCAGATATAAAAGGCTTTCACAACTGGTTTGGAGCTTTAATTGTCAAAGTGATGTAAATTCAGAACATTTCTAGGTAATGAAAAGAAACTGCAATTGTGTCACTTTGTGATAATTGATTTTAATCAAATAGTCCTATAAACAACCCTGTCCTGAAAGATACTAAGTGAAATAAAGAGTTTGCAAGGTAAAAGTTGGAATTACTATAGAGTGAAAATGTCAAGTGCATTATTGTTTGTGTCTTCTGCCTTGTACTTACATTGTAAGTGCTGATGAATGTATCTTCCTGCAACTTAAATAATCAATCATGTCATGGTGACATTTATATTTGCTTGATCAACAAATGCTTCTTCACTGTACAGCCTGAAACCCAAACAAACTGAGCATGACTGATTTTGTGTTTGAGCCTTTCACACTGTTGTACTGCAGTAATGCTTGTGATGCCAAGTCTTGGAGTTGGAATACACTTAGAGTCTTCTTCCCTTCACCATACTTGTTAAACTCCTGCTGGGGTGAATATGCCTAAAGACAAATATCTGTATGATTTCTGTGAGACTCTTTGCATTTCCACATTAATAAGCAAATGATTGATTAACAAATGTAAAAGAAGAAAAAAGAAGTGTATAGCACTTTTCCTCTAGTTGTGCTCCAGAAACATTGAAGACTTGAGAAAAGTATCTTGCATTTTATATCTATCTATATCTATACCATCTATATCTATGTCTATGTCTATGCCTGTGTCTGTGTCTATTTCTATTTCTATAATCTATAATCTATAGTCGATAATCTATAATCTAATTTATAATCTATAACATTTTTTTACATAACAGTTCTGGGAAGCAGTGGCTATAGTACTCTCTGTAGTGTTCATTCTTCACTAGCTTTTTTTCTTACACTGCAGTCACATGCCTTCAGTGGGTATTCGATATTCAGCTTTCATAATGCTTCCCACCTATCTTGCTCCCATCTTGTATTGGTGGGAACAGTCAACCTGTGGATGCTGCAAGGGAGGATCAAGCCCTATATTACTAAAAACACCATTCTGGGTGGCACCTGTTTTTCAGATTATTTAAATTTCATACAGCCCACATGAACAGAGACACATATTTAACCAGAATTCAGTGTTATGCAACAAAAGTTATGCAGAAAGGAAGGGGAAAGCATCTACTCACATTGAAGGGATTATCAAAGCATCATATTATGGAATTTAGTTTTTGTTACATGCAAAGACTTAACTACCCTCCAGGATATCGGTCTACAGCAGAATAAGTTCTGTTCCAGTAATCACCCAATTTTGTCAGTCTTTTGTGTTTCAATATACTCTTTCAGCAAACGCAATTTTTAGATTTTTAAGTTAAAAGATAGTTACTCTGAGGTAAAGAAAACTTGAAAAATCATATCCATCAAATCCCTCCACCTAAAAATTTATGACAACAGAATTCAAGGAAAGAAGAGATCCTTCAGGGTACAACAAACGGAAAAGCCACATGCTGGTAGACCTGGACACCCTGTACATATTGGTCTAAACTGAGGAGAGAGAAACACTGCTCTGGAATATGCTTCACTTTCCATTGGATCATTCCACCACTTTGATTAAACCTAGATGCAGTCTTCTTCTGCCAGTACCCTCCTCTTTTTCTATCTACTGCTGGGAGAATTGGTGCTCAATCTAGCTAAATAGCAGGAGACAGAGGAAGATGATCCAAGCACTACAGAGATCTTTGCAGGAGGACCTTTGCTAGTGCAAACATTCAGCTGTTTCTTACACTATGGTCTCTCAATTTCTCTTGCATGCAGTTGCTGGTGTTCCTGTATTTTCCCTGTTCTGAGATTTCTGAGATAAAGCTATAGGGGTCTATTCTTCACTTTCAGAACTATTCCAGTTCCTTTCTTCAGAAAGTCAAAACATTACGTGCCACAGCACTGAAACAGTGCAGGACAAAATGGTCCAATGTCACTAAACTCCCTTAAGACAGAGGACAAAACCCTAAAATTAGTCATATAACCTGTGGAAAGCCCAAGGTTTTGTTCTGGTGCTGGTACATGGGTAGATTTTTATGTCATACTATCTCATATCTGTCTAGAAGACTGCTTAGGCTCTTGCTTTCCAGGCCACATCACGGTGTTGAAAGAAGGGTCACCACAAGCTGCAGGAAGAAAAGGGGTCCATACTCCATTTTTGCAGAATGTTTAAGAAGCTGGAGAAGGTGTATGCCAGTAAATCATGCATTTTAGAAGGGCACAGATGTTCCCTGTGCAGGATGTCCTTTGGCAGTATAGAAGTCCTTGGCCTTCCTTGGTCTCACAGGAAGCTGAATTGCAGTTTCTCAGTAGCTTTTTGAGGCATGTTGGATTCCATCCTGCTTGTTGAAATGTATGGTTTAAAATGAGTGAAGAATAACGTTTGATAGGTTCTATGTAGCATGCATGCTCATCGATCTCAGGGGAACCTGGAATAGAAAGGTCCACGAGGAAGGTAACAATCCATAAACATCAAATGTAACAGCGTGCCTAATACTTAGTGGCAGAATCAATATCTGAAGAACTTTCTGTTTTGGTGCCTTTGAATGATGCCACAGAAACCTTACTGCTGCAAGGCTGATGAATGGAGTCAGCAGAAGTGATCTGACAAACATGGGTGAAAATGAACTCAGAATCTCTCCTCCCTAAACAAGGCTGACTTTAATCGTTTCATTCATGAAGATAAAGTAACTGCAGAGAATCTAGCTTTATCTGGGGCACTCTTGTTTCAATTGATTTGTCTTGTCACGTATTGGAAATATGCTTTATCCCACAGACATCAGCATTTTCTTTGGAAAGGTTTGACTTAACTAACTGACTGTGTTTGGAGATGCAAAAAAAATCATACCACAATTAGTATTCACTTCTGAAATAGCAAAACATTCTGCAGAACATGGACCTTTCCGTTCCCTCCAGCTTCTTTCTTACTTTCCTCTGCTGTGTGTGCTCAAGCAAAAAAAAACCCCTTAATTCAGCACATTTTGAATTTTTTGCAAGAAAAATTTAATTCTGTGTTTTCCTCATGTATCTTCATTATGCTGGACACAATTATCAGGTCATCCAAAGCAAATTCTTTGTTTAATGCATACAGAAGTACAAATACATATGCTGTGTCTCATTATTTCTCCATTTTCACTGGAAATATTAAAGAAAAGAGCTGGCTATGGCATAGAGATGAGTGGATGAGGGACCCAGTCTCTGGACTTCATTTACCCATATGTCTCCCTAATTACATATTATTTTTTGAAGTACTCTGCACATATCCTTCAGCATGACTGGCCTTCTTCTGTCTACCTGTTAGCGAAAGCACCATTACATAGTGCATTTGCTTTCAGATTAGCACAGTCGATCTCCTCGGTACGGTGCAGCACCCAGAAAGATCAATCAAGCAACAGTCTTTGCAGGCAGCAGCATTTCTGGTATCAATACCTGGTATCTCCTGCCTCAGCTCTACCAGCATAGCCCTCCTTGGAGAGCAGACTCTATGAAAACCTGTCGCTTTTCCCCACCAGATGGCAATGTGACAGCAAGAGGTCTATGTCTGGTAGGAGGGATGCAAACTGCACTTTCCCTGTTGCAAATCATTTCCATATGGAAATTCACCCAGTTACAAGTCATTTCCAAGACATTCCAATTTCATGGATGATGGACGTACTTGGAAGAGCGTTCTTGCTTACTTCTTTCCTCCCCATCTTTTTCTTTTATTCAGTCTTTTGATTTTTTTTTCTACATTGCCTACTCTTGCTTATATCTAGAAAGTTCATTTATCTTTTCTATACTAAAGCAGTCTTTTATTCTCTCCTTTGCAATGTAATCACCCATAGCAAAGTATAATAACAATACTTAGCATGTACATAAGGCTTAACATCTTCAAAGCACTGTGAAAACATATCCCCTCTTCTGAGAGGCAGGTAAGCAGAGTCAGCTATGTTTTACAGAAAGAGCAAGTGAAGCAGTTAGGTAAGTAATACAGCTAAGGAGAGGCTGGATGACTCAGAAGTTCTTTCTAGTCTTAGGTGTTGACCATTAGATAACAAATCTGCTGCTGTGTTTACAGCTGTTTCTCTTTGTTCTCTTTCAAATGTCATTTTGTCTTTGTTTTGGAAGTGCGTTTCTTCCTTCATTTCATCTCAGAATATGATAGGATATTTTTCCCCTACTTGTATTTCAAAGCAGAACTCTTTTGCTGCTCAGCTAAAGCAAGGTTCTTCTTACTGGTACCTCTTTTTGTAGTTCAAAGCAGGATTTTTTGACTTCTTGTAGTTCAAAGCAGCGATCTTTCTCTTGTAGTCTAAAACCAGGGTTCTTTTTAGTTCAACCCTGGATAATTTGTTCATCTCAGTGAATTAGATATGCTATACATACGTATTCTGGACATTAAGTCTTTCCTTCAATACCGAGACTAATCACAGTCACTTTCAAAATCTTACTGCTTCCCATCATGTCCTTTGGCTGTCTGTTTCTCTCATGATCCCTGGCGTTTTCTATTTCATATCTAATAGTGATGATATATTCAGTGCAGACATAGACATGAATACTGCTTAGACCACATTTTCAGATGGAGCTTGTGTATTTTGTCTGATTTTGGGGAGCAGTGCTTATTTTGAGGCACTGACATGGTTAATACATACTGTACTTTGAAAACCAGACCTTTTCCTCTCACTTCTTCTTACTGTCAGCCTTTTTCTGCGCACAACACAAATGAGAGAAAAATCCTCTAACCCAGACAAATGTTATTTTTTAAAAACATTTCATTAAATGTCTCTCACTAGGTATTTTGGAACAACCTAGAATTACCAAATGCAATTTGGAAGCACTATCTTGTTCCACTGAGCAATTTTTAACCCTTACTTACCCTACATTTAAAAATGTCTCTCTGTGGCCTGTTGCTGGAAAAGATCTGTGCTGACAGAATTCCATGATATGTTATGATGCTGTACTGACAAAAAGAAACTGAAATAACTGGGAAACATATTTACAAATCTACAGAGTTCTTAGGAGAGTAATGAAACTAGAAAGACTGCCAGTGGGGTCTCTGGAAGAGATTTTCAGCTCTGGGCTACCTCAGTTAGTCATACCATCAACTGGTATAAATGTGGTGTGGCACCATCTAACCATGTAACAGAAATATATCCTTCTCTCTGATTAATAATACATAAAGTGTTGTCATTTTAAGTGTGGAAGATTAAAAAACTAGAACTCCTTAAAGTGATTTACAGTTCTGGCAACTGAAAACTTTTACTACCTTACCTCATGTGCTGTAGTCTGAAAAAGTGAGTGCTCATTTAGTCTCAGATGTCACCACACCATTAAAAACAAGATGCCTTGGGATTCCCCATTGTATGACTGCGGCTTTAACTTATATAATTGTCCATTTCATGTCTGCTTGTGTGCTGCAAATCTGGTCTCAGCAAAGTTAATTTTTTCACCTAGTACTCCCTCTGCTCATTTCTGAAGAAACAAAAACAGATTTCCTGCAAACTGGCTAGAAGCTCTGTTAGCTTTCTTCTCTCTGGAGGAACACATTTTAGTCATGGGAGTGCAGCTGATAATGGCTGTAGAAATAACACTTCAGCTCAAAGTTTCTTTAAGCACTACTTTGTCTGTCACCTGAGTATTCTCAGGAGTAAAAACTATTATTCTACCTGCACTGAAAAATGTGTGTATTTTTGAAAGCGTTTCTCTCTCACCCACAAATATGCACACACAATACCTATCTCTGCTGAGCAAAAAGCGCTTATCGGTATACTCCCATTCAAGTGTTCTCCACAAGTTTCTCCTACTCCTTCTGGCTTTATTAGTAAGAGATTTGTTATTTCCCAGACAGAATATCCCTGCCATTTAATATGTGGGAATACAAAGTCCATCTTCTCAGTCTTATTTGACAGAAAGAGGGATTAGGCACCCAGAAAGATAGAAAAATAAAGATGGAATTGATCCATCGAGTAGTGCCAATGGCTCAATAATTTTCTCTCCCAACCTCATTATCTACATTCAGTGAAAAGCTATGAAATGGTGTTAAATAATTTTGCATCAAATTCTCTGTGAGTTAGTATATTCCTGCCTCTCAAAAGAGTAGTTGTGGTCCTAGCACTTGCCCACACGGAAGCCAGCACTGCACACATTAATTGTGGATGGCAGCCTAACAGCCTACATTAGCTGCCGTGTTCCCTACACCTGTTATAAAATATGAGGGGGTTTTATGGATAGGGGAAAAATGAATAGTTCTAAGATCAGCACTAAGAAATTGGTTTATTCCTCTGCACTTTATTTCATAGCTGTATTCTACATGAAGATAGCCATCTTTCCCATATCCAGCTACTTATCCAGAATCTATCCAGAATCTTTGTTTTCCCCAATGTAGTTATTTCTTGATAAAAACAATGTAGTTATTTCTTGATAAATACAACATAAAACATTATAAATACAATATAAAACAAGATAAATACAACACTAGGAGTATAGCTAGATCTAATGAGTTCGCAGGGAGTTTAATTTGATGTAACATAGTTGCTGATGAGGCTGAAATTTCCCACTGACATGTATGGTTCAGTCTTATGAAGCATGTATTTAAAAGGCAGAGGATCCACACTGACAGTATCCAAAATTCACAGACCAAACAGCTTATTGGGAAAGAACTGAGGCCTTGTTTTCTGACAGCACCCTGCAAGGTGACCTGAGCATTGGTGTAAACTACAGATCTTACAGTGATATCCCCTGGTCATTATGGAAACCTTTTCCAGCAACAAGACATCAGTGCCACAATAGGTGGGAGATGGTGGCAGCTGCCTGTGAGCTACCATCCTGGACAGGATAGGCTGGACACTCTGCTTACACTTCTGCCAGGAAACAGTCCTTCTATTCCCCTTGTCATTGATTGCTCCAGATAGCTCTGAATGCAATGCTTGCAAAAGTATGTCTGAATGACTCATGACTCATTTGCAAGGAGTAATTTACCAGGTCTATTCAGTCTCATTTCCTGTTTGTGGGACTATCCGCATGCAAGTCACGATTTCCTCAAATGTATTCATTGTCCAAAGTTAATTTTGTTTAACCACGCGGACTGAATATGAACTATTCTCTGTATGTGATCTCCCTTGCTCCAAAAAGATTTGCACAAAATTGTAAGAGATAGAATCTATCATGTGACAGGACAAGGAGGAATGGCTTTGAGCTGAAAGAGTGGAGATTTAGATTAGGAAAAATTCTTCACTGTGAGGGTGGTGAGACACTAGAACAATTTGCCCAGAGAAGTTGTGGCTGCCCTATCCCTTCCTGTGTTTAAGGCCAGGTTGGACGGGGCTTTGAGCAACTTGGTCTAGTGGAAGGTGTCCCTGCCTATGGCAGGGGGTTGGAACTACATGAGCTTCAAAGTCCCTTCCAACCCAAACCATTCTATGATTTTCTGATTCTGCGTGGCTTCGCTTCTGTTTCTTGGCCATGTGAAAGCAGTGTTGCATGTGAAAGTTGCAATAATGGGGCTTGGTAGACACCTTGCACATGAGTGCAGAAATAAGAACAGGATGGCTGTGGCTCTCACATCTTGCATAAATGACCACTGGCTGGCATGCACAGGGTTAGTGTGGATTCCACTCAATGGCACCACTGGGAGAGATTGATGCTGTATGCTCATTTCAGTGTCTGACATTCTGAAGCTAATCTTCTGTCAGCATAGATCAAGTCTCAGCTACTGAGGAGCTGGTCCCCAGTATATAGTCCGACTTTTTCACCTCTTTGCTGAGAGTTCGTAAAAAATGTTTTTTCCTCACAGTAAACTATGGCACATCTTTTTTAAATACCATTATATAACTTTCTTCTGTGACTGACTCATCTCTCTGTTATGTCACTGTTATATTAGTGAATGCACTGAAGATGTTCCTGATTTAAACAAACAAGCAAGAGGGCAATCAGGCCCTACATACTCAGGCAAACAATCTAGAAAGTGAATTATAGATAGGCATAAAGTAAATGTATGAATGTGTTCAAGCTGATTTGTTGACTCAGTTCTATAAACACCTCTTGGATTTTAATCTACACTCTTCTGTTTTCTGGTTTTATGCATAATTCAATTTTTTTTTAAATTCATCTTTTGTGTTAGATTTCTTCATGTATTTTGCCATTTGGAGGCTTACGAATGCAGCACATTTCAAGATGTGGATGTGATATATATCTGTTTTTCTCAGGAAAAATAAAATGAAAAAACATTACAAGTGAAAAATATGTAAAACCCAGCAACAGCAACATTTGCAGTTAACAAAAGCAACAAGACTTGCTGTTCGTATTGGAACCGACACCACATTTCCCATTGTATTTTACAGAGGCATCTGATTTTATCTAGGCATACTCTGTCCTTCCCCATCTCCTACACTCTCCATGGTGCACATCTCCACTGTACAGCTGGTCTGCTGAGCCTTTCTGCTTCTTCCATTGTCACTGCATCCAAGTTAGACCTGCCAGCTAGAGAATCCACCAGTGGGTCTACATGGCTAATGTAATGGCTGCCTTTACCTCACAATCTTCCTAACCTTGAAAGCATCACCCCCCACCCCCCCTCAAAATCCATTGAGCTTTTGTTGTCAGGGGCAGAATGGGATACACAAGCTTTTTAAGATGAGAAGAACAGCATCTAAGTCCATGCTACTCAGGTCCTAAGACACTCAACCCCAAACGCAGACCAGGGAAACAAAAAATATAAAAAGCACACAGGAAAGATAGCAGTTTCAGCATGGTAGCTTAAGAAGAAACAGGCAGCAATTTGTAGCAAAAGAAGGAAATTGTATTGATTTTACCAGGCACAACTGTAATGTGTATAAGGATGTGAAAATCGGCTTGGATGAAGTGTTTACCTATTTGTCCTCTATATGTCTGTATTTTCTTCCCCAAATAAACAGTCCCTCAGTCCTTCCTTCTTCTTTCTTTCTATCTTTTTGTCCACCCTAACAAGCCAACAGGTGTTTAAACTATCAAACAAATACTAGTAAATTGTTGCTGCTCCCTGTGACACTGGGTGTATACCACTGTACTCAAATGAAATAAGAGCAAAGGTGGTCTGAATAAAAAACACGTAGCAATCCACTGAATCTGAATTTAACCTATTATACATCTGCTTAACACTAACACAACAGAACAATCGGGTCACTCATTTCTACAGTATGTTTAACTGTATTGGATTGGTGGCTTAGCTAATTACTTTAATACGCACTGGATTTTCATGCATATAGATATTTTCTGGCCTAATCATAATTGCTTCATTTAACTCCATAAATCAATCTTGGCTATAGATTGCTTTATCTAAAATGAACTAGGTATAGAAGCAGGTGCATTTTGTATTGCTAATTGTTTTACCATGTCCTAGATACAATATCTCAAATTTATAACTGCAAATTGAAGGCTAGCTCCTTAGCTTTCTTTTTTGTGAAGTAAGTTTGTTAGCCAGGCTTCATTAAACCCCTGAAATAAATGACTTTGACAAGCTCTCAACTGATTCTTCTGACTCCTGGACCTTTCCTTAGATGAGTGGAACACTGGCTCATACTTAAACTCTCCCTCTTCTTTTTTTTTAACTTTAAATCCATGTCACTTTTATCTAGCACCCATCCTACATGTGTGACAAGCAGTTGAAACTAGGCTGTTGCTGGTTTCTAAATATATATCACTGTGTGAACACTTTCAAATAAGTACTGATACTTGAGTGATGAATTCAGCTGCTAACATTATATTAGACCCATTCCATTAAATTATTTCAAGACCCATTTTAGACACATCTGACCTTAAGTTACCTGGTTTTTCCTCCTGACAAGGTAAGACTGCCTCTTACTGCATACTTACCTTCCACTGCTTCTCAGGCGTCTCAAGAAATAGGTCTTTTCACACATTTCAAGGCAAACACTTCCCTTCTGACAGGAAGTGATATTTAGTTTGGATTCTCTTAATATTAAATTTAAATTATTTTCCATCCAGTGTCACACTAACAAATCTGCCTACTCCCTCTTTTCAGTGTTCAGGAAAAGTATTTCAAGGCTATTTGGAAAATCATCAGGACACATCCTTCAGTAAGCAGATCCCCATTTGACTGTATAATGTCAATTGTCCCCTTCCCAGCACATCTGAGAAAAAGGATAATACAGGAACAGATGTGTAAATATCATTCATATTTGTTTTTCCTGAAGACTGTGAGAAACTCAGGCATGTTCTTCCAGACCACAGGCAGTCATTTCACAGTCTTTGAGGCTGACAAACTTTGCAATGGCATTGAGGCAAAACAGCAACACCCTTACTGAAGCCAGTGGCCTTATCATGCCTATTTATAACCTGCAAGAGAGGAAGAGATCAGGAATAAAGGAAATATAGAAGGTGAAAATGAAGAAAAAATTTGGATGAAGATCTATTAGCATTTCTTTTCTGGTTTGAATTTCATGTAATAATTTCCTCCTCACAGTTCCATTCCCTTTTCTTCTTCTTTCTTTCCTCAGTGGTGTTTGAAGTTCCCTCCAGGCCAGGGTCTTTATAGCCATTTTCAAATCTTTTGACTGCACTCACGTCCAAAACAATTTGAATTATTGTTATTTTTTCTATTCAAGAAAGGTTATGCACGACCAGTCTGGAGTTTCTAGGACAAAAGTCAAACCAGCTGCCCACAGACTTCTCATATTGCTTGCTGTTTGTATTTTAAATCTCACGGAAAGGGAAAATTATTTTCTGCACAGTGCATCTGGGAACAATTGATAGAGTTTATGAGACCAGCAGAAACTTGACATGTATTTAAGCAGGTTTTGGAACACTGTAACAAAGGCCTGACCCCAGCTTGCTGAAGCAAATGGAAGAAAATTCCCCCTCATTTCTGTGGTCCCTTTGGATCAGTCGCTTAGTGACTTAAGCCAAAGGACACAGTAAGGCACTTCAGTAATTAGTAATGCCTGACTTCTTTGCCAGTGACACAACCTCTGGGGGCAGAGTTATGTACTCTCTGTTTTCTGACTTACTCATTTTCAAGACCAGGGGCACTGAAAACTCATTTGAGGTAAGTACCTTAAAGTGATTTTAAAGCCTTACTGCAGCTCTGCTGGCCCTGTGGCTTTGGAGGTTATATACAAACCTAAGGTGATCAAGGATGCAAGATGAGCACAGACTGCTGCTCCTTCTGTGCGAATGAGATTCGTACACTAATGCTTTGTATCAATAAAGAAGCTGCAGAGAATAAAGTATGAAGGGCTAAAAGATTTTTCACTGAAGATAGTTAGTAAAATGCTGAATTTATGCACCAGGTTTGTTTCACAGAAACCCTCACTTGGCTTCTTTATGACTGTAACATGGCTTTTCGCTGCCATGCCCACTTCCTAATCCTGGCTCTGCTTGTTGCTCTACCTAGAGCAGCCCACCACACAGATAAGCAGCCTCTGGCACACTGCATAACATCTAGGATTGCTGTCAAGTCTTCTCATAAAATATACTTTGTCCTAGTCTCTTTCAATGACTCCAGAGTGTATCTGTGTAATCCTGTGGAAAATTATGGATTTCCTTTCCAACTAATGTGAGTAAGAAGAATCTGGCCAATACAATTCAGACATACTTTATATAACTTTTTTTTATTATTATTGTTTTAATATACCATGTATTCCTAAATACTTTATGCAGTTTAGCAGCAAAACTGATGAGTTATACAACAAAAAAAAGGAGAGAAAAAAATCAAGAGATATAGGCAAGTGCTAAAAGGTACATGTTCAGCTGGTATTTGGAAGAATATGAAGAGTTTATGAGGCAAAGAACTATAGGGAATCAGTTTCAGATGTCAGGGACCACAGTGAAAAATGCATTAGGAACCACAAGTGGTGAGTTGTACAGAAACACAATGAAAATTCTGCTGCAAGATGAGTATGAATACTAAGGAGGCTAACTGAGAAAGAAAACACCCAATAAAATATCCTGCAGCAGGATTTGAGTAGGGCTCAAGGAATACAAAGTCCAAGTGAAAAATAAATAGGGAGCTCACAACAGCAGCAAAGCTGCTTTTTTCTGAGAAAGTGGGGTAAAGCCCTGGGAGCCTACTGCTAGGGAATGCCACAGAAGAGAGAACTGAACTAGCCGAGGTAGGTGTATACCAATAACTTGGTAGAGGAATCCAGCAGGCATAAAAAGCAACAGAAAGCAGGCTTGGGCAGTGCTAGGTAATTGCAGTGTCAGTAGGCTGCATGCTGTTTTCCCCAGGAAGAGATTGCTTTGGAGCACCTATCTCTTTACAGATATCTTTGTAGTATCACTCCATTATCACAGTGCCCAACAAGTTTAAAGACCATTATTTATCCCTAAAGATCATAATTCCAAAGGTACAGATCTAGGAACAGAATCACAGAAGCAGATCATTGCATTGCATATGTGCTTACTTGGAGCCTGGCAAAGGAGGTGAGAAATGCTTGTGCATTGATGAAAATTGCTTCTTTTCAGACTTGCCATACAAACAGGTGAGCTGTCTTTCTCAGTTCACAGTGCTGTGAATGACTAAAATATCCAGTAAAACCAGTACATATACGTAATTTTGGGGAGTTTTTGCTCCCAGGCCTGACTGAAAATGCTGGGCTTTTCCCGTCAGCAGCCAGGGCACTTAAGGAAGTGAGAGCTCTCCTTTAAATGGGCAAGAAACCATGTTGTTACATTTGAAATTTTCTCTGGCTGTCCCGTTTCAATAGAAGCTGACCTATTCTTTATTAAGTGTTAACCTGTAGCTGCTTCTGAGACACCAGCAAATTCAGAGTCTGGACTTGAATCCCAACCAGCTCTGTGCTATTAGGCAATGATGCAGGAAAAACGCTCTTTGCCCCCATGCTAAGTTTGCTTCTGTAATTATCACCCTGTGATGTGAAGGTTCACAATTACAAGATAATGGAGTTTAAAAATGGGCTAGTTAGTGCTTATAGCTGCCATTTGTACCCATAATATTAAGTATAACTTGTAGCCAGTGACTCTTCTGTAAAAACATATTTTTTTGGTTTGGTTTGGTTTAGTTTGGTTGTTTTGGTTTCAGGAAGCAGTCCAGTTAGGGAAGAATTAGCATTGAAATATATGAATATTTTATGTCTAAAGTGTGCTAGGCACATATTTATTCACACGGAATTTCTCATAGCTCAGCATTTATGCTGTTTGCTTTGCATTTGACATCGTCTGAATAATATGAGAGCTCCTAAGCATATTATACTTGACCAAACTCATGCTTTTCTATTCAGTTTTACCACAGAATTTTCAGACTTATATCTTTTTGTTATTTTAGCTTCGCAGACTTAAAAAAAATAAATATCACATCAGTCCTTGCAACATTTTATTTAAAGAACCTTGTTTTGTCTTCTTTATGCCTTCATATTTATGTGAGGGCTGCTGGTCCTCTCACATAAGGTGTTGACTAGGCTATGCACATTATTTTCTTTCCACAATTCAAGTCCAAGGCAATTTTTTTATGCAAGTATTTCTGATCAAAGTAAACAGCATATTTCATTTTAGTGTAATGAGATATGGTCCAGTGTTGCAAACTGGGACTTTAACTTTCTTCTTTGAACTGTTAAAGGACCATTGCTCCTTCACTTTTTCCTTCTGCTGCCTTGGATAACAAGTGCTTCCTTTACACATCCTTCTATTCTTTTATTTTGTTTCTTCTCAACATTATACAAGAGCAAGCATCCTTCTGAAAAGAACTTTCTTCCTTGTACCATTTGAAGTTTTCTGTACCCTGTTTCCACATGTCCCTTCCCTGCTTCTTCATGATGCTTTTATGAGGCAATGCTATTTCAATAACATAAAAGTTATCTCATCTCCCATGTCAAGGACCATCAGGGTTTCCAGGCATCATTGCCACTGAAAAGAGGTATCAAATGATGATTCTGTGGAACAGCTGCTACTTCTTGTAGTCAGCAGGGATCCATTTGAGATGGTTTCTTCAGCTCTTCAGGTTCCCCACCCTAGACTGAGCACAGGAGAGCTGATTCCTACCCAATGTTTTTCAGATTCTCTACCATATTAGACAAGACTTGTCTAAAGACTTTCTGAGGCAATGTAAATGACAGGATATAATACATACCATGAACTGCTGCTTGAGAACATAAATATGCCTTGGTTAACTGGCAGAGCTAGTCAGAAAATAACCCAATTTGGCTGCAGTTTCCCCATCTAGTACATGCATTTATCAAGCAAGTTTACAACAGATGACTGTCATATTCTGACACTCCTTCTTGTACTAATGTGGAAAAATGGGGCTCTTTGCTGGGCCTTGTTGTCAGTGCTTTGGTGTGCATTAACCTAAAGGGTGTCAGAAGCAGAGCAGCCAAAGACAAGTCTCAGTGAGGAGACCCACTGTGATTTCCTCTAGTACTTAACATTTTTGTGGATCTCCTAAGAGCCAGATGAATGTTTTAAAATCTCCTGAAATCTGAAACTTTTGCTTTCCAAGTTCTTGCTGCCAGAAGTTATTGTCACTGTTTCAGAGCAATTGCGAATCTCAGAGCTTTGATAGACTGACCAACGAGGACAAGGTGGTTTTTTTTAAGAAGACATAGTGTCACATTTGTAATTGTCAATCCAGATACGATAGATGAGTCCAAATCCAGATGAACTGCCCTCTACTTTTTTTTCTAATCCCTTTCTCAGTCTTCCAAAATTCCTTATTTCAGGCATTTGCTTGATTTATCACATTATTTGATGCAAGAACATGTAATTAAAAAACAAATAAGTGCATATGTTTTGCCTGTATTCTTGCTGAATGCGTTCTTCATTAAGTATAATTTTACAGTGTACCTACTTCTGTTAAAACGTACACCATCATAACTGTAACACTGAGTAGTTATTTAGTTACCTAAGCATCATCTGAATGGATGACATAACCATTTAGGTAAAGGTTACTACTTTCTAATTGCAAATACAAACATCACAGTAAATTAACATGCAAAATTTTTACAGTAGCTTTATATACAAGATTTGCATACAAGCAGTGAGTAAGAATCACCTGCAAAATAGCTACAACAGACTGTAAACTGGCAATTTAAGATGCAGTTACATGCATATGACACTAGAGTCAGATGAAATATTACTATAACCCACTATTTATTTGTATAAGCATGCATATAGCTTGAAGAAAAAATCAGGTCTCAAATGTCACTTGTTTGTTTGGTTTGTTGTTTTTGGTTTTGTTTTTTTTTGGTGGGGGAGTGGTTTGACATTTAGGATAATAAAACAGCTTCATGCAAGATCTATGTTTATTAGCTTTTTCAAAAACTTGGACACGCAGTAATTTCAAACCTATAAATACTATGCATGACAAAAGAAATGTAAGCATACGATTCGCCTCTTCCCTGATCTTTATGAAAGTTGGAAACACTGGTGGTCAGCCTGGTGTTTGCAGTACACATCTATTCACTTTAGCTTACGTAGTCACGTGTTGAGAGTAGGCAAGCTTTACTCCAAATAGCTCCTGAAACTAGTGACGCTGTCCTCAGGAGATGTGGAATGCACTGTACCATCACTTTCATGTACTGGCTTCCTATTTATAAGTCAAGATTCAGTTCGCATCCAACAGACCTACCAACTTGTACAGGACTGACTATTTGACTGCTTGCCCCATAACACTGGTTCTGCAAAAGCTAAAAGAAAGCAGGGATGGATGTCATATTGTCGGTGTGGTGTGATTTGTATTTTGAGGTCAGGAAGTGAAGTGTAAATGCTATTCATATTGCTCCTAAAGAGAGGATTTAGATAATTTTTAATCTGCTATCGCTCCAAGTAATAGATCAGAAACAGTATTTTCCATAAGCAAATTTTAAATCAGCTACCAGAGTTCTCTACCTGATGCAGATGTCAGTTACTAGGTGATCTGTGAATCATTTAGCAGGAATGTAAGCTCTATACGACTACTTCAGTTAAGTAATTTCCTGTCCATTTTCTCCTTCTTCCCAAAAGAAAAAAAAACAAACAAACAACCAAAACCCCCAGAATATGCAATAGGCTTTTATTAAAAAATAATAATTAAAAATAAGTTGGATGCAATTTTCAGATAAAATCTCACCTCATCCTATTTTCCATTTCTGCTCACACCAACTATTTTGTAAATCCTCGCAGTGAACTTCTAAGAACAAAATTCTTCTCCTGTCGGTCCTGCCATCACCAGCTTGCACATCTTTCTCTACTCCCACAGATGATCATGTTTGTTTGAGTATTGTTAGTAATTTTTAGAACTACACAACACAGTTCATTGTGGTGGTGTTATCCGATGTGAAATAAGAGCAGGAACAGTCTGCAGGATGCACCAGAGCTAATCAATAGTACTAGAAAATGAAGGATTTTAATCAGAAGTTTTCAGTAGCAGGAGAATATATTTTAACAGTACCAGCAATGCATACCCTGACTATAAACCAATGCCTAGTCTCTGATTCCTAGCATACAAAAGATTTCATTTAATTAACATAACCTGTATTCTGATAAGCGAATATTACATATTTCTTTTGCGTTTTGTTTGCAGACCTATTAAAAATCCACTGGCTGTTTACTATTTAGAACTGACTTTTAAAACAGGTTTTCACAGCCTGCTATTTGTTTTGTTTTGGTTTTTTTTCCTGTTGATCTAGACAGCCCGGAAGATTGGGAGACCTAGCTCTTGCTCAGAGAATGAACAAGTCTTAGGATTGCTACTGTTATTCTGTTTTCATTCAGTGTGAAGGAAAACTGTCATCCTGTATTTTATAAATTACTATTTTATTAAAGAAATATTATTATACCTCCTTTATCAGCTACAAGATGAGTATCTTGTTCTCAGTTCAGTCATGACAGTGTCATGCTTTGTAGTCCTATAGCTTACCAGGGACACTTACAAACTAAACAGAACCCCATGACACTTGGGGTGTATGTAAATCTTTGCTATAGCCCTATGAGTTACTCTGATACGCTTTTGAACCTGATCTTTAAAATTCCCTTAAAATCTCTCTCTTCTTGTTACTTTGTACTGACCATTTGCCATTAAAAGCACTTTCCAGTGATAACGTTCCTCCACTTATAACATCTTGGATCCGAACAGCTCCCAAAGCATATTACCAACTGACTTTATTGCACAAATGAGCTATTCAGAACTACTTTCTTTTGGAGGATAGCCATATTCGAATGAAAAAGCTTACGCTGCTTAACATTGCACTACTATCTTAAGCAAACATTCAAAACTAGTTGCTTACACTAGGCACAGCTCTGACCAAAAGGTGAGTATAAACATCCCTGAAATAGACCTACTGAGCAATGAGCTCATCAGTACATTTTCATGTCACAGTTTCTGCATAGGGAATTATTTTAGTAATGCTGTTTTCTGAGGGCACATTCATTCTCCCTTCATTCCTCCATGCTCTGCCTTGGTAGCAACTGAAACTCCCAAGAAATAATAAGGAATATGACATGGCTACACAGCTTCTGCACAATGAAGAAGCCTGATTCCTATGTGGTTATCATATAAAGACAGACCAGGTCCATGGCAGTAAGCAAAGATGCTCCTACAAATATCATATGATATAAGGTCTGTAGAAGCTATTTCAGCAATAAGACAGAGGTGATCTCTGGGGAGAGTATTTTAATTTTCTTTCATCTCAAGTTAATTCCCTAAGCACTCAGTTTGATGCTTCTGAATTTGACCTTGAATTATCAGTAACAACCAGCCCATATTTGGGACTGGAGAAGGTCTAGTCAAGAACTCCAGGGCTGAAGTGCAGTCTGGTGTAAGGGCTGGCTTTTGGGAATACTGCAATGAAGTCAGTTGCTGTCATGGCCTTTCTTTCAATTCAGAGCATATGTGAACCCTATCTAGAGATTAAGGTCCTCTGGTTTTAATTCTCCTTCACTGAACTAATGAAAAACCTCAAAACCCAACCCACGGGGGGATGCAGATTCAGAAGCAAGAATTGCAAACTGCATCCCTAAGGAACATAGATTAGATTTGACTTGGAAAGAGGGTTAGATTAGGCTCCTGATTGAGAAAAATATTGCAAAGTAAGGTTGATTTTGTGCATGATTCCTTTTTTTTTGACAGAAAGCAAATCACCACATATTGCTTCTAAGGAGACTGCCTGCAAAATCAGAGTTTGTAGTATGCTAAAGTTAGAGTTTAGGGGTTTCTCATTGTATGTTCCTCTTTTATGGAAAATGTTTATTTTTTCAGTAAATAGGGACTGGTTAGGGAAGACTTTAGGTTTGTTTAACTACGTGCTCTTATACCACTGGTGTTTAACAGGTTTCATGAACTAAACCCAAAGAAACTGCTATGGCAATACATGCAAATTTAACTGACATGATCCCCACAGACCACAGTACGAGTCAATGCAAAGATCTCAAAGCACTGCCTCAGAAAAACTGTTTTCATTGCAAAAAATACAAGTAAAATCCCTCAATGAGGAATGACTAATCATGCTTCTGTACCAGAGGATGGATGACAGCTTGCATGCAGCTAGGGAAGCAGGAAATAAGTCTCTTCCTTAAGCAGTTTAAGGAAGGGGGAAATTCATTTTCCTGTGACAACAATTACTGCAATGGGTGAAAGTAAACTGCAGTCTGACACAATGTGCTGATGAACAAAAAACTTAAAGTTTTAGAGTGGAATGTGTTACACATAATTAAATATGGAACCTTATGCATCAAGAGCAAGTTAATAGTTAAGTTTCTCAAGGTTAGTTACACAGGGTGTTGTGAGGAAACACAATGAATAGAGTCAAGTAGACAAGTTAGAGAACCAAAGATTCTCTACATGCTCTCAAAGTGCTCTCAAAGTGCTACGGAAACTGTTTGCAGTTAGTCTTTTCATAGAAGACTCAAGAAGTGGAGTGGAGTGAGAGAGTGGCTGCGTAGTTCTGAGTTACTGGCTGGGCTTAAACCATGACAGTTCTTTGTGGCACCCAACGTGGGGCCTCTTCAGGACCCATCACTTCCTCGTCTGGTGACATTCCAAAATCTTTGCGCTCTGGCCAGTCCATGATGACTTCTAGAATTCCTGGATGACTGGAATTTCCTATTCGAGCTTGCTGTGTAATCAGTGCAGCCCACTTATTCCATGTAGCATCGGTTGCATGATGTGTAGAGGAGACCCTGCCTTTGAACATCCAGCCCAGCACAGGCAACTGCGGTATCAGGAGGAGCAGTGCTTCAGTGCCGATCACTTCTTGCAGGGCTTACATTGAAATTTTGACCAGGAGTCTCATTAGGAAACCACCAAGCAAGGTGATCAAACAAGATCAGTTTTTCCCTCAAAACCAAAACTGTTACTTGTGGGTTTTGCATAGCATTTTGAGATTTCCTGGTTAAAAAGTTTTAATCCCTGCAGACACTGAATATTGCTCCAGATTTCCATCAGATTTTTACCGAAGAGGATTTAAGCCACAAGGATGCAAAATAGCAAATATTTTATCACACAATTTCTACTTACCTAACCCACAACAGTAAGTTAAGCATGACTGATAAAAGCCACTTCGAAATCAGACTGCTTCAATCTCAGCCCTTTTGACTCAACTCTTCTCTGTTGAAAATTTCCTAAAAAATTATAGTAAGTGTTTTGTTTCAGTAGCACATCTTCTTATTAGCACTAAAATTGAATCAGAATTTGTTCATTACCATTGTTCCCAACCAGTGCTGTTCATGAATTCTAATAAGAGCAGATGGAGAATAACTGGTCCATAAGCAGAAAAAATACTGGAATAACTGCACCAATAAATGCATTAAATTTGATAAAGCACAGACTTTACAATAAACTGAAAGGTTTTCCATTACATGTATATTCTCTCCCTGTTGGACATGGCTCTGCTGAATGAGGTACGGAGCATGCAAACACTTCAATCCAGACCAAGAGGGCTGCTGCTGAGTACTCAGCTGGCAGTTGCTTATATACTAAAAACTAGATGTTAGCAAAGAAAGCTGTGTGCATCCTAGTGTAAACAGCTTCTTGGTCTACATTTTTCTGAGAAGCTGTTTAGGAAGAAGAAGCTAGATGATATGTTTCCAAGGTAAAGGAAAATCCCTCATTAATATGAACAGGACCTCTTCTTTATTTAATTTACAGATACAGAGTTTGATTCAGAAGTGATTAATAAAACTGCCTAAACTAGATTCTGTCGCTCTTAATCTAAGCATATATAAGTGTGGTGGGTTGACACTGGCTGAAGAACAGGTGTCCATGAAAGCTGCTCTGTCACTCTCCTCTGCAGCTGAACAGGGGGAAGATCATATGACGAAAGGCTCATGGTTTGAGATGAGGACAGGGAGATCACTCAGCATTTACCATCATGGGCAAAACAGACTGGCCTTGGGGAAGTCAGTTTAATTTACTAACAATCAAATCAGAATATCATAATGTGAAAGTAACCAAATCTTAAAATCACTTTCCCCCCACCCCTCCCTTCTTCCCAGGCTTCACTTCGCTCCCCAATTCTCTACCTTCTCCCTCCCAGCAGTGCAGAGGGACAAAGAATGGGGACTGTAGTCAGTTCTCCACATTGTCTCTGTTGCTCCTTCCTCCTCAGGGTGAGACTCCTCACAGTCTCCTCCGCTCAACATGAGGTCCCTCCATGGGATCTCCACAAACTTCTCCAACATGAGTCCTTCCCACAGGCTGCAGGGGATAGCCTGCCTCACCATGGTCTGTATCACAGGCTGTAGGGTTCTCTGTCTCAGGAGCTGGAGCACCTCCTCCCCTCCTTCTTCACTGACTCTGGCGTCTACAGAGCTGTTTCTCTCACATATTTTCCCTCTTCTCTCCTGCTGCAGGTATTTTTCTTCCTTCTTATGTTATCCCCGAGGTGTTACCACTGTCACTGATGGGCTCAGCCTTGGCCAGCTGTGAGTCAGTCTTGGAGCCGGCTGACACTGGCTCCATCAGACACAGATTCTATCAGCTTCTCACAAAAGCCACCCATGTAGCCCACACCGCTACCAAAACCTTGCCATGCATACCCAATACAATAAAGGAGTCAAAATGGATATAAACATGCTAACACAGAGATGAAAATCATTTTAGTTTAAACGAAGTACCAGGACCCTGACCACTGGGTTAGTTCTAATAGCTCATGTCAGATTTGGTCTCATGGGCCATAAGCAAGACTTGTCCCAGACTCAGGAAGGACAGGAGACAACGGATTTCAGACCCTACTTCTCTGAGAGGCCTCACTGTAGAACTTAATTTGTTTGACAGCCAGACTGGGATTGCTGCTCAAAGCTCACAGCATGTTTCACAGTGCAGTTTAATTTCTATATACCTGAACATTTTCCTTCACCCACCTTCCAAGACCAGTTCTGCTTTTTCCTGTAAAATCTGGGACCATAACAATAAGGACAAACCATTTTCTCACCATTCTTACCTTATCTCTAAGATATCAGTTGTTACCATGCATCCTCTCAGGAGAAACACACCAGGTCCTGGATGCTGGAAAAGGGGAGAGAGTTAAAAAGTTTTATCAAGGATTTTGTTCTAAAAAGCACTTGAAAGTTTTAAATGCTGCTACACAGGCTATTCTCTTACTGAGCTGAGCCTTCAAAACCCTTTTCTTTCTTTTTTCAAAGTTTCAAATTAGACAACCAAGTGTGTTGCAATTGCTTCTGAGCTGCTTGTGAGTGCATAGTAATAGCAAGGCCAGTCCTCCAGTACTGCTCCGCTGATGAAAGTGAGCATCACTCTCATTTGCCCTCATTCAGGAAAAGTCTTAATGGGAAGCAGAGCTCAAAAGAAATTGGCACTTTGAGAAAAATTGCTATGTGGGAAGAGCACTTTTGTTAATAGTAATTGGAGGACATACTGCAACATCTTTTCCAATTGTCTGAAAGTCTGTGGACAATCCAGAGCCCCATTTACCCCCATTTTCCAGCAGAGTAATTCCCTTGACTGCATTGTAATGATCCGTACTTTACACCAGTGCTAGCAAGAACAGGGTTACGCTTCCGTGCTGAAGTCCCTAGTAAAATTGCAAATATCTAAAATCCAGAGAGCAGATGTTTAATTCAAGGCCCATATTATGTCTAGAGTTCAAGGCTCTGAGAATGAAGACAAAAAATAAAAAGACAAAAGAAATGGTATTTTGACTCAGTGTCTCACCGTAAAATACCAGAAGCATAATGACACAATGTTAACTTCAGCAAAGGATACAGAAGGTGACAAGGTTATTTCTTTTTATCAGCTAAGATATCTTCTGTGACAAAACTACTGTTCTGCAGTGCAGCCTACTTCATCCTCATACAAATGCAGAACAAAGAGGATGAAAAAAGAACTTTTATCTCCCATCTTCTTTTAATTTTTTCCACAGCATTACTCAGAGATAGATTTCAGCCAAGCTGAGCCACGGCCTTTCAGGACTCATGGTACTTAGTAATTTCATAGGTACATTATTAGACAAAATTATTTGCAAGCACAAAGTGGAACAGTAAAATCTCTTAATTCCTAGTGTGCAGCAGCCCTTCAGGTAGGGAGAGGTGCAATTATTAGCAGTTCAGCTGTATGTCTCCTTTCCTTGCTATCTGCCTATAGTGATTCTATTATCATGAGCTAATAATTACATATTCAAGATTATTCTTTAACTTAGATACAGGTCTAAGGGATGAATGGTGATTATTTAAGACCAGTCTTTAACTAGGGTGCACAGAGTTGTAACCTCAGGATCCCAAATCCCCAAGCCATCATTTTGCTGTTTGCTCCTCCTTATGGCTGAGTTTCAATGAGGAACAATTATATTCTGCTATAGATTACTCTTGCTTTCCCAAAGAGAAAATGAGAACTGGGAATCAGAGGAAACCATCCAGGAAGCAGCCCATGCTATGCTCTGTGCTCTTTATTCTTCCTCTCACCATCACACATTGCCATTCCTTCACTCCTATTGATTTGACCATTTATATACCCAAGCCATTAACAATATATATATGAGAAACCATTAAAAAATAATAAAAGAGATAAAAAATGAAATGTTGGCATACAGTAAGTGTTCTGCTAATGTAAGTGAAGGGACTTCCTACATGGAAGGGGAGAGAGAAGAACAAGTCAAAGAAGTCACGTCAGGGTGGGAGCATAGAATCATAGAATCATAGAAGAGTTAGGGTTGGAAAGGACCTTATGATCATCCAGTTCCAACCCCCCTGCCATGAGCAGGGACACCTCACACTAAACCATATCCCCCAAGGCCTCATCCAACCTGGCCTTGAACACCGCCAAGGATGGAGCATTCACAACCTCCCTGGGCAACCCATTCCAGTGCCTCACCACCCTCACAGTAAAGAATTTCTTCCTTAGATCCAATCTAAACTTCCCCTGTTTAAGTTTGAACCCTTTACCCCTTGTCCTATCACTACAGTCCCTAATGAATAGTCCCTCCCCAGCATCCTTGTAGGCCCCCTTCAGATACTGGAAGGCTGCTGTGAGATCTCCACGCAGCCGCCTTTTCTCCAGGCTGAACAGCCCCAACTTTCTCAGCCTGTCTTCAGCACTAATAGTATAGCAAAGATGCACTACCAAACAGGCCTGCACTGCCAACGCTTTGGCTCTTCTTCTTTCAAAAATACTTTTTTTCATTTCTGATACTTCTTAGACAATCGTGTAAGACCTGTCCTTAGGTAATCTGGTGTACACAACAAAGTGAAACATTCTAGTGATCAATCTCTGCAAAAAATAGTTGCGAACCATGAAGCCCTGGACTCCAATAATTATATTTGTAGCCAGGGTTCCCAACTTAACGTGATTTATACTCCTTTGTATTAGTATGAGGAGTACCAATGGAGAAAGACAAAAGGGTAAATCCATACATTATTCTTCTGTCAGCAGCCATATTTTAAAACTAAACTGTAGCACATTTATCAAGAAGTAAAGAATGTGAGTTTTTACAAGGACAGACCCCAGCTTCAGCAGCTGTGGATGTGTTATCTTTGCTACTGAAAGAAACATCTGACTTTCCAGAGCTGTTCCCATCTCAGGACATGATATTAAAGCTCGGCTTGGAGACACTTTCCCTACATAACTGTTAGGAAAATTAATGTAAGAAAAAGCAACTTTTCACAAGGTGTTTATTTAAACTCTCCAAACATTCTCAGCAGATTCCGTGACTTCCTTCATCTGTTTAATTAACTGAACTTATGAAGTCCATCAATAACAATAGCAAAGCTTGCAAGTCCTATGGTTTTAGACCCCTGTTCTCAGGTTGGGTTGTCTTCCTATGAAGCTGATCAGCTAGAGGATTTACTTCTTTTATTATCCAAAGTCAAATCCAATATAGGATTAAATTTATAAAGAAAACATTTATCCCTAGTTTTAAGATTTGCCATTATTTTAGTTTATCTTCTCAATATTTAGTGTGCTGAATAATATTTAGTCAAATATACTTCACTAGCTTAGTATTATGCAGTGTTTTGTATTCAGAAATGTTGATGAAAGAGTCATCTGGTTTTAGTGGAAAAAGGCACTTCTCTCTGATCACTGAGCAAAAAAAATTGGAAATAATAAATTTCAAGATAGATTTATAATGCCATTAAGAAACATATCAGAGACTGTGACATAGGGAAGATAAGAAATACACCCTATCTTCATTCCTGTCTTTTATTTTTCTATGTATCTCCTGATTCACATCCTACCTGTTCCTTGTTTTATACGTTAAGTAGACAATTCAGTCATTCTTGATAGCATGGGATGACAAAAAAAAATCATTCTGTTTTGCATGTGAGCTGCTGGTAATATTATGTATTATGTATAGAATATATCTAGCCATATTTGCCTGTTCTTGTTTTATGTTTTAAGAATTTTTGAGTTTTCTCTTGAGTTGTTCTTAAAATGAATAGAGGTACACTACAGAATATTTTATAATTAAAATTGTGGTCTTTGGAAGTGTGACACAGTGACAAGAACAAGAAATTGTTATTAACAAAACATACACAGCCCAAAAGGATGAATAGCATACCACAAATTTCTTGCAAGTTGTTAGTTTCTCATACCTGGTATTTCATAAAATGTACTTGAAGAGAAATTCCAATTAAGTAATGACTAGTAATGTCCTTAGGCTCTTAAAGATCAAACTGATAACAGAAGTGAGTTGAATATTTGACCTTGGTCCAATTAACATCAGCTAATAAGCAAATCCAATTGCTGTATGTGGGAGAACTATGGATTTCTTCAAGTTTTCTAAGGATTTCTTCATGTTCAACCAATTTTAACTGGGAAGTGCTCAATAACTTGGATGACATCAGCAGTACAGCATACCCTTAATAAGTGTAATAGCTGAAAATTTACCATACGAAAGTAAGCAGGTCAGTAGGCTGTAGGTGGCCTTAATCATACTGTTTCATTCCTTGTTTTTCAACTGATGTATTGTCTAAGTTTTAAAAGTAATAGATATAAATTCTTAGAGAAACCAAACCACTGCTCTGCCTGGTTTTGCTCCATGTTTTCTGGTGTTCAGTAATGTGCTCATAGATTTTCATATGCATGATATGATTGCCTTGCTAATCTCACTTTTAATTCCCATAGCTGGTCACATACAGCCTCCTTCAAGCTTTGTCATCTTGCCATTGCTTCTCAGTCTTAGCTAATAAGTCCCTAAAAAGCATCCTGGTAATATTGTCCAGTAAAAATTATTTGTGTGGTAATCAAGCTAACTTGCCAGAAGCCTTACTGTTTTTGCAACACTTCCTCTTGTGTGTATCTAGATTTATATCCATCACTTGTGTGCCCTTGTGCTCTCCTTCAGGTGAGGCACTGCAATACTTTTATGCTATTCTGACACCTGGCACTATGTTAAAATAACAGGCAACTCAAAAGACACAGGGAATAAAACTGAACACACTGGGGAAGATGTACAGGTAAGAGATCAAATTCTTCCAATTTACAGCACATCGGTATTCTCCGTAGTACCTGAGCTGATCTGTGTGTGTGTGTGCACGCATACATTTTTTTTTAAACTCAAGTTACATTTATGCTGTGTGTTGTTTCTCAGAAGTGAGCAGTGAATAATATCCTATAGTTTCATCCTAAAGCATAAAAGCTCTCTATACAGTAACCACAGAAATGATCCACTCCCATTATAGCAGGAATAAAGGTCAGAGCAATTTTCATCATTTTCCGTTTCCCCCAGCCTCTGAAATCAAAATCACCATAACAGCTTTCTGCAGCACTGAGCTTAAAGCTTAAGTAGGATTATTTAAAAGATGATTTACTGGTTTTCTGCTGTACAAAAATAATAAAGAGGTTGTGGTTATTACACATGACATAACACTTTGGAGGGGCATTTGCAACATGCTCTCAGAAAGTGACCAGCCCCTCCAGAGGTGACATGCTAAACATCCAACAGGCATTTTAAACAGGAAAAGCTGTATTCTGTCAAACTGTATTTCTCTCATTGAAAATAAGAAGCCAATGACTAATGTAGGGTAAAAGTTATGGTGAGTGACTGCAGCATTAATAGATTGGATGACTGGTCATCTGCTATTTAGCCCAGTCTGTGATCTATGTCTATCAGCTCAGCTTTTTTCTTCCTCACTGTTAGACCATTGGCTTTTTATCACTTCTCCTGTGATCAACCCAGAGAACTTTAGGTATCTGGTTCTCCCTTTAGACAGCAGAATGTGAGCACAAGGTGAGTAATAGCTCTTGACTTTTGTTTGAACAGACCACAAATCCCGCTGAAGATCCTTCTACCAGAAAACCTGATACAGCAAATCTGTGAGGATCATTTTAAAAGCTCTGTCTTTGAAGAGAGGATGCTGTGTGGTGGAAGTCTCTGATCATTCTGTATGACACACCAGGTGAAGGTATTAGGCACCAGTGATATCTCCAACCAGAGATACAATAGATAGATAAACTTGGGAAGTTTTACAGGAGTCATTGGGTCAGCATGTTCCCACGCCGTCTCCCACTGTGCTTTATTTTAGCAATATTGTAGTAATCTTTCAAAAATTATTTAGAAGAACTTTAAATAGCCTTTTTAAAAAAACTGTAAAAATTATTTAGAACCTAATTGATGAAGGGCTTATGGGTTTAGAGGGTAGCGATATAAAAGTTGTTCAGGTAAAACATCGTCTTATGAAAACTTGCCTTTCTTTCATCAGTAGTCATATGATTATGGTTTTGTCCATATAATTCATCTTCCCTTCATACAGAGGGGAATACTGAAGGAGTGGAACCTGACAGCTGGAAGGAATTCTCCCCAAAAGCATCTAGTATAAAGGAATATATAGGTGACACTGCAGAATAAACTGGTTTAAGGGATGAGAATGTATGTTACCTCTTACAGAACCTGTGGTTTGCTTGCTGGGCAGTAGTTAGCTTCGGTAAAGGTGCAGGGATCAAAAGGTGTGGGAGAAGGTGATAGAACACAAAGCTGCAAAATCAAAGCCTCTGTTTAATGCCCTTTGATTTCACAGTGTTAATTCCCAAGTCTTTGAAATCCTTTTAACAATTATTCCCCCCGTGGGTTGCCTAGAAGCTGTTGTGTAAGACTTAGGAGAACCTGAAGGGAAATTCTGTGAATAATAACAATAAATAGAATAAAAAGCAAACCCCAAAGCACAATTGTTATTGAAGTGGTGGATCAATATTAAGAAGTATATCTCAACATATAATAATTACTTAATATAAATACGGTAACATGATAAGGAAATAATATACCAGTCATAAAGGACGATTAACAATAAACAAAATTTAAACTACCATTTGATAAAAATCACATTATATTTATAGCTATTGTGGTGTTCTGAGGTACATAGGACTTCTTTTTACAGGGATTTGCCTGTATCTGGATACAAATAGCATAAAAAGTACTGAAGATTTGTTCATTTAAAACACATGAAATACATTTATTCATATCTCACCATTTGTTGTGTTTGTTCTCTCTTCCCATAATGGCCTCCTTTGCATGCACTACTCCTACTAAACATACTGTCTCTTCTCACTTCCTGCTATTCCTGCCCTTCTCCACACTCTCTCAGTCTTGCCACTCCTTTTTTCTAGTACTTCCTCACACACATACCCCAACACTCCACATCACTTTCCTGCTTTCATCTATTTGCTGTCATCAACAGTTTGTACAAGGCAAGTGCACTGATTCCATTATCCCAAGATCCATTTTTGCTGAAAATCATGGATTTTTTTTGATGCCTGTTTTAAGGGGAAAGAACAATCCTGTGGTTAAGACACTACGTTAGTACCGTAGGGTTCAGATTGTGTTCCCTGGCTTCCTGCCCAGTTAACGTAATATGGTTTTAGTGTAATTGAGGATAAGGAACACCACACATGTAGAACTTTTAGCAAATCACTCAAACAAAATGCTTGGATGTCTGAAAGCCTTCTCTAAGATGTGTGCTGCTCTGTAATTCCAATGCGAGATGAAGGCATACAAAACTATGTAGGACATGTTCATCATGTTGAAGGATTGAACTTAGTTCACCACCTGCAAAATGGGGCTAATTCTTACTCAGCTCACATAAGGCTTATGATGATGAAAACAATCTATTAATGTTCATTATGTGTTCAGTTGCTACAGTGGTGACTGCCAAGAAGTAATTCTCTCAGTAAGACGAATGCCAGCCAAAATAATTCTGCTTTAATAGATTAAATTCAATGCAAGGTCACCGATCACCTTCTTACCACACCCTTTATCTTTAATATGTTCCTAACAAGGAATGAATCTTTGGAGGAAAAGTTTAACGTTAAAGTCCTTCCTTGTAGGATCACATATCAAAGAGCAGTGATACTTCTCTTAAGCAGAGGAGTATGCTTCAGTGCCCATGACCACACTTCCCAGCTAGGCAGCTTGCTATTATGTCTTTTGGCTGTCAGATGTCACATTACAAGTGTCTACAAGGCGGCAGTGAGGGTACTTCTGTTGATGCCATGTTGCCTTCAGAAACACAGAGTCAAATTCACTCTTTTTAAGTTACCTCTGAATTAAAATGCGTTACTTTTTTAATAATACACTACTCTCTTCTAATCCCACAATTGCAGGCATCTTATATTTTTTTTCCTTTTCTCTATTATTTTTTGAGTCTCCTCTTCATTTCCCATTTCTTTCCTGTCATTTGACTCCTAGCAATTATTCTATATAATGGCCATTTCATATTTTTCATCTTCTACATCCACTAATACCTTTAATAGGTAGCTTAGCTGATATGATATTTCCCCTCAGTGCAAGTTTTCAAGTTTGTTTCAAACTCGTATTATGTAATTTCCTTACCTGTGCATAGATTGTAACTTCCATTTTATAAGCTTTTGTTTCTTCTCATAGCACTGGATTTACCTTAGCATTATTGAAACTCCATGTGCATTTATGCTTTGCTGCATGTCTGAATATCTTACAGATGTAATGTGCTACTTTTGCAGAAGTAAGGTGTCCTTCTCCAGTGTATTCAGAAGAGAGAATGGAAGAACTGTAAAATTCCTCCTTTTCTTAAGAAAACTGGTGACATGATAATCATGGCAGTCAGGTGAAGTTCCTGATGACTGGAAGAAGGGAAATATAACCCCCATTTTCAAGAAGGGGAAAAGGGATGACCCGGGGAATTACAGACCAGTCAGTCTCACCTCCGTGCCTGGCAAAATCTTGGAGCAGATTCTCCTGGAAAGCATGCTAAGGCACATGAAAAACAAGGAGGTGCTTGGTGACAGCCAGCAGGGCCTCACTAAGGGGAAATCTTGCCTGACCAATTTGGGGGCCTTCTATGATGGGGCTACAAAACTGATGGACAGGGGCAGAGCAGTTGACGTCATCTACCTGGATTTGTGCAAAGCGTTCGACACTGTCCCACATGACATCCTTGTCTCTAAATTGGAGAAACATCAATTTGATGGGTGGACCACTCGGTGGATAAAGAACTGGCTGGATGGCCGCACACAAAGAGTTGTGGTCAATGGCTCGATGTCCAGCTAGAGACCAGTAACGAGTGGTGTCTCTAAATTGGAGAAACATCAATTTGATGGGTGGACCACTCGGTGGATAAAGAACTGGCTGGTTGGCCGCACACAAAGAGTTGTGGTCAATGGCTCGATGTCCAGCTAGAGACCAGTAACGAGTGGTGTCCCTCAGGGATCAGTGTTGGGACTGGTCTTGTTCAACATCTTTGTCGGTGACATGGACAGTGGGATTGAGGGCGCCCTCAGCAAGTTTGCTGATGACACCAAGCTGTGTGGTTCGGTTGATACGCTGGAGGGAAGGGATGCCATCCAGAGGGACCTCAACACACTTGTGAGGAGGGCTGATGCCAACCTGATGAAGTTTAACCATGACAAAGTCCTTAACCAAGGTGCAAGGTCCTACACCTGGGTCAGAGCAATCCCAGGCACAGCTACAGGTTGGGCAGAGAAGAGATTCAGAGCAGCCCTGCAGAGAAGGACTTGGAGCTGTTGGTCGATGAAAACATGAGCATGAGCCGGCTTCAGTGTGCGCTCGCAGCCCAGAAAGCCAACTGTATCCTGGGCTGCATCAAAAGGAGCGTGACCAGCAGGTCGAAGGAGGTGATCCTGCCTCTCTACTCTGCTCTCGTGAGACCTCACTTGGAGTATTGTGTGCAGTTCTGGTGTCCTCAACATAAAAAGGACATGGAACTGTTGGAACAAGTCCAGAGGAGGGCCACGAGGATGATCAAGGGACTGGAGCACCTCCCGTATGAAGACAGGCTGAGAAAGTTGGGGCTGTTCAGCCTGGAGAAGAGAAGGCTGCATGGAGACCTCATGGCAGCCTTCCAGTATCCGAAGGGGGCCTACAAGGATGCTGGGGATGGACTATTCATCAGGAACTGTAGTGACAGGACAAGGGGTAACGGGTTCAAACTTAAACAGGGAAGTTTAGGCTGGATATAAGGAAGAAATTTTTCTGAGAGGGTGGTGAGGCACTGGAATGGGTTGCCCAGGGAGGTTGTGAATGCTCCATCCTTGGCGGTGTTCAAGGCCAGGTTGGATGAGGCCTTGGGTGGCATGGTTTAGTGTGAGGTGTCCCTGCCCATGGCAGGGGGGATTGGAACTAGATGATCTTAAGGTCCTTCCCCACCCTAACTATTCTATGATTCTATGATTCTATGAAGTATATTGAAATAATATATTGTTATTTTCCTCTTTTAGGCAGCAGAGTAGAGAATTGGAGGACTTTGAAATAGTTTAATACTGAACTCATTCTCTGAGAACTAAGTGAAATTCCTTTACATAGAAAAACTTAATGGTGCACAGGCTCCTGCTTCACCCAGGAGGATCTGGAGAGCCCACCTAGGGTAAGGAATATCACAGTGACAGAAGTCATGGGAAACAGTATTGCCATGGGACATGCAGAATGATCTCTGTAAAGGTTACTGCACAGATCTGTCTTTCAATGACTACAAATGCTCACACTATCAGCTGTAGGAAGTCTTGACACTTCTATCTCATGTATCTGGAAAAGGGAAAGGCTAGATTACAAGCAATAGATAGATCATACTCTGAGAACATGAGATATCAAAGCCTGGAGCTTTATTGCAAAGGTCTTGAATTTTATTATTGGCTTTTATTTTTGAAGCTGTCACATGCAGATTCTTCATATGGGGATCCTAATTCTGCCGTTGGAAAGCCTGGCTCCCAGAGAAGGCAGGGAGAAGCTACAGTGATACTATTTTGGCATATTTCTTATCCATAATGTATCTGTCCTTTTACTTTATTTTGCCTCTAAAGAATAAACAGCCCTTCCACTTTCTTGTTGCTCAGAGCAACCTGATGTGTCCCATTCACCTCAAGAATCACAGAATCGAAAAATTGTTTAGGTTGGAAAAGACCTTTAAGATCACTGAGTCCAATAGTTAACTTTCCACTGCCAAATCCACCACTAAATCATATCCTGAAGTACCAGATCTACATGCCTTTTAAATACTGGCAGAGATGGTGACTCCACCACTTCTCTGGGCAGCCTGTTCCAATACTTGACATCTTCACCCTCTGAGTTAAAAAATGTTTCCTAGTATCCAACCTAAGTCTCCCCGGATGCAACTTGAGGCCATTCCCTCTTGCCTTATCACATGTTATTTGAGAGAAGAGACTGACTCTCCATCCTCCTCTCAGGTAGTTGTAGGGAGCAATAAGGTCTTCTCTGAGCCTTCTTTTCTCCAGCCTAAACAACCCCTGTTCCCTCAACCGCTCCTCATATGACTTGTGTTCTAGGCCCTTCCCCAGCTTTGTTGCCCTTCTTTGGACATGTCCCAGTGATGATCATTTTAAAAAAAAAATAACCCAAAACCCTACAAAAGAAAAATTATAAATTGCTATAACCATGAGAAAAAGGCACTGAACTTGAACTCTTTCCAGTTTTGCCACTGGTTCTCTATATGAACTAGGCAAGTGTCAAAGTTCAGATTAAAATAAAACCAAACCAGCTCCTAAATCGATCCTGACCAGGCAACTACTATACATCTATCAGTCAGTGCACATCTAGCAGTTAGTGTCAGTAGGTGCAGGCCTATGCTGTGCTGCATGTCCAGTGTGGTCTTCAGGCTGTGTTGTGCTGCATAAATAAATCCTTTGGTCACAGGATAAACTCTGTCAGCTCACTGTAAGAGAGGAGCCTGCTGGCAGCTCCCACTTGGTGCCATTTACTTAGCTACATGTGTGGCTTTGCCTTTACCTACAACTGCAGCAGTAAGTTCTTGTCTGAACATCCTTTCTGTTCAACAAAAAAAAATGACAGAGTTGTTTTCTTGTAAGAAAATCCTATAATAGCTTGAATGATCAAAATGGGAGAATCTCTTCTATGGACAGGGTCTGCCTGGCACATGGATCACAGGTCATCTTGATGCAACATCACCTTGGGTTCCCAGCATGTAAAAGGATATTAATATTACTTAAGCTATTATCTTCTTATAGCGTTAGCTGTGATAACTAGAATTTTTAATGATGACTTGTAGCGACTGAGTGTCTTTCTTACTGTGGGATCATTATGGACCAGCATCTACTGGTGCAAAGTGGCTCCTTCCTTTATGCTGGTTGGAGGGCATACTCACATCTCATACAGTCCAGATTCTTTCTTTCCCAGATAATGACTATGATTTCAATTTTTGATTACATGGTACCTCCAGTTTGATCCAGCACACTACCAAGTGATGAGTTTTAACTGACATATTTAATGGGAATATAAATTTGTCAGTGACATGGACAGTGGGATTGAGTGCACCCTCAGCAAGTTTACCGATGACACCAAGCTGTGTGGCTTGGTTGATACACTGGAGAGATGCCATCCAGAGGGACCTCGACACGCTTGTGAGGAGGGCTGATGCCAACCTGATGAAGTTTAACCGTGCCAAGGTCCTTAACCAAGGTGCAAGGTCCTACACCAGGGAGGTTGTGAATGCTCCATCCTTGTCGGTGTTCAAGGCCAGGTTGGATGAGGCCTTGGGTGGCATGGTTTAGTGTGAGGTGTCCCTGCCCATGGCAGGGGGGTTGGAACTAAGTGATCTTAAGGTCCTTTCAAACCCTAACTATTCTATGATTGTATGATTCTATAGCATGCTGTCTTTTGATACATTGACTTGAAGGAATTACAGCACAAGAAGTAACAACATGTTTGTAACCCATCCATTCAAAGGCTGAGGAGTGCTATTCTTTTGCAGATACATTTCCCGGCGAGCTCTGAAAAGGAGAAGTTCATACAGTCTCTGGGTGTCCTTGGTTCTCTGCATAAAGCTCAACTCTGGCTCAAGTTCTCCTTGCATTATCTTGGCAGAATACCCAGTCTTCAGAAATCCTAATCTTTCATTTAATCTCTTTATCTTTTCAATTTCATCCCTTTCCTATCCTAATTCTTTCTTTTTCATTAAAGCCAGTACACAAAGATCAAGCTGGTAGAAAGTGTTCTGTAGCTGTCAATCAGTGGGCACAAAAAATACAAAATGTGAATAGTTAAATGAGCAGACTTGCCTGCTGGAGTTATCTGCATGGCAGAGATGTCAGAGTATTGTTTTCAAGCCTGACTTCTACATGCAGGGAGTAGCAGAGCATATCCCGGCCTCTTTTATCTTCCTCAGGAGAGCAGCCTAGTGTCATAATCAATTCTTCCAGGCTTTTGTCTTTCACCTGATGTTTACTTTGCTCATTGCCTAAGGCTCTTCTCTTCTTCTGTCCCTTAAAATGTATTTACTTTTAGACAATTTAAGAAACAAATGTAAGTTTTGCACAGTGAAATATATATATTAATAGACTATATGAATAAGGAAGCCAGAGATTTCTTCTTTTCTCCAATTACTAAAACTACAAATTTCCTTAGTTGTTGAGAAATGGTCAGGCAAAAAACAGTTAAAGAACGAGGAATAACCTTCCTTGTACAAGATAATGAGGGAATTTTAGTCATACAGACAGTTTTGATGAGCCTGTGGTATGTATTATTGCAGCTAACAGAGGTCAAATGTTAGAGATGCGACTCTTCTTCAAACTCCTGGTATTAAAAAAAAGTCAAATCTAGGACTGAGAAAATCTGTAAAGCATCTAAATAAATGCAGGGTGATTTAGCTGGAAAATAGCTAATGCATAAAGCAAAACTAAAGTTGGAAGGAAAACCAAGATAGGTTTTACTGCTGTTTTCTCACTGTTTTAAATTCATAAGGCTGAGGTACCATAATGTGATAATAATCACAGTCATAAGAAAACACACTTCCTTTCATTTGTGTCAGTTCTTTTTCAAAGTCAATGTCACAAATTTAGGTTAATAGATACACAACATTTCCTTAAGAACCATACTTTGAGGAAGTACATCTTTAGCACAATCTTTCAGAAAATAGCAAGAGTTTCTAGTGAAATAAAAAGTGGAATTAGCAACTGATGAATGATTAACAAGTTGATTTGGTATGGAAGATCAAATATCAAACATAGCGAAGCACGTTTTTGTCTGTTATTATTTAATGCCACAAAATTTGCATTGTGGCAATTGTGGACTCAAGTTTTCATGTGCTCTGTGTTTTGTGTATGCAATTTATCCCAAACATAGAATGGAATCAGTGTCAGGTCCACAATGTAACTGAAAATACCTGTGCTATGCACACCTATAGACGTGCCCAGTTATTGAACAGAATTAAATAACTCTGGTTTAAAATCATTCTTATGGTAAAACTCTTAGAGGGCTTTGTAAGTTAGTAATTTTCATGGCATTGTGTATTTTGTGTTTTGCTTTAGACAAAGAGAATGGAAATGTGAATCTGGCCTCATGTACTAGTTGATCGAAAAATTTGTTTTTAGGAATAAGTCCGGCTAGATTGTTATTTCTATAAAGGGGAATGGGCATAGTTAAACAGTAAAAATTAGAAATAGTGTATATCATAAGAAAGACTTGGAACAGCCGAAAAAGAAAAAAAAAAAAAAAAAAAAAAAAAAAAAAAAAAAAAGCAGTGGTTTCCCTGTAGCTATGGTTATTTCAGAAATCCCCATATTTGGTCTTTGAATTTCCTCATTTTCATGGGTGTTAATACATTTTTTTGTAATACACTCTGCAAATGTACATTTTTCTAATATTTCACTTCTTGGAATGCTAACAGTGTAGTAGTGCCACTGTAATGAAAGCTTTTTTATTGCTAGGGCATGAGAAGTTGTTGCATGAGTTGAAATGTGGTGGATATATGAAGTATCAGTCCAAGAACTTATTCATGGAGTTCTAAAAAAATACTGTCCTTTTTAAAAATTATAATCTTGCTGAATTCTTTAATATTGCATGTCTAGAGCTGGAAACAACTATACATACAGATTCACTTTCCAAATATGAATAAACCCCTGGAAATCTTATCTAACTTTTGAAATGTAACTACAGAATATAAAGTACTATTCTTCCAGGATTTAAGTGCCAAGGAAGAATTAGAAAACAGCAAACAAGCCCACTCAAGACAAATCAAAAGTTGGAAGGGAGGATAAAACATATTACCCTATCACTGGAATGGGTTGCGCAGGGAGGTTGTGAATGCTCCATCCTTGGCGGTGTTCAAGGCCAGGTTGGATGAGGCCTTGGGGGATATGGTTTAGTGTGAGGTGTCCCTGCCCATGGCAGGGGGGTTGGAACTAGATGATCTTAAGGTCCTTTCCAACCCTAACTATTCTATGATTCTATGATCCTGTTACCATTTCAAAGTTTGCAAGAATGATTGAAGTCTCTAGGCAGTTATGAGCAGCTGACTGAAGACCTGTATCAGGAATGCATGCAGTTGTGCAGTCCTTGCAATACTAAACATGCAAAATGGTGCTATTGACTACTGTTAGCATAAGCCAATATTTACCACTTGGAACAATATATTCAGGTATTCACCCAAACATAAAGTCAATGAGCTGTAAGTACTGCTACACCCAGACATCCACAGAGAACAAGGGTGAAATCCAATTTCTCTTTAAAACATAAAGAAGAGAATCCATCTTTTTTTTTTTTCCTTCTTTTTTAAAGGTAATAAAAAGGCAGAACCCCCTAGAAACCTCATACAATACACATATTCCCCAAACTAATTTGTAAGGGCTTCCACTAACCCACAATTGCCCTGGAAAGCCATTATGATCAGAGTGTTTTAACTTCAATGCACTCTGTAGAAAGACCTCTAGTGGTCTCCACCATCAGAACTTCCCAGCAAGGGAGTATAAACTATCCTCTTATTGGCTTCACTAAGAAGCCGTGTGGTTATTTCTCTAGGGTTGCTGAAAATCAGGGTATCTGGAATGAACTGAGACTGCTCAGGGACCTTGGCTGACACTGAAGGATCCTAACTACTTCTAAGAAAGGAAATCCTGAAGAAAGAGGAAGCACAGAAACAATAAGCAAAGATTTCACAGGCTGGCATTGCTATTTTTTCTACAGACTAAATTCTTTTACCTTACCCCCTCTCATTGAAGTCCCTGGCATAGGGACCACAGATGTGCATGGCTAGGAGTTTAAGAAGGGCCCTATCGTCACCAGAAAGGCATCACTGGCCAATTAGTGGCTGTGCAACCAGTGGGACAGCTCTTGATTAAAACCTAAACCCAAGTTTGTTTTGGCATCCTAAACTAAACCGAGAGCAATTCTGACACAGGAGGGGAAACTACATCAGGCATCTAGCAGCACTGAATTAAGACTATAACCTGGTGGCACTACCTGTCTCCCACCAGAAATTAACATGCCCATCATGCTTTTGAACTTCACTCAGAGACAGACATTTTAGAATCATAGAATCATAGAATAGTTAGGGTTTGAAAGGACCTTGAGATCATCTAGTTCCAACCCCCCTGCCATGGGCAGGACACCTCACACTAAACCATATCCCCCAAGGCCTCATCCAACCTGGCCTTGAACACCGCCAAGGATGGAGCATTCACAACGTCCCTGGGCAACCCATTCCAGTGCCTCACCACCCTCTCAGTAAAGAATGTCTTCCTTACATCCAATCTAAACTTCCCCTGTTTAAGTTTGAACCCATTACCCCTTGTCCTGTCACTACAGTCCCTAATGAAGAGTCCCTCCCCAGCATCCTTGTAGGCCCCCTTCAGATACTGGAAGGCTGCTATGAGGTCTCCACGCAGCTGCCTTTTCTCCGGGCTGAACAGCCCCAACTTTCTCAGCCTGTCTTCATACGGGAGGTGCTCCAGTCCCCTGATCATCCTCGTGGCCCTCCTCTGGACTTGTTCCAACAGTTCCATGTCCTTTTTATGTTGAGGACACCAGAACTTCACACAATACTCCAAGTGAGGTCTCAGGAGAGCAGAGTAGAGGGGCAGGATCACCTCCTTCGACCTGCTGGTCATGCTCCTCTTGATGCAGCCCAGGATACGGTTGGCTTTCTGGGCTGCGAGTGCACACTGCCGGCTCATGTTTGCCTTAGATGTGAAGTATACAGACCCTTTCTTACGAACTGTCCCTTACTGCACCAGCTCACTGAATAGGTTTGTAGCTCCCTCGTGCAGTGATCAAAGGTATCATGATATATTTTAATAAGCTTTATAAAAGGCTCCATTACTCTTAGCCAAGCAGTAACTCAAAGAATCTATTGCAACATATGAAAAGAAAATTTCTTGTTTAGAACAGACCTTTAGGCTATAATCTATAGGTTGTAATTACAACAGCATTGAAAATGTATTTTAAAATCTGTAAAAATAAACAGAAAGTGAAAGAGGGTAGCCTATATCTACACTACAGCTAAAGTCTCAACTGCTGTTCATCCAAGAATTCCCACTTACTACAAAGAAACCATCTAATTCCTACCTATGAGGTAGTGGCACAGCCTGGAATTCAGCATCGGGTGCAAAAATTCACAAATGGGCTGGGTTACCAGGTTGTTCTTGGTGCATGTGCTAGTTTAAACCTCAGAAAGCGTGGCGTAATTGTAGTGAAATGGTAGGGCTAAGCATTCTGTTTCAGTCTGGATGACACCTTTAAGAATAAGACAAACAATGAAAAATGAAGAGAAAAATGGCAATCCTGATGAGAAAGGCAAGCTCATTTGGCTTTCTTCTGCTCTAGAATTAAGAGACTGAACACCTCTTGCCTCAGAGATGAGGAAGCTCTTACATTTCAAGGTGCAATACACAGAAAAGAAGTATAGCTTTTCCAGGGAAGCCTTGTGGCTACAAAATCTTATTTTTAATTACAGAACACAATAGATTTTCTGATAAGAATAAGACATTCTGAATTTAAAACTGAGATAGTACCATGGTTGGCTTGCATATCTATCACCAAGCTTGAGCCCAACACGACAAGCCTAGTAAAGTATGTCAGCCTTTATACTGAATGTCCTGGCATTTATCCATTTGTCATCACCTTAAGGTTATCCAAATGACATGTTAGTTAACAAGATCATCCTTGCTTTTCTTCTGATAGCATTCTATTACAATGAAATGTTAATGGGAACAAATGTAAAACAAAACAAAACAAAAAAAACAAACCAAATGAACACAGCAGCTGTACTGTCCCAGTTTCAAGGGTTCTGAACGCATGCATAAGTAATGGACTCCAGACACAGCCCAGAGATAAATCACAAAATTATGGGTACGAAAGAATAACGAAGGAAGGTGAAAAAATTGAAATGGCATTTGGGGTGAAATTCAGCATAACGTTTATGATGAGCACTTTCAGTCAAATAAAATTGAAAAATCTCATGGACATACTGAATTCTGCCTTCAGAAAAAGACAAAAATATTTTGGTGGAGGAGGTTGGTTCACTCATATGTATACTGTATTTTCTTTTCTGAAGGCACTTCTCAGAACCAGATAGTCTTGTTTCAGCCAGCAAGGATCCTAGCAGAAAACACTGATCTAAATTGCCTGGGACAAGATAGTCAAAGACCAGGTAAATGTGATGAACCTGAACAGGACACCTTCCTGGCTCCCAGAACCTGAGCTATTCTCAAACTTGGAACCTGATGGACAATAAAATCCAACATATTTCTAGTAGTAGAAGGCTATTGGGAGAAGATTTTTTTTTTTTTAATGACTAGTTAAGGAGCCTACCTTTAATTTTCCACACTGAAAAGTATGTTAAAGTCACGTAAACATGCTTTAAAAACTGGGCCAAACTCACTTGGCTGCTTTGAAGGTTTTATAACCCACTTTCGTCCATTTGCATTTCAGGGGTTGGGAAGTAGTTTCTCTGGAGGATTTTTTTGTGCAGACATTGTACTGTACTAGCAGAAATCACACAAAAGGTTAATTTGCTAGAAATAATGCATATTTTCATTTTGAAACAGAAATATTTTAAACTCTCAAACATAGTTTACATCTGCTCTTTATACAAAACTAGGAGGGGCTCACTTGCACATGTACAGATTTTGTTAGAAAGGACAATCACAAAGCAGGGGACACATCTGCTTGATGGGACAATTTATTATTAGTTGTGAAATAAATAAAAATGCAAAAACGTTCACAAAAATACTTCTCCTACTCCACATAGTCTGTTAATAACTTATTTCCTAACTGCTCCTAATTTAGGGGAAATGACTAGCTGCTAATCCAAATGATTTGGTGATCAAATCAAAGTATACTGTATTAAAGAGGATATTAAAGCTTATTTAGAAACTCATTAAAGATAACTGTTAGAACTTATTGTGTTATTCTAGCAAAATAGTCCCTTGACTCAGGGAATTGCTTTAGCTCTTGTGTTTTCAACTATTCTGATCACTGTACTACATGTAGGCACCTCTTTTCTCCCTAAACCTTTTACGCACTTCCTTTATCAAGTGGACAAAAATATGGAAAATCAATACAGAGATGTTTTCAATGATTTTCATACAGTCCTTCCTTACTCTTGCTGTGATCTAGGACATGTCTATGATATAACCCCCCAAATAATACATAAACAAAATAAACCCAGCCAGAAGGAATAACTCTTGGAAAAATACCATATTTAGCAGATGTTAATACAGAATCACAGCAACAGTGCACTTGAAATCCAATTTTTAAACCACAGATTTATATTGTCCACATAGCCTTACATAAAGTAGTTTAATCTTAAATCCATCTTTGAAACAAAATAAAGCTCTTAATCATTAGTAGGTGTCGTGGTTTAAGCCCAAGCTGTAAATCAGAACCATGCAGTCTACTGCCCCCCCCACCTTTCTTCCCTCCGCTTCTGGAGGGACGGGGAGGAGAATCAAAAGAATGCAGCTCCCACGGGTTGAGATAAGAACAGTTTAATAACTAAGGTATAACACAAATCACCACTGCCGCCACCAACAATAACAACGACAAGAGAAATAACAAGGGAAGAGAATACGATACCGCCCGCCGGAAAAGACAGCCCGACCGACCAGGGGACGTGCCCTTCCGGGTAGCTCCCAGTTCCATCCCCTGGCATGACGTGCTGTGGTATGGAACACCTCCTTGGCCAGTCTGGGTCAGGTGTCCTGTCCCCGCTTCCTCCCGGCCCCTCCTCCTCCCTGGCAGAGCATGAGACTCACAAAATCCTTGGTCAGTCTAAACATCGGTGTTATCAGTTTTTTGTTCCCAAGCCAAAAATCAAAAACACAGCGCTGCAACAGCTACTAAGAAGGAGAAAAAAAAAAACAACTGACTGCCACTGCTGAACCCAGGACAGTAGGTCTGTGGAAATAAAGAGGTGGTTGTCCCTGTGTTATGCAATAATCAAAACAGGCTTACAAATTTTGTTGACTGCACAATAAAAATCAGACATAGTGCAAATGAAGATGATGAAACTCCATTTACAAGCAAGCTTGAAAGTGTTTTAGTTCAATTTAGCGAGGATACCAAAATTCCACTATAATATAGGCTAGTATTTTTTTTTATTAATATGTTATTGATCTGATAAAATGAGTCCAAACCTCACTCCTTACTTGTGACAGGGTTTTTTTCCAGAATTTTAAATTCCTGGAAAGCATATTCATGGAAAATACATTTTCTTCTAAAATTTCAAAAAATATTTAAAAGAGAGAAATTCCAAAACCCAAACACTTAGACTCAGAAAATCCATTTTTTGTAAGTCAACTAGCAAATGAACAGAAAAAAAATGTAGTATGTTACCGAAGACATCAGTCAGACCAGAAAATAAGGAAACATGAACTTGGCAATACTGACATTTATAATAAAGTATCTTTAAAATTTAACTAAAAAAATAATTTTAATCTTGTAATACTTTGATAAATTTTAAAAATTATTTGGAGAACTTGACTGATGAATAGCACTGGAAATGACACACTTCACAAAATGGTGTGATTATTAGAAGATAACTAACAGCTTTTCCCCTGTTGAAATGACTAATTAATACAGTAAGATATTTTCTTCATATTACTAAATTTTAGGGTGACAGTCCTGAGCTTAGACATTTCACTAGAAAAGGCTCAAAATATTTATATTAGCATATAGTAAATGTCCTAATTCAGCAGTACACTTATTTAGGAAATTATTGCAAGTATAAATTTTTTTTTCATGGCAGCAATGCTGATATTTCCTAAACATTGTCTTATAGCACACACTAAACAGTATACTGAATAGGATGGATATATGGAACACCGTGGTAGCCACTGGAGAGCTCAAAATTCAATTTATGAGAATTTGTCTCAGTTGCACATATAAAGTCATTGGTCCCTGAATGAAACCATCCTCTGAAGCAGGGAAAGCATTTATAGAAGTTTCTATAAAGTGTTTTTGTGGATTTTCATCAGGTGTTGTTTTATACTTGTCTAAAGGTCAATGATAACACCTGTCAGGATGGAAGCTTAAATTCACACCAGAATCTTTGGTGGGTTTGTTTTTCATCAATCTTACTGCATTAGTTTCTGTTCTGCCTGAAATCACTTGTGTTCACAGAGCTACTTTTTTTCATGAATGCTTATTTATAAACAACCCTTGTCACAGGGCAATAGTGTGAAAGTGCAGAGATAAACCTAGCTATTACTTCAGTATATATTAATTAACTTAACAACTTCATCAGCATAACCATTGCCATCCAGGTTGCAACACTCAAGGCTGAAAAATGCAAACCAATAGAAAATTATAATAAAATATGTACAGTAGCTGTAGTGGAGATGTGCATATTTATCCTCCTCATGGCATAAAATGTTTGTGAAAATCTCCTGAAAACAGGAGACGTTCACAACATTATGAAAATGTAATAATGACATTACATTTTAGCTCACGGAATATTAATTACCCTAATTTTAGAAAACAAAGCAGAAATACATTTTATGGGAATCACTCTGGCAGTGTAATACCTGTATTTCATGTGCATTTAAACAGTGAATTAGCAACTTGCTCATAAATTAGGTTAGCTGGGAAACAATGAATAAGACCATAAAGATCTGCCATTATTGCGCACAATCAAATGGTGCACAGTTAAATCTGCACTGTCAAAGAGGATACATGAATGATATCCTTCTCCATTTAAATTTATTTGTTTAAAATATTCCTGACGTGTGCCAAGATATATCTAAAATTCATCTTTAATATAACAGCAGGATATTTAAAACCTGATATTCTTAACTGTAAGGACAGAACTGTATTGACAGGTAGGTGGCAGAGAAGGTGTAGGCATCCAATGCAATACACAACAACTTCCTTGCACTTTCCTTCTTTCTAGAGTATCTACCATGTGTTCATACTGAGCAGTACCTTTGCCATTGCAACTGACATGAATGGGAGAGGAAGCAATTTTTCACTGCATCAACCCAACAATGAGAGAGGCCCAGAAACTACAAAGAAATGTTTCTATAGTATGTATGTTCACAAATCCCCAGCCACCACAGTCAAGTGGATTTTTAAATCAAAGTAAGTGGGAATTTTCCACACAAAAGTACATATATATATGAGTGAGGAAAAAAAAAGCTCAACAAAATTTTGCCTGAGTATGGGGTTATATAAGCGCTATTTCAAAAACTGGATTAGGAAATTGCAAACTAATTTGCACATTTTACTCTCATTTTGATCAACTTCAATTCGCTCACGTAAGGGTTTTTTCCCATTTACGACACTGGCACTGTTTCTTACTTGAAACAATGTACTGAATTATTTGAAGTAAGAATTTACTTATTTCTGAAGTAAGTGTAATTCTGAACAAGAATTACAATAATTAGAAGTTATGACACTTACACACCCAGAGTGTTGGAGGGAATCATCTTTTGCCTTCTATTAAACTTCACCCATTAAGAAAATACATGTAACGGAATTTACTCTGGTAAAACATATTTACTTTCTTGTCTTTCAAGACAGACAAAACTTACTTTTTTCGTAAGTTAATTGCCTAACTGATTTCTTTCTTAAATATTTTCACCATTTATCAGTAATGATGTCCAGTCCAGGAATTTTCTGGAATAGGAAATTCTTCATCCAGAATTCATTAGTGCTTAAATCTTTTTAGAATATTTCCAAAGAATTTTTATTATTTCAGCATGTTTCTTATCCAGCCATGTCTTTCCTTCATGGAAAGTAATGGCTTATAGATTGCCAGAGATTTTGAGAACTGTTGATAATTTTGTTCATACTTGTTGATAATTGGGGCTGCAAAAAGCATGCCAAGATGAATACAGCACTGCATCAACATTGCTATTTACACACCTTTCTCATCTGGAACACCATGCGCATGGAGACGTGATCCTCAGATTTACGGTGTCATAAAGGTTAGGGTTCTGGTTAGGATTAGGGTTCAGAGAGCCACAAAGCCTAAAGGTCCAGAGACACTGGGGCTGCAAAATGCATGCCAAGATTACTACGGCACTGCACCAACACTAGTCCATTCAAAATTTTCTCATATGGAACACCCATGCTGCTGAAGACATGAGCCTGAATATTATGGTAACATAAAGTTTATGGTTAAGGTTAGGGTTAGGGTTTGGTGAGCCACAAAGCCCACAGGTCCAGAGATATTGGGGCTGCAAAAGGCATGCCAAGGTGAGTAAGGCACAGCACAAATATTGGTCCTTACAAAATTTTCTCATCTGGAACAACCATGGTGGTGGAGACATGAGCCTGAGTATTATGGTATCGTAAAGTTTAGGGCTAGGGTTAGGGTTAGAGTTCAGACAGCCACAAAACCCACAGGTCCAGAGACATTGGGGCTGCAAAAGGCATGCCAACATGAGTATGACACCGCATCAACATTGCTCCTTACATACCTTGCTCATGAGGAACACCCATGGTGATGGAGACATGAGCCTCAGTATTATGGTGTCATCAAATTTAGGGTTAGGGTTAGGGTTAGGGTTCAGAGAGCCATAAAGCCCACAGGTCCAGGGACACTGGAGCTGTAAAAGGCATATCAAGACGAGTACAGCACTGCATCCACATTGCTCCCTACATACCTTGCCCATGAGCAACACCCATGGTGCTGGAGACATGAGCCTCACAATTATGGTGTAATATAGGTCAGGGCTCTGGTTAGGCTTAGGGTTCAGAGAGCCACAAAGCCTACAGGTCCATAGACACTGGGGCTGCAAAATGCATCAAGATGAATATCCCACTGCAACAACACTGGTCTTTGCACATCTTTCTCAATGAAGAACACCCATGATGCTGAAGCCGTGAGCTTCAGTATTGTGGTATCCTAATGTTTACGGTTAGGGTTAGGGTTAGGGTTAGCGTTCAGAGAAACACAAAGCCTACAGGTCCAGAAACATTGTGGCTGCAAAACAGATGCCAAGATGAGTCCGGCACTGCACCTACATTGCTCCTTACATACCTTTCTCATGTGAGATGCACATGGTGCTCAGTTCCATGTGCCATTCAAGGTAGGGTTTGGGTTCAGAAAGCCACAAAGCCTACAGTTCCAGAGACTTTGAGGCTGCAAAAGGCATGCCAAGACTTGCAAGTCTGATGGGCTTGCTTTACGGAAAAGGCGTATCACATCACTGAGTGGCAGAGTAAGGGGCACTTCAACAGCTGCCACTGAGGCAATAAAACTAAGCTTTTGGATTCAAGACAACAGTTAGACCTATGCTTTGTCTTTATTGGGATTGATGATGACCCATTTAGCAATCCAATCATGCTGCAATGAGATTGCATGATGCTGTAATTTTATATTTTACCAGGCCTCATTTAAATTACTAATATTTTACAGGTACAGTAGGAAATTGGAGATATATCTTCATCATCACTTCTACGCTCATTAGCAGTAATGAATAGGTGTTACAGAATTACATTAAACCAATATATTTAGCAAAAGGAAACCAAAGCATGTGCTGTCTGGTTCCCAAGGGCTGCATGCACTTTTGCCTTGAAACACATCAGTACATTACCGTTTTTTCAAAACCTTGAAGAACCCCATTGTTAGGCAGCATAGATAAAGGACACTTTTCAAGTCTAATCTAGAGTCTTTCATAACTCAAGAGAAAAAGCCCTGCCTGAAAACTCAGGCACAGGCCTGGTCACATGAATGCATACCTTCCATAGCTTTCTGAAACATGCCTTAGTGCACTGTTGTCCAATGAAGCATATATTAACCACACACTTTGATGAAGAGCTTCTCTCCTGTTACCAGCAGATTGTGCAGGACTACCCTGATGGAGTGAGTCTGCCTGGCATTCTACTGGCATGGCAAAATGTGATGTTTGTGTCCTGCTTTGAACAGAAAAAACCTCTTTGAGCATTCTTGATAATTACTATATTACCTGATATATTGTAATGAACTTTCATCTCCCGGATGTGCTGCCCTGAGATCAGCCAGTGCTGTAAACCAGAGTTTACAGGTAGGGAAACTAAGGTTAAAAGTAAACTAAGGATCTTGTCAAAAGTCAGATGAGAAGTAACAGATAGGTCTGCTGCTGTAATAGCACATCTTAAGCAGCAAGATGGAAAGTGTTTAGGAGTCATACAGAGCCTGTGTCAAGGACACAAATGTTGGACTGGGATAGGCTATCTCAGGTGTGGATGTAGGTGATACAACCTGAGCAGCCTTGGCATTTTGGACTGCCTTCTGTGGATTACTAGGTCTTATTTCCCATTGGTAGGGCAATGAATGACTTTCGTTTGATTAAGGAAAAAGTAAGCAAATTGCATGGTTACCTTTCCCTCATCCCAGCTTTTTTCCTCTCCTTGCATTAGACCTTAATGGGGCTTTTTTAAGTCTGTACTTTAATTCTATAAAAAAAAAGCCTTCAATCTAAAGGAGACTTTAAGTCTTCAGAGAAGCTATTATATAACTCATTATTGGAACAGTAGTTACCTAAATAAGGAAGAAAAAGCTAGCAACTCAAAATGGCAATTCATCATCAAGTGTCTGCTGCTTTATGTGCTAACAGCCTTTCTCAGCTTCCTTTAAGCCATCTGCTTGTTTCAGCTATCTATCCATATCACCAGCCTCTCCCATTCCACCTCTCTCCACCTCACATATTTCCCAGCAGATACCTCATCAGTACTCAGACTGGTAAGACTTTCTGTTGGTACCTTCTGACACTCTTGACTCTTTCCACAGAAGTATTTGTTTCTAACAGGTAGAAGCATCAGCAGCTTATGCAGAAGAACAAATTTATGTTAGCTTCTTTTGTATCAGGAAGCACCTCCAAAAACCTTTCTCCACTAAAATGAGGTGTTGAAGGACAACAGAGAAAATCAGCAGATGTTGACAGGCAGAAGTAGATGACAGGTACTTGGGAATGACTGTAATACAGAGAAAATAGGAAGCAAATCACATGTAGAACTTTCTATCTTACTGCTACAATGAGAAGTCTTTTTTTCTTTGCTATTTCAAAACACAGACTTAACTGAAAAAGATTTTGTTATTATCATTGTCATATTTTACAAATGCCTAGCTACAAAAGTGCTGGGTAGTGGGAGTCAAAATGCAAAAGAATTGCACATGTAAATGTATAGAGGCATGGAGACTTGAGTATGTAAGCTCATATTCCAGATGTATGAAAAGTAACTGTTACAGCAGCAAGTTATGAAACATGAGGCTGAAGGCTAAGTACTTGCAGCCATTTGAGAAATGCAAACACTCAGCAAGGTTCATTGCTATGAAAATGTGGGTCATTAATTTAATAAATCGTTAGGGGGAAAAAATGGAATAGGAAACAGTTTAGTGCTGTGTGGAAATGAGGATCCATGGAGGTGAGCAAGATGAGGAGGGGAGATATGCAGAAATGGATGAAGCACAGTTCCTAAGGATAGGAAGGACCTCATCCCAGAAGGAATCAGTATGTGCCAAACAGAGAGGAGGCCCTCCACCAGGAGGCCACAGGCACCCTTGCACAGGGGAGACAGGCAGTGATTGCCTCTGTTCCCAGAGAAGATTTTGTCTTAGAGAACCCATAGGGACCACTTAGTCTGCTTACTCTTTTTTAAGAAAGAAAACTTTAAAAGCATCTGTTTGATCTTGGACTGCTGTTGAAAAGATAGATGGGCAAGAAGAGAGGTAAATAGGTGCTAGTTCCATCCCATGATTTATAATTTCCCAACCAATACTGTTGTGATGGAAATTTCTTAACCAGAGAGTAGCCAGATACTGTGAGGTCCTTTCCATATTTACTTTGTTTTCTAATGACCAGTCAAATACATATGGAGAGACCAACTTCAAATAGCTTGGAGGTTTGGGTTGACAGAGATGTTTTTCTGAAAAATGGATTTTTGTTACATTATAGTTATCTATATATTTATATTATTTTTATAGTTATCTATATATTTATATATAGTTATATATATATATATGTATATATATATATACTATATATAGTTATCTATATATTTATAATAGCTATACATTATAGTTATCCAATATTTAATATCGTTCTCATAAAACCTTGTATCCAGATATTACACAAAGAAGAATCAGAAAGCCACTATGCTGGCCTAGCTAGAGCTTGAAGGCATAAAAAGCCCCACAAAACTAAATTTAGGACTGTTCATCTTTAATATCCTAAACTCTTTAAAATCTGACAGGCTGTAATCATGGTCATTTATACACTACCTAAGAAAACAGAGATTAGTTCGAAATGTGCTGGCAATGAAAATCTGAAGAGTTTAAAGCTTTCTTGTCAGCTACTGTAAGTGCAACTGGTCAAACAATACAAGGCATGATAGATTCACGCCTCTTTTCTGAATAAAGCTGAGGGGTCACTCCAGTGATACTTGTGGGATCATGCTACTACTTGTAAGTATTACAGATTTTATCAAACAGATTTTGAAATCATCTAGAATCACTTTTTCTACTGACTTAAGAGAATTTTGGTTCCATATCCATTTTTTATTTTTATTTTTCATTTAAAATTTCTAATAAATAAAACAAGCAATAGAACACATATCTTCCTATGTTGAAGAAGTCACTGAAACCAAAAGTTTGTAAGCAGCCTTTGTGGTATTAAATTCTTTACTGAAACTCTTAATAATATACATATGTGTATATCAGTTTGAGCAAGGCTACATCTATCAGATAGTATATTCACAACCAGTGTTTCAATTTCATCTTCTTAAATTTCTGTACTGACTGATGTGAATCATATTTAAAGTTTTGAGCTATCTGAGGAATGCAAAATGAGTGTATCTTCTTTCATACTTCACCCCTTTCATTCCCTTTTCTTATGCAATGTCTTGTACTCTTCATAGACTTGCCAGTAATGAAGGCAATATTTTCAAGACAACTGCAGGAACTACCTTAAATATCATCCATCAGCCACAAAATAAAAGATTATATCACAGTGACAGGAATAGGAATTACAATAATCGCTATCTTTTGTTAAGCTTTAAAAAATAATTCAAGCTAAAATCTGGCCTTATAAAAGTAATCATTTATTTTTTCTTTTAATTCTGCATAGATTAAACAAATATTTAGTGTTAATTAAAAACACAGGTTTATACTTGTATTTCATTGCAAATAGATTTGTGATAGTGTGTATAAGGATGATTTTAATAGACATTTTATTAAACAATGACAATAAAGGCTGTTCTGGAGAAGGGAAGGATGCCATGTTGGCCATCATGCTTTTGAGAAGCACAAGGGATTGCCTTGTGTTCAAGTGGTATAGAAGGTAGAACTGCAAAAGAGCAACGAATTAATTAGAGCAATCATTTTGAAGAGCAGTTCCAACCCCCATTTTAATTAGCAAATAAAACAGAATACTAACTGCTTAAGAACTATTTTGGTTTTCTGATTTACTGGGTGATGGCAATTGTATTGCGCTTTGTTACAAATCACAAAATCTAGTGCCTCATTTTGCATGTAAAGTGCATTAAAATACATTCTTTCCCATTCTATAGGGGCCTTTAAGATATATTATGATGGCAAAGTCTGTACGACCCAGCACAACTATTTTCTAATTAGCATCCTTAAATGTTGCACTGCAGCCTGAATCAGTTTTAGCATCGTCAAGAAGCTCTAGAAACAGCCCTATCTGTACAACCCAGGCCACATGTGACAAAATTAAATTGGCACACTTCACTGTATAGACCTCCTGGCAGTGACAGCCAGCTCAGTTCCTCAGAGAGAAGGCTCAGCTGTCACTCACTGACCCATTAACGCTCTAGTTGCATCCTGCAGTGTCATAGTCCTCATTCGCACAAAGATAGTGCTCCCTGGAGAGCCTTAGTACCTGCAGGAATGAGGGAAGTACATTTGTGACAGCAGCACTATCAGAAAGGGCAGCAAACAGCATAGCACGATGGCACCTTGTGCCAGCATCCCAACCTGGAGTTGAAACTCACTATGTTGCCCTGGTGAGCCAGTTCTAAATGGGATATCATCTCTAACAAGCTGCTCCTTACAACATCATATAGACGCACACACACGAAGGGCCACTGCTGAGCACATTTGTTGTCCTGCAGGAACACCATTTGCTCAGTTTGCACTGTGGACCCATCCACTGACGTGTTTAATAAAACAAACACTTGCTGCTATTTCTCATGTATAAAGGGGAACCACTGGGGGAATAAGGAATATCATGCATCAAAATGCTGCCTCTATTTTTCCCTTTATTCAGTGTCCTGTACACAAAAGCATTTGAACACACTGCAATGCACTGTTTAACGTGAAAAGAATATTGCTTCAGGCTTCTGTGGGGTTTGCGCTATGGGGAACAGAACCACAGATCCAGTTCAATACAGAAGAAGATAAGCCAGCATCACTTTGCCTGTGGAGCTCAGGGACATCTCCCCAGCAGTTTAACACACTGGGAATTTGCTGCCTACATATGTTTTAAGGGCACGCTGTGGGCAGTGGGAAATTAAATTGTACCTTACCTGTAGTTGTGTGTGGGTGCATGCGCACATGCATATGAGGCCAAGACAAAGTATGTCTGCGCGTGTGAGTGCCTATGCACATGCATATAGGCAGAAAAATGAGACAAAGAGGCAAATAAGAAGAGTCTGAAACAGAATGGAAAAGATAAATTCGGGCATGATTACAGCTGTGAGGTGAAAATGAAAGTCCCAATTCCATTGATTATGTGCAGACTGATCCTGTAACAAGGTTTTCTTTCTAAAGATTCAAATCTTGCTCTTTCTTTTCAAAAAAACACATTGATGCCATACCCTGTGCAAAAGAAGTGACAGAAAAGAATGAAGAAATTTATACAAACACTAACAGAAAAATAATTCATTTTCAAAAAATATAATTCACTATTGATATTGTTGCAGGAGACTCAAACTCTGTACATTGCAGACCCCATCTTCCAGCCTCTAGGTCTTGTGTACCGATAGACACTAAACAATGTAAAAGAATGTCAAGTTTTTTTAAATGACAAAAGCAAAAAACCCACGGGAAAACAAAGGGTGAACATTTGACTCCACTTGTTCTGCCTACAGAGAACTGAAAGACAGATGAACTCTGCTGCTTAAGATTTATCATCAATTACTTCTGGTTGACAAACAGACATATGGTCTCAAAAAAGGAAAAGAGATTAAAAGCCCAGTTTGCTAATAGAATTAAAAACACTGGAAAAATTTCTTTCCTGTGTGGTCAGTGCACAAGACATGAGTGTTCTTATTTTTCAGTACCAAGGTTTGTCCATCACTTAAATCTGGATCTGTCCATGTTTCCCAAGCCCAGCAGACACTTCAGGCACATGCTCCAATGAAGTGCATGTTTATGCCTTGCTGAGTGCAGAGAAACACCTATTTTAATATAAGATTTTACAGCACATCCACATGGGGGCCAATTAGTTCTAAAGAACATTCCTACTCTGAAATGTGACCTGCGGGAAATGGGTATCGTTGGGCTGGTTGTTTACATTGCCGTAACTTTAAAATCTAACTGTCTTCAGAGTAGCTTAAGCCTTCTCTACCATGGTGTCACAGGGGAGTAATGACTCTCACTTCAAATGGGATTATTTCTGGTGCACATTCCCCAGTAATTACTCTGCTGGACAGACCAGACAATGAGCACCACTGTCTTCCAATTACATGATCAGAATCATCTGCGTTGCCCTAGTGCTCTTAATGAGACTGCATAGGGGTAGTTGAGATTTAGGCAGAGATTATAGAGGTTTCGTTATATAGAAGTACAATTATAAAATTTTGTAATAAGGGATTAAAGAATTAATACATACAGCCCCATATTATACTAATGTATAAGCTATCATTTCAGAGAAAAATTAATTTTTAATAAAATGCAGCTCTTCTTTTCTTAGGTCACTGGTTTTGCAGGGCTACTACTAACACTGCTAAGCAGGAAGGATCCTACACAGGCACTGAAGCCAGCTAATGTGATTCTGGCTCCTGAAAGGAAGCAGATCAGTTGAGTGTAGGTTCTCACTTTTCTTATTAGACACACACTTTGAAGATTGAAAAGGGGATTTATTTATTTCATGCAGCACTATGTGTCTAGAAGTTATTGGTGATTTAAGCACATAAAAGCTGGCTATTTTAGGATTTTCCATGACGAATTTTCCTGTGGTATAATTTCACTATAGCCGATGAAGTTATGGGAGGGAAGAATTTGGCCTTATATACCTTAAAATCGAATGTTGCTGTCAGCATTTCAGGGAGGTTAAATACTTGCAGAGTGTTAAATTTCAAGGTTCAGGCAGTGAGCTGCACTGTCAGCTTAATGCAAGGCTATAATCACACAGTGATTGTAAGGCTCACAGCCATATGACCAGAGAGGAACGGAAGAGCCCCTCGCTTTATGGAGGCTTAAAGTTATTCCCCCTGTTTGGCTCTCGCCTTGATGTGGCCAGATGCCCTCATGTGCTGCTCTTTTCTATGCACTGGTCACTAGCAGGAGACAACCCAAAGAACACAGAAACCAACAGAAGGTTCAGCCTGCAAGGGTAACTTGTTGCCTCCAGGGAAAACAAAAGCAGCTCAGCAGCACCAGCCTCCTTCTTTTTGAAGTACAACCAGACTTTGCTATGTGTTAAGGCTAGCAGCTGTTGCCCCTAGCACAGTGCAGAGGGTTCACAAGAGAGCATGGAGGACCACAACTGCAGGGAGTTGGCAGGAGTTTCTGAAATCACTGTTGCCCTGCAGCACAGTGTGGGGAGCAGAGAGCAGCCATCCCTTGTCACATACCACACTCATTTCTCCTTAAACTCCCCACCTACCTGTTTCAGCTAGGAGTGGGAATTAAACAGACTCAAGTCTAGCAGAAGAACTCTGAGCTGCTGATTATATCACTTTTCTAAGGCAGCAGCAAAGAGAAGTGCCAGAGACTGAACATGCCACTTTCCATGCTTGAGGGCAATGAGGTATCGAAAAAACAGCATGAGATTGTGCTTAATTCATAAGGGTAATGAACTGTGGTTTTACTTTTCCTTTAATGATAAAAGACAAAACAGGTTTGAGTCAGGAAGACTCAGGAAAAATAAAACACAAAACCACCTATTGCCCATTTGATCAGAAGTGTGCACAGACACATACAACACCAAACATTATAATGTTGGTTTATATGTATTTCCTATTCCTCTTCACTTGTTAAATGAAGAAAAAAAAAATATTTAAATGTAGTAAACAATACTGCAAAATACAGCTCATGTCAGGAAAGGCAATGTGCTCAGATATATTGTGCTTTCCAAATGTAACTTTCACTTTGAACCCAAATTGTATATCACTAATATTTTATTCAAGCATTCCTCTCTTCATTGGTTCCTATCGATGTACACATATATACTCATGCCTGCACTACCCAAGAATTCATGTGTATAAATATACACACACGCAAACCTGAGTGTGAAAATGGAAATAAAATTGGATAACATCAGAGTACAACAAAGCTATCATGCCTTAATGATAGAAAAATAAATGCACAGACCAAATAATTTAGTAAAATAAGCAAGATGGGCTGAGTACCATGACCTTTTCGAAGATGGGAAAGAGACAAACTATCCCCAGACAGGTTCTGTTTAGCTCACAGTGTCTTGGTATGTTGAAACCTTCTGGTTAGATCATTCAGGAGTTATTAAAGTATCGTCTGGGCAATTTACATTCTCCTGTTATAGTTTAGGTTATCTTCCTTTCAGACAATCTGCTATATGAAACATTACTTTGCAAAAAGAGGGAGCAACTATTTTAACAATGTTTCTGGAAAGTAGAAGGTATTAGATTTCACTTGAATACTTTTAGTTGCACATTAGTGAAATGATACTGTTGCTTTAGGAAGTCTGTCATTTGCTTCCATTAGAGACTTGCAGACTGCCAGCTCCAGCAGAGTCCAAAATAGCTTCCACTGAAGCTGTAATACTAGCACTAGTAGCAAAACAAGGTGTCTGCCTTGATGAATGGAATTCTCCCTCTTTTTTGAGGTCTGTAAAATTTGGGGACATATGTGAAGAATGGTTTTTATGCTTAGTGTGCAACAAAATTGCCTTACAACGCAGATTTCTGAGGTCCTTGTTAGTAAATCTGATAAATGTATGCAATAGTTATGCTTATGAGTGACAGTATTTACCACATTACTGTACTTTCAATTAAATCCTACTCATCTACATTATCACTTTGAAAAGAAGTAAGAGGAAATAACATGGGCGATCTAAAAGGCATAGAATTAGACTCTCTGGAGAAAGGGTCTTTTCATGCATTGTTCTACATGTAGCTAGTTTTATTCACATGTATCTTCACCCACTCCAGCACACTTTGCTTCAGGCTTCGTATATGAGAAGAATGCCACCTTTCAAGGAGACAACATAAGGCTTCCAACCACAGCAAATTCTACAGTGAGCTGTTGAGAGACAGGCAGTTGTAGGTGACTGGGCATGCAAGAACAGAAGGCCTTCCAGACAATTATCAGGAACACCCATTTTACCTGGAAGTTAATTGGCAATGATGCAGACAACTGACCTCCCTGCTGCATGTGCTTCACTGAAGAAAAGAAATAAACAGCCTCTAGCTTTTTTCAAGGAATTAGGCTTTCTGATGAAAGTCCAAATTACATTGCTTAAAGCAAAGTTTAATTATTATTTTCTTAAAATAATCTCAAAAAAGCATATTAATTCCCAAAATTTTCTCTGTAATACTGTGGTCCTTACTGAAGGACCTCCCATCTGGAAAAACCTATGACAAATACTTCCATAGGAAACCTTCATACCAAGATTTTCAGTCATATTTTGCTGCATATTTTGCTGCAGTTGGATGCTTATGTGAACTTGTGTACTCTTTTTCTAAAGAGCTCCTTAATTATAAGCTTTTAAGGTTCATGCATGCTCTCATATTATGTACAATGTTGTTTTATGTGCAAGAAAAATGATCTTCTTTCTGCCTTTCCTCATAAGAGCATCTGTACCTCATAAAATGTATCAAAGACACTTCACTTACTGTACACTATCATTTTTATATTTTTATTTTTTTCCTGGGCTCTGCAGGTATTGGCAGCTGTAAGTCTGCAATGGAAAGAAACAAACTTTCCAGCTACATTACATGATTAAGGACACTAAATGAATGATACTTGTTGTAGTGTCTGTATTTTTGTTTGGGCTACAATTTGCAACACCCAGGCACTTGCCTTCCTAAGCAATGGCACTAAGCAATAGCATCTACCAATAGCACATTTATTGCATTCTGGTTTGCCTTCCTGAAAACAGGCAAAGATGAGAAGCAAAGCTTATACAATATCAAAAGTAACATGTTATTTATGACATGAAAGATGAGAAAGAGTTGAAGACTTTTATGGGACTCTGAGCTTATCTTATTATGGGAGTATCGTTTGCCCCAGACAAACTGCCATTTAATGAAATCTGTTTACAGAAAAGAATTTGCTGCTCAATATTATGTTTGTGAATCCAAGAGCAGTAAGTCATCCTGGCACAGGCTATTAAGCAGCGTTCAAAAAGGAGAGTAAATTAATGAAAGTGAGAAAATCATTCTGAGACTCAGCCTAAGATGTGTAATGTTCATTGAATCAATTTATGAACTTCAAAAGGTGCCTTGCAGCACATAGGTATTATTCCATGTCCAAACAAAGCCTATGAACTACGTAACTGCCTATTAGCTCTCAAAATAAACCATATATGATATTTAGGGCTTGCATACACTCCTCATAATGTTGAATTTCATTCACAGATAAAAAAAGAAGAGTTGAACTGCTTAAAAGTTGCTTGTTTAAATTTTCTTTCCTTGCAGAAATGAGATTATATAATTTCCATTTATCACGCTGACTCAGGAATTGTTCTAGAAAATGTAATTCAACTACAGATTTATCTCCCAATTGTTAGCAGAGAAAGCCTAATGTCATGTTTGTTTCAAAAGGAAGAATGCAAAGAAAATGCTTTTTCTGTGACATGACAATGGATCCTTCATACTTTGTTGCAAAACTACATTATGGTAACATAGGCAACAAATTATGTCTCTTCTCAGTGAAATTTACCATTGACCTACAGCTGAAATATATAAATGTGTAAGCTAAGCTTTTCATGAAATAAGGAAGGAGATGTTGACATGAAAACATGCGTGAGCTCTAGTTCTCATTTGGTTTTTCATTGTCTTTCTTCATAATAAGATCTTACTGATGAGAATAAAAAATCAAGAGCAGCAATGAGCTATGTGTATTATGTTTGACAAGTTAGACCGTGACTTTACATTGACTCCAGAATGTCAGCAATCCTGCCCAAAAGTGCTACTTTTCCATGTATACTTTGTGCATGTGATTTAATTTGGCGGTCCTTAAGAGAACAGGCTTTATGGAGCGAGTCCTGCTTTTTGATAGGCAGCACCACATAAGTTATTTAAATTCTGTAATAGTTTAGTGTTATATATTTATTGCTATTTAAACTACAGCTTCTCAAGTGTTTTGATCATCATAATTTGTATCTGGTCTGGAAATTTATGAAATGACTCAGTGGTTAAGGTGTACAAAAACTCAGTTTATGTTTTATGATGGTATTATTTTTTGTTGATTTTGCTTTTTTTTCCCTTCAAAAAATCAATAGTAAAAAACCTATAATGACCTGCTGTTTGACACCTCATAGCACTATCCAGATCTACATTCACACTGGTGCTGCATATTGGTGCTATCAATTGCACTTTCATCACTACTACTGTAGAACATCACATACAGAAGAAGGGCTGAAGACAGGCTCTTCAGCCTGGAGAAGAGAAGGCTGTGTGGAGACCTCATAGCAGCCTTCCAGTATCTGAAGGGGGCCTACAAGGATGCTGGGGAGGGACTCTTCATTAAGGACTATAGTGATAGGACAAGGGGTAACGGGTCCAAACTTAAACAGGGGAAGTTTAGATTGGATATAAGGAAGAAATTCTTTACTGTAAGGGTGGTGAGGCACTGGAATGGGTTGCCCAAGGAAGCTGTGAATGCTCCATCCCTGGCGGTGTTCAAGGCCAGGTTGGAAAGAACCTTGGGTGGCATGGTTTAGTGTGAGATGTCCCTGCCCATGGCAGGGGGGTTGGAACTAGATGATCTTAAGGTCCTTTCCAGCCCTATTATATGATTGTATGATTCTATAAGAATATTACTGAAATAATGAAACCTGATAAATAATATATAAATTGTAAATTATCAAAGAAATTTTTCAGAAAGAAACTTAAAGAAAAGAAGCCTAACTTAATTTGTGGTACTATATTCTTATTGTGAATAAATTAGTCTCATATTCCTAAATAAGGTGGAATTTATCTTCAACCACCTTCTTGCAAAAGTAGGGAGCAGGTGGCTATGTCAGGTCAGGGAAGGAGAACAGCAGCGTGAATACTCCATTTATTAGCATTATTCATAGACTTTCTATCATGAGCAGCATTATACTCCTCACTATTCAGCATCAGGCTATGAAAAGTGCACTCAGGCTTCAAAAATCAATGACAACTTTCCCTTTACCCACCGTTTTCCTCTGGCAAGCAGTAAAAAAGCCACTCCTAAAACTCAGCATGCCATTTTTTAATTCACAGCTATGTTTCCACTTGAAGAGAAAAGCCAAAACAAAGTATTACTCCCTGAGAAGCACCACGGGAATAAGTTCCCTCCCAACTTCAATAATTATTAGGCAAGAGTGATTCTCCATTCCCTTTTCCACTGAAAATATAACCTGTTTATAAGGACAAGCTTGTGTTCTGCTCCTGTGTTCGCATAACTCACAGATGTCGGTCTGCAGGTTGGCTGCACCCACCAGAATCCCAGCTTTGTTTTTCCCCATCAGGTTGAGCCTTTCAGAGCTGTAAACGAGCTTGTGCTGCTGCAGAAAGCAGTAGGTGAAGTCCAACAGCCAGAATAGTGTAAGTAGTAGTGCTACCACACTCAGCGGAGCAAATGCCTCTGACTATTTCTGATCACTTTTTTACAATTTAGGACTTCAGACACATGCATGTTTACAGGAATTATAGTTAACTGTAAAGAAAATTCTAACAGCTGTTTTCAAGTTGTTTAGACCTTCAACATTTTATTCCTCAAAATAAACAAGAAAAAATAAATGAGGTGATTTACAAAACATACTCAGTACTACCAAGATTTGTAGAGGAAGCAAATTTAGTTCTGATTTTCTTAGTCATATGGTCTTACAAAGTAGAAAATAATTTTCCAGATATCATGTAATACACTGTTAAGTGTGTTCCTCTGACTAATTAGCATTTTAAATTCGTCAGTTGAACTCTGCCAGCAGTATTTAGTTTCTGTCTTTTGAGCAGCAAAGCTGTGGTGATACTTGTAAGGAAACCAGTGACAGAATCCTGAATGAAAGAATCCTGAATGAAAGTAGAGTGTATAGTGAATAATATAACATCATCCAAAATACAAGACCATTTGACAGAAGGAGAAATGAGAATGGCACAGCTCACATTACACACATGTAACGAGCCTACACAAAACTTCATTATGTCAAGGGAAAGAGATGAGAAATAAGTGTTCCTTAGACTCAGCAATAGCAACATCCATGTGCCAAGGGGTTTTAGAAACCCACAGGGATATTTATGGCATAACCATATGGCCTAAACACAGAGCTTTCAAGATAAAACATTGACTGAAACAACCAGTGATGTACTACTTGCTCTTCAAGATGTAAATTATCAATTTGCTTTTCAGAAGAACATTTTCTTTCCAAAGCCGTTCTTTGTACTGATCACATCTTCATACCTAAGGCAACACCTTACAGGGAGTTAACTGTGTTAGCAACTGGTGAATAAATCCTTCGTGTGTGAAGATTGTTTTTCTTTCATAGGTGATGATACATAATTTAATTCTTAATTCTGTGAAATTGATTAACTCTATCTGAAGCATGAAGTTTTCATAAAAACAGAGGTTTGTTTTATATATAAGTGCATCAAAACTGTCTACCATCATGTACCATTTATTCACAACAGTTAAACCTTAAATGTCTGCAAAGTAAATATGCATCTCATGAACACAGGTATTTCCATCTACTTTTGGAAAACTGCTTTCTCCTATATACTTTTTCAGTTTCTATGAGAAACCCAAATCTTCTATTTCTGGTTCAGGTGAATATTGAGAAAAAATAGATGTTTATTACAGCCTTTCATACTCCAGCTGATGGAAATCAGCACACTTCCTTTCAAAGTCAAGTGATCCACAGTCTTTGGTTCCAGAAGAAAAACCAGCTGAGAGACCTGCAGTTAGATCCCGTCAGATGCACAGATACTTTTCTGCTCAAGATAAGCAACACAGAGGTTATGAATTTACTACTATGATTTCCACATGGGAGAAAAGATTTAGAAATTACTACTAACATGAGGTCTGTCTGAATTTCCTTTCTCAATTGTGCAGTGAATGAAAAATAATAGACCTGATGACAGAATTACTGAAACAAGCAGGGAGCCTATTTTTCTGTGGTGGCTTGATGCCTGCTTTGAATGGTTGCACTGGGATCATATTTAGATTTTACTCGAAGAAATACTTAAAAGAGACCAGAAATGTGATACAGTTCTGCTGCTACTTTTCCATGTCAATTAAAACTTTTATTTCATTCTTGAGATTCTTCCAGTTCTCTGTGAAAGACTCCAAGCCACATCAGGTTTTTTTGTTCATTTTTACATCTTTCTCAGAATCTTCTCTTTGATCTTTCTTTATAACTCATTGAATACTAATGTCTAAATTGTTATTCTTTCATTAGACTCATCTACTTCATATTACAGTGTTTTCTCACAGTTTCATGGAGGAACAGGTTCAGTCAGATTTCTCTTTCCTTCTTTCATTCCTTCTGGACAGGGCAAATAGGTTTTCTAGTGCTTACTGTGAGTGCAGCAGCATTTTCTACACCTGAATATTCCCAGTAGACCAGCCTGTGAATAACTGATGTGATTGACAGTGATCAAACAGTGAGACTAATGTAAAAGATTGCCTTAAGAATTAGGTTAAATCAGGTTTGTTTATATTCTTTAGATTGAGCTTTACCAAGTTTACATTATTTACATTTGCTTTCTGCAAAAACTCTGAAGTGTATGTAAAGATTATGAAGAAACTCTTTACTTGCAATGAGGACCACAGAAATAAAGAGTAACCCATCAGAGGAATAGCACCTCTGTTTTTTAACAAATGATGCTATGTCACTATGAGAAAGAACATTATTTGCACTATTTTCCTACTTTATTTTTCCACATCTTCAAGCTCAAACTTCTTGATTTCTGTCCTTCGTCAAGCACACTGTCTGGTTATTAAAGTGCTCATAAATGTGCAACTGTATCATGAAGAAAATAAGCAGCACTGTTTAATTTAAACACTGAAAATGTATATTGAAAAAGGAAACTCACTCAAAACCATGGAAAAGTGCATCAGTCAAGACTCAGAACAACAAACCTCAGATTCACTCAGAAGTAAATAATTTTAGTAAATTTTGAATTACTCTGTTCAATAGCAATGGCACGCATACAACTAAATGTGAACAAGAATATTATCTATCTAAACATGATTAGAGTTTCAGTCTTGCCCAACTCTGCTGTAGAGACAACTATGAAGATCTCTTTTGACAGAAGGCACCAATGTACTATGCGCTACAGACCTCTAACAAAGTACTATGTACCAGAGACCTCTAACATGTTCTCCCAGTGAAAGAGAACAAGCTCCAAGAAAGAGCGAACAATTTTAGCTGGTGATGGGGAGCAGCACAAGAAGTCAGCAATTCAAATTAAAGTAGTTCAGTCATGGGACTGTGGGTAGAATAGTCTACTACTCTGAGAAGATCCAAGTTTGCTGTGTTTCAGAATGCCAAACTAACAAAACTAGACTCTTTATATGAGATGAGTGATGGAAGAGTGGAGGGCATGGACCTGCTTCTAAGAAATGTCTCACAGTTATGATCCAAGTACCTATAAGGAGATAACCACAAAGGAATAAATTGATTCAAATAACTGTTAATATTAAATCTAGAGGAGATGGCTTGTTTCCAGGACTTTGCTGCTTTTTGCTCTACAGTGTCTATATAGAGCACCCAGTGTGCTCTAATGACCAACTGTTGCTAAATTTTATGTTGAGAAAAATACAGAACTATTGGAAGCAAATGGCTTATTGTGCTACTTACAGTTATTAATTTGGTAGATATTCACACTTAGTCGTTTTTGTTCTATACACTTGAACTCATTAAAGGTGCTAAGATTTCACCAGGCCTGATTTCACTTTATTTTACATTCCCAAAAGCCTGATGTTAAGGCAACATATTAAGCTTGGGGATAATATGAAAGTATTCTCCAAAATTTGAAGTCAATTGTCCCAAACAGTAACATCCAAACGACAGCACTGTGCAGCTTTAGTCAGTTTTATGGTGTTGTGGTTTCAAAACTCTGCCAAACATATTTTCAGATTGTGACTACTATTTGATTGAGACTGTCCTGGTTTAGCAGTAGCAGTCATTTTTTCTCCTTCTTAGTAGCTGGTGCAGCACTGTGTTTTTGACTTTTGGCCTGGGAACAGAGCTGATAACACCGATGTTTAGACTGACCAAGGACTTTGTGAGTCTCATGCTCTGCCAGGGAAGAGGGGAAGCCAGGAGGAAGCAGGGACAGGGCACCTGACCCAAACTAGCCAAAGAGGTATTCCATACCACAGCACGTCATGCCCAGGATGTAGAATTGAGAGTTCCCGGAAGGGCTGGATCACTGCGGGGTGGGGGCAAGGTATAGGTTGGTAAGGTGTTGTATTCTCTTCCCTTGTTATTTCCTTTATCATTATTATTACTGGTGGTAGCAGCAGTGGTTTGTGTTATACCTTAATTACTGGACCGTTCTTATCTCAACCTGTGGGAGTTGCATTCTTTCGATTCTCCTCCGTGTCCCTCCAGGAGTGGGGGGAAGAAAGGTTGAGGGGGAAAGTAGACTGCGTGGTTCTGATTTACAGCCTTGGCTTAAACCATGACAGAGACTTTCAAGACAATACTTCTCCTGGAAACTTAAGTCTAGGTATTTAGTATTTTCTTTGGCTTTCATTATGCATCAGTGCTGAAAAAGAATATGACTTTTCCTTGCAGGTTTGATATAATTTGACTGTGAGAAACAATAGCTAACTCAAGTTAAAATCCTTACATGAATTGTTTGATTATTCTCAAACCCTGTTAACCTGGATGTTGTGTCTGTCCTTTGCCTAGCAATACTGTGCCAGGTGCATCACTTCATCAATTAACAAAACAATTTATTTTGGTTATTAATAACTTCCATAAGAACCTGTTTTCTGAGAGTCTCGTAAGTTTATATATTAACTAAGTATCATGATGCCCATGAAAATTAACTAAGTACAAAACTTTTAATTTTACAGAAGAAGAAATCAGGATACTGGGAAACTAAATGACTTGTCCAAGGGCACACAAGGAATTCAAAGTTAAAGGTCAGTTTGTGAGCAAAGCAAGAATTCTTTGTGCTACGGTAGTTGGTGGAAATGAGAGCAGGATCACATTAACACCTTGAGATTTGGCATTCATTGGGGTGAGGTTTTTATCTCATTACATCACATTTTCCTTACACTTTTTAAATATTTCTGAAGCCTTGAATACATAAGATCATAAAATTACATAAAAATGAAATTTAAAGTGTTCATTTCAAACATAGCAACCTATATATATCCTTCAATTGCCTTGAATCCTATATGAAGAGTCCTCTCTCCAGTTATAGTGCACTCCAGGCAGAACAGTTCATTCAGGATTCACACACATTTGTTAAGTGAGGCAGCTTTCATAAAATGTCAGTGTTTGGCCAGAAATCGACATTTTGAAAAGCTGTCCCACTTAATAAATTTAAGTAACTTGAACACGCTGCTGTATAGTACACCATAACATAAGAAGTATTTATACTGGCAGTAGAGCAATGTCAAGAAACTACAATGATCTGTAAAACAACTCTCTACATTTAGGAATTTATGTAGTGAATTATTTTGATGTACTGCTGGTTATTGTTTTCAGACCTTCCCTGTTTTATTTATATTGATTATTTGACAAGTACAAGATCGTTAACGTCAGTGAATGTAACATCAAAACAGCTGTGTCAATAGAAAGCAATGGCACTAACCATCTAAGAATTGCAGACTGAACCCCAAATAAGTGCTTAATAGAACAAGATAGGAGGAAGGATCCTATAGCTATACATCCAGTTTGTGGCAGCTGTGATTTATGGTGTGTCTCACAGCCTTTATCATTTACCTGTCTAGACAGAGGCCTGAGTGTGCTGGAGCAGGCTGATGCTCTCTATAGGAAGGCTGGGCCCACGGGCAATGCTACACTGACTGCACTCCAACTGTGGTGTGAAATCAGGACAAAGAGAAGTTGTTCACTAGGAATGAGGACCTCTCCTGTCCCACAGGGCAGACACAGAGATAGTCATGCAGTTGGCTCAACAGCTGAGTTCAGTTACCTCATAACTTTGCACATGCCTTCCAGAACAAATTTACTAATTCTGTATGTAAGACACTCTAAATTCCTTAGGTATAAAGGACAGTAATAGAACCCTGCTTCTTCACCCTTCATAATTTTATTTTTTTATATTTTAAACTCTCCAGAATTATATATGTGTGCAGTGTCTTGCATAATATGTTTTCAGTCTCAGCTGGGTTTTGTTTAGAAATGATGATAACTAGCACATCTTGCACAGCCATATTACACACGCTAGTGATATATCTTTTTAATCTCTGAAATAGAGCTAGAAATCCTATTTGGAAGTAATTCCAAGTGAAATGTGTAGCCAAATATATGCATATATTATACACTGAAATGTTAATACTGCAAAGTAAAGTTTTCAACAGATAGGAAGTACTGGGATTAGGACTCCCTGCACATTTTGCACTAGAATATTTTCTTTAATAATGTGTTTACTTATGTATTTTCTAAAGAATTCTTCCACCATTTAATTGAAAGCACTTGCTTAGCTGGCTATGAATTTGCTCTTCACCAGTCAATGTACACCCTGTACAGCAGACTCACTTTCATCCTCTGTTGAATACATAACAAGTATCTTCACAATCTTTTCTATGATGCTACTGTTAAATTATCCAAAAACTTGTCTTTGCTCATTGTAGTAGCTTTATGAAGCAAACACATGTAAACAATTCCACTTTAGAAGAGTGAGAGTCCAAGGCATGACCTAAAGTTATAACTTCCTACTGTCTTTTAGGGTTACCTCTTTTCTTATTCAGCCTAACTTTCAGAAGGCAAGGCAAGATAAAGCAGGTGGCCACAGAGAAGGGCTGCGGCTGATACCAAAGTTGAATCTCCCCTTCACTTTTTATTTTATTCTCTACTTAAACACAAAACATTATGCATTTATGGAACACTGCATGATGCATGGCAATAAATAATTTTAATAAATGCCTCTAATGATAATGATAAATCATAAATTATCTTATGTTTTAATTTCCTTGGGTAAATTTATTGAAGCACAACATCTCATTTTCATGGCTGACCTGGGCTGAGAGCACAGCAGCATGACATTTACAACACATACTTCAACTGTAATTACTAAACAGTTAATATATCAATTTAATTAAAATCCTATAGTGATGAACAGCATAAAGTGTCAGAAGAAGTTAACCCAGGCAAAAACAAACAAAAGAATCAAGGCAAACAATTGAGGCAAAATGAATTAGAGTACTTGTCCCACCAATTCAGAGAGTTATATGCTCCTTGGAGACAAGAAATCTTGCTGCAGCAGTCTTTTGAAAGGATATTCATTGTGAGACAGTGCACAGGAATATTAAGAATACCAAATTGAAGAAAGAAAAAAGTATCCAAATTGGATTTTATAATGAGTTTGATGAAACAAAAATGACCAGTCCTTAGGTTTATCTCTTGATAAAAGATAATAATGATAAAAAGGCATGTTAAGTCTTGCCGAAATTCCTTCTACTGGTGCCATTCTAGAACTTCTAGAGTCCAAATTCCTGTAATTTGTAGACCAATCCATCTTGAATTGGTTCACCTTGGATACTGTCAAACTGTTCGACATCTTGCTATCAGCTAGTACTGATGCAGTTCTTTCTGTCTGAGACACTCCTCTCATTTACCAGATTGAGAGTGGACAAAGACAACTAACATCAACAGAAGAGTTTATACATATCAACAGAAAAATCCTTTGTCCTTAAAATCTAACAGCTGATCTTTCCCTTAATTCAGTCCAATTCTTCTTCCTCTTATCTTAAGAGCAATCCAGCCTTCCGAAGATTTTGCTCAAGCTAAAACTTGATTTTTCTTCACTATCATCTTATGTAACACTAACAATGAGTATTTGAGCACTGTGTTTGGGAAGCTGAATTTAAGCATGTAATTTGAGGCTTGAAGTGCGAAAAAAAAACATAAGCAACTCCAAATGCTGTAGCAAAAGTGCACTGTTGGAGTGGTTTTCCTTAAGAAGCTTGAATTCAACTCTTAAGACACAAGTCTGACAAACTGAACTTCCTGTCCAAACAGTAATACATTCAAGGATTAGATCATAGAATCATAGAATAGTTAGGGTTGGAAAGGACCTTGAGATCATCCAGTTCCAACCCCCCTGCCATGGGCAGGGACACCCCACACTAAACCATGCCACTCAAGGCCTCATCCAACCTGGCCTTGAACACCGCCAAGGATGGAGCACTCACAACCTCCCTGCGCAACCCATTCCAGTGCCTCACCACCCTCACAATAAAGAATTTCTTCCTTAGATCCAATATAAACTTCCCCTGTTTAAGTTTGAACTCGTTACCCCTTGTCCTGTCACTACAGTCCCTGATGAATAGCCCATCCCCAGCATCCTTGTAGGCCCCCTTCAGATACTGGAAGGCTGCCATGAGGTCTCCACGCAGCCTTCTCTTCTCCAGGCTGAACAGCCCCAACTTTCTCAGCCTGTCTTCATACGGGAGGTGCTCCAGTCCCCTGATCATCCTCGTGGCCCTCCTCTGGACTTGTTCCAACAGTTCCATGTCCTTTCTGTGTTGAGGACACCAGAACTGCACACAATACTCCAAGTGAGGTCTCCTGAGAGCAGAGTAGAGGGGCAGGATCACCTCCTTCGACCTGCTGGTCACGCTCCTCTTGATGCAGCCCAGGATACAGTTGGCTTTCTGGGCTGCGAGTGCACACTGCCAGCTCACATTCATTTTCTCATTGACCAACACCCCCAGGTCCTTCTCTGCAGGGCTGCTCTGATTCTCTTCTCTGCCCAACCTGTAGCTGTGCCTGGGATTGCTCCAACCCAGGTGTAGGACCTTGCACTTGGCATGGTTAAACTTCCTAAGGCTGGCATCAGCCCACCTCACAAGCGTGTCGAGGTCCCTCTGGATGGCATCCCTTCCCTCCAGCGTATCGACTGAATCACACAGCTTGGTGTCATCAGCAAACTTGCTGAGGGCGCACTCAATCCCACTGTCCATGTCACTGACAAAGATGTTGAACAATGCCAGTCCCAACACCTATCCCTGAGGGACACCACTCATTAATAAAAGTGATTTTGACATGTGAAATATCAGTAAGATTTGGTAAATGCCTAATAGATTTTTTTTTAATTCTTCTGTTTTTGGAAGCTGTTACTATCTCTTATGACATGAATGATAGGTAGGTGATTTATCTCACCTGTCATAAAGCTCCTTCACTATACTGTCTTCCTCTATCAGATTAAGGAAATCACTGTCTTGAGAATGCTTTCAACATTAACTATAAAAACTTAAATGCAGTAAAACACACTTTAAATGAAACCAACATGAAATGTTCTAGTGAAATCCAGGACTAAGTTAGGTGCCAAGGAGCAACACTGGGAGCTTACAGAACAGGATCCAAGACAACTAGTATACTAAGCACAGGGCCAACATCCCTACACCATTACAGTGAGGACAGGCAACAGCAAATGCTGCTGTGAGCAATTTGTGTCTTTTAAATGTGGCTGTTTTGCTCACAGTGCAGAGATGAGCCAGTGTTCACTCAGATGTATGTGGCTCCAAAGCTGGATGTGGTTTTCTGTGGACAGAGGGCTGGAACTTTTTTTTTTTTTTAAATCAATCAGATGTCAGACTTTTCAAATTTGCTATTAGAGCTGATTCAAACCAGCAACTTTTACTTGCACAAAGGACTGCTTTAACCACAACGCTATTTTACTTGGAAGACCCTAGAAAACAAAATTGAGCCAACAGTCTTTTGGCTGAGATATAGGTTTCCCTTTTTCAGGCAAGTGTTCCAGGATTCATCCTCAAGTTTAATCTTTCTTCCTGACCTAATAAATACTTTCGTACTGCAACAGAACTTCAAGAACAGAGAAGTATGTCCATGTTGGGTATTGCCTATGCCTGGTGACTAAAGATCCATCTTCCATCTTGGAAGAAGAAAAGTAGTTTTGTACATGATCAGACACACAGTGGAACCGAACTTCCAGTCTCCCACTTCACAAATAAATTCTTTAATCAAATTAAGAGGGCTCACACCAGGAGTACTAGCAGCCATCACTGGATTTGGGAATCTTTTTCTGGGTGCAGATTACAAATACTCTGAGATTGCTGCCTGGATTGAGCCTCTCGGGGTGTTTGGAAAGAAGTCATTTCTGGCTCCTACGTAGGACTGGGGAAAAGTTAGTATCAGATGGGCATCCTGTCAAACCTCTTACATTTCTAGGAACATACAGACAAAGCTGTAGGGAGCTTGTCCAAAAAATACCAAGCTACTGGGATTTAAGTGCCTCTGGGTGTAAGGAGTACTTAAACTGAAGTTTTCATTATCACAGTTTTGAACCTTGGCACCTAAACTTCACTTGTGTTCTACTCTAGACAACTGATGTTTGGATCTAGCTCTCTATTTCTAGAATGTCCAGTAGTAGCTTTAAGGCCCATTAAGAATTAATTATCTGGAAAGTGTAGTTTTCTCTTTATTTTTTTTAATGTGAATATCATCCAAGTTCAGTATAT